>NC_086332.1:32240780-32899131 GCF_032445375.1 Bacillus rossius redtenbacheri
AAGATGCAGCTGATAACGCATTGGCAACTTTCCCAAAATCAAAGCTATAAATTCTTCGTCATTCATAACAATGTCCAAGTAACGCGTTCGCTCGAACATGTCACTAAGATGCGCCTCTAATGACCGGCCACGCTTTGGATCGAATTTTTCGCTATGCAGCTGCGCGCGTAGGTTTCCTTGTATTTTCATACTCCAGTGTTGGCGTAGGAATAGTTGGCAAAACTCATTGTACGATTCTGTGCTGCCTTGGTGAACCTCCCACCAGTAGTACGCAGTACTTTTCAAGCACGAACTCAAACAACGCATTTTCTCTGATTCTGTAAGGTTAAATCGGTTAGCATATTCGTCTAATGATTTTAGAAATTTACGAGGGTTTTCATTCGTTTTTGCAGAAAAAGTGGGCATTTCTTCGGCCCAATGACGCGCAGGATGATTAATCGTAGTAACGGCATCTAAAACTAATATCCCTTGCCCGTTTGCCGTGGTTTGTGTGACGTTTGCCGTGCTTGCCGACTGGTTGTCTGTACGCAACGGCGAAGCCGGAATGTGACGATCGGGTTGTTGTGTTGACGGCGATTCCACTACACATGCGTTAGTATCATGTAAAGATATCCTGTGTGCGAAACTCTCCAAACTTTCGATTTTATTAATTACCGTCTTAAATTCTTGCGTAGTGTCAGTCTCGTGTTGCTGTAGCATTTGCTGTACGTGAGCGAAACGTATTTCCATGCCAGTTGTGGTTTGCGTAATTGTTTCCTCTGCTACCCGCCTAGCTGTGTCCTGGCACACGGTTTCAGCATTCTCTATGGATTGCTGCATGCATTGCATCTGAACTTCGACAGAAGTAAATTTCGCGGTGACTGAATCGCGAAAATTTTGTGCTTCTTCGCGTACATTATGTATTTGTGCAGTGACGTGTTGCGTGAATTCAGAGATCTTATAGTCTACTCTCGCTAATACCTCCGTTTGCATTTTATTTAGGTTTTCGGTTATTTTTGCGCTTTGTTCCGCCGCTTCAGCTCTTTGACGTGCTAATTCCTCTGAAATAGTTTTATTTTGTTCCGCCGCTTCAGCTCTTTGACGTGTTAATTCCTCTGAAATAGTTTTATTTTGTTCGGTCTGTTGTCGTGACAACTCCGCCGCTTCAGCTCTTTGACGTGCTAATTCCTCTGAAATAGTTTTATTTTGTTCGGTCTGTTGTCGTGACAACTCCGCCGCTTCAGCTCTTTGACGTGCTAATTCCTCTGAAATACTGTTTGTCTGCAATGTTAGTGACGCGTTTAGCTGAGTAGAAAGTGTGTTAAACGCACGCATGAAATTATCCATCGTGGTTAAATTCGTTCCCGCCTGTGATGTGTTTTCTACTGCACTAACCGGGTTTTCTTTCTCTTTGGAAAATGGAATTTGTTCTGGGGAATCGATGGCGCTTGCTTGCCCAGTTACTTTATTACTTTGATTATCAGCCAAGTAACACCTAACGGGTGATAAAACCTCGCTGTATGAACTATCACGATTTTCTGCTGAATTATGCTCACATTCCTCGGTGTCGTTTGCGGCTTTGCTTCTGTGGCGTAGAAAGTACGTACCTTCGTCACCTGACATGCTCCTTCCTCGATGTAGGGACAAGGTAAATGGGAGAAGGAGGACGTTATTAAACAAAATGGCTACCACCTATCCTGAAAATGGCTTAGGACAATCGAGGCCCCGTAGTTGTGCGCCATCTATCAAATTTAGGCTAGATTTCAGACCCACGTTATTGTGTTTAATGTATTGGAACTAGAATTTACTGCTTTCCACTACACATTGATGGGTCATCTGTAATTAAATATTTTAATTTATTTGGTGATGTTAATGGATGTGTGTGATCTAGTATCAGGTCAACGTGAAGTAGTATCATACGGGTTCATAAATTTACCACATTTAAATTCATCATAGTTTATTACGTAATATTATAAGGAGATAAGACAAAAAAAATGATAACTTTGATAACTCTAAATTTTATACAAATTTTACTTGCACGCGACGACCCATTGATACCTATATCAAATTCCAGTAATGTTCAGGGTTAAATTGAATTTCATGAGCCTCTAGCTAATAAATAAGTTATTCGTAAGAAAATAATCCGGCTTAGTTCAGGGGAGGGCAGTTGAAACTCCGTTCTTCTTGGACCACTGATCTCGTCCTCAGCTTTCCAGGATATACGAGCAGTCTTGCTATGAAAGAAAGTCTAAACTACGATCCAGTAGCAATACTGATGATGACAGCTACTGTTGACGCCATTCCGGGTGTGCTGAAAAATCTTTATATTGGGCAGGTCTCACCAGCGCAGACAGGAACTGCAGCATGAAGATGATCGGAAGTCTTGCAAGGACGGAAATTCGCCCGACGCGGTAGTAAACTTAAATGCGAAATGCGACTCCCTATAGTCTGCATGACGAAGAATCAGACTTCAAAAATAACTAATTACGCGGTAGCCACGTATCTTCTTGTCCTCTGCGTGCAATTCCCGAACCCAGGAACTGTCACACGCACAGAGAACGTCCATTCGCTCCGCAGTTCAAAACTTAAGTCCCTCGTTCCTCCCGAAAATGCCGACCAGCGAGCATCTCAGCTAGGAAGAATAATTAAACAACCTCTTTTCTTACCTGGCGAGAATTCAATACTCGAAGACCATAGCTAACAGTAACTACATGATGCGAAGTCAGTAATAAACGGAACAATACATCTCAAATGAATGTTCAACAAAGAAGAATAACATCCCAAATATCAATGTCAACTGATGAACTATGGAATATCTCTGGGTCGTCGCACCATGTACAATTTAGCATTTACCTACATTACATAAAAATGTATAGTTACTCTTACTTAGATCACAAAATACAAAGCTAAGATACAACAATAATTATAAACATGTAAACATGTCCAAATGTTTACAAAATGAAAAGCAATAATTATTGAGAATTCCAAAATGACTAAAAAAAAAGCAAACAGAGTAGTTCCATGTTATTGTTCCTTTTTTGCTTACGATTATTAATGAATCTTCAGTTATGTCAGTATGCTCAGTAGCACTGTTGTAATCTGCTGAATGTGTCGTCATCTGTTGGTCCTTGCTCAGTGCTTACAAATTAGACATGAGTATTGATAGGTTTCTTAGTCTTCTAAACATAGCAAACAGTTGAATTTAAGCTGTCGCTCAAAATGTTACACGATGCCTGCACACTTTGCCTTTAATTTAAAATGAATTTCTGTTCAGAGACATGGACAGGAGAGCGGACTTCAGCACACACATCGATGCATGATCAGAACGAAACAATATGTGATGTGATATGAGAGGCTTTGCATGTTGTGAATGTGAAGTCTCCTAAGGTGCTTGTGTTGCTTACAGAATTGAAGGGGGCCATCAGCATTGTACCGGGAGTTCTCGGGAGGAGCCGCAACCTGATATTCATGCTTCGTGGTGACGTGGGGAACCCGAGTGGTTCCAACACCTCACGTGCTGGCGTGGAGAGCTTTCCCGTCGATGGAGGGGGCATAATCTCTCTGATTGGCTCTACCGGGGTGATTGCGTGGTGGAAGAGGTTGTCTGCTCTGCCCAGGGACATAGACTGCTCTCTGCTGGATGTGGACAACAACGGGGTGGATGACTGCCTTGTACTGGGTGACAAAGGACTGCTGCTCGCCATTGACCCTGTGTCTGGTACGAAGTGCATTGCTCTGTTAATGTTGGTCTCGTTACATTTTCATTTGACCCTTAATGAACTTTATGATATTATATTTAGAAATAAATTGTCCAGAATTTTTTATGCCACTATATTTACTCTGTTCAAAAGATTTTCTTTACTTTTACTGTGTCTTAAAACTTAAAAATTAATTTTTTTATCATTGATAAATATCATCTCATCCATGTGGCATATGTATCTGTTACAGCTAGAGCTGTATTTGTTTTATATTGTTGCTTGCTGGTGTATCTTATTCACTATTGTCTTTAGACATAAGGCTCTGAACTTGCACACATCTTTTTGTCTTGCATTAAAACATTATGAGACTATGAAATCAAGCTAACGGTGTCATGCAGGTTGCTATACTGCTTTTAATAATCTGTTCCAGGAGTTTCATACCTCATTAATATGTGGAAACATCTGTTTTTAGCCAAAAACTCTCAAAAAGAAGAAGAAAACAGAACTATAATTCGGACCTTATCATTTTAACCAGTACTTTACCTATAAAGACAGTAATAGGATGAGTAGTATTTGAATTTGTGGGTACTTCAAAAGCTTTACACACAATTTGGTGGCCCAACTTATTTTTAAATTAGTAGCTCTTGCATTTTGGTTTTCATACTATACAATTTGAAGCCAAAAGGTTTGCAGTGTTGAAAGAAGATATGAGATTTGGCTTTGAGAGAATTAGGCCTGTGATGTTGAACAAAGACTTGAGTAGCTGATCCCGAGGGGCGTGGGGATCTTACCTTACAAGATGGTTCCTGAATGATCTTGCGGAAGTCGCTGCCGTGAGTTACGATGCTGTCACATTCCATCACATCTATTTCATCATGATGGTTGTGTGTGTGATAGTTGCACTCTATTGCATTGTATTTTGGCCCATCTGCAGACCGGGATGGAAGTGGAGCAGTAAGGGCTTGCCCGAGCTGCTCCAGTGACCTCACGGTGGTGGCTGTGTCGCCAGGGGCCCAGCGGTGGCAGCTGCGGGCCGCGAGCGGCAAGGAGGCGGACGCGCCGACAGACCTGGACTTCCCGCTGGTGCTGCCGGACCTGGACGACGACGGCGTGAGCGACCTGCTGACGGCCTGCAGCCTGCCGCGGCAGCAGCGCAACTCGCTGGTGCTCGTCTCGGGCGGCTCCGGCGTCTCGCTGGGCCGCAACGTGCAGGTCCAGGCCTGCTTCAGGGTGCACGTGCTCTCGATCGAGAACCTCACCGTGTCCTACATCTGCCAGCAGGGCGAGAAAGGTGTGTCGCTGTTCCGACGTGGCTTTTGAAACTCGTTAAGATTTCAGTGTTAATGAAAATTGAATAATATTTTATAACATTTAATTATATTAGTGACGAATACAATAGCAATTTGTTTGGTATTTTTTCATTATTTTATATTAGAGATTACGATCAGGGTTCTTATGTACACTCAACCCTCAAAGTAACTACCTATATCATTTCAGGAAAACAGAGCACTAATCAAAACCATACTAATCGTTTACTTTTTTTTTTTTTTTTTTCATAATAAGAGTGTATGTAAATCAAAATAATTTGTTTTCAAACCACAGATTTTTCCTTTTTAACTACCATATAAATAAGACACTCCCTCTGTTAAAATACATTTATGTTATTAGTTATGTCTGAATACATTTTGAGAATAAACATCCTAAAATTAAATTACAATGTAAAAATATTACTGGCCACATTTGATATACCGTATATACTCGTGTATAGCACGCCCTTTTTTCCCCTCAAGTAAAGGAAAAAAATAAGGATGCGCGCTATACACGGAAAAAAAAGTGAGGGGTGAGGCGGGGAGGTGGAGTGGAAGTCGTTAACTGCCGGGTGACGGGTGACATTTCTGGCCAGCCCCCACACATATGCACAAGCAACAAGGCCTCTCTTTCACACAGGCACGCATGCACACAACCTGGTCTCTCGCACACACACGCTCACAGCACACACACACACACACACACACACACACACACACGTGCGCGTGCAAGCTCGCACAGCGCGCACGTCTCTTGTTTATTTTTAGACCTTCCCCTCTACAGAAACCCAGCGCAGCTAGTAAAATAAAAGAGAGAGAGAGAATGTTGTCGCCATTCCCCCTCCCACTTCCTTCGCTACCTCGTCGCAGCTGCTACCGGTGAGTCATCTAGTCCTCCGCGTCATGTTCCTGCCTACCTCCCTCCCTCCCGCCCCCGTACCAGTTGTGACATACAGCGCTTCATTATCTTCCATTTACACAGCAGAGTTTAAGTATTTTCCTTGTAATGTTGCAGAACCCTGCCCTCCTAATTAAATAATTTTTCTTTTAAACTATTTTTATGCATGTAAATATTTCTTAAAAAGTCTTTCTAATGATATTTTACCGTTTTTATGTATTTTAGGGTTGATATTTTTCACTTGCTATGTTTTTAAGAAGGTATTTTGTGTTTTAACAGACATTTTCTATCATTAGTAATTTTTATGTAATTATTCACAAAGAAGTCGCTGTTCTAGATTTTTACGTGGTTAGGCCTACTTATTCAGGTTTTTCTCAATAAGTTTAATTTTGTAAAGTAATTCGTATTATAATTATTGTTCTTAAATTTTATTAACGTGTTGTAATATAATTATAAATCACGGGACTGTGTCTGGGCTTGTGTGATGGTTAGAAAGAGAGGCATGAGAGGCCTGTAAGTGTAAGTGAGAAAGGAACAGTGCTTCCCCGCCAACCGAGATAAAGACGGTAATTCCCCCCCTGCATGGGAACCAAGTGATAACTGCTGTCTCACGGTGTGGGAGAGAGAACGAGAATGGAAGTCCCCGATTTCGATGTGAAATTGAAAAGAGACTGATCAGGGGAAGCCCAGAGTTCTGTGTGTAAAAGGTTTTTTCATGTATTGTAACTTGTTCTGTGATTGGCTGATATCTGTAGCGTGAATGAAGAGTGCGTGTGATTGGTCAGTGAGGTCATGTGACGTCTACTCCCTGCGTGGAGGAGACGAGTTCATGAGATCACCAGTCGTCTGTCGAACGCTGGACGAGTAGGTCGCGTTCGATGGCTTCTCGCTAAATTATCATGTAATTTACGAAGAAATATTTTCACGTTGGTGGTCGGAGCCAGGCCTATATTTAAATCAACCTAATTTTCTTTTTTTTCGTTTTGGATATAACTTAATTAGAAATTGCGGCCACCTTCGTAGGCATGTTGGCTCGGGGCGGAATTCGTTTTCGCTGGTTGCGGTTCTCTTCGAGGTCGTCCCATTTTTTTGTACTTGCAGTAAAACTTTACTGAAGGACTCAATCTACGCGATTATTTTCCGGTAATTTCTCGTCATGCGAGCTACCAGCAGTTGTTCGACGGGCAGATGTATGTGGACTGAATGAGTAACTTCTTTTGAAAGTGTTTGGAATCGTCTGTGCAACATTCTATTAAAATAAAATAAAAACATCAAAATTTGCAATCAGCGTTGAACTGTTTATTTTGTATATAACGAAACGTTATATTTGGCGCCCAACGTGGGGCGCCAAATATAACGTTTCGTTATATACAAAATAAACAGTTCAACGCAGATTGTAATTTTTGTTGTTTTTTATTTTTTCAAATAGAATATACCGACGAAGTCAAACACTTCAAAAAGAGGCTGCTCATTCATTCCACATACATATGCCCGTCGAACAGATGCTCGTAGTTCGCGTGATGAGAAATTACCGGAAAATAATCGCGTAGATTGAGTCCTTCAGTAATGTTTTACTGCAAGTACAAGAAGAATGGTGCGACCTCTAACAGGGCCGCACCCAGCGAAAACGAATCTCGCCCCGAGCCAAATCGCCTACGAAGGTGGCCGTAATTTCTAATTATCCCCGAAACGAAATATATAAAAAATTAGGTTGATTTAATAATAGGCCTGGCTCCGACCACCAACGTGAAATTATCTCTTCGTAAAATTACATTATAATTTAGCGAGAAGCCATCTAACGCGACCTACTCGTCCAGCGTTCGACAGACGACTGGTGAAATCTGGTCACCCTCTTCTCCACGCAGGGAGGAGAAGTCACCTGACCTCACCGACCAATCACACGCACTCTTCACTTACTCTTACAGATACAAGCCAATCACAGAACAAGTTACAATACATGAAAAAACCTTTTACACACAGAACTCTGGGCTTCCCCTGATCAGTCTCTTTTCAATTTCACCTCGAAATCGGGGACTCCCATTCTCGTTCTCTCTCCCACACCGTGAGAGAACAGTTATCACTCAGTTCCCATACAGGGGGGGAATTACCGTCTTTATCTCGGTTGGCGGGGAAACACTGTTCCTTTCTCACTCCCACTTACAGGCCTCTCATGCCTCTCTTTCTAACCATCACACAAGCCCAGACACAGTCCCGTGATTTATAATTATATTACAACACGTTAATAAAATTTAAGAACAATAATTATAATACGAATTACTTTACAAAATTAAACTTATTGAGAAAAAACCTGAAAACATATGCCTAAACAGGTAAAAATCTAGTACAACAGCTCATTTGTGAATAATTACATAAAAAATAGTAGTGATTAAAAAATGTCTAATAAAACACAAAATACCTTCTTAAAAAACATAGCAAGTAAAAAATATCAACCCTAAAATATATAACAAATGGTAAAATATCATTAGAAAGACTTTTTAAGAAATATTTACATTCATGAAAATAGTTTAAAAGAAAAATTATTTAATTAGGAGGGCAGGGTTCTGCAACATTACATCCTGATGCATCACCACACATCAATTTAAATTATTTGTTTCATACGTAATTACTTAACAGGTACCACAAAATGTTAGTAAAATTTATTTACGGGAAAAAAAATTTTTTCTTTGGAATTTGTTGCAAAAATCGTGGTGCGCGCTATACACGAGTAAATACGGTATAACAGGCTTTGGGAATAACATTTCCTAATTAGGAAATAACAATCTTTCTGGGTTACAAAATAATAGTATTAATATAGAAGGTAGGTTTTGATTCTAATAATATTCAAGAAGCGTCGTGCCGGTTGTGCCGGCAGCATCCACCGGCACCGTCCTATTGTAGCAGGGCCTTCACCTTCTAACAGTACTGAAACAAAAAAGTATACACAGCGGGGATAAATGTCAACTCCAGTATTGTTTTCTATTTTCTTCCACCATTTTCTGGTTAACAATGATGTCTACCACTTCAAAAATTAATAAATTTATGCCCTCACTTAGCAAGACTTATTCGTTCCTAAAATGCTTGTGTTATTTGAAATTACGTATTCTGAAGCGTTAGTTTCCATAAATAGCAAGGCTAATTTATTTAATGTGTTCCAAAATTTAGGAAAATATACTTTATATAATGTAAATGCGTTGAATAACACTCAACTATAAATATGTCGCACTTTGTATGACAAATACTACACCGCGTAACGGGAGATATGTAGTTATGTACTTTATCGTCAGTCGGCTGGCTGACTTGCCGCCCGGGCGTGACCTTTAACTCACGTCACGTACCTTTCCAAACCATTGTTTACTGACAGTGAAACCGATATTACTGTCTGGATTATTACATTTTAATTTTTCAAAAATTAAAGTGCTTATTTGCGTATCACCCACCACCTGGTTCACACCAACCCTGTCAGGCCAATAATTATTTTTTTCATTGATACATTCATATAACAACCTTTTCCAGGTGAATCATCTGTTCATTTCTGTTCCAGTATCTAATGTCAAATATATTCCCACTAGTACAACCAACAGCATAAGACTTATATAAACTTTTAATAAGAGTCCTTATTTCGTATGATTGTGTGCACAGTTGACTTGCTTAAAACTAAAGTGCGACCAACATAAGCGTGGCCTTCAATACAATCTGCGAGCTGTAATACTTCTAATTTGTCTCAAATACTTGATCACGCATTATGAGTGATCAAGCACGTACAGTTACCGGCAGCTGAATGGGCAGATGTTGCTTTTGTTTGAGTGAATTCTCTGCCACTGGCTAGACTGAGTTTACAGCCCGGTTTGTGGCCAGGCGACAACGGTACGGCACAGCGGCATACGCGCGGACGTAAAAACAATTGGTCCTTTACAATCCATAGCCGCAATTTAACTTGCCATAGCTGATGTTTGTATAACAGCCGATAGTGTAGACAGACCTGCGTGCACATCTGTTCTCCCCCTTGTTTGGCTAACTGTATCCCACGGCACATCTGTTGTTTACAGAAGTTGAAACAGACTTCGTGGCCTCATGACCGACTTTATATTTTTTTTTTGTCCTGCTAAGATTTTGTGTTAACTGAAATTTACAGACGTGCTATTCAAGACGGGCAGTAAAATTCACATTGCGCTAAATGAATCCGCGCAATCTGAAGACGTGCTAAGTGAGGGATAGGTGTATTGTAATTATGTGAAATACACCATACTTGAAGAAAATTGAGTAAATACGTAGTAGGAAAACATAGGGTAATTACAAATAAGAAGTTTCACTTTCAAGTTAAAATGTTTGCAAAATAGTCGTATGTAATTTTATGCTCGTTGCACACATCAAATATTTATTTAGTTAAAAAAAAACCATTGAGTATTGTCTGGTTGAGTACAGTGACTTGACTTTTGAGCCGAGTAGAGCTGAAGCTATTCACTCAACTCTGCTAAAGTTTTCGAGTTTGGCCCATCTCTAAAAAAAACCTCTTGAGCTGAGTGTGAAATGTGTTAAAACAAAGCCATAAGATACATTCATATGAAGCAGTACATGCTTTTTGGTGCGGTGGAATATGGACGACAGGCGAAGCTCTCCCATATACCGACGACAGAGGCAACAGAGGCGCCAGAGGCCATGACGGTGCTGGTCTGTTGCAGAGGCAGTAAGGGAGATGGAGCTGTTGGACTTGTACAAGCAAGCCACCAACAGGATGTTCCCGAAGGCCGGGACGCTGGCGGGAGCCCCCTCGCACCAGCACAAGGGCTACGATGGCAGGCCCTCGGTCGCCAGGAGCCTGACGCTCAGCGTGGGCGGACGCTCCCTCACGCTGGAGAACAGCGGGCGGTGCCCACTCCACTGCCGCGTGGCGGTGAACGTTACGGGCCAGGGCGGCCAGCTGGTGTGGAACCACACCGCGGAGAACGCTCACGGCACGGTGCCCGTCGCGATGGTGTTTGCCGACCGGTCGGGGCCCGTGAGTGGCTTCGTGCTCAAGTTCTGGCAGTGGGGTGCACGTGACGACCTTGGCGCGCACCTCGTCGCACACCGGCTGAGCGAGCGTGTCGTCCTGATCGTGTTCAACTCCTCCGACATGCGTGTTGTGAACACCAACCAGAGTGACATTACGCAGCTGTGCTCCTGCCTGGACGGGCGGGAGGAGGACATTGATTGCCAACCGAACCTGTCGTTCCAGGAACAGTCACGTGAGTACACTCCTGTATGTTTCTTTGCCATTGCTGCTGCGTCACATAATATGATGTGGCCAGGTTTCTTCTTTCCTTTTACATCATCATTGCAGTTCTTCGTCCATACTCTAGCCACTGATCCATTCGACCCATCTGCCAACCTCGCCTGTTTCTGACGTATGGTCGTATGACGCTAATTGGCTTCAAACATTCTATATTCTCTTGCTTTCCATTCTCTTAATATACAAAAAAATTATTTCATGTTCCTATTTCTTATGTCTTGATGTACAATTGAGAATTATTTTTCAGGGTTTAATTTCAGTACGAATTTCCACAGCGTTATGTGTCAAACCTTAAAGTAATGTTTCAGAGTCTTCAACTTTTAGTTTTAATTTATGTTTGAAATGTACTCTTTGATTTTTAAATTGCCATTATATATGGAAAGAGACAGTGCAAATCATGTGACTTAGTGAAACCATAGAAAAACCGTCTAAATTTGCCCTGATTGGTTTCTGGAAACCATGCAAAACTAAACTTGGGTTTGTCTACCAGGATTTAAGTGGGGGTCATACAGAAAGAGAGTTCACTTCTTCCAAATCTATTAGAAGTATATGAAACCTTTTAATAAGGAAATTCTTCAATTTTTTAAGTATTTAGAACATAAACAAACATGGCTACCACTGCAGTCAAACAGTCGGCTTCTATTGGTCTCATGGAGCAATGTAAATGGAAGAGCTCAGCATTTCCGAGCATGTCCGTCTCCGTCTGCCTGCCATTGTAGAAACTGTTGCGTGAGATGCGTATCCGCTCCCGTGTCTTGTGGGACGGGTTTGTGGCACAGGGAGCAGTGTGATGAGGGTCGCACTGTCCTGTCAGAGGGGCGGGGCCTAACATAACCTAACCTAAACGTTAAGATTTTTCTCTCATATGATTGTGTAGTGTTTGAGTCACCAAAACATTACTGCACGTACAGAATATTAGATTTTTTTGGTTAAGTAAAATTTAATTTTTTTTTTTAATGTTTGCAGTGCTGTTTGGAGACTTGGACCAAGATGGCTCACAAAAACTAATATCATATTTATCCACTTACGTGTCACGCACGCAGAATAATTCTGTTGTGTGGCATTTGGAGTCAAAGGTGCGTGCCATCCGGCTAGAAGCAGAGCTGCCGAAGCTCTACGAAGCATTTACCAAGGTTGTTTGATGATGGTAACAGTTTCTTTCATTTTGTAGTTTTTTTCAAGTGAGTTTAGTCTTTGTGATTATATCTTGCTTTTACAACTTAAATTCAGATTGTATTTAGTTTAGCTGAGAGATTCAGCTATTCAGGATATCATGTAAACAATATGTTGTACTGACAGTTACGTATACATTATCTGTTATACTATTCATTTTTTACAATTTTTTCTGTTGATAACATGTATTCAAAATATAATTCTTACATTATAGCATGGGTGAAAATCTGTTGGATTCCCAGGGGGAGCCAGTGGTTCGTATAACGTTTTATCATTCCCATTGCTAGCACAGTCGGACCCTCCCAGAGATGGACTTTTTGATTCAGGGGGGAGGGGGCTCTGATCCCCCGGGGATATGCACCCATGCATCATAGCGATACTTTATTATGGATACTATTGTACGGAATGGTAAGTTATCAACATTTGACTCTCAAGAGGAATCCCTGCTGATTCAGATTTTTTTCTTTTTCTTTTTTTTTAAATTTTCTTTTCATTAATGGGTTTGCAGGCTTGCTCCAAGCATCTGCGGTTAAATATTTGAAACTGGCTCAAGTTCAACAATGTTGTAACAGCTTGTTCGAAACTAAGAGTTTTCAATATATGTCACTTCTTGAGAACATTCTTGAAACAAAGCTCTCTCTAACGGTCTGATTTGTGCCCGGGGGGGGGGGGGGGGGGGAGGGGAGGTTCTGGTCAGTGGGAGAGATGTGAATGGAACCAAACAACCTGTTGTTGATGAGAGGTGTGAATGTGGACATAAAGCCAGTGTGCTGATGCGTTTTGATTGAGATGTCTATGGACCTTGAGCAGAAAACAAAAAAATAGGGAAGTATGTACTCTTTAGGCTCACGCCCACATTCTTAGTTAAATCTGTGTATGAGATGTTTTCGAATGTTGAATTACTTTTGCTTGTCTATGTTAATTTTTCAAGCATCACTCTCTCGTAGAATATAAGACTGTTGCATGCACAAATTAAGCACAGGTTTTATTTTGCCTCACTTTTCATTGTTTCTGACATTTTTACATTATTGAAAGCAAAAGCAACCATGTATAGTTAGACACCGCCCAAAGCTTCAAGTCTACAGGCTCACGAAGGCGCCTCACTCGTTCTGTTGATAAGTTCTGGCACTCGTTTGATTCTGTATGAACCGGCCTAGCGCCCAAGCCCTTTCCCACTGGCTCGGGCATTGAATACTTATGTAATTGCGTGGCATTACCTAAAACAAGCAATATTAGAACGTTTTGTAAACTGTCACTTGGCCCTACTTTACACTCAACAAATTTTTTCTGGTTAACTAACCTTAAAGACCTCAATTTCCACATAACGTACAAATAACTCGTGTAACTCTTTCCGTTGCTGAGTTATAACTAAATTCTGTGGTCGCGCAGAGTGAATTTCGAGGCTCTTTTTCAACCGCACAATGACGTAGGTGCACAATGGTGTAAGTGCACTAACAAGCAATGTACAGTGGTCTATTTTCAGAATATAAAACACTTGGCAATACAACCAGTGAGTCAAGAGATATATTAAAAAGTTTTGGCAGCAACAAAAGCGTTTCATCCCTAACTCTGGCGGGACCTTAGTATGGAAGACTTTTTAAAAACATTTTCAGGTTAAAAAAAAACACGTGCGGCAGGTGTACACTGTCATCATCAATCCAGTCTAAAATCTGCCATAAACACAGCACGCTGAAGTATATATTCTGGCTGTAAAGCTCGTGGATTACATACGCATAAAAGTGAAGTCTCTTGCACAAATTTCTTCTCACTGTGGACCACAGAATTGAGAGTCATGAGACGTGAGACAAGTAGTCTTGCGAGGACTTTGGAAAAATACTTGCTGTTTGGCATAAACTTCCTCTTCACTGAGAAGGTTGCCCTGTTCCCAGAAGGGATACCATGTTCTGGCCTAAAACGTAGTGTACCTCGCAATCTGCCATATTACTTTTGTAATTGGGGTCCTTCCTAAAATTTTGCTACTCGGTATTCGGCTACTTTGTCTTACGGTACCATAAAATATGCTGCCATTTATCCTGCAATTCTGCCATTATCAGTTACTAATATTACATTATACCAAAAAATCATCTCCTTGGAACAAAGACTGAGTTTTTTTTTTTTTGCGAAAAATTTGTAACCAATAAAGTTTATTAGTAATAAATTTTTGTAATGTTTGAAAGACTTTATAGTCACTTTTATTTTGTGATTTATTTATATAAATATACTTGCAGCAATACCTGTCATTGACAGGTTGGATGTCTGTTTGGTTGCTAAATGTTCTAATGCATCACACTCAATATTGCATTATAGCTGGTTATTTTTTACAATTATTAGAGTTAGGATGGAATTTATTTTGAATAAAGTTTACCTTCTAATGGATACCAACACAAATTTTACTAAATCAAACATTTTATATTTTTGTATGTATTCTTAGTTTGTTTATTTTGTTGTAGGTATTTTCCTTCTTTATTTTTTTTTTTATTTTTTTTATTTATGTGATCTTTGAGCACTAGCAGTTGAGTAGTTTTTGTATGTATGTATGTATGTATGTATGTATTAATGTATGTATGCATGTATGCATATATTCATGTATGCATATATTTATGTATGTATGTATGTATGTATGTTTTTATGTATATATTTTGTAATAAATTTGAGTCTCACACTGCAGGTTCGAATAGGACCTTTGTAGGACATTTTGTCATACAAGTAATGCATTTATCAGTAGCTTACTATTTATTGATTACATAACTGGTAACTGGTCCTTATTGCGTATCAGTTGTATTTTACATTAAATTATTGTTAAAATAAAGAAAGGAATTTGATGTGTTTGTGATGTTAAGCTGTATAATCAATCGCCAAAATATATTTTATTTTGAAACTATGTATAGAACTTTGAGGAACATTGTTCACAGGAGCAGTTGTTCTGTGTAACGTAATAAATTGTATTTTAACTTAAAATATTGAAATAAATTAGCAATTAAATGTGATTGCGATATGAAACTGTACCATGGCAAAAATATTTTCGATTTTGAAAATATGAATTATAATATTTTGTTATAAACTGAATACACAGTAAGGAATAATTACCCAAGAGAATGTATATGTTGGTAGTAACAAAATCCCAATATGTATGTGTTATTATTTATGACTAGTGTTAGTGATCTTGTATCCAATTGACCACACTACAAATTCTATTAGTATGCTGAATAGTACTTAAATGCATTGTCAAGCTGCCGTGTATGTACTACCAATATGTATTATGAGTACAATTATTTCATTTTGCAGCAGAGGTTATCAATTTGTTTTTAACTGGTAGCTTTTTACTTTCTGAAATATTTTACACATACGTACTGTAGGAGTGTCAACTATATTTACCTATCATATTTCAGCAATGAATTTTGCTATTGTTTTACATTTGTATGATAAGTTAAAATTTTCATTTAAACTAGTATTTGAAATACGTTTCTATACACTTCCTTAGTTATTATATGTTTCAGTGTTTTTTTTTTTTTTCACTTTATATTAGAACTACTATAAATTAATGCCAAAGAACAATTTGATAAGATGCATTACATTTAACATGGTATTTGATTTTTTATCGTAGAGAATGTCAAGTTAGCAGTATTTAATTTGTTAGATGAGTGCATGTGTAGTTTATGTTCATTAAATTATTATTTTTCATATAATCTTGAGTGAAGGTATTCTAAGTTTGACCCTTAATGGGTAGAAGTTATAGTTTTGCTTTGTTTAACTAAGTTATCTGCAGTATATTCTAACAAACAAATGTACTTATAAACACCTGAGGCAGCATTTCACAAATGAAACCAAATTGTATTTAATGTATATTTAACAGCAGTGTGCATGAGCAAATTGGAATGACTAAAACTTAGGCAAGTGATGTGAAAAGATCCCTGGAAAACTATCTGACCACTTGACAGTTAATACGGACTTGAATATTGTTTTACATACAACATATGATGGTAGTTTTATTTTTATTTTGTCAAGTGGCTGTTGATGTGGTAGGACTATTCTAGAACGTGATACCATACCATATTTCATGTAATCACCAAGATGGCATCATGTCATTAGTACCCCTACTTTCTTTCGGGACGAGAGCGAGAATATCGGGGGTTTGGGTGGGGAACATTTTATCCCCTTTTATTCACTTATGATGCTATATTATAATTATTAGTGATGGGCCGAGACTCGAAAATTCGAGTCGAGTCGAGCGAGTAGCATCAGCTCGGCTCGGCATTCGAGTTTATTTTACTCTACGGGGCGAAACTCGAAAGGAAATTGGGTAAAACTCGATGATAAAATATAATAAAATTGAATTACAATTCTTAATATCTCCTTACGTGACTTCGGCCGACACTAAAAATACGTACGTAAGACCGAAACACGTACTTACAAACAATGACGACAATCGGCCATATTATTTATATTTTAGTTTTACATATTGCCAGCTTAACAGGTGTGACCACATGGCAAAGAAGACGAACACATTTTTAATAAACAAAACACGAATAAAATTTTATAATCATAATATCGGCCCAAATATTACTTTTTTTTTAGTAAATCCGTGCTACAATCGGCGCAACGTTACAATAATAAATTAACGGTAGCGTTATATTTGTGTTACAGAGCGCATGTTTGCGACTGATACGCCACCAATCACGAAATGGCAGTTAAAAAAAACAACTTAGCTCCACTAATTTTAGGAAGTGTAGGTTGGCGAACATGAATTTTTTTTCCTTGTTTGTTTACACTATTACGTTCGGCGAGATTGCATTTTGTATAATTGTTTGCTATCCAAGTTAAGTGGCAAGTTAAAATTAATTATGAAGTATAAAGTATTTTATAAAGTGTAACTATTTAATAGATACAAATACAAAAGCATGGATTGGTTGGAAGTGCCAGCTTGCGATTGGCCGGCAACGTAACGGCGTTAGTGTTGTAGCAATAATCTTTAAATGTATTATATTTGTTATGGGAACGTTTATTGTAATGTTGCGTTAATTGTAGCACGGCCTTACACTTCCCATAAGGGAAAGTTTTCAAAAATGTTCTAATGATTGTGTGAAACGTAACCTAACCTTCGCGCCAACAAGCCTAAAGGCTAGCCTACAAATGATTTAGCACAGAAAATAGCACACGCACTCGCACAGGGCACACGCACAGCACAGAACTTCAACCTACAATTAAATAACACACGCACAGAGAAATCGGAAGTTTATACAAAATATTTACGAAAATTAAAGGAAGTGCAGCGAAGGAAAAATTGGTAGCCTTGTCAGAGGAAAACAGCTGATATATATGTTTATTTGTGTTGCGCGCGCTATGTGAGATGAATGGAAATGAAATGAATTTGGTTTAAGGTATCAAAAATCACAATTTCCCTCCAGGTCTCTGGACAATCGTACACTTCTAACCTTAAACAGAGTATCCTTCGAAAGGGTACGATGTTACAGACCTTTACATTGTAGCCTATGGCATGTTTACGTATTTAACACTTTTTTCTGCACAGGAACTTTCTATCTGTACTTCTAAAATGCTATAAAAATCGTAACTATATAACTAAAAAATGTAAACAACACTAAATGAAAATATGTCGTTTTGGCGCCATTAAGGTAAACTGACATAAAAATAATGTGAAACACTGAATTAAAATATATGACGCCTTGTAAGGTAATTCTATTCATTTACAGAATAATTATAGTTGATATGAACTCCTTGTTCGCACAAGGCATCAATGATCGCCTGCCACGCATTTTTCTTGGCTTCTTCATTTTTGAACCCTGCCAGGGTTTTATCAAATAAAATTGGGGTAAATATGTAGAGTAGCTGTATTTGGGGGAAAAAAATGTTAAAAATCAGAAAATACTTTTATTACCTATATGCTCTTTCACTTCCTCTTTTCATTAAACCCAGCGGAGATAAGAAATTCCAAATACTTTAGGAGATATCGAATTTTTTAATTTTCATAGTTGGACGATATTTGTTAAAGAAAATTTAAAAATTCCGAAAATACTTTTATTCTATGCTCTTTAACTTCCTCTTTTCATTAAACCCGGCGGAGATAAGAAATTCCAAATACTTTAGGAGATATCGAATTTTTTAATTTTCATCACAATACCTGTGTATTCATGCGGCATTTATTATTGTTTCTTGTTTACGAGTATGAAATTTTTTTTTCTTGCGGCGTTCACCATTGTTTACCTGCCTCTAACTTAGGTGAGTTTTTAACGTTTCAAATTTTAATGTTTTATTTGTTATTTGAATATTGTTGCGCAAGTAATAAATTTAAAAAAAATTACGTGAGTTCCTACTGTTCATCCTTTGTACCGGTTTGTTTTGATTTGATTTGATTTTTTATTTCATTCAATAGACCATACAATGGTATAGAATATGTAAAAAAAAAAATACAAATAAACATAAATACAAACACACAAACAGGTACAAGAACAGTATTAAAAGCATTAAAAAATTAAAATAATATAACAGCTGATCTTCCATGAATAAGCACCTATTATATATTATATATAAAAGAAATTATATATAAAAGAAAAGTCATACATAAAAAAAAATTACGAAGCTACCTACTGTTCATAATCGTCTATATTATAAAGAGCCTTATGTGCTAAATAAAGAAATAATTCCTTTTTAAATAAATTATATTGGTCCATATTTTTTAGAACTGATGGTAATTTATTGAATAATATAATACCAAGGTCAGGTCAGTTACATTATAAATACTTTAAAACTAAACAATCATTAAAATTAATTCATATTATTTTTAATGTCCGTTTAGTTTGAAAGTATTTATAATGTAACTGACGTGACCTAATCAACCATTTTAATTAATTAGGCATTCACGAACACACGGCAAAATAAAAAAAATGTGACGTTCGAATGATAGTACAGGTCTTGTATTGCAAAATAAAAACGGCGATATCTCCTAAAGTATTTGGAATTTATCTCCGCCGGGTTTAATGAAAAGAGGAAGTAAAAGAGCATATAATAAAAGTATTTTCGGATTTTTAACATTTTTTTTCTCGCAAATTCCGCTACACTACCTACATATTTACCAAAATTGGTTTGCTTTCAACCAGGCAAACTAAACTTATGTCGAAATTAGTGTCTTCATTCATGTTGAAATTGAAGGAGACTATTTAACTTCCCGCGCCTAATATCAAAACAATAATGTACAAGTCTAGTCAAATTACGTACGCATTTAACATTTACAATTGCGCATGACCTCGGTGGTAACCGAGTTTTCATTGGTCAGCGAGTAGCGCACAGCGCACACGCACAGAAAATATTAAAAGTTGGTCAACTTTCTGTGCGTCGATCCTGTGCTATTTTCCCGTGCGTATGCTGTGCTCGAGTGTAGGTGGCGCAATTCAAAAACTTCGTTTCTATTTTCTGTGCGTGTGCTATTTTCTGTGCTAAATCATTTGTAGTCTAGCCTTAAATTATATTCATTTTTTTATTGACTCGTGAATGCTGCAGGCCGCAGCTAACTCGTTCGGTCCAAAATAAGGTAAATATGTAGTTGAGCGGTATTTGCGAAAAAAAATGTTAAAATCTGAAAATACTTTAATTATATGCTCTTTAAATTCCTCTTTTCATTAAAGGCGGCAGATATAAGAAATTCCAAATAATTTATGAGATATCAAATTTTTTAATTTTCATAGTTGGGCGATATTTGTTAAATAAAATTTAAAAATTCTGAAAATACTTTAATTATATGCTCTTTAAATTCCTCTTTTCATTAAAGCCGGCAGATATAAGAAATTCCAAATACTTTAGGAGATATCAAATTTTTTAATTTTCATAGTTGGGCAATATCTGTTAAATAAAATATAAAAATTCAAAAAATACTTTTTTCTATGCTCTATACCTCAATTATTGAATTGTATTATATCAGTTAAGAATTTATTCTAAATGAATTATTTGTATTACTTAATACTTGTATTTTAAATATATTTGATTACGTGGGCCAGTCTAAGGACTCTTAGCAGTAAAGTTCAAATATTCAAGCTCAACTTAAGTGTCAAAGATTCAAATAAAAATTCAGACTCGAATCGACTCGACTTGAATTTATGATCTGCAAACTCGACTCGAATCGACTCGAACTAATTATTGTATAATTCGACTCGACTCGACTCGACTTAAAAATTTGCAGGTTCGTACATCTCTAATAATTATTGTTTTCCGGTATCATTAATTGGTATACAGTGAAACCTCATTAATACAAACCTGAAGGGGAGTAAAATATTTCAGTTTGTAATAACGAGGTTCATATTAATGAGGTTCTTGAGCCAATAGGTAGAATAAGAACTCGATAAGAAATATTGAATTCCTACATGTCAGAGCACTAAAAATGTGGAATATTATTATTGTAATAGAAGCCAGATATTGACATGCACACTAACAAAATACACTTAGAAGCAATTTTAATAGTTTTAATCAAATATACTATAACAGACTGATAATTAGTATACATATACGTATGTATGTATTCTTATTTAATTTGCTTCCAAAGTTTTGACAAAAATGATTAACATTTACCGTACAGTTAATTGCTGTTGAGTGTATAGCAATTCTTATGCAAAGTATGCAAGATATATTTACATAGGTTTAAAAAAATCATTAATTTTTTTCTGGACACACTTATCTCTGTAAATATCATTTACAGCAGAACATATCTTCTCAAATCCTGCAATCAAGTCAATTGGCACATCACTTGCAGCAAGTACATTTTCCAGTGTACGCAAAGCACTGATTGTGTCACTTTTGCTTGGAAGTTTATGCACTACCTCACCATTGTCGTCATCACCATCATTATCCTGACTTGTACCACCCTCACAAAGTGACTGTACAGCGTCAGCCGTTGGTGTTTCCTGTAATCCTCGTGAACCAACAAGATCTTCTGCAGTTAATCTTGCACTGGTGTACACACTGTCATCAATATGAACAAACTCATTGAAGTCATTATCAACTTGCACATGTTCTTTTAACTCTTGCCAATCCTCTAAAGGTTGATCACAGTCAGGTTCTTCAACAGTTTGCTGGCCAAAACCACTTTTTGCAAAGCAATGCACAATTGTCTTTTGGCTGATGCTGTCCCACGACATGGCTATACTGCGGATAGCATCCAAAACTGACCATCTAGGAAGCTCAGTCTTTCCTTTTTCACACTGCCTGATAAGGTATTTCACCAAGCGCTGTCTGTAGTTTCTTTTCAAGCACTGTATTATACCTTGGTCGAGTGGTTGTGTCACACTTGTTGTATTTGGTAGCAAGAAGAGTAAGGTAATGTTTTCCAACTTCATACCATGAGCAGTATGTGCAGCACAGTTGTCCAACAATAACAAAATTTTGCGATTTAGAGTCGCCATTTTCCTGTCCAATTTTAACAACCACAACTGGAAAATTTTTGTGGTGACCCAAGCCTTACTGTTTGCCTCGTAATCTACTGGCAAGTTTTTTGCTGCAACATCTTTGAAACATCTTGGCTTGGCAGACTTGCCAATAACCAAGGGTCGAAGTTTAGTACTGCCATCTTGATTACAACATAGTAGAACTGTAAGACGAACTTTACTGTGTTTACCGCCATGGCAGTTTTCACCTTTTACGGTTAGAGTTTTATTGGGCAACAGATTGTAAAAAAAACCTGTTTCATCCATATTAAACACATCTTGTGGTGCAAATTTACTTACGATGGACTGTACTGACTGAAGCCAGTCACTCGTTGCTGTTTGGTCGACAGCTGCAGATTCGCCACAAATGGATTTTGTGGCCAAATTATGCCTATCTTTGAAGCGTTGAAGCCATCCGTTGCTGCAATGGAAATCGTCAATTCTGAGTTGCAGTGCCAGCTGATCAGCCTTTTCTTGGATAATAGGCCCGGAAATTGGAACTCTGGCGGCGCGCATTTGATGAAACCACTCCAGCAGTTTGGCCTCTAATTCGGAATGTTTACCGACGCGCATCCTTTTCTTAGTTTGATTACTACCTTTCCTGACCGCTTCTTCTATTTTATCTGCTTGCTTTAGAATTGTACTTAAGGTTGATTTTGATATACCAAACTCTTCAGAAAGTTCTGTTTTCGTTTTTTCACCCTGACGAACTGAATTTATTATCTTAATTTTCGTCTTCAATGCAATTTCCTTGCGTTTACGTTTTGCCTCCATTTTTATGTGTGTACGTACAAATTCTAAAGTTTAATAAAATTCTCACGAGATAATTCACTTAAACTTTCATTACAACGTACACAAATATTAAACACGTTAGGCGTAACATATATTTTGTTTTTATTGGTCCGGCACAGATTCATGTATACAAAGGAAGTACAAAATCGAACGTAAATACCATCCCACGTGAAGTTCGATATATCGAATATTGTACAAACACGAGTGATTTCTGAACATATCGAACACACGAACGAGTGATTTTGAAAACATAGAGTTAAAAACACACTTCGGACACTCAGGCGGGGCCGTATCTTTGTGGTAATCTTTAGTTCGTATTAAACGGTAAACATGACTGTTTGTTTATACGGACGGGAATTGTTATTGTTCGCTATACATAATAACGAGAATTTCGTATTAACCAAACAAATCTTCATTGTGTTTAATGGGCATATTTCACGGGGAAATAGTAATAGGTAATATTAACGAGTCATTCGTAATAAGCGGGATAATATTAACGAGGTTTCACTGTATAATCCCCCCCTTCCCCTTCACACTCTATTCTATATCACGATACTCATAACACATTTCCTGGAAATTGAGGTTTTTTTTTACCAATACTGGTATCGCAATTTTGATCATATAGTTTACATTTTTAACATAATTAAATATTGGTATTGCAAAATAGAGAAGACTCTACTTCACGATACCCCAAATACATTGATACCTCAATCTTATGATGAACCCCTGAATTATTTTCTCTCATTTTGCCTACTGCTATATTGTCATTCACTTCCCCTAGCTTTTATCCCCCCATATTAAGCTTCCTCAATTGCAGGTATCATGTTCTATAACTGACCCGGTGTAGTACCTAACAGGCTTTGTGGTTACTGTGTTAAAAGTTAAAACTAGTGCCACGCAGCCCACATTTTGCTTATTTATTATAAATATGTGTTCAGTGGATTAATATTCACATAGGAAAAATTTTCTGAGAGGATTCTTTGAGTACACATCACAAGAGGCTTAAGGCCAAGATTACAGCGGACTCCTCACCACTTGGTGATGACTCTGTGCTCATGAACGTAAGTCGAGCCGTTGTGGGATCAAACCCACAGCCCTCGCCCATGAGGGTGGTGCATCAGCACTTACGCCACCTTAGATCCTACGTAGACTAGGGCACTATACGTCGGAACAATTATTCCTTTTTACTAGCACCAGAACTTTCCAAATAAATGGCTGAACCAATGCATTTAATATTTTAGGAAGTAAAATTTAGTTTTGTTTAATGTTAAGTTAGAATTTTGGTGTTATATGAAATATTATTATCCTGCAGTTTGGGTGTTATTTAGTGGTATGTACTATACATAGGGACAAAATGTTATGGTTGTATTTTTTTTTATGTTAATTTCGGTGTTAAAACGGGTAGATTTCTATATTACAGTTTTTAATTGTATACATTTTGTTTGTACAAATATGAAAATATAATATTCATAACTACTTATTTGACCAAAATTGGCTTATTTTGACTGATAAATGACGCACATATAGAGTAAAATAATTTGTAATAAGCATGTCTCGTAAAGAACTACTCAGAAAAATAAAATTAATATTTCTTATTTTTCAGTGTGTAAAAAATGTGCAAACATGATTAATGTAAAATACGTAACTAGAAAGAGATGCAAGATCAAACATGATACAATTTTTTACAATCCATTTAATTCATACATTTTGATAAAAAAAAAGTCATGTTAATAATTACATTCAATAAATTTATGGTAGTAAAAATAAATAAATTTTTGTAGTATGAGTTAAGTTTTGTCAAATTGCTGGTTGATTTCATGTTTTTAGTTACATTTCGATGCTAAATTGTTTATTTAGTAACTTGCATTACGGTATTATGTGATGTTTTGACATGTTTTGCACTGTTATTTCAGTGTTATCGCAATTCATCACATAATCTTATTCCTAACTTTACAGCACATTATTTTTCCTTTAGTTAAGGACAAGGTTGTATGGTGAATTGCGATAAAAGCATGTCAATATACCATATAACATTGAAAGGCAAGTTAATACACCATAAAGCACTGAAATGAAAAAACAAAACAATCAACATTTTAAATCAAAAATTCAACTCGAAGCCCAAAAACTTGTTTATTTTAATATATTAAACTCGAAGAGTGTAACATATTTATCATGAAAGTTGTACCAAATTGATGTACTAAATATTTAATTTTTTTTTTCCTCCCCTTTTTTGATGTATTAACTGTTTTTAGTAACTTATTTCGACATTACGGCATTGGTACATTTTTCAAACACACAATTAGTACTGCACATTTATTTTCACTGTTCCAAATAGTTAGAAATTCTTTAAACTAGTTTGGTGAATTAAGTATTCTGGAACTTTTAAATGACATATTTGTCCAATAATATGGTATATTTATGAATAAACAGAGTTCATAAAAAATAAAAACAATAATGCAGATATCTCCTTTTTCAAAAACAAAATAGTCTAAAATAAAACCATTAAATCTGCCCCTACCTTTAGACGAGTCACGCAGAACACTTGTATGTAACTGCTCACTCACTTTCAACTCATGTTCTCATCTCTGTATGGCATTTAGTGTTTTAAGAGGGCGTTGACATTGTTTGCTATGTGACTGTTTGAAATTGGCCTTACTTGAGGGTTTTAACAAGCACCCACGTGGCAAGTATGGCTTGCCAAAATTATCACATATTGTACATACAATTGTAGTTTACATATTGCCATGTGATGTACCATACCTGTTTATTTATGTTAACAATGTGCTGTGAACTGTCTCTTACATTGATCTTGTCATGTTTTACTTTTACAAAAAAAAAAAAATTGCCTCACATTTAATGAACACTTTATTATGATGTTAAAACTTGTTTATTTGCCAATGTAATTATATGTTCGGCCTTTTTTTTCCTGTAAATTTTTATCAAAAATATTAATGAAATTACTTGCAACTATATGTATTCTATTTAAATTTCCTTATATTTGAATATTAGAGTTAACTTTTTTTCTCTCTATAAGTGTAACTACAGTAGAATCCCATACAAAGTATACTTCACTTTAATGGAATATTCACTTTATTATTTTTAATTGAAGATTTTTTGAAATACCTAAAAATGTTTTCAATTTAATAATGGTTCAGTAAAATGAAAATGTTCATTTATAATAGTTATAATATTTTACTGTTTATATCTGTAAATTTTCTATATCTCCTTTAAAAATGTATGTCATAGCTTTACAAAATTTATAACATTATACAGATTGTAACTTACGTCACCAACTTTTGGAGAGAATCATCGTAGAATATGTACGTTTTTTTATAAATAAATAAATAAATAAATAAACACCCCTTTATATATGAAGGAGGTAAACCCCAGAAGGGATGCTAACATGAGGTGAGTGAATGCCTTGCTGGTAAGCAACAACTGGTGGAGCAAGGTTGGCGGTGGAAGGGGGTAGTTAAATACATACACATTGTATCTCACATTCCATTACCATTGGTCATAGCTCATAGCTCATGCAATACCTTACAAATACATGTCACCATACTCAACTAAGGCTTCAACCAGACTGGTGAGCGAGCAATAAAGTGGCCACGCTGTGAGCGAATGAGTGTACAACTGCAGCATTTTTTTATTACCAGTCATTGTAGTCGCAACATGAGTAAGATTAAAACACTAAATTGTAGGCCTGAAAATCTTCCAAAGGCCTAAAAATCATTGGTGAAAACATTTTTTCTTCAAGGCCAACATAGTACTGTGCCAAAAGTCAGCTTTACGTTATTTTTTTTTAAGGTGAAAGCCCATTTTACTGGGCCATGGTTCTTTGGCCAACATCATGTACGAAATCACACGCAGTTGTGCATGATGATCACTCAGGAATTAAATAGTTTGATTTGTGAGGAATGTCACTTAACATTGCTCTATCGCAAGCGATTGCACTGTGCCATAGTGGTCTCATGAACTTCTGCTGGTTTGATTTTTTTTTTTTCTTTTTTTTTTTTTTTTTTTTTTCACTGGTGATCACACTATCGTTCACCAGTCTGACCGCAGCACAATGTTCAGCTCTATGGCTCGACACAGATGGGCTGGCATTCACCAACTGGACTGGTGCGATTCTTGCTCATGACACTGTGATATCGCGCTATGGGTATGTGACTGGAACAATTACGTATAGCCATATGTGATACATGTGCACTTACTATTTGCTGCCATGCTGTGAAAGTTGCCTAATTAAGAGACATTCAGCCACCTTGTGTCAGCATCCCTTATTTTTTTTATGTTTATGAATGTCGGTTACAGTGAAACGGGGTGAATAAAAACAGTCTGCTCAAAGAATATTTAAATAAAAAATTCCTCAACAGAAATCACTCGCGATCATTATTGTGAACAACTTGCAAAATATTAAAATATTAACTAAATATAAATAATTTATCATATAAAAATTATTATAATAGACTTAAATTTCACCCCGGTTTACTTTTTGTACTTATGTTCCTTGTCATGATGAATTCCCTACTAAAGTCTGTAACATTAGCTACATTGCACGTGTATACATAACTAAGTAAACTGCATAACCAATCATACATTGTTTGGTAAAATTTGAGAGACTTGGTGGCCAGGAGCATGAAATCAGTAAAAAGAAATGGCTTAACAAATGGAACAAGGTGTTATGATTTTCTAGATTGAGAATCAGGAAGTTCTGTTTGTGCAACTCAATTCCGTGAAACCTGGATAAAACCAAGGATTGAGGTGGAGCTAAAATTGTTTGATATTGGCTCGAGCAGGTCCTTAGTTTGTTTTCTGAAAAAAATAAAGTTACTGCTAGTTTTCTTTTAGCTTACTTTCGCAAGGAGTTACTAATTTTTGTTTAATGTTTTGTTTATGATCTGAAATTAATTGTAAAACAGAGCCACAGGTGGGCGGAGAACTTAATTACATTTGAAAAAGTACCATCTCAAATTTTAAATGGGTCCAAGCAAAAGAAAATTCTTGACTGATTTTTTTTAAGTAGATCCCAACACACTACTTAGTTATGCTACTAGGTCAGTTAGGTCATCACACATTCTGTTCTCTGTTACGTAATTATATTATTAATGTACATATTTTTAACTGTTAAGTCTTTCAAAACCACTTGTTGTAGTGTGGGCACTTACCCTACATTTTCAGGGAAAGTCCTAAATGTTGATAAAGTAATGTATCTATAATACAATATTGATCAGAAAAATGTATTTTATTACATTATAAGTGTCTGCAATTATGAGACCTCTATACTGTATGATGAGTTTTAACAATTCAATACAGAAAGCAGTTGTATCAAACAGCTGAAATCACTCTCTTAGTTTTTGTGAAGTGTTATGTGTGTACGTGTTTTGCACTTGACACATTTTACATGTATAATATTGGCTGTGAAGCATGTAACACTCAATAAATGTGTTCTCACCACGTTCTTGAGTTTTTTTCATAGTATTAGACACTGAGTATAAAGTACAACGTATGTAGTTGAGGGAGCAGACAAGATTGGTGCAAGTTGGAGTTACAGAGAGTGACATCATGTCATTAAAAACTTAAAATTAGGAATGGACCAATCAAATCCGTAATATTTGAAGGTGCACTGAATTTCCACCTATTCGAGGCGATTTGACTAGCTACCTGACCGCATACAGGTGTAGTTCAGCTACAGCCACTCGCCCTTGCGCCACATGGAAATGTGATAGAAGGTAGTACAGTGTCCCAGTAGAAGCCTGGGCAGAGGGCCCCTATAGGCACGTGTTCCGCATGGTCACTCTACTGCCAAATGCATTATTAAACAGTCTTAATTGAGTACAAATGCAGCCTCGTGCAGGCGAAACTAGAGATCCCAAAGGCTGATCCACATTACTTGAAGACGGCTCCTTGTCTCGTGGTCCGTATGAAAATGAAGGGAAATTACATATCACTGAGAAATGAGTTCCGGCTGAACAAAGCTAACGAAGTTAAGCGACTGAAAGTTTTGGTCCAAACTGAAAGAGGCCGGCCAGGGAGCGGATTGATAAATTTAGAAAACTTGCACTATTTCAGCCAGTTCAGAGATGGTAAGGTGATAAGTGCTCTGTGGTGCTCGAGCGCATCTGGCCTCGGCGCTGGATGAATTAGGGTGAACTAAGACTGCTGTGGCCTCAAGAGGCGTTGTGCTATGCAGGATCATGTTTCGTGTGCAAAGTGCACAAAGATAAGAAGACCAGTAAAGCTAGAATTTAGAATCTTGTCGGACTGTGAATAATAAATTATTTTTTACAAATAAGACTATTGATATTCAATTACTGATTTTGATTAGTTTTTCAATTAATTTTACAATCCGGTGAGCGGTGGTAAGGTACATACACCCACTTAGTTGAAGAATAGGCTACACATACTCGCTGGTCTGTAGCAGCGCGGGTGGCCATTGATGTATCGATTGCAGGAGCCGTTTAAAATGGAGCACTGCATTGTGGAGGTCAGTGTGTGCATCTCCTCGGCTGCTGCTGTGGCAGGCTGGCCGAGAGGCGGCGTCGTGGCGCCTGTGGAGGTCGGAGTGCGCATCTCCTCGGCTGCTGCTGTGGCAGGCTGGCCGAGAGGCGGCGTCGTGGCGCCTGTGGAGGTCGGAGTGCGCATCTCCTCGGCTGCTGCTGTGGCAGGCTGGCCGAGAGGCGGCGTCGTGGAGGTCAGAGTGCGCATCTCCTCGGCTGCTGCTGTGGCAGGCTGGCCGAGAGGCGGCGTCGTGGAGGTCAGAGTGCGCATCTCCTCGGCTGCTGCTGTGGCAGGCTGGTTGAGGGGCGGCGTCGTGGCGCCTGTGGAGGTCAGAGTGCGCGTCTCCTCGGCTGCTGCTGTGGGAGGCTGGCCGAGAGGCGGCGTCGTGGAGGTCAGAGTGCGCATCTCCTCGGCTGCTGCTGTGGCAGGCTGGTCGAGGGGCGGCGTCGTGGCGCCTGTGGAGGTCAGAGTGCGCGTCTCCTCGGCTGCTGCTGTGGCAGGCTGGCCGAGAGACGGCGTCGTGGAGGTCAGAGTGCGCATCTCCTCGGCTGCTGCTGTGGCAGGCTGGTTGAGGGGCGGCGTCGTGGCGCCTGTGGAGGTCAGAGTGCGCGTCTCCTCGGCTGCTGCTGTGGGAGGCTGGCCGAGAGGCGGCGTCGTGGAGGTCAGAGTGCGCATCTCCTCGGCTGCTGCTGTGGCAGGCTGGTCGAGGGGCGGCGTCGTGGCGCCTGTGGAGGTCAGAGTGCGCGTCTCCTCGGCTGCTGCTGTGGGAGGCTGGCCGAGAGGCGGCGTCGTGGAGGTCAGAGTGCGCATCTCCTCGGCTGCTGCTGTGGCAGGCTGGTTGAGGGGCGGCGTCGTGGCGCCTGTGGAGGTCAGAGTGCGCGTCTCCTCGGCTGCTGCTGTGGCAGGCTGGCCGAGAGGCGGCGTCGTGGCGCCTGTGGAGGTCAGAGTGTGCATCTCCTCGGCTGCTGCTGTGGCAGGCTGGTCGAGGGGCGGCGTCGTGGCGCCTGTGGAGGTCAGAGTGCGCGTCTCCTCGGCTGCTGCTGTGGCAGGCTGGCCGAGAGGCGGCGTCGTGGAGGTCAGAGTGCGCGTCTCCTCGGCTGCTGCTGTGGGAGGCTGGCCGAGAGGCGGCGTCGTGGAGGTCAGAGTGCGCATCTCCTCGGCTGCTGCTGTGGCAGGCTGGTTGAGGGGCGGCGTCGTGGCGCCTGTGGAGGTCAGAGTGCGCGTCTCCTCGGCTGCTGCTGTGGGAGGCTGGCCGAGAGGCGGCGTCGTGGAGGTCAGAGTGCGCATCTCCTCGGCTGCTGCTGTGGCAGGCTGGTCGAGGGGCGGCGTCGTGGCGCCTATGGAGGTCAGAGTGCGCGTCTCTATCTCCGGCAACAGGTCAACTCGGGTGGTTCTCGTGGTTGGTAGGCCTGGCCCCTTGTTCTTGGGTCGTCCCACGTCGAGCACCCGCAGGTCGGGTTGTCCACCTGCCCCCTCAGGAAGTTTCCCAGGTCGTAATCGGCCAGGTACTTCGGGAGTTATTGGGCTCTTCGGGGGCGCCCGTAAGGGGCATCTTCAAGGTTGTAGGGTCCCACGTAGCTTGGAGCTGTGGGTGCCTCTCCTGTGGTTGGTTGGTGGGTTATTGATCGGTAGGGCCCCCTTTCCCGTCCCGGGATGCCGGGTAGGTCATGCGTCTCCGCCCCCTTGCCTTCCAGTGGGCTCTCAATGTAGGATCCTCTCCCCCTGTTGATATGTATGACGTGGACTGGTACTGCCTCCTCTCTCGCTCTGGGAAGCTGGGTGGGTTTGTATGTCTCCGCCCCTCCGTCTTCCCATGAGCTCCCCATGTATGGCTCCTTGGATCGGTGAGACCTGTTCGGTCATTGCCATGACCTTTTCCGTGACTTCTCCCTGGGCAGATCGATGCGCACGCGGAAGGTGGCATCGGCGAGCGAGGCGAGGTGCCCCCATGCGTTAAGTGTTGGGGACTCGGGTGTCGTCACATCCTCCTCTTCCAGTTCCGAGATAAGTGGGGTTGGGCTTGAGTCCTCCTCCACCTCGGGCCTGTCCAAGTTGTGTGAGACGTCTGTTATTGTCAGTGTCCCTGGCCGTGTTCGGCGAAGACGCCATCGGGTTGGTGTGGGTTCCAGGCCATATTCCCCTAAGTGCTGCGGCCGACATCGGAGACGACTTGCGCGTGGCCTGGGCCCCTCCTGAGTATTCTCCCTGTGGCTCTGGTTGGTGGTGCTGGCCGGCAGGTTGTGGTGGCTCTCGTTTTCGTCCATCGAGACCCTGGGTACCTCCGCACTCGCCTCTCGGGCTCTCCTGTTGTGGTTCTTGTGGTCCTGTCAGTACCAGGCTCCACCGCAGTTGATATTACATCTCGGAAAGTCAGTTGGCGTAACCGTCCCTGTCCACATCGGCATCAGCGGGGTGTCAGGTATGTGTCTGCCCTTTCTTCCTCGCACGCTATGTCAGTGTCGGGAGTGGGTGGTGTCCCTTCATCCGGGAGCCCTTCTCCTGGCAGACTGGCGAGTCGAAGGTCGTCCCGGTGTACCTTCTACACCTTCCGGCCTCCAAGACATACCAGGTAAGTTGTCGTACCCAGTCGGCGCTGCACGGTGTAGGGACCTCCCCATCGCGGTGTCAGACCGGCATAGTAGTTGCGGGGTGCAGCTGATAACGTGTGTACCCGCACGAACACTTGGTCCCCGGCCTGCACGGTCGGCGACAGGTGCCGCGTCTTTTGGCGGCACTGGGCGTCCTCCTGGGCTGTTGCGCGGCGCTGATCGCGCTCCACTGTACTTTCCGTAGTGTGTGGGACCCCAGTAGTGGTCTACTCACCTGGTAGTGGCAGGTTGTGCCCCTGCACCATCTCAGCTGGTGTCATGCCTGTCGTGGCGTTCGTCTGGCGTCGGATACAAAACAGTGTCTGCCACTTGTAGGTCCCATTGCATGTGATCCCCACCGAGACGTATGCGCATTTGGGCCTTCAGCCCCTGGTTACGCATTCGATGGGGTTCACCCTCGGATGGTAGGCGGGCGTGGTGTGGTGTTCGATGGGCTGGTTGTTGCACACCATACTTTCCACTGGTGTCCCAGGATTTAGCTGCCATTGTCCGTGAGGATGGACTGTGGGTAGCCCCAGTGTGGAAGTAACTTGCTAGACAGGATCTCGGTGATGGTGGCTGTTCTTACGTTTTTACACGGGTATGCCTCTGTACACCTCGTGAATAGGTCCGTGATTACAAGTAGAAAACATTTGCCGCAGGTTGTGTGGGGGTATGGGCCCAATACGTCCAATGCGATTGTCTGGAACGCGGCAGTGGGCTCCCGTGGTCGCTGCTGTTCTTTGCCGTCTCGTCTCCGCGCCTTCTTCACTTGACAGGATTCGCACTCCCGAACGTATTCTCGCACGTCATGGGTGATGCCGGGCCAGTGGTAGTGCTGTCCTATGGCTCGTCGCGTCTGGTCCGTCCCTGGGTGGCCAGCGAGGTCGTGGTCTTGGAAGAACCTTAAGGTCGCTTTCCGAGCCTCAGGCGGTACGTAGATCCTACAGTCGTGACGGCCTCCGGGTGTCCTGGTCATCACTGTCCCATCTCGCACACTCCATGCACGCCTCATGGTCTCCGGCTGTTGCTTGCCGACAGTTTCGGTCGGAATCCCGCGACGTCTCTTGAGCTCTGAGGTCGCGATTGTGGATGTCGGCCACTGGACTCGGTGGATCTTTGACGCAGTGCACGTCGGCGGTGATGCGCGTGCACGTCGAATCCGGGTGTGCCCATTCGTCTTGCGGGCTAGAGGGCAGTATTCCTTCCCAGTTCTCGTCGTCCGTCAGCTGGGTCTGGGCATCAGGTTCTCATGACAGTAGATCGGGTAGCTTATTTTCGGTGCCAGGGATGTGTTCTACTTCGAAATCTAAGGACTGAAGGAACAGTTCCCACTTGATCAATTTCCCCTTTCTCCCTTGCATGGTATGCAGCCATGTGAGGCACCTGTTGTCTGTCCTCAGCGTGTAGTTTCTCCCCTCTAAGTGGGGGTGGTACTTTTTCATTGCCCACACTACCGTTAGGCACTCTTGCTCATTGCTATGGTAGGTACCGGCATTCGGCAGAACCGAACTTGGCACTAGCGTAGTCCACTACTTCCTTGTCCCCATTCGGGTTCACGTGGAACAGTATGCCCCCACCCCGAGGGCGCTTGCATCCATTTGCAGGTACAGGTGGTGCTCGGCGTTCACTCGTGCCAGCGTGTGGTATCGTGTGAACGAGGTTTTGATTTTGTCAAACACGTGTTGGGCCGTGTTGTTCCAGTGTTGCGGTGACAGGAGGTCAGTTAGTGGCACTATTGTTCGAGAGAACTCAGGAATGTAGCACCTGAGCCAATTCACGAGGCCGATGAAACGTTGTAGTTGCTTTCAGGTCTGTGGCACCTCTGCCTCCGCGATCTTATGCAGGTCGCCGTGCTGGGGGTTGTTACCATCGGTGCTCACAACTGGCCCAGTAACTCTACTTCCACCGTCCCGATGTGGCACTTGTGGTGGGTGGCCGTTAGGTGGTGTGTCGCTAAGTGCTCCTGTACTAATGCCAGGTGTCGGTGTGGTCCTCCCATGTTTCCAAGAAGTCTATCACATCGTCCAGGTAGGTGGTTGCGAATTGACCCACATAACCTTCCAGTAACCTCGTCATAATCTCATGAAAAGTTGCGGGGGTAGCATTTAGGCCGAATGGCATGGCCCTAAACAGAAGTGAAGGCGGTCTTTTCCCTGTCCTCAGAAAGTATCGGCACTTGCCAATAGCCGGCTTTCAAGTCGAGGGTGCTGAATACCCTGGCTCGGCCTAGCCCCTCTACGTCGGCTTCAACACTAATCTGCGGGGGAATGGGGGGGGGGGGGGGATCTGACCGTAATTGTGTACAGCGGGCGAAAATCCATGCAGAATCGTAGGGAGCCATATTTTTTAGGAGCTAACATGACTCACGCATTGAAGTGTCTGTAAGATGGTTTTACTACTCCGTCCCTCAGCATTTCTGACACTTGCTCCCTAATGGCGCTTTGTTCCTAGAAGCCGTACCCTCTAGGTGTCTCGCGCACAGGGTATATGAAGGGTGGGTATGCGGTGTTCTGCCACTGTGGTACGTTTGAGGGGGTCGGCATTTGCGAACATATCCTGCTTCTCTACTAGCACACAGTTCATCCCATCCGTGGTACGTCATGGTGCAAGGTCAACAGTTATGCGAAGACCTCGGGTGTGGTACCGGTCGCGTACACAGTGAAACATTCCTGGGTGCCTATGTGAACTCGCGCAGCTCTCGTCTATACCTCTCCATCATGCTCAGCTAACCAGGGCTGACTCAATACAATTTCTTCGTGAAAGTTTTCGACGACAAGGGCTGTCACTATAATTGATAGGTCCCGAAAGCTTACCTTAAGCTCTTCCTGTCCCACCGTGCCGCCTGGTTGGGTGCTGGTTGCCAACCGTAGCTCGGCCTGGTGTGTTCGGAGCGAGCTGGGTGGCATCAGGCTCGGGGACACGAACATGTGGCTTGCGCCCGTGTCCACCAGGGTGGCTGCGGGCTGCCCTTCCACCTCCACTGGGATGTGTATCAGATCATCCCGGGAGTGGGACAGTTGGTTTAGGACAGGCGTGGTACCATGCCAGTCCCGCATGTCTTGTGTTGCAGTTGTCGGGGGTGGGGCACTTAGTTCCGCGCCCCTGGGGGTCCGTTTCCCGGTGGGGTGGTTGGTGACTGCCGCTGTGGTGGTGGTAGGGGGCAGTCGACGTGTCAGTGGCGTGTTCGGGTTGGGCAACCTTGTTGACATTGGGGTAGTGATGTGTCGGTCCATCTTGGTGGGCCGTCGTGGCCTTCCTGCGCATCTCTTCTGTAGGGTATAGGTGCCTCTTTGATGGCACATCACCCTGTGAGCGGTTGTTGTTGTCCATCGGCCCTCTCCGGTAGTTTCGCTAGGGGCGGACCTCAACTCGCTGTGAAGTTAATTCACCCCCTGTCAATACTCGGCGTGCTCCGATGCCATAGCTCCTGCATATTGCGCTCTGTGTCTACAGCCTGTTGGACATAGTCTCCAATGAATTCGGGCCGCTGGAACCTCAAGTAGGGTTGTAGCTCGTTACATAGTAGGGCTGTTACAATAGTCAGTGCACGTGTTGGCTCACTGCCGGGCGACACTCGCCTGAAGAGTTGCATTTTCTGTGCGATGAATTGCTCGACTGGCTCGTCATCCCGTTGCCGTTCGCCATAGAACTTGGATGTACACTGCACGATGGCTTGATCGGTATCGAAGCGGCGTAAGAACATGGCTGTGAAGGCCTCCCAGAGCATGCTGAATTGCCCCCACAAGTTCCACCATTGGCGGGCAGTGCCTTTCAGCTGCTCACTGGTGCATCCACCCATTCGTCCATGGGTATTCCGGATCTCGCCAGTCGTGCTTCACAATGCTGTAGGAATGTGGTAGTGTCTTCGTGCGCAAATCCACTGAACTCTGGTAGCACTAGTTTGCTCTGGTTCCACGATGGTTGCGAGGGCATCCAGGAACTTGGTTCGTATAATAAAGCTAACTCTCTAGCTCGTGTTGGGTGTGGTGCGGCGTGTACATAAGTCGGGTACACTGTTGTCTTTGTATCGACCAGCATGGTGCTATTCTCGGTTTTCGTTGCGGCGGGTGATGTGTGCATCCTGGTGAGTTGCAACGGCCATGGCAATTCGTTAGCCCCTGCATCTTGCTTCCACTTGCCCCATGGGCAGCTGGTCACATTCCCTGTCGGTGTGCATTGGCACGTGCTGTACCATGGTAGTGTCCCTGTCAACAGTTCTACTTCCCTGGGCAGGAAGCAGTACGCGCACACGGTAGTCGACGGCGGTGACTGCATGTTGTTGATTAGCTGCTGGGGTTGTGCGCGGTGTCCCACACTTAAGTCCGTGAATGGGCATGGTAGTGACGAGTTCGTTGGCCGGTCGCGCACGCCGGGTCGGGCCGCTGGCTGAGAGACGCCCAGACAGCCGCACAAAAAGGAATCATGAAGGATTGGGGAGAGGAGCACCGCCCGGGTGACCGCATGAAGCGGTGAGCGGAGGGTTTGGGTGGAGAGGTGGGGGAAGAGCGCCCGGACAGCTGCGCAAAAGGGAGAGTGGGAGGATGCGAAAGAGTAGAGGGGTTGGTGTGGGTGCTGTGCTGTGATGTCAAGTGTCCGCGCGTCTCTTGTTCCGCCGGCTAGCCTTTCTCCAGGAGTTGGAAGGGGACTCTTTGATCGCTACTCTGGCCGCACCTGTCTGTGTGACCCCAATCACTTGTTGCTCGCAAAATGGCCGCTCCTTGCCCACGCCGTGGTCCTATTGTAGAAAATAGTTGGAAACTGTTGAAAATGTCCGGTTATCGCCACACGCAATGGGCACCAAATGCCGTCACCCGCAGTCTCGGGATCGAGACCCGGGGTGGTCCTAGTGGTTTTCAGTGGCTCTAAAGGAAATCTCCGGCGGGCGCCAGGTTAATTCGAGGATTTACCGAGGTGGTCGTGGGTTTTTGCCCCTACGTGTTCCACTAGGATCGACAGCTGTTGATGGTGGGAGGGAGTTCCTACTCCTAATAAGCACTGGCCCTAAACAGTATAGAGGACTGTTTCCTAATTGTTCAGGAGGCGCTTGCGAAATAAAGAAACAGATATAGATGCTGGTTTTTTAATCTCGCATCTCACATAGTGTGGATGGGGCACGAGTTACACAATTACACTGGGAAAAAAATACGTTGGCAGTACATAAACTCGAAATGATAATTAATTACGTATTACATGGATGTTACATTGCAGCACTTGCAAACAAGGTCCCTACAATGATTTGTAGGTCGACGAAGAGTTTGGGTGGATAAACGGCCACTCCCATGATGAGCAGTAGATAGATTCGTGCCCGGGCTCACCTGTGTGTGTCGCGGGACTACGAAGATAATATTTAGTGGCAAAGTCTTTAAGACTGCAGTCGGCAGGCGTATGCTCGACGAATTACGTGAAGTTCTGTTCGCGGGAGTCGGCCCGGACCATAAGATGACTGCGTCCATTCCAGACCATGACTAATACTCATAAGGGAAACAGATTTTATGCACCGTAATCTATCAACAGCTGTGTTTCCAACATTAACGCAGTTTTGCTTTTATCGTTTCAAGATTTCGTCTTAAGGTTTCAATATTTACACAAAAATATTTTTGTTCAGAATTTCAATTTCGCGTTCTTCTTGTTGACAGTATCTTTGATTTTTTAAAAGTAAATAGTGTGCCCATTAAATTAGTTAGTCTGTGAAGTTTTGGGGGCGTAGGCTGGGGCGCAATTTAGGTTTGTTTATGGTGGGGGTGGAAGTGAATCCTTTAAAAACCTTTTAAAAATTTGCTTACAATTACAATTTATTATTAGTGTTGAAGAGTGCGTATTGTAACTGCATATTAAATATGGCTGCGAATTTGGATGAAGAACAGACACTTCGGGAATGCGAGGCATACGTTCAAAGGCATAACATTCAGCAAGTTTTGAAAGACTGTATCGTCCAGCTATGCGTTAGCAGGCCAGAGAATCCTATTTCCTTCTTAAGGGAATATTTTCAGAAACTGGAGCGGGTAAGTATTCAGGTTTTGAATATAGCTAACCTATTTTATTTAGGCCTATATGCAATCAGAGTTTTGTCTTGGTTGCTGTAAACTTTATGCTATATATATTAGAGAATTTTTGTTAATGTAGCCTGTTTGCTGCGGAAATTGGGACTGTGTGTTGTTTACTCAGCATAAGCGAGTGAATGATAGGTGACTTGGACTAACCTATGAGTAATATAGCAAAAGCCATTAGATACTTTGAGGTACAGGACGTCGCGGCTTTATACAACGGAATTAAAAAATCGGAAAACATGGTTTTCACACACTACACACGTCCCTAAATTGACCCTGAAGAGATGTTTTCTTAATTCCTACTAGCTTTTTGAAAATAATAATTTATAGCTTACATTACTACACCAGCATCGGACGTCGCGGCTTCAGAGAACGAAAAGACAGAAAAAATTGTTTTCAGGTACTAGAGACATCCCAAAATGTACCCTGAAAACATGTTTTCTTACTTCCTACTGTTTTGTGAAAAATATCATTTTAAAGCTTACATTATAATACCTGTGTTTTCACTCTGCTGCCACCATTCATTGTGTACCTGTGATTGTGTATCTCTTTGTTTAGCACAACTGTAGCCAACTATGAAGATTTAAAAAATATGGAAATTATTTCATGTATTATAGTTTATGCCTAGATCCTGAAGGCTTGATCCTTTTGGCTTGATCCTGTGGTACATGATGCTTGCTGTTTTAGTTCAGTATGTCGGAAGCTTGTTAAGGTAAAAAAAAAGGTAAATATGTACAGTCGCGGTAGATGCCAAAAAAAATGCTAAAAATCTGAAAATACTTTTATTCTGTGCTCTTTCGCTTCCTCTTTTCAAATCAACCGGCGGAGGTAAGAAATTCCAAATACTTTAGGAGATATCGAATTTTTAAATTTCATCATATGTAGAGTCAGGGTAGATGCCAAAAAAAAAATGCTAAAAATCTGAAAATACTTTTATTCTGTGCTCTTTCACTTCCTATTTTCAAATCAACCGGCGGAGGTAAGAAATTCCAAATACTTTAGGAGATATCAAATTTTTTAATTTTCATCACAGTACCTGCGTAGTATGGGGCGATCACCATTGTTTCTTGTCATAGATAATAAGGTTTCTTGTTTACGAGTATCATTTTTCTTATTGGACAATTTTGTCACGTGACTGTTCCGTGATTGGTCAGTATTCAAATGAACCAATAGGTGATTATTTATTCCGTGATTGGTCAGTATTCAAAAGAACCAATACGTGATTATTTATTCATTTATTGTTCAATACGATGTTTAATTAATCGGTCAACTTCTGCCGTGAACGACTACATCATTTCCTTATAGTGGCAAAGGAAATGTACCCGCCTCCAACTTAGGTGAGTTTTTAACGTTTCTAATTTTAAAGTATTATTTTTTTTATTTGGATATTGTTGCGCAAGTATTAAGTAAAAAAAATTACGTGAGTTGTTAATGTTCATCATTTGTCCGGGTTTTGTTAGGTCAGGTCAGTTACATTATAAATAATTTAAAACTAAAGAACCATTAAATTAAATTCACATTATTTTTAATGTCCGCTTAGTTTGAAAGTATTTATAATGTAACTGACCTGACCTAATCGACCATTTTATTTATTACCCATTCACTAACACACGTCAAAATAAAAAATGGCGACGTTCGAAGGGTTAAACGGGCGTTGTATTACAAAATTAAAAAATTCGATATCTCCGAAAGTAGTTGGAATTTCTTATCTCCGCCGGTTGATTTGAAAAGAGGAAGTGAAAGAGCACAGAATAAAAGTGTTTTCGGATTTTTAGCATTTTTTTGGCATCTACCGCGACTGTACATATTTACAAAAAAAAAATATATAAGAATTAATTATGATCGTAAGTTGAAGAAAAATAATTTTTTTTCTACCTACAATCATAATTCTCTCTTATTTCACAATGTGCAGGATCTTCCGACGTACTGAACTAAAACAGAAGCATCATGTACCACAGGATCAAGCCAACAGGATCATACCATCAGGATCTTTTGACGAACTGAATTAAAACAGCAAGCATCATGTACCTCAGGATCAAGCCTACAGGATGATGTCATCATGATAAGCCTTTAGGATCCAGGGATAAACTTGGATACATGAAACACCAGCAATAACTAACACAGAATATATGACTGCTGTAATCAAAGAATTGCCTGGAAAGACTGCAAAATTCAATGTGTCAGCTACTACAATGCACAGCACATATTCCTCACAGAAAATGAACGTTAACAATTTTAGGCTCCCATTAGACTCTTTCATTACAACATCACTTAAAATAGTACCTACATATTTTAAATACAACTTAACAAAATAAACAATAATGTACTTAATACAATTACATACTTATTCTAATAAAACAAGAAACATTAAAAATTCCTTTCAACTTCGATATTTGAACAAATTTCATTATTACAACATTCGTGCATTGACTTAAGTTCTCTAAAAGAAAATTTAAAAAAACACACACGGGTAAACATAAACAATTAATTTTGGCAATTGTGTGAATACATAGGTATTGTAATGTAAGCTGTAAACTGTAATTTTTTCACAAACCAGTAGAAATTAAGAAATCTTTCTTTGCAGGGTTAATTCAGGAACGTCTCTAGTATATGGAAAACATAAATTCCTATTCATCGTGGGTAAATAATGAATGGCAGTGGCAGCGTAAAAGCACAGGTATTGTAATGTAAGATATGAAATTTTAGTTTTTTCACAAACTATTAGGAATTATGAAACTGTCCCTTGGGAGTAAATTTATGGATGTGTTTAGTGTGTGAAAACCATGTTTTCCAATATTTTTTTTTTCAGTTCTAAAAAGCTGCGATGTCCAATAATTACTATGCTACCGCAATGGGGGTTGAAGTGTTCGTCGAAGTTTAGGGCGCCACCACATGTATAATGGGCATGTGGACCCGGCTACTCTGTTCTCAGGGCCGTGACGTAGTCCGTGTGTGGCGAGGCCCGTTTCCCCCTGTATCACTCAAAAGCTCCGAAAACGATAACAGGTGCGTTGAAGCTCCTTCCTCGCAGCAATCGCGACTGACTGCCCGTTCGTCGCTCGGCAACTTTTGGGAGCGGAGCACTGACGTCACATCGGTGGGCGCGGGCTGACACACACACACACACCGGCGGGCGGTTAAACGCCGGGGTCATAGAGGGTGGTGGTGGAAGGAGGGGGCTCGCAGTGTGTAAGGGGGGAAGTGGTGGCATATCGGGCTCAGAAGGGTGCAGCCCGGGACGATGTCAACTGAGGTTGCTAACAAAGTGCACAATTAGCTAGCTATTTACAAGTTAAGATAATAGTGGAATTTTTATTTTTTATTTTTTAAATGCCAAAGAGTATTTTTTGATTTTTGCAAGTTTTGCATGATAATCCTGCATAGGTAATTTTTTATATTCATATTGAATCAAGAGAAATTCAATGGTGGGAAGACTAAGAAAATTATAAGATAAAATTAGTTAAAAAGGATAAAATTATGAAGCAAATTATTTCACAATAAAATAACTTAATAATGGAAAACAATGTGTTAATTGGGTACTGGGCTATATCTAGTTGTTCACAGTTTTAGGGTTTTTCTGAGGGAGAGCCTCTTTTCTGTAAAAATAATAAAACTTCATAATTATGATATTTTCACTTCCTGACATTTTCAATTATTCTCTAAGAGTGAGTTATACTTCTAGTAGTTTGCTTGCAGTGTAGCATTTTAATGAATGATTTGGTTAGGTTTATATGTTACAAAGGTAAAATTCTTTGTGTTGCGGCTTTCCGTAAATAAAAAAACAAAATAGTGAAAATACTTTTTTCAAGCACTAAAATTGTTCCCCTATTTAACCTGAAAACAGCGATTCTAAATTTATGCTGGTTTCTGATAAATCACTGTTTATATGTACTTATAGGTTACATTACAATACTTGTGCATTGACGCGGCCGCTACAATTATTTGCTTTCCCGTGTTATGTTTATGTTTTGGAGAACTTAGTCAAATATTGAGAATGATCAATTAAGTTAGGTTAGCTACATTATAAATACTATAAAACATTGTGGAGACAGGTTAGTATAGCTATATTAAAAATACATTAAAATATTTCTAATGGTTGCTTAGGAATTACCAATTTACAATATAGCCATCCTTATGTAACCAAACATTTACACAATTTCACAGCATTTTGAATGTAGCTATACTAACGTTATCAACTGTCCACACTTTTTAAATGTAGCTAGACTATTTTCTAATTCCTCCTTCACTTAAGTATATGAAAAATGACATGGAAATTTTTCATGCACGTATTTATCCTGTAATATGTGCTACTGAGTTGCTAGTGCGAGCGGCGAACTGCGGTAACCTTCGGTGAACTTCAGAACTATTCAGGCTTCGGAATGGACTTGTGTGAACTGGTTGCTACTCTACGTTGTAATTCCTAAGCAACTATTAAAAATATTTTACAGTATTTTAAATGTAGCTATTACTAACCTAACTAACATCCACAATATATTAAAGTATTTTTAATGGAGCTAACCTAATCTAAATGACCATTCTCACAATGTAACAAATTTGTAATATTTATACCTAAGGTGCACAAACACAGCCTCGGAATGGACTGTAGTGAATATTAGGTTTTTGCCATGTATAAAAAAGTTTAAAAAAAATTGTGATGGCTGCATCAGTGCTTACATATAATGTAAACTATAAACTGTGATTTCTAAGAAACCAGTTGGAATATGAAGACGCTGTTTTCAAGGAAAATACAGGAACGTTTCTAGTTTTTGAGAAAAGCATTTTCTGAATTTTATTATTAATTTTTGGTAAAGCAGCAATGTAAGAAAATTACTGTTACAAATACTGTGATATCGTGTGAATGGTTTATTGGGTTAGGTTAGCTACATTTAAAATATGTACAAATATGTGAATGGTTTGTTAGGTTAGCTGCATTAAAAAAGTACTAAAAAAATAATGGATGGTTGGTTAGATCATGCTAGCTACATTAAAAATACTGTACAATTGTTTCAATGTTGGGTTGGGAATTACCAATTTAAAATTTAGGTAACTATAACTTAAACTAACCAACCATTATTACTACTTTGTAGTATTTTTAATGTAGTTAATGTAACCAATCATTCACATAATATCATCTTTTTTTTTTTTAATGTACAGAACACTAACCACTCATTAAAATGGTAAACTACTTTTAAACTGTTAAAAAATAAAAATGTTTTGTTGGCCACATCATATAATTTCTTTGAATTAAATGTGACTACATTTTTATGACTATTTGTCTGCCATCATAAAACCAGAACTCAAGTACCCTACTTGAAGTAGGAAAAAAAAAAAGAGCACATGTAACTCAGTACACATGATAGAGGTGAAACTTCTTAGCAATTCAAACCACGACTCATAAGTGCTCTCTTTATATCAGAAACATTTCAAAACAATGTTTTACGAAAACACATTTAAATTCAGCCTTGATTGGCCTTGATTGTAATTGAAATTTTGCTCTCATTGCACCCAAATAAGCTTCACTTCAATAAAAACAATTAATATTCCACCCACTGGATTTGTTTAAACTCAATAAAAACAATTAATATTCCACCCACTGGATTTATTTAAACTTTTTTTAAACTAGCATGTTCTTATTTTGACTTAACATATTTACACACTTGTGGGCTCATAATTATAATATGTTATGCGATTTAGTTAATTAAATAATAATTACCCTGTTAAACTAAAGCATGAAAAGCATTATACCAGCAATAAAAAAATTAGTTACACAGCTAAAACAATTCTCATAACACTGTTTAACAATATTGATGTATACAAGTAATTAAAATAATATGTATTAGAAAGAATAATTTTCTTGCGATTATAGCCCGTGGCACGGTGCACAACAAAAAGCTCAAACCCCATTGTGTTACTCTCTACCCAAATACTCTCTTACTAGAAGCCAGCAAGTCGGGGTGGCATCAGGCGGATCCCTACCGCTGTGACATGCCTAGCCCTGCAGTATGGCAGGGTTTAACCTGAGCCACACATCACCACGTGGAGCCCGTCCAAGGGAACGGGGTCCGACAAGTACTCTGTACCGTCCACATCCTGTTCTCTGTCCTTTTTGCATTAGAAACTTTTCACAACAATATTTCACAAAAATGTTGCATTAAAATTCAGCCTTGAAATATTACTCTCATCACCTGTTTAGAGCACTTGAAAGTAAATTTGTACTTGGTGAGAGAAATTGCCCCTTGATTGTCCACTTTGATCTCGCATGGTTCACTAACCTATTTCCTTTAATAGACTTATCATTCACAATACTTCTTTTACAGCTTCTGCTATGGCAATGTTTTCTTTCTTGCCAAACCTTTGTAGGATTTCTGGTCTTCTACATTGTTTGCCCAATTTGCATCCACATAAACTTACACTATCTTCCCCATCTCCACGTAAACCAATCTAAGATCCTCCGTTTCTTTGAAGTAGTGTTTTACTACTGCCAGTGTTGAACTGTAGGATTACTGTTGTATTCATATTGCCTGCCAAGTTTGCTATATCTGACCTTGTACCATTTTACGAATACAGAAGGCTTCATGTAGCTCTCCGGTAAACATTGTCAGATAAAGGTTTGTTAGTTTATGTCCCTGTCTCCCAAGCTGGTTGTTTCCAAAGTAGTTGAAAGTGCCTTAGCATTTTTCCATTCAAAACTCTTGTAACACTTGTTTGATATAATTTTTCGGATCTATTTCAATAAGATCTTTAGGTCTATTAACCCTCATTGACAAGAGAAGAGTTTTCTTCCAAAAAGATTTAATATCCATTACTCCTTTCAAATGTACTTTCAGATTCACAATCTTGTTTCTCTCCCCTCCACTCAGATATGTCATCAACATATACTCCCAACCCCAAGTAAACTTTTTTGTTAAAATAGACACATGGGCAGACTTCTACTGATGTCTAATTCCTTTAGGTGTTTATCCACATATGTTCCAATTCCTTCCTGTCTGTTGCAGTTCATACAAGATTTCTCTGACTTCCAGACAGGTGATTCTCTTTTCTTTTTTTTTCTCAGAGTGATCTGGCTGATCCATGAAGACTCCTCCCTTTTTAGGGCTGTGTAAATAAACTGTTTTTACATCTAAGTGTTGTTCTTGTTCCCAGTTTCTCAGCCATCAACAATCTTATAGATTCCTTTTTGACTACAGGGCTGTAAATTTGTTCATAATCATTTCCTGGTATCTGACTAAAACCTCTCTGCCACCAACCTACCTTTATTCTAGTGATGAAACGGACATCCTGTAACTATCCGGTATCCAGCTTATCCGGCCGGATACCGGATTTAAAAATAAGTACAAACTTTAAAAATTTGGTTCTTTATTTAATCCACGTAACATATATCACCATATTTTTATTTTAAAACAAAAAAACTTAGTACTTGTACTGCACTAAGATCAAATTACGGTGAATGAATACCAATTTATCTGCATTAAGAGGCAACAAACAGTTTCACTTGTTAAGTTTGGGTATTGTGTAGTATTAGCTGACCACCAAATATAAGGGTCACAATTGCGATCAATTTTTACTGACTTCAGATAAAAATCAATCTCACATGCAATCACGTTTTTTTTCTTGATTGTGAGACTGACTACTGTTGTTTTCATTAAAGCAATCCCAGAACGTGTCATGAGCTTCGCGAAATTCAGCGGACTCTTGTCTCCTCTCTTCTACTTTTTTTTGTCCGTGTTGAAGATGAACTGCTACTAGAGGACTCGTCACAACACATTTTTATAAATTCCAATAGAATCTTTTGGTGAGCTCTTTCAGCTTCAACAATCCCCAAGTAGCTTGTTTTAAATCTTGAGTCTAGGTAAGTTGCAATTAAGTAATTAAATTCTTCACTTAAGGAGTTGAAACAACTTTCTAATTCATGTTTCAACGAGGACCTCACGTGTGGTAAATCAGGTGTTCTTTGCTCAGTTTCATCTTTATCTAAAGACTTTTTAAGGCAGAAACGTGTGGTATTAATTCCGACAAGCAGGACAGTCCAGAACTTGTTATTTTGGTTATTTCTTCAAAAGGTTTTAATAGTTTAATGCATTGCTCCATCAAACTACCACTGTTGAGACATCAAATTGGTGAGTGTTTCGCGATCAGCAACAAACATCAATATGGCCCCTTTTGTTCTAACAATGCTCTTTTATAAAAAGTGGAATTCCACCTATTGCTGATATCTTGCACCAACTGATGCTCGGGTAAATTTAGCTCTTTTGAATTACCAACAGTTTTTCTTGAGCTAAGCCCGAATGATTGAAGTGTATAACAAGTCGTCTACCAGTAGCAATCATTGTTCTTACTTCTGGCTGGCTTTGAGTGACTTGCCTATAGCTCTCTGAAGCGTATGTATAAAACATCTAGCAGAATCATACTCAGCTAATCAAACACCCTTCACCATGTTAGGGCCACTATCATGAATGAGTAAATGTATCACGCTATGGTGACATCCCAGCAGTTCGCGACAAGTGTTAAGCCTCTTTTCTATATTTTCTCCAGTGTGCAAAACCTAAGAAAGGCTTCATTGCAAGAACTACATGTTCTAGTTTGAATTCAGGAGATATTCAGTGAGCTGTGAAATTCCGGACGCTAGCTTTGTTGTGTAAGCAAGTCCATATGTCGGAGGACATCAAAATTGCAAGAGCACTTCAAATGTTACTTTTGATTTTCACATAAATTCTGTCGTAGATGTCAGGAATGATTTTTTGGGTAATAACTAAAATAGTCACAGTAAAAAGTAATCTTAGTTTTCAGATACAGTACACTCCCGATTATCCACGAAATTAAGTGGCAGGGCCACCGCGGATAATTCGCAAAAGAGCCGAAAATGGGAAACAAAAAAGGAAACATTAATTTCAACTTAATCTAAAAATTTATGTCAGTAAAAGTTACAATTAACAATAAAAATTTTTAAATGATGCTAAAATTGTAGTATTTTACTGAATTATTAACATACAATACATTTCAGTAATGTAAACACAAAAGTGCTCAACCATACGACTAGAAACAAAGTGTGACAGAGACAAAAATAGCAACGCATATCAGCATACTACGTGAGTTCCGAGAAGACCTGTGGCGTTTTACTGTATACTGCACACAATACACTCACCAGGAGAGTTCAAATTTGCTCACTTGTAATAAAATACAGATTTACATTTGTGCTGTATTTTTTCGTAGCATGCGCGGATAATAGGGAGTTTACTGTACCTTAGAAAACTGGCATTACAATGATAATACATATTTTCCTTTCAATATGCCAACAGGCTAGGTAGCACATGGTATGCACTCTTGGTAATCTCAAGGGATATGGTTCAAATCTCACCCCTGAAATTTTTTAAAAACTTTTTGATTAATATAAAATGTAGTAAAGATGTTGACTCAGTTCAATAATGTTAAGGTTTGTTTCTAGAAAGTATTTACAGACTGACTCCAATCCTTTAAGCAAAAAACAAATTTACAAATATTTACTTGAATTATAAATATGTTTTAAAATGTTTCAAGTTTTATTTTAGTAACACCATAGAAGTATAACTTCTAACGTGTGCAGAAAAGTTATATTATTAAATGTTTAGTGAATATTATCAAGATGGGCAGTATTTCAATAAAATTCCTTGTCGAAAATTAGGTCCAAAGTCAGGGTTTGGTTTAGTTTTCTTTTCTTTCTTTATTATCAGAGCCATCCTGCTATCTATGCATGATGGTGGCAAGCAACTTCTATGATTCAGGCAATGAATTCTAGTGTGCAGAATGTGTTTGATTCGCATCTTGAAATTTTGGTATGTACTTAAATTTTTCTTTTAAATTTTGTGTCTGAGTTTTGTATTATAAGTTTATTTGCAACATGAATAACATGAGAACATATGAATTTGCTTGTTACAAAGGTTAGATGTGTGCATATCACTAGCGAGTACTGAAAGACTCGCTCACACTTTTTTGTTTATTTTCATTCACAAGCTAAATTCTAAGTCTGTTAATTAGGGCTATCCCTACATCTGACAACAGATTTTACGAGTGGGAGAACAGGTTTGAAAAGAATATCTCAATTAATTAACTACAGTTTTATTTATTACTATTTACACTATTAATTAAACACACAAAGCGTTTTTCCACAAATTAATCACACTTTCATTTAGTTCACAGTTTACCCTTTCTACTGGAGCTAGACTCGACAGTGGCTCTCCCTACAGCTCGTCTCGTACTGCGCACCTCTGTCCCAACACACTTGTCCGTCATACACAATACAGTCCCACTTCACCAGTCTCCACACACAAATCACATCGCCTGTCATCCAGTTTTTCTCACCAAGAGGTCACTCGTCTTCTTCACTTCATTGCCTCCGAGGCTGGGTATTGCTGGTTTTATACCCCTGAACCCCATTCTGCAATGGTCTCACATCCCTTCGAAGTGTTGCATCATCAGGGTCAACTTGACACTTGAAGCTCCAAGAACAGTGGCGTTCTAGTTACGCCACTTCACGCAGGCGGGGCTCTGGGAATGTACGGAACCCTCCAGAGTCGCAGAGGGTTCTCCGTTTTCAACAAGGAAGCGCTGGGGTACGGGGATGGCGGGGGTGAAGGGGGGCAGCAAGGCGCTGTTGCTAATTGGATTAGGCGTTGTAACATTACTAGACCGTTCCCCACATGCAGGTGAGCTCGCGGGCTGGCCTGCTTCATTGCCTCACTTCTACTATTCTCACCAGTTCAATTATAAAATTTCACTTTCTATTGCTTGATGTGGTTTTGTTTTGTATAATGGGTTAGGGTATCTTTGTCTGTTCTTAGTATTTTGTAAGTATGCTCTTTTATGAACTTGCGTGTTTTTCATTTCGGGAAGTTCTAATATCTCGATTCTAGCCTACAGACTGTGGTGTATTGGAGTTGTCATATGTGAACTTCTGACTTAAAAACAAATAAGGGAGTGTCTCACCATCATGTGATAACCACTGCTTAAATACATATTTTTAATTGTAAATAACCTTGAACACCTATTTTAATGCCAATAATGATGCTGGTTTAGTTTCAAATATGTATTAAAAAGTTATATTTTATTAGATTAAGCGAACTTTCAAACCCATAACCATATTTTAGCCATATCATTAAAGTATGACATATAGGTGAATTCCCTTCTACAGATTCAGCTGACAACAAATAAGTGTTCAGAGTTTTTAAAATTTATTTATAGAGTAGGGCTCACAATAATTAACTGTGAATAAAGTAACAACTTTAGTTAGTGCCTAAAGTTACAAAAGTAGCATGAAATGTACCATAATTTATATCAATAATTTCAACTCTTTTAAACTAGAAAATTTACTCTCTTTGATAAAAAATTTTCAAAAGACTTTTCACCACTGTAATACATTTTCTATCAATACACAAAAGTGCTCACATTTTCACAACTTTAACAGTGTGAGATGCTTATCCCATTATTTTTCATGATGATTAATATAACTGAATAATTTTATTTTTTGTTTCACACACAGAGAAGTCTTTTTTATATTTTCTTGGTGCATTATTATTCCCGAAGATGTCTAACTACTGAAATGAATTTCCAAATAAAAGAATAATTTTGACTTTCTTAAATCAATAACTTTACGCCACATTTTAATCAAATATAGACATCACTCTGTGATTTTGCGTTCGTCTGGCGAAAACCAGACGTGCCTATTTGTGGTGATGAAATTTTTTTCAGAAAACACGTGAATAATAACCTGATGTTTGGTTACAACAAGCTACTAAATTGGTTGTTGGAAAATTACTCTAGCCATTTGATAAAGCTAGGCACCATTATTTTTTGCTTTCATTTTGCCACAACACGCAAACACTTTGTATGGTAATATTTTATTCAGTAGAAGTCTAATTAAAAAAAAAATGTATCTCTACAAAAAAAAGTATATTAATTTTTTTATAGCTACAGAACACTAACTTTATATTGAACTATCAGCAACATTTTCCCCTTGGTTAGCGTGGATAGTAGTAGGTTACTGTGTACAGTAAATGAATTAACAGAAGCTTAATGTCTCAATAGATGTCAAGGTCATTGGAGACTATGAATGGAACAGTGATGGAAATGTGGGTAAAACAGAAGTACACCGGCTCTCAGCAACACATTTTTCATTTGCAAAAAAATTGTAGACCCGTACTAAAAACTGGAAATTTTGTGAAATATGCTGTCTGTAAAGCATATCACTTCTGATAGTACTATTACACAGAAGAAAAACTTCTTACATGAAAAAACTATCAAAATTAGCCAACTAATAAAGTTAAAGCCTAACAAGTCACTTTTTACTTCATCTGAGTGAAATTTTGTATAATCATATTCAGTCCATGACTAAATATTCAGTTCAAATCCTCCAAACACTAACTTACTATATTCCTTTCTTGTGAAAACTCTTGTGCTAAATCGTTGATATCTACTATATCAAGTCCGTAATTAATGCAGGTGCCTGGGTGCACTTAAAGCTTATTATTTGTATGTTATACATTTTTGATGTGTTTTTTAATGTGATTTGTTCCAATTGTTTTTACTTAAGAATCTAACTACATTTTTTTCTGTATGCTTACATTTGCAATGTTTATTATTTTGTATATGCATAGGCCTGCATGAAAGTTTACTTAAAGCCATTACACTTATGTAAAGAGGGTTGGGTTTCTTAACCACCTTCTGACACTATGCAAATTACCTATGTGCTTTCAGTCTGTATCAAACGTGGTTTGCATCCCACTATGATCACAAAGATACTGTCTGTACGTAATTAATTATGTGATGTAAAACATAATGGGTTTTCATAGTTTGATAATTACACAATTAATTGCTGAGTGGCTTACTGGAAACTACATACATATTGATCACACATCACCCATTTACACCTACCTTCTCTAATAGTGATGTGGCCAACCCCTCTCCACTATCTTATCAGCCTAAAGTTTAAAATTATTAGTTACTGTCACTTGAACATGTATCATTATATCACATATTTTGTTAATTTAATTATAGTAAATTTTTTAAGGTAAATAAAATTTTTTTTGTTTAATCGTTGGGGAGGGGGAATTAAACACCTAAATTTTGAGGGGATGTGTCCCCCCATTTACCCTGGTTTGTGGCAACTACTAGAGAAGTAAATAATTAATAATAAATAGTTTGTGTTCATCAAGTTCTAACACTTTGAGTAAAGAACCCCATGCATGTCTTATAAACTAACTTAATTGCATCTGGCAAGTCACAAATAATTACAATTGTTCTTTTCTTAATGGTTTCTGAACATTATATCAATCCAGTTATGTCAAAAGCATTATAAAAGAAAGGGGTGTAGGATTCCTCCCAGAAGTATATCCAAATGAGCTACATACATCTTTTTTGATCTTAAGATTTAAGCTCCTGGTAATTTATAACATTTTTTTTGACCATAACTATAGAAATGTATTGGTACATTAAGCAAAGTATACAAAAAATTTGTTTGTCAAGATTGTACAATTTATCACGGTGAATGATAGTGCCATAAATAAATCAAAATAAAGTATATATTCTAGCCGTATAAATATACAGGATTATTTGCTATTAAAAAAAAATTAAATTATTTGATATATATTTTAGGTGATGTTAGCTGACATCAAGATTATGCAGATACTTATAATAAAATAATCTTAAGTGTGAGTAAATTTTATAACTATAAAAATCTAATATTTGACTATTCAGATGTTGCCGGATGTATGAAGAAAAACAAAGTGTTTAGGGTATTCACTTAATGTGAATAATGGGTTACCACAACTTTTTCACTCTCTCCTGTGAAGCTCTAGTCATCATCAGTCTTATTATTTATTTATTTTCCATTTATAACAATTTTTTGTGATTTTATTAAGATTACAACTTTAGTGGTTGCTAATGGAATGAAAATTCTTTTTTATTCTGCACAGTCTTGCTGAATTCTGCTAATTGATTTTTAAAACCTTTGAAGGTAATTAATCAAACCACACATCCCATGTAAAAATTTTATTATCTTAAGTAAGTACAGTTGTACATGAGTGCATTTATCAGCCCTGGTAGAGCATGTGTAAACAACATGTAGAAAATAAATATTGTAACAAAAATATTGTTTCATTGTATATAAATATGTATATTTACATATTAAATTACCTTAAAATTGATTAAAAAATTGATATATTACAATTACTTCACTAAATTGTACACAAACCACCTGTATAGTAAGTATTATTCCTGAGTAATTACGTATATTTTGTTGACCAGTATAAACAAATAATACTGTTGCATGGAGCCACCTCCACGGTATCACTTGAAGTAGGTTGTTGCTAACCACATGTGGCAGCTTGTATCACAAGTATGTAGGAAGTACGTCAGCTATGTTGGAGTGTTGATGAGCTCTGGCTTCCACAGCTGGTTCATGAAGAAGTTATCAACCAGGGCAATGTCCTTGTCTAGGTTTCTGATGTACTCACTCTGAGCTGTTGGGGCTGCATTCAGTTGTGCATACTGCATGACATGAGAGGAGTTAATGAGATCTTTGATAAACACATCGCTTAACATCACGGAGGGTTTATTATTTTCAACTTTGGGTGGAGGGAGTACTGGTGGTGGGAAAGAAAGCTCTGAGATCAGTTTCTCGCGCTGTAGACGGACCCGTTTCTCAGTAATGGCATAGATGTGCATAAATGCCTTCTGGCATACTTCTGCTATTTTCACCCCCTTCGGGCTTGGTCCTACAAAAATAACACATGCATAAATTACTAAAATTATTACAATAAATCTGCAAAAATAGAACTTTTGAATGTTAACTAGCTTGTTATGTGTCTTGTTGACAGCGAGACCATTATTACAGAACAGTCAGGGATATTAAAGAAAGAATCAGCCATGGCATATAGCAAAAAACTACCCTAGCAGATTTCTTCCCCAATATCCTCAATTTGTAATGCACGTTTACATCTTTTATGATCTCAATGTCAACGAGATGTAAAGGTTAGTAAGAACTACTATATTTCATCTTAAAATTGGTTTAAGACTTTACTTCTTTAAGCCTCAAATTTTTTGATAGAGATTATTATGAATTCAATCCACTTTGTTCAGAAATATAGCAGTCGTAAAATTATTGTAAATATCACCAATAAATTTATTTGTATTTGTGATATCATTTGCTACTGAAACTATTACTAAATTTAGTTATTTCTTGCTAAGTCAGCCTTACACAATACTACAAAATGACAGCCAGGAAAACAACATGTATCATGTTTAAAAAGTTACCACAAAAATGACTTCTGTTAATCTGAATTTTATTGCCAGCATTGCAATTACTACAAAGAGATAAGTACCTGCTTTGATAGGGGGGTCGTTGCTGGTAAGAATAGGCACTTGGTACTTGCAGCTCACTCGTCTCTCTCTCTTCTTCAGTTCTAACGAGCGTCTCTGGACCGCTCTCATCTCAATGTGCGCCATGAGAAAGTCATTTTGCTTTATGTGGTCTGCCAACTTGTAGAACTCTTCAAACAGCCGTATTCTTGCATTTATTGGGATTTTTTCATCGCAACGCTGTGGGCAGTTGCAAAGGCTTTCTGGAAAAAAAAATTGTGTAACAGTTAACTTTTGAAAGCATAGACCAGCAACATAAGCTAGAATTAAATGAAATTTCACTATAAAAGTAAAACCTGCAAGTAATGCATTTAGAAGTAATTTTATGTCCTCAAATTATGAGTTTTTCTTTCCACTGGTAATACATTTTTCACAGATGCTGACAATAATAGTAGTATTCCAGTTACCAACAAATCTTTAATAAAGCTCAATGCCATTGCCAATTTTGATGTGACTAGTAGGTGTATACATTAATAATCTAGCTTCAATAAAAAGCACCACTAAGCAACACTAAACGTAACACAACACAACCACATCTAATTAAGTTTCATTCAGTTGCTTTTTGGCAATAATCCTGCAGAAAAATAGCCTACAGTAGGCGCAGCATATCTAAATGCCTGATATGCGTGATAGTACAATTTATTCTTGAAAAACAAATGGTAATCAAGGTTAATATTTTCTGCATAACAAATAATTTAAAGATGCCATTAAGAAACAGTTTAATTGAGATGATAATATACCACAGGAATGTTCTGTTATCATTAAATAATATTTTACCTCATATACTAACAAATAAGAATTATGGAATTAGTAACGTGTAAAATTGCTGAAAGTTTAAGCAAATTATGTGTTTTCTTTGTAGGTTTTCTTAATATATTTTAAATTTCTTTCACAAAAATTATTCTATTCAGCAATCAAAAGACTCATTAATTTGAGTGTTCAAAAATACTAGGAAAAAATTAAAAAACATTCTGAAAAATTAAAATTCTATTTGAAGTAGGTACTCTTAAAAGTGTTAAGAATCAAATCCTACTTTCCATCTCTCCATCCTCAGCTTCAAATTGTAGATGCACATTTTTTTCCCCCCACTAACATTTGACATGTTATTTATAGTAAAGGGCTGAGTTCAAAAAATTAAGATTCCCGATAATTGCTATGAGTCATTGCAGTTCCAATTGAGGAATTATTTGAGTGCAGTTACTAAATATCTAATCAATATATTCTGTGTATATTGATGCTCATAACTGACTTGACTCTGTAACACTGTAAGATGGGGCTAGGGAGTTGTATGGCACAAGGCCAGTCATTTGATCATTGACATCAATTTGGAGACCCCAGTATTTTCACATGGCTTAGTGATCAAAAGTTGCAAGTCAAGTAAAGGTGTATGTTGAATCAAATTCACAGCAAGAAAGATTATTGAATGACCAGAGACAATTCACACCTGATGTAGTTTTTGAAGAGGTTCTTCATTAAAAGCTATGCAATTTTTTTTTAATCTTTTGTTTTATTTATATATATATATATATATATATATATATATATATATACACACACATACACACACATATACACATACTAAACAATTAATATTTCTGTTAATGTGAATTTTATTAAAAGCTAGGGAATTGTAAGGTGCCCGTTGAAAAATTATGAATATAACAAACACTTTAATTTAATATATGCAAAATATTTGTTAGAAATTCAATTTCTTTTCATTTGCACAATATGAAAAGAAATTGAATTTTTAACAAATATTTTGTATGTATCGAAATATGGTTAGTAATCAACAAAATTTTTTTTTTTTTTTTTTCTGCATCTACCATTACCATTTCAACTATTGGATATCCATGCATAGATTTGAAGTTTATTATTCACACCTTCAGCATGAACACACACATTGGCTAAAAAGAATTATTGTAGTGTGACTTTGTGTGGTTTCAGAAATTTTGGAATTTATATAATAAACATTTCTACTATTTCTTACCACTTTTTATGTATTCATCTTAAGATTTTACTTTTTTTTTTTTGTGTTTGTTATTGGGACATTCTGTTCTATGAATCTCAGATTTCTGCTTGTTTAACTATAACCAATGATTGGTTACAAGCAGAAATTCTAATCTTGTTTCTGAATGCAAAATTTATGGTGTTACAATGGTTTTACAAATTAGTGACAGTAGAAATTCGTGTAATACTGCATAATTATTATCGCACTGATTTTTTTCCCCAATGAACATAATTCATGAATTGATTCATGTTAGGTATTATCCATTGTAACTCTGAAAAATGTTTTTTTTTTTGTATAATTTGTTTTTAAGTATTTCTCAATGCTGTTGGTTGAGTGATTTTTCCACAAGGCCTAAGGGATCATAACTAATGTAAAAGATTTGTTTATGTTGGGTTGCTACGTTTAAAATACAATGACATTGTTAAAATATTTAAATTATCGCAAAAATGGTTTTTTTATTCATACAGAATTCCACAAAACTCACTAGTTGAGAAAGGTTTTAAAATGGAAGAATATTGTGCAGTTTTACACTGTAACTATTCTTGCTCATTACAGTAAAGTTAGAGATATTCTCTTTATTTGTAATTTCAGTGGATTGTTAAAATCCTTTTGTGGTGTTAGTTAAAGTTTCATGCATAACAGTATGTTGGTTTAATTTGCAAGTATATATTTTTCTATGCTAGTGCAATTATTTAATTGACTGTAAGTTCTTATTTTTTATATATCTGGGAGACAAAAGTTTTTTTATATTAAAGTTAGTTGCAAATTATTAAAATCATTGTAATTAAATGATTTAACAATTTCAAGAATTTTTTACATTTAAAATTTTTTTCTTAATGATGTTGACCCAACTATTTGCCCAACTTAAAAAAAAAATAGTAGAATTTGTAAATTTAAACATACATTTTGGGATAGTCTAGAAATATTAGTAGTCTTAATACTCAAAAGTACTATTTTAACAGTTTTCCCCTTAAAAAAAAAACCTTTTACTTACAACATTTACAAATATAATGGTAGCCACATATGTACACATAGTGTATAAAATTTTTCTTGTGAGTTCACCAAACAAGTTTTTTTTTTTAAGTTACTGTCATTTAAGCCATTTATTTATCTTAATAAATAATTATTTTATTATATACAGTATACTCCCCATTATCCGCTCATGCTACGAAAAATTACAGCAAATATGTAAATCTGTATTTTATTACAAGTAAGCAAATTTAAACCCTACTGACGAGTGTATTGTGTGCAGTATACAGTAAAACGCCACAGGCTTTCTTTGAACTCGCGCAGTAGACTGGCATGTGTTGCTATTTTTGTCTCTGTCGCACTTTGTTTCTAGTCGTATGGTTGAGCACTTTTATGTTTACATTACTGAAATGTATTGTATGCTAATTATTCAGTAAAATACTAACATTTTAGCATCATTTAAAAATTTTTTTACTATTAATTGTAACTTTTACTGTACATAAATTTTTAGATTTTTAAGTTCAAATTAATGTTTCCTTTTTTGTTTCCCATTTTCGACTCTTTTGCGGATTATCCACGATTTTCACTATCCACGGTGGCCCTGCCACTTAATTTTACGGATAATTGGGAGTGTACTGTACCATGAATATTAAATAATTATAAAAAGAAGTTTATAGTAAAATGGATAGTTTAATTCGGAGTAAAGAATGAGTTCTTTTTTGGCCAAATTTGTTTTCATGTCGATAACATTCAGAAACACTTAAAATACACTCATTCAACTTGGATAGTTGCTGTCTTGAAGTGGATACGTTATTTTTGTTAGCCATAAATTGAATTTTATCTAAGAGTAGGTTGTGTTATTTTGAGGTACTAAGTTAATTAGTGTTTGACATCTATTTATATAAAAATTTTTTTATCAATGCAATGAAGACTAAGAAATAATATTTCATTGTAATTGTCTCTATAAATAAGTAGGCTGTATTAACCCAACTTAATTCACTGCAAATTGATGGCTGATTCAAAACATCAATTAAATTTACATGCAGTATGCTACATTTTAAGAATTTGAACTAACTTTGCTGTTTATTTATTTGTGCTATAATGGTTGCATGAGATTTGTTGTTATTAGAGTGTGTTATCATAAATTGTTCATATTTACCTGTTTAAAAAAGGGTTTCTAATAATTTTAATATTTAAAATTAAATAACAGTGTGAGAATTTTATTTAACTTGTATGAAACATTATGAATCTTGAAACAACAATTTGGACATAAATATTTAAAAATTAGACTTTGCCAATTTAAAGTTTTTCTTGTCAGGCAATCGATTTTCCTTTAGCAATCAGATTTGTAAATTCTATTGTCAAGGTTATTAAGTCAGCCATATTTTAAATATAATATAAAAATTATATTACAACATAATCATTTTCCGTTGATTTATATTTACAAGTCGGGATTTGTTGCACAACGCAACATGTAGGTCATTTACTTTGAATATTTGCTAATATTTTTCTTTTGGTACATGTTTCATTTTAGTTTTCACTTTAATTAAAATATTAATATAAAGATCTGCACTCTTGTAACAATTTGTTGGTTTAATCTGCGCATGACGCTGCCAGATTGAACGTAATTATCGTTAAAACTTCGCAAGCTGTCAGCATGTTATGTACCTTTGCATAGCACATGGGTATGTTGTTTGTGCATATTTCAACGTTTACTAATATGTAACATCAATTTATGTAGTTGTTTCATTTATATTGAAAATCTTAAGACACACGCAAAAATGTAATATTAAAAAATAAATAAAGGACACAGGTTTTTAACTGTAAACAAGGTTACGGCAATTTATTTATCTTCAATTTATTTACCTGGCTGTTTTTTCGCAGGGATTAATTTTCCAGAGCGAGAAACATAAGGTTGCCCTGCTGTCCGCAATTTTCTCTGCAATTTTCGCTCTTGTCTATCCACCAAATTGTTGTCTGATGTGGCGCTTGATGTAACCATGTCTGACGCCATCTTTTACTGCCAATTACTCGACTTGACATCCGCTCCAGCTAGCTGTAAAAAAAACCGACAGTACTTGTTCCGCAATCTTTGCTTTTTATTCCTGTTTTTCTTATGGCCACTACGATGTTTTCCGTGCGGGTTTATTGTGTACTAGTCGTGGAAATGGTTCCTGAGTTCCAAACGTGATGCCGCTGCTGTCGCTGTTTTCAGGCTATACGAGGTGGAAGAAATCGGAAATCTTTCGAGTCTGGACTCTCGAGTTGTGAGTATCGATAGTCCAGACGTGGCTCTCACGGCATTGCCAATTTTGTGCGGAAGTTATTATAGGGCAACGATATTTCTAGGTACACAACCGTGATGTTTGATACAACTGAAATAGTAAATACACTTGCAACAAGCGTGTAATGTTTCTAAAAATGTACACTTGATTTTAGATGAGCTAGTTATGAAAATATGTAACGTATTTTAAGTTATGTCAAATTATTGCATGCAATCAACTCCTAATAGTTTTTTTTCCCCCTGAAATAGACCATTGTATTTACTTCATGTAAATATAAGACTTATACGCATGTTATGTAATATTTATTGAAAACTTACTTATATTACTTTAAAAATTAAATTAAATTTTGTAAATAAAAACGTAGGTTTATATTTATGACCCTTAACCAATCGAAATTATCATCTTATCAATACTAATAATTAAAAATCTCGTAACTCCTTCAATAATACGAGTATGTACTTTTTGTTTAGAGTTTAAGGAAATACTACTTTTTTGAATTAACGTGCCTCAATCTTTAAGTTTACTGAGTAGTATGAAACCAAAACAAAGTGGAAAAAATTATTTTTAAATATTTATTACATGTATACATAATTAGCTAAACACTCGCAGCTTCGTTCGCCCAACAGCTGGATAAGCATAGGTCCTAATAGAAAGTGCTATCACCACTGGTTGTCGTCCAGATGAGCCTATAAGTAATTCATGTATAATTGTTTTTGGACCAAAATAAGGTACGAGCTATTGAGATATGAAAGAATATTGTAAAATATACGATTTTAGTTTTTCAGATTTTTTTCGTACTACTTCACATAAAGAGATAATTCCAAAACCTCGTAAACGTGAACATTGAGTAGAATAGCTATCATTCATACATTTATTCACACGAATCTCCGTAATTAATAACATTGAAAAGCTATTATAAATAGGTATTTTTTTTTTATTTCATATCTTCATAACTACCTTGTTTTGGCCCAAACATTTTTTACATGTGAATTACTATCATCGTATTCAAACTTGGCAAGGATATATAATATGAAAATAATCTATAGTTTTGGTTGTTTGACAATTAAACGTATGTTTATCAGCAGTGTTGTTAAGTAACGAATTACAAGTAATCGGATTACTTGTAACGATTACTTTTCAAGTAATTTATACTTGTAACGAATTACATTTAAAAAATGTAATTCGTACTTGTAATCGGATTACATAACATTAATTGTAATCGATACATTAAGGTAATCGATACTTTATATTTACTTGCCGTTACTTTTATTCTCGGAACGTATAATGAATACAATTAAGAACAAGAAGATCATCCACTTTTGCATTAGTAAAGTTTAAAATTTTACGCTTGTAGTGCTACGATCGTATGCACAACATCTATGATCAAAAATGAAGAGCCAAAGTGACTTGCAGTGTCTCCAACATTACCCTATCCTAAAATCTGCATTTTTAAAATTTAACACATCGCTGCCGTCAAGTGCTCTCGTTGAGCGTCTTTTTAGTGTTGGTAAAGATGTTTTTGCCATCAAGAGAGGGAATCTATCTGATGATAACTTTAAAATGCAATTGTTTTGTAATGTCAATTCCAAAATTTAAATAGTGTTACTTTTATTACAGCTAGTTACTTGTATGAAGTCTTTTGATGTTATTCAAGCAAGTTTGTCCTCAAATATGATTCATTTAATTAAAGATAATAAATTTAATCATTACATGAAATAATTTTTTTAACAAAAACGTATGTATGTTTATTAATGTAACAAAGTGTAAAAAAATTGAATCGTAGGTCAGTTTTAAAATGGTAGTGGAAAGTAATTGTAATTGTAATTGTAATTTTACTGATTACTTCTATGTAAAGTAATTTTTACTTGTAATTAGTTACATTGTCACCACAGTAATTGTAATTGAGCCCAATTACTTTTTCCGAGTACTTTTAACAACACTGTTTATCAGTTACAACTTACAATGAGTTTAGAACTCGGAATAAGTATACATTTTTAAGAAGTTCATTTATTTTTTCAATGCTTACGCAGTATCTATAAACATAATATTTGGCATGCGTAATGACAGTAGTATGTGCCAACGCGCCTGCCAAATTTAATAATTCTGTCCCTCCCAGAGATGGATGAACATTTTAAATCACAAATTTATGTTCATATTATATATATATATATATATATATATATATATATATATATATATATATATATCTTATATATAAAATTCTCGTGTCACAGTTTTCGTTGCCATACTCCTCCGAAACGGCTTGACCGATTTTGATGAAATTTTTTGTGCTTATCCGGTATCTATGAGAATCGGCCAACATCTATTTTTCATCCCCCTAAGTGATAAGGGTTGTCCACCCCTAACTTTTTTATTTTTATTTTTTGGACAAATTTTTTAATTTTTTTTTATAATGTGGGATTAAAAAATACACACAACCCTAAATTTTCACCCTTCTATCACCAACCCCTAATGTTTTAGAGAATTTTATATTTTTCAACCCCGGTCAATAGCTGATCAATTAACATTTGATCAACCTACCCCGCCTACAGCGAACTCATTACCTGGATTAAAACATAGGCCACATATTAATATGAAATTCCATCCCTAAGGGAGTGAAAAAGTGATAATTTCATTTTATAACAGAAAAAATCATAGGTCATAGACATACAAATAGTGAGTGAGTGTCATTTATTTATGTCTGCCACACGATCATACACATAGTAAGGTCTGGCAAATTAACATTTTTCTCCTTGGTGAGACCAGTCCGCTAAGTGGAGCTCGCAGCGGCTAGCAAAATAAAGGCGCTCATAACAGTTTTGTTCTTAACTTCGTCAATAGATAGAGTTAGTTACCTTTAATTTTAAACGCACCATCGTTTGATGCGTTTGTCATGTCTTTAATTTTAGTTTGTTTGTGCCGTATGCGTTCCTATACCATTCATCCAATTGCGATGAAATTTTAGTGAGTTGTTATGCGTATGCCCGTGAATGTTTCTGAGACGGTATAACTATTTTACAATAGTTGGAGCACAAATCGTTTCAAAAAATGTGTTTATTTTATATTATATAGCGGCACTTCGACTGTTATTGTTGTATAAGTGCGCACGCATGACACAATTTATTTAAATATAAAAGAGAGTCAGAGATAGAGTGATATATATATAGAATGAGATAGAGAGAGACAGAGAGATAAGTTGAGATAGAGTGAGGTATAGAGAATGAAATGGGTTAGATAAAGAGATATATAGATGTATAGAGCTATATAGAGATTTATATATAGAAGAGATAGAGATAGTGTGAGGTATATATGTAAATATGTAGATATAAAGAGATAAATAGCGATAGAGAGATACATAGATATATAAAGATGTAGATAGAGATATATATATATATGTTTAGAGAGATGGATAGATGATTGTATATGTGTAACTACTTCAAACATATTACAAAACAAAACTGAATGAGGCATTGCAATGCATGCCGAGCATTAGCTAGATAATGGAAATTTTACAATATTAGTAATCTCTTATTTTTAAGCTTTTTTCTATAGTGCTTTATAGAGTCTAGACTACATACAGACCACCAATTTTTAGATATATACAGGTAAATAACTATACATTGGCAGAACGTCTGTCGCAATCTGAAAGTGGTATAAATTATTTTGCACACTTGACATTCAAATTAATAAGAAATACAATTACTAACTAGGCATAGGCGTGCGCACGGTAGGTGCCACAGGTGCCTTGGCACCACCATTAGGGTTAACGTTATTTTGTTTTTTACAAGCAGAAATAATACATACTTACAAAAATCCGAATTCTTTCCAAAAAAAATATGTTTTCCAATCGTGTCGAGTTAGCTCATAACGCTATCAGTATATCAATTATCAATCGAACCAACAACTATACACACGGAAACAAGCCAGTTGCAATTACTTGTGTTGTACACGCGGGCCGCGGCTACGAAACTTCTGAAATGTAAATACTTCTCATAGTTCTCCTCGAATTACATAGAATGCGCGCTCGGTGTCCACTGTTCACTCCACTCGGCAGGCGCACGGAATAATAGCCGCCGTCCGCCAGGGTTTATTTAAAAAAAAGAGTGAGAGTTTAGTTAGTTAAAAGGATAGGCTTTACTCGATGACTTATATGCAGTCGCCGACAAAACATTTTTGTTGTATTCCAAAAGTTAAAACTTTTGCCCACTCTTATTTGTGTATTTTTATTATTTTAATATTTTACATATTTAAGGTATTTTACAAAAACTCCCTTGATTTGTTGATTTTAAAACTTAACATTTGAAAATGTTTTTTTCTAGCATTTATTTGGCGTCTTCAGAAAACATGTAAGTACAGTTTTTCAAAGCCACCAGCATGAATTCCGTGCAAACAATTTGTGCAATTTACTTTATGGCTCAACAAAGCTTAAAACTGTAAATAGTTTAGTAGTTTTCCTGATGATTATAACGTTCAAAGCCATAATTTGTCATAAAAAATGTTAAAATTTTTACATCTGTGTATTTATTTAATGTTTTTGTTCGGAAACACCTTAAATAGCACCATTTTGCGCTTTCAAATCCAAATTTTCCGGACCCCCCGCTTTAGGCTCGGGGTCCGTGAATGACAGGGCTGTTGTGTAATCTGGCACCACCAATACTGAAGTTCTGCGCACGCCTATGTAACTAGGTACATCTGATTTCGAAAAAGGTCCCCTTCACCCTGTGTTCAGCCCGGGCAACGGCGGGTACTGTAGCTAGAAATTCCCTAGAAAAAATAATTTATATGGCAAAACAACGTTTGCCGGGTCAGCTAGTATATATATATATATATATATATATATATAACCCCTTGCCGGGGGCAGAAGCAAGTGATTATATATCTCTCAACACATAAAACAGTTTTTATTATTGTCGCTGGGTACAATTCTATTTGGTTGATCACTTCAAAAATACAAGAAATTTTAGAACGTTTTCTATGTATGTAGGAACTATTTGATGGAAACTCAAGTCATCAAACTCTCACTAAGAGGAAAAAAATGCATCAATAGTTTTCATCGAAAATTTTCGTCATAGTTTTCTCGTGATTAAATATTTTATATAGCAGTTTCCTTTTTTTTTCTTCCTAGTTTCAGAATGATTTTATTATTTTATAATTCATTGTGAGTAATTTTACTGCATTATTATGAAGTACTTTATGTAGTACGTACCAATCTTAATCAAAATGATGTTTTATTTTTTTAACCGCCAGTACAAACACACATTCTCAGAAAAATAAATCTGTTCCTTACCTCAATATTCGGCTCATTATCAAGGTACTTGGAAGCTTAGCTTACATTCCCTGTCATGTATAATAGTTGACGCAGATTAAGTTTAGTTTATTGCATCCATTAGATCATTTTTATGTGTATAAGTTTGCACAAACAATTTGGACAAGTTATTGTATACAAAAATACAATGAAAAGTTCTAAATAAGAGCAACCATACCATTGGTCAGGCCAGACCATATGCTTGTTTTAATTTAAGATAGCATACGAGTAATTGTGCAAATACTCAGCTTTAGTAAGTTGATTTGGTAGTAGCATAGTCATTACTAAAAAATAAATTACCCCTGTTCACATTTTGAGGGATTAAATTTTAAAATATAATAACACATTTAGTTAGTTTTTAATTTTAGTTGTATGGACCACTTTCTTACTGACTGGTTTTGAGGAATAAAAACCGCAGAAGCCTTGCTTTATATATTAAAAAAAAAAAAAACAGTAACCCGTTTCGGCCCCTTATGGATGAATTTAAAAAAAAAAAACATGTGTATTTTTGTTTTAAATATAAAATGTAGCCTACATGTAAAGTTCCATATGTCCGACTGAAGTGTTTAAGTGTATATTTAACGTATGTACTATATATAATGTCATTTAGGGGTAGAATATTGTAGTAATTTATATCCGCAGGTTTAATATGGCCTAATACAGGAATATAAGCGAAGTCTCATTGAAATTCATACCATATATTTGGCAATACAGATACAAATAACCAAATTTTAGAAAATGTTACTCTGAGTTCTAAATATTTTGAACGATATGTTCGGATAATTTTTGAAGATGTGTTTGTATGTAAATACCTATCAGTGTTGATGGTTTTACTTTGGTACACTGTAAAAATAATTGTGTGAATGTATTTTAAAACGTTTGTCATATAATTCGGAAAAACACATACAGTTTGTTTATTTTATGCATTCCTTGTCTAAATTTAACAATACGTCTTGTAATTCGACACTGAATGTAGGTTTGTATTCTAAAAACTTAGCATTCTGTAAAATACGCAGTTTTCGTGTAAATTAACAATTTTTTGATAGTTTTATATCCAAAATGTGCTAGTAAATTTACACTTTGTGTTATGGTAACACACCAACCTGGCGTGTGTAATTTAACACAAACAGAATGCATTTTAAAACATTATAAACAAGTGTTAATTTGCTCACTTGTATCCCCGTGTGCCTGAACTGAAAAAAAAAGTGATTTTTTTTTTACCTAGAAGTATCTGTATTTATACACACTGTAATTTATATGCAAATACTGTAAAGTATACTATAAATATTACTAAAAAAATAGGTTTTGTGTGTTTTTACACAAATGGAGGTGTGAATTACAACTTGTTTGGCATGTATAAAATTAATAAAATATTTTAACACAGACCGGTAAAAAGTACAGTTGCAATACAATTGGTACTTTACATGGTTTGATCGTGTAAATTATTCATAAGTCAGTGCTATTATTTTGGTGGGAAAAATTCTTAGTCCATATAACATATTTAATTCCCTTATTTTCAACTTATTATTTAGCCTGGTGGTAAAGGTCGTTGCTTTCTTAGCACGAGATGTGCATCTGCGATCACGGTGAGTCACACGCTACCTCACTCGGGATATTGTAGCCACACTAGCGTCACCTACTTGCTACCCAAGGAACCTTCCATGATGCCATACAAAGTGCAAAATTGATTTATAATTTGATTTGATAAATTGTAGAAACACACATATAGCTGCGTAATTATATACAGAAAAAAGTTATTTTACAGTGTGTTAAACATACATGCACTTTATAATTACATAGACAATGTATGAGTAAATTTACATTTAAATCAGTAAAATCACTCATTCAAACACATACAATGTGTATGCGATTTTTAATGTAAATTGATAAATTACCTGTCATTGATGTGTAAATTTACACCTACTTTGGTGGAGTTATTTTACAACAAAACTGTGTCTTTGTAGGTTTAAATACACTAACTTGTGGGGCGGAAGAAAAAACATGTGGTGATAGAGCTGCCACCTACATCAGTGTAAAATTACACTTTTATTTTTAGTGTATATATTATTTTGATTTCACGTCAATGCCTTCAAATTATCTTTGTCATTTTTCATTATCAGAGTATGTGTTGTTAAGTTGATAACCATGGGCTAATCAGAGGCGAATATTCTGTGTAGGCATTGTAAGCAGTGCTTACAGTTTGAACCAACTACATTCTGAAGTAACTCGTTTCAATGATATGCTCTTGAATGGCGATCACATACTTCCATACCACGTCCGACTCTTCGCGATGTTTGATTGTAATTGCTGGACTCCCCTCTCTCTCTAACCACTCATCACTAGAGTGACTGCAGCCGGCCAGAGCTTCTACGTGTCCTGTGCGGCAGCGCGAAAAAAAAAAAAAATTGGCAAGTTTCCCCGTCGTGGACATCCCTCTGTAAGCACTTCTACTCTTGAATACAGGCGGCTGTGAACTCCTATCGGCCACTCTCGAGTGCGCGTACCAGAGGGAGGGTGGACTTCCCATCACCATCCGCCTGGGTGTTGACAACCCCGCTGTACACGCTGTAAGCTGCATGATTCTTCCCTGAAGCCAGTATCGGCCGACTGGAAATTTGAGACCACCAAGGCAGGTGTGACTCCCTTGCTCGTAGGAGGGAGGGGAAACAGTATCCTCCACACCGAGCTAAGCGCGTTGTTGGCCTGACAACAGCAACGTTCAGCGATATCATTAGGCACGTGGTTTAAGTGATAGATCTAATAAACATATTGAAAGCAAGGGTTTTAAAAAAATTTCAAAAAGTTTTCTAACATTGTACATGCTAGTAGTAAGTTTGTAATTTTTATTAATTTAAGTAAAGATGGTTTAATTAATTGCTTACATTATGCCTTCAATCCATGCCCCGTCACTGGGGCTAATATATAAACATACAACATTTTATGCATATCACGTAATTGCTTTGCTTATTCAGGGGTGCCCACAAGGGGGGGGGGGGGTAACGACGCAGACTGCGTCATTAAAATTTCAGGGGGGGGGGGGGGGGTGGTTAAAAGACGAGAAAAATGTATATATTATTTACATAATTATAGCTTCTAATGTGAAAATACGTTTCTGGTGCTTTGATAATTGAAAGGGATCTTGTAAATCAAATTGGCAACCCCGCACTTTCCTCAACAAAAGCAGTTTGGCATCTGTCGGTTCAGGATGCAAATATTACCTGATATTACCAAAATTATTATTAGAAAATCAGTTTAAATAATGCAAAATGTGATAAAATATAATATTAAAAAAGTATAATATTATAAAATAATTGAGTAAATCATTGAGAAAATTGCATAAAAAATTTCGGGGGGGGGGGGGGGTGCGCATCATTAGGTTAGGGGGGGTGAGTCATAGTGTTTGGGGGGGTGGGCACCTCTGGCTTATTTTGTGTCACAATGTATCTGAAATTGCTATAAATACGCTTTCAAAACGACTATGCCAAACAAACTCGGGGTTTATAGTGTAGCCTAAAAGCAAAAACACTTTACTGTACTTTAAAGACAAGTATGATATAAAAAAAAATCTTTCTCGTTTTGCCTGTAATACAGCAGTAATAACTTTAAGAGGTGAATTATAATTTTCTTAGAAATATTAGTACGCTCATTTTAAATTTAAGTTAGCAACCGGACAAAGGATATAACGGTGATTGGATTTGGAGTTTCGTGTGACAGTTGCGTGGTACGTATATCTGACGGTTTATAGAAGCCTCGCAAGTATCATAAGTGTCGCTGTCAAACATTGCCGCGAGCTGTGCCGAAACAACGCAGGAAACGTCATTTCCGTTACACTTCGTGCTGATTGAGCATATGCCAGAAAACTTACACCAACCAAATTGCTTGACCTGTCAAGTAAACATACTATTGTATTATTTACTGGCACTAGCATTGACAACGTCCTTTCTTTTTTTCTGTAACTTACCTTGCCTTTGACAATATTGATCTCATTGCTTTAAATCTTTGGTTAGTAGACTACTGCCCAAGTCAAAATTATATTAGTTTAATCTTTGACGTAGCTACAACAGTGACGAAAGTATATACAAAATCTGCAGATATCGTATCTTACAGAACTTTCTGTTTGTCATAGTAAAATCATGTGGGTTTTTGCTATATGTGGCTTTTAGATGGCCAGTCTAGTTTTCCTGCTAAAATATAATAAAAAATAACACATTAAGTAATATGTTATTTATTTTACTGCACCTACTATCCCAGATCTAGAGGTTAATTCACGAAGGAGAAAAAAAAATAACGAACAATGAATCAAGTACGTTTAGTAAACAAGAGCCTGGCTAGCCGCGACAGAGCTACTAGGCCACGAGGCGCGGACCACCTTGGTTGCAGCCTCAGTGTGGACCATTGTGTATGCAGCCCTATTGTGGACCACGTTATTGGTTTAAGCCTCGGCGTGGACCACGTTGGTTGCCTCCTTTGTGTGGACAACTTTAGTTGCAGCCTCCGTGTGGACAAATTTAGTTGCAGCCTCCGTGTGTACCACGGTGTATGCAGCCTCAGTGTGGACCACGGTAGTTTCAGCCTCGATTTGGACCACGTTGGTTGCAGCCTCCGGTTGCCGGCTTCCAGCACAGCGTTGCCACATTTCAACAGCCAGGCTCCGGCGCAGCGTTGCCACATTTCAACAGCTCCGGCGCAGCGTTGCCACATTTCAACAGCCAGGCTCCGGCGCAGGGTTACCACATTTTACACCTCACACTAATTTTTGTGTATTGTTTGGATTCCTTGATGTGTTAGTTCGACTCACCTTGTCAGTTTTATTTATTTTCCAAATTTCGTCGGACGCAACGCTGCAGTTCTATTAACTAATTTATGGTAGTTATTTTTCCTGCGTCGTCAGATTCAAGTTGTTGGCCAGTGCCCAGAAGTCAAAGCCCACAGTGTATATTAGAAAAAAAAACTTAATGGTCGTGTTATTTCGAGGGTTACTCGACCTGAAACGACGTTTACGTTAGTATAAATTTAAGTTTATGGAGATTATTTTTGTTTTGCTTATTTATAGTTTACAAGACTCCCTCCAACCCCTCTTATTGGGGGCAACATTGCCTTAAGTGCAGTAGAAGGTGAAACTCGCAACCAGCAGTAGATGTAATTATATTGTTACATTCTTCTGCGTTTCAAGAGTGCTGATTCCGCCGCGCCGTTAGCAGCGTGTATCATCGCAAAAGTCGTGCACTCTGATCGTAATAGAAAAAAAATTGTTATTTTATTATTCTTAAATTTTTCACGGGAAGTTATTAAAAGTCAATGAAATTTATCTGCGAATTTGTGTAAATCACTACATTTTGGAAGCTTTTACTTCTACAGCTATTCAATTAATTCTTCAGTCCGTAGTAATCGTCGTTATATTCACTGGCTTACATGTAACTTCAGGTCGCCACACTAAGGGCAGAATGATCGTATGGCGAGGAGGCTATCCGGGTTTGGTCTGGAGATCACTAGACAAGAGGTCCTTGCGCAGTAAGCAAAATGGGCGGGACTGGTTGTTATAAATACAGTAGCAAACTAAGGGGGAAATACCTACGTCAGCATATGTCCAAGTTTTTCCGTTGTCTGCAGAAATCGCCAGTAGCATTGGCGTCATTCAACAATTCTGACTTGTATTAAAATAATTGACTACAATTTGAAGATAGACCTAAGCTTTTTTTTTTTGACGTGACAACGTCTAATAAATCGATGAACGCCGGCTGCACGCACGAAAAAGTGTCCCGTAACGCACATTGTCTCACTACGGATGTCCCACTACGAATGTGTCCTGTTATGCTCATTGTACGCATGCGTGGCATCTCTCTTCCACTCGATTGGAACAACCATCGATTTGACTTTTCAATCATATTTTCGTCGTTTGAATTATCAATATTATGTAATTTAACGATCGTCCACCGATTTTCAGCACAATCGGTACGGTTATTTAAAAGTACCTAATGTTGAATATTCAAATACGTTTTTAACGAACAATGGTGTTTTACAGTTACACATAATAATAATTCAAATTACACCCGGGATCTTTTGCACAATGTTTTAAAAAATATTGTAACACATTATAAATAAGTTTGGTGTATTTGGGATGCGTATTTGTTACAAAATCGTGTTATAAAAACGAAATAATATTATTCCGCTACCGTGAACAAAATTTATATATATATATATATATATATATATATATATATAACATCTGAAACTATTACTTCTAATATGGCCTCGTGGCCATGCGGTTAGCATCGCTAACTACCAATTTAAAGGTTGACGGATCGAATCCTCGCCGCCGCTATACCTTCATTTTTGTACTTGTAAAAATAAATACGCCGCACGCGACACTACAAAAGTAATAAACATGTTTGAATTAATGAGTGCAAATAAAAGTAAATTTATCAATTAAATTGTAGATTTCATTTCACTCCTTTTTGTATCCATACAAAATAGCGATAATTCAATAAAAATGATTCAATTTTATTCATAAAAGTATGCAGAGGTAGATTTTATCATACAAAAGATAGAAAAATTAAAAAAAAATTACTTCCTCAAAGAATAACATAATTTTAATGCCTAAATGGTTTGGTTGCAAAAACCTATTACGGCTCAGTCTCAGGCCGAATTGGATATTTCATTTTCTTCTGGATCAATCATTTCATCAATGTTTTGTTATGACGTTGTCACGTTAAACTATCGTCCGGAAAGTGACTTAACAGACAACCAATTTTTTTTTGGCAAAGAATAAGGAGGGGGGGGGGGGGAGTTACAGTGTTTTCCGCAGTGGTAAACGTGGCGGACGTTGCCGCAAGCACGCGGTTTCTCGGAAAGTTTCCGTTTATTCCACCAGTTCATTCCGTCAATGCTCCATTCTCGTCCATTTGCCCCTCATCGTCTTTGATGCCTCAATTAATCTTTCCGTCCGTCCGTCGTACAAGGGATGTCCGTAAAATAAGTACCGTTTGATAACTAAAAAAAAAAAAAAAAAAAACTCGCGAGAAAAAGTTTTTATTGACAGTTTTAGTTTACTACACATCTACTTCAGATTTTCTCATAGTCGCTACTTAGTTTCAAGCACTTTTCGCAACGCTCTACCAGTTTTTTTTAATCCCTCTGCAGAAACGTTTGCCGCCTGGGAATATAACGGACGCCTGGGCCATAGGCATCATGGACTTCGAATACGTAATGCGTGTAGCCAAGTACAGGCGTTCAGTAAACATCTCCGGAAAACGTTTAAGCTATCTCCGTACTAGAGTCGAAAAATGATGTCTACCTTTTTTTGAAAGGGAAAAGGCGTCAGTTTGGATGATTTAATGAAACGTGAGACAGCAATTACTGGAGAAATTACAAATTACCATTCACAACTGGTTTAATTTCAAGGCGGCGAAAGACTATGCACAGGGGTTAAAGAAACTGGTGCAGCGTTACAACAATATTTGAAATGAGTGGTGTCTATGTGAAAATGTAAAGTAGATATGTAGTAAACTAAAACTGTCAATAAAAACTTTTTCTCACGAGGTTATTTTTTAAAATGACCAAATGGTGTTTACTTTAAGGACATCTATCGTACATATTTCGACCTCCACCACTGCCATTATTCCCGATCCGCATGTACTGAGCTGGCAACGCTGAGCGTACAGAGCTGTAAATGAACAACCATTCAAAACATAGCCTCATCATCCGAGCACATGTCATCTGTTATTCTTTATGCGTGCTTAGCACTTACATGCATTCCTCGTCACCTCCACACTTCTTCCAGAAAGATTACATTCAGCATTAGTAATCATCTGTAATCATATTTATACATAATATAACTTTAGTAAATTAGTTTATTTGCGTACAACATTCTCAAACGCATACCAGTGTGAAAATATTGTTACGAACGCAAGCAGGGCCGCGGTGCGCGAAGGTTCAGAGCTGGCTGGCGGCCCCGCACAGCCACTGACGTCACGTGGCCGCCGCTGACGTGAGACATGCCACGCGCGCCTGGCGGATTACAAGGGTCGTCGCTACCCCCTCCTCCCCTCCGCTCCCCGCGCGGCGCCCTGCCTCAGCGCCGTTACCTGTTACTGGGCGGGTCGTCGCGTGAGCTTACGATGCCTTTCTCGACGCTTCGGGCGTCGGGTCGGCGCGGGATGACGCGACTGGCCCCAGCCGCGCTCGTCACTTCTAGAAAGGGTGCCTGGGTATATATAAGCTCAGGACGCCGCCCTCCGCGACAGACTAGGCGAGAGAGTTTCTCGGCGATAGTTGGGTGGCGATAGTGCCGCGGGTGCGGCGAAGAGTGGCTCGGCGAGTTAGAGTCGGTGTTTCTCGGTGAGTGAGGTTTCTCGGCGAGAGAGTGTTGATTAGCGAGAGTGCTGCGGGTGCGGCGAGAGTCCTGAGCGAATCTTTGAGCGGGAAGTTCTGAGCGAATCTTTGAGCGGATCCTGGGCGAAGGGAAGTGCGACGGCGGCGACGGTGGTCCACGAGGGGTGCTGCGGCGAGAGTTGCGCCAGAGGTGCGGCCCTGCGAGGTGTGCGGTGTGTAAGAACCGAGTGACTGGGGAATAAACATTTTTAAGTGAAATTGATTATTAGGCATTTTAAGAAACAGTATTTGTTAGTGATGTAAATATTGGTAATCAATAAAACTGTGTAGTAATAAAAACTTTAATTGGGCTATCCATTTACGAACCCAGAAGTTTCCCCCCACGTTGATTTAATTTTAAAATCGTAACAATATTATTATTTACTCTTGTATATATAAATAAAAAAAGTAAATTTTCCTTCGTTCAAAATTGCAAATCCCCGAAAGTTCTTTACCGATTGCATTGAAATTTTGACACAACGTTGCATTCGAATACGCGCGTGTTTTTTTTATACGTATGTCACACCTGTAACAGGTAAAAAATATAGATATATAATAACATAGTTTTTAAATACAATTTCCATCTGTAGAGTAACATAATATAGATCGAGATATATAGGTATATAAATGAGAGATAGATATAGAGGGAGAAAAGAGCTGTATAGATAGGGAGAATTAGAGAGATCATTTGTATGTGTGTACCTACTTCAAACAAAAAAAATTGAGGCATTGCAACGCATGCCGGGCATTAGCTAGGTTTGAAATAAAAACAAGACACATTGTGTCTTTGCTTCGTAATCCCTACAAGCACTCCTGTGGTTAGAAGCATAATCTTCTGGTATGTAACAGTAGGCTTAGTACGCGCAATAAAAAAAATGCTGTAAGGAAGTTCAACGCTCATATGTTGGTATGTGACGTGGTCGCGGTGGTTGAGCGGTCAGATCAGTTGTCTCCCACGAAGGCGCTCTTGCTTGGATTACCGGCGGGCTGGGGCCGTGTCACATTATGCGGTTGGACTGGACTGGTTGTCAGTTTCTACAGGGTGGTTTCTTCTACATCAGTTGTTTACGCGTTCGTGTTTGCATAATTTAGGTACTTAGAGGATTCTTGAGAGACCTGCATTGTAGCGGTCGAAATAATACTCGGCCAAAATTCGCTGCGGGAGTTTTAGCTGCAGTGCCAGAAATGCGTAGAGTGACACCGGCCTTAAACCCAGTTTCTTTTTTTGCAAGTAGGAGATGTGAGGGACATTGCCGTTAGCTGTTTTTTTTTTTTTTAGTTACGTACTGTCATTTCAACATTTAAAAAAAATAACCCCGCCGGTACTTCTCTTGTTTCATCCCTCAATCCTTGTGTTAGTAACGTTGATATTGACGAGACGTATGTTGGCCCAGCCGCAGCGGGCCTCGTAGTCCGACTGCCTGAACTGGGCATCAAAACCGCGGGCCCGCCTTGCCTCTTTTTTTTATTTAATGAAATTAGCAATCAGATTTAGATTGTGAGGTATGTTAAGCATGCAAAAAGACTTCAAAATATGTTGTCGGCAGTCGGAGCCCGGGACAACGCGGGAGAAATAAAACGAACGAGTTCAGGAAGGAGGGTTCGAGTGCCGGTGGGAGACGGCAGTAATGAGACAACGAAGCCTGCTCGAGCGCCGTCTGTGACGGGTGCCCTGCGGCGGGAAGGGTAAAAGACTCGGGGATGCGCGCGCCGCCGCGCCACCCCTCCAACCCCGCGACTGGAGGGGGACGGGATCGTGTCCAGTCGGTCCGGAGAGCGCGGCCGCGGTAGTCGTGTGTGTCCGTGGAGCCGACAGCGTGTGCGCTGCTCTCGGCCTCGGCATGCCCAGCGACACGGAGGTACGCCCCCCCTCCCCCTTTTCCATCACTCCTCTCTCATTGCAGTTTCAAGTTGCGGCCATACCTTTTTATTTATTATCAACGTTTTTAAGCCAGGTTTACCCCTGATGTTTACTTTGCCGGAATGAATTCACACGAATGGGATTTGTGTCTGATACGCTCATTTTTAATTATTCTGTCAGTCGTTCAATGTAGGCATTTCAAAGATGTGTTTTGGATGCAGCACGCGGAGTTGTCCGGAAATAATGCTCGAAAAACCTCGTGGAAAAAATTAATCAGCTGTAATCTGTGTTCGCTTCTCACAAGCACTCTATGGGGTGAGACTGTGGCAGAAGTGTATTTGCCAAATGTAGCTCTGTAATCACGGCTTTTTTTTTGTAACATTTACTTATCCCGTTCATGCTGCACTCAAATTGGCAGTCTGCAATAAACGTAACCACAGATGTCAGTTTGGGATAAAATAAAATAATTTTTGAAAGAAATGCATTCGATTAAAGTACATGTCACGTGGGTAAGTCTGGCCATTCATTATTGAAGTGTTTATTGCCGAACGGAATATTCGCTTTCCGAATAAGTTGCATGGACATTGTTTCCCATCTACGATGGTGATTTTCCTGTCCAATATTATTACCCAAGTATATTTGGAGCCAGGCGTTTATGGTCTACTGACTAAGGAAGTGAAGGAATGATTTCACGAATAGTCGAAGACTGTGTGGTCTAGTTGAAAAGAAAGTCTAGAGCAGAGTTGGTGGCATGTCTGTTGATCTTTGACTAAACTACTGGAACAGTAGAAAATTGGCAGCATGTGAAGGAACTTCTGAAAGTTGTAATTTTTTCTGGGTCAGGGTTTAAGAACCACTAAAATTTTGAGACCACTGTGTGTGTTAAAAAAATTATAGTTCCTAGAAATGCGTTTCATGTGGTTTAATTCTATTTTCTTCATTGGAAACTCATGAGTCAATAAATACCCTAGATTAGGCTTGTGTATGCATGTTAATATGCCAAACGTTCTACAGATTATCGGTGATTTAACCCCTCGTAATTAATAACCACCCCACCGAGACCTCTTGTACTGTCAGTGGAAAATTTACAAGTAATTTCTCTACTGGTTATTTTGAACACTTACTACCACTTAAACCTCTAACTAGTTATCTCTATTAATAAAGTAAATGATCATCTTTTTCTAGTTCACTTATTCCGAATATAGATCACTTATTTTGATGTAAAAAGTAGGTAGAGGTAGAGAAAACATATTTGGAATAGCAGTTAATGACTTTGCTATACTAAAATAAAGTTTTTCACATAGTCTTTGTGGATAAAAATGAAATTTTTGTTTGTTGTTTTAGTCGTGGGAGATTTAATTTATTTGAATTTTGCGCCTACGTCGAACTAACACGAAGTTATTTTGTAAGTAGAAACTAATAGTTTGTTTTGAATAAAAAAAAGTATTTTAATGTATTAGTGAAGAGTGCGCCACTGATACGCATTATTTGAGTACTTCTATCTTTGACATCACAAGCAAACACTGAGATGACGCCCCTGACCGCAATGCCGTTCGTGTGTGATGAGGAATGACCGCTTTGTCGGACAATGGGCATGGGCGTAGTTGAGTTGGCGTTTTTGTGACAGTGGCGAGATATTTTGCTGACGGGTTTTCAGAAGCCTCTGTAGGATCACAAACGAGATTAGTCACGCCGGCAGATATTTCCGCTAGCTGTGCCGAAAAACATGGAAACCTCGTTGCCTGTGTTTTTTTTTTCCTTTACATTTAGGTACATATTTGCATCACGGACAGAGCTTCACAGAGTACAAATAACTATCGAACTTCACTCCTTAATAGTAGTGAATGAAGTTAGCACATGGGGCAGCAAACACCCGAATTGTAATAAAGAGATGCTGGCCGTTTGATATTTAAGTAGTTGAAAGGGTCATCACTATATGCTGTTTGAAGACGGAGTAGTCCTGATGCCCTCCCCATCTTCCTTCTCGCCCTTTGCTACACCGCCTGAGATCCTCACTCCCCTGGTCCGGGCGGGATGCTGCCTCGATGCCTGCTCTCTCTGGGCAGCGCTGTGCGTGTGTCGAATGATACTGATAAATATGAAATGCCAAGCGATCTTTTTAAGCCAGGAAGCTACGTCGCCCTCTCTCTCATCTGGTGTTTGATACCGAGTACTGACTGTAATATTTTTTCAATACAAGGCAATTAAACGTTTTTTTACAGTAATATGAAACTTAAACGTTGTGTTTCTTCTGTATAAATTGGTCGCATTTTCAGGATTTCAATATTTTCGTAGTCAAAATATTGGGCACAAACCAGTTGCCGGAAGATTGTTAAATGTATTTGAAAATCATAATGCAAAAAAAAAATATGTTCTTAAAATAGTGTGGGCGCAAACGCAGGTCGCCGTGGTTTAAAGATCGAATCACGTGGCGAGCTAAGGGATACAAGTCAGGACTTGTGAGCCATTGAGTTCCCCCATCTTACCGCGGGATGATGCGATAGTCGTTGTACCGAGCGTGTCTGCGCAGTGGCACGACACCGGGCTCGCATCCGGGAACGCTGGAGGCAAGTGCTAGGATGGATCCTTGCCGCAGGTCGTGGCCGCTTCGTTCTCCAGTAGTTTCCCCGCGTTATGCTCCTACTGCGTGCGTGGCTCAGGGCGCGGCTGCAGGGCAGGGCAAGCCGGCCGAATGTTTGCCATTAAATTGTAATTATCATGGACATAATTTTTCAAATTTTAATAAATATATCGAAATTTCAGAAGAAAAATTAGAAAAACCACTCATTGTCCAATTGTAAGTTCCAGGCTGGCCTAAGAAACGTTGTTTTATAGAGTTGATTTTTTTTTTTTTAATTTTTCTAAGGATGGCTCCCGAACTGTTATTTTTCTCTGGTGGTTGTTTCATAACATCTCCCTCCCCTCCTCGATAAAGCCTCTCTGCAAAATGTAAGGGTCCCGCAAAGACCAGAGTCGCCACTGCCTCGTCTTCGACGAAAAGTTAGATTTTAAAAAAGGTCCGAATCGTTGAAGATTGGTTGGATTCCGTAGTAGCATTCCGGCGATGCCTTACAGCCTACAAGCGAAATGGTGTGGAATACTCGTTTATTATTTTAATAAATTCGAACAGTCCGTCTTGACTGGCCAGCGCCAGCTCGGCGGATGTAGTCGTGGACGACATTCCGTTCTCACGCCCGCGCCGGTGTCGGCTGGACTCGCGGTCGGCCGGGCCGTGCAATCGGCGCTAATTGCGGGCAATGCCGAGTCCTCCCGCGCAGGCCCGCTGCGGAGACCACCTGCACCTCGCTGGCCCCGGGCTCGAGGGACCTCTGTGCAGGGCCGTCCAGAGGAAACATTACTCTGTGTAAAATCTTGTCAAACCCCACAATTAAAAAAGAAAAAGATAAAAAATAGGACCGTACACGATACACTGGCCATAACTGTAAATGTGGCCTCAGCGTATCCCTATCGCATAACTTCTGGGTTTTCAATGACTTCTATTAGGAATACACTTTTAATTTCTTCCTACTCTGGGGGTAAACTCGCGCGTTAAAATGATCTGGAATCTCTACCGGGCCCCTAGTGTTTCGCCCCTCGGCCCCTCCCCCCCTCCCTCCCCGGACGGAGAATTCCTTTGTTTACAGGATATCCACATTCTGGAAAGTCACAGAATGTACTTGAACTCCTAGAAAACCCATGGCAGAGCCTAGTTAGGATTTTGTTAAGGAGGGAGTCTAGTATAACCATTATATAATTTTTTTTAATGACAAAATTTCTGTATTATGTAACTAAATAAAAAAAATTGTTCCACTAAAATCATATGGAATAGTGGACTTCTAAAACTCCTAACATTTGCACATGGATTTAAGTAATGATTTTTCTTGAGAAAAGAAATTGAACAATTTAAAGTTTGGTTTCGTTTGTTTTCTTAAGTCAGTTGTTTGATGATTTCTTCAAAACAAGTCACATAAATTAATGTTATTAAATACTTGAAACACACATGTTAAGTTTGTATGAAAGACATAATTACAGTAACATGTATGCAAACTGGCATCGAATATAAACTACGTGGAAATTTCGTGCTATGATTGGAAGGATATACATTATTGTAGCCCACTAAAGTTTGCAATTACCCTTCTAAAATAATCTCTCCGTAACTTTATGTAGTTAAGTTGCTTTAATTGTATTATTCTGTTGTAGATTTTTATTTTTATTTTAAATGCGGGAAGGGAGGGGATCGGACCCCATACGGACCTTCCCCAACGGACCTGCCCTCTGGCTACGCCCCTGGTCATGGAAATTCCCCAGTGATAGTAATTCTAGGGGAAAATGTCGCTATCCAGACTGCCATCACTCAGACTGTGGAAGCATATCCTCCCTCCATCCTCTACCTGCTTCCACTACCACTACTGCTGGTCTTGAGACGACCGCCCCGCTCTTCTGCTTCCCTATTGCGCCATAGTTGGCGCGCCATTTACACACAGCACGTCTTGAGTTGGGATATTGCGAAGTAAGTGTTCATAATGTTTATCAGGCACACAGACAATAGTGACAGCGTGCGTGAAAACCATTCTGTCGGAATCACTGTTTTAGAAACACGGGTCTGGACGCACCCACGTTCTTTGTTCTTGGAATGATTCTCACAATGGGATAGATTGGATTTAAAAAAAAAATTGTGGACGTACGCCATGTCATAGAGAAACCTCAAGAACGGACTAAAAATGATGGAAAAATAAAACACACACACAAAAAACAGATTAAAATCAGCTGATGTCAAATCTAAAATACGTAGACATCACAGAGAATTCCGTAGCAACGCTCAGGGCTCGCTGCGAGCTTGGCACCAGTGGCACCCCGTCCCCCTCCCCCCCTCTGGGTTAAACCCTTCCTGAATCCGCCATTGGTACGCCTGCTGTGTCGCGGCGATCAAGTTTTGAAATCATCTTCCGACAAGCTACCGTCTGTTCACAAACTCACAAAGGCTTGATCAATTTGGCAATTTCTGTCGACGAAATGGTCACATGGCCCGAGTTTGTATAAAAAAATTATTATGTATTGCGTGTTTTTATTTTGTATCCAACTGGATTCAAACAATTGCATAAAACTAAATGTCATATTTGCCATGCTGGTTTTAATCTTTATAATAAACACGCGTTGGTAATTTACTTTTTGTACTTATAAATTAGGTTGATTACGATTATTTCAATAAAAACCATTAGTGAGGAAATTATATATTTTTAGTATAGTTCTGTTGGAGCATTTTTAAGATGTATTTATTTAAATAGCATGATATTTAAAATATACAACCTGTATACAACTTGTATGAATATGTAACATTGTTAATTGCTAACTGTAATCAAATATTGTAGTACAATATTTGCTGTGATGTGTGTTATTAAATAATAATAATAATTTATCATCAGGTTCGTTTGGAGTAAATATTCTTCTGTATTTTCATTTTTTTTGTATATATGACAATATTATGGTAGTCACGTTTCAATTAACACTTTTAGGTGCCGTGTTAACGGTCGACTTTCAACTCGTCTCCCCCTCCTTCGCAGGTCGAAAATAATCTTTGTATTACCATGAGTCAGTTAAGTGTCAGAAACAATGTAATTTAAAATAGATTGCTGGTTTTCGCCATCATTGTCTAATAAATTGTTTTGGTGTTCGAGTTTGTGCCGCGTTCAAGTGGTAGATTGTACCGACGTTTCGCTCTGCATTGCAGCAGGCATCATCAGGGTTGAGAAATCAACTGTGAGAGATAGAAGATGGTGAGGTTGCCTGGGGCTCTCTTCAAGCGGCCAGTCACGATACTTCCTATTGGCTCAGGTGTCAGCCAATTAAGGGAGGGATTTCCTGTCATTGGTTTCTGTATGTGGCTTGATTCCTCATGTTGTCGGTTGATGTTGGTTCTCTCCCCCCCCCCCCCCTTCCCCTATAAATTGTGCCCATGTTTTTCTCAGCTTGTAGCCATCTTCTCTGTTGATGTTTATTGGATGTTTGAATTTTCTATGGCTTATCTTACTATCCTGCTCTTGTAATTTCCTGTGTTTGCTATTGTTTCGTATTTATCGAAGTCTACTCTGTGTTTATGGTATCAGAATTTTCTGCAATGGCCGATCTGTTGTTGGTGGTGAAGATGCCTGCTGCAATGCAGAGTAAAACGTCGGCACTACCACTTGTACATGGCTTGTCTTCGAAAGAGAAGATAGTTTATAATAATATTTAATTAAAACTAGTATACAATGGCTACCAGTTTAAATATTAAAATGTTTTGTTAAGCGTGAAGATATAACTTCTTATCTTTGCTCACTACCACCTTAACTCGGGCGAATTCCAGACGAAGACGGTATAGCTAACAGCGCTTTTGGTTAAGTTTAGCGCAAATATACCTTAGCTTTGTTGTGCCGCAGAAAAGTTTTTTTTTATCCTATACCTTTATAACATTCGTATCCACGCCTCCCATTTATAAGAACTCTTAAATACACATATACACGAATTCTTGAGTTTGTTTTACTTAAAAAGTAAATGAAAAATACTTTTTTTAAAATTATAATGGCTTTTAGGTGACATATTTCTCTATTTAATGTAATGTCCATTGAAATTGAATATGTAAAAACAAATAATATTGTATTTTACTTGAGTTTTAGCAGTTTTCTCGCGAAATTATGAGACTGGTACGCAAAAAGGTAATTTTTATGTGATCATAAAATATTTGTTCTCAATACATTACTTATTTTTTAAAATTTAGTATTCGGTAAAATGGTCTAAACTAAAATGTACAGTAATGATAAGGGGATAAGAAGAGAAAAATTGCTAATTTTCTGCAGCGTTACACTGGGCAAGAAAACTACTACTGTGACCTTAATAACTCCTTACGACCACCAGGCACGACTCTTACACCGTCCTCCGAACTGGGATAGGTAATAAAATAAAGAGAAAGTAGCTTTTCGTGCACTTAAACAAGGCATGGCGAGGGGGAAACTAACCGCAGAGAAAAGAAACGTGCATACCAGTTTCAACTAACTATAGAGCAGAAAAGTGATAGTACCACGACCATGCCGGACTATCGAACTGTGGCATAGTTTTAACGGGAATACGAACATGAAAATGTGGTAATATAACCCGCTAGATAAAAGAAAACTCTGTACTGAAAGGAATACTAAAAACGCCCGTAGTGCAGTAATGCGAACTGGTAGCCAGAGTCAACAGCTGGAATCCACCCAAAAAAAAGTCTGAACGCGCGCTGCTCTATTGGTGCCGGATTATAGGATGCGCCCAGGGAAGTAGCCAGGGTTGAGATCCGTGGGGTCCGGACCCTCTCTTCTAACGTTAGGGAAAAAAAAACAAGCTAATACTGAATAAGAAAATTACAGCGAATTAGCAATATAAGTTTAGAGAGAGATTATTTTGGAAGGAAAATTACAGTCCATATTCTGTTACAATAACTTATTTCTTTGACATTATAGCCTAACATGCCTCATGCACAGAAGCGACACGTTTTGTGTTTCTAAATAGTCTATATTAAATGCCAGTTTTACACATTTTAGCGTATGTCTTTCATACAAATTTGACATGTGTTTCATGTATTTAATAACATTAATATATGTGTTTACGGCTTGTTTTAACGAAATCATCAGTTGACTTCAAAGCACTAAAAAAATAAAATACAAACAATTTTAAATGTTCAGTTTTCTGTAAACGATCTTATAAAAGTTAATTATTCCCTGAGGATTTTAGTGTGACAACTAATTTTTAAAAAAAATTATATTATTAAGAAAACTTACTCCTAAAAATTGGTTGTCTTTAAAGTCGGCTTACGGACGATAGTTTAACGTGAAACGTCATAACAAAACATTGATGAAATTATTGCATACTTTTATGAATAAAATTGAATATTTTTTATTGAATTATCACTATTTTGTATGGATACAAAGAAGGAGTGAAATGAAATATACAATTTAATTTATAAATTTACTTTTATTTTCACTCATTAATTCAAATATGTTTATTACTTTAACGAAGAGATTATTTTAACTATAACTTTTATACATGTTTGCTATTTAACTTCTTCCAATCTGTGTTATTCTGTTAAGGATAGGACGATGATAGGAAAAGTAGGAAACGAATGGGAGTGTTTCAAGTTTAATGTGCCTCGAAAAAGTCAAATCGATGGTTGTTCCAATCGAGTGGAAAAGAGATAGATGCGGCGCAAGCGTACAATGAGCGTAACGGGACACAGCGTAACGGGACAATGTGCGTTACGGGACGTTCGTGCGTGCAGCCGGCGTTCATAGATTTATTAGACGTCACGTCAAAAATAATATAATAACTATAGTTGACCTCCTTCATAAAATTCTGGCTGCGACCCTGATGCGCCGAACCGTATCATGCCGGAGCAAAAACTATTCACTATAATGCTAATTTGTTTTTGATAAAGCCAATTGAAAATCCTTCTTTGGATATCATACCTGTTTTCGTCATGAAAGGTTTGGCTCGATGAAGTAACGGCGATGGTTGAAACGTTGAGAACAGAACTGGGCTGTGGGCTGAGTTGCTCATGGCCGTCCGCGAAAGGGCGTGCCTCCAGCGAGTGCTCGAACACGATGGAGTTGATGCCGGTTCTTTTCGAGGCGAGCGTCAGAGTGTCCGACTGCCCTACCAGGGGACAGGCCCATCGCTCCTAGCCAGGGTAACTCATGACACTTTAATTTTTACTCCCAGAGTTTTGACGAATATGGACCTGCTTCCTTAGTTCTTAGAACTGCATACAATTTATCTCTTATATTTCGCAACGTACAGCAAGTTAAATAACCAAGAATGATAGCTATGATCTGTTTTGTTTCTGCCAAGCTATCACATTTGTTCCTTCTCCATGTGCGCCCGGCTTCTTTAGTCTGGTCTGGTGTACTCCTACCTTTGTGCGTGGTTTTTTTTAATACCTCTCGTAAGTCGGATACATTAATATCCTCTGAAAATATCTTCATACGTGTGTGCAAATGGTGATGGCTTCCCGAATTATGAATTTAGAAATGCTAGGACCCTGCGCGCTACGAACGTGTCGACGACTCATACATTTCCTCTCGTTAGATCTCTTTTTCTTTCTTTAGATTTCGCACTCAACATGAAGTGTCATTATGGTACATGCTTGTTGTAATGGGCATTCGTGTTTCGGGAAGGTAGAATAATTGAACGGCCTTAAATGGCTGTTCTTAACATAATGGGAAATCGAGGAAAGATGATTCTACAACTTAAACCATACTGCAAAATATACACTGACCGTTTCGTATTTCTCTGATCTTGAATGTGGGAAAGGGACAGTGCAAGTTCTGCCGTAGACGACCCGAATAATAAACATGTCACCCTTCTTTAAACTTACGACCCAAATACTGATCGTGTCACCCATATCTGATATTGCGACCCGAATACTGTCACCCTCTCTGATCTTTGGTGCAGGAATGGGAGAATGAAAGTGCTACTATAGATTAAATACAATATTCCAAAATACTAACAGTTTCCTTTGCTCTGATGTTGGGTTCGGGAAAGGGATCATACAAATGCTGCCATATACGATTTGGGGCTGCAGCAATGAGGCTGGTATTCGTGTCCTGTTCACGTAAGATTGCGAATACCTCTCGTACTTAACAAATAACATAATTGTTGCTGCTGATGATGATGCAGGGATTGTCACGAAGACTATGGTAATGGTGATATACGAGCTCTGTATTCGTTACTCTATAAAGACCATGTCTCACAACTATGAATACCGCTTTATGTCGAACATTTACGAGGTAGGATCATTCTGCGGTGGTTTAACAATGCATCTTTCAGAACAGTGCCCAGCCTTGAAATCATCAATCTTGAGAAGCCCATGATATAGTCGAAAATTGAAGCCTTGTTCTTGTTTTTTATTAACAAGGTGTGCTTACGGTCTGACCAACTAGTGCCCTGGAGCATTAAGTTATAAATCTGTCAGTTTTGGATGCTATCGATGTACCAGCTATGTGTCAAGGGTTGAACCTATGAATAACTGCAGAGTTAATTCTGTATGGTGACCGCGGCCGGAACTATTGTAGGAAATTAATCATGTAAGTAAATCTAAGTTTGGGCTGTTAGTCATCCCAGTAAAGTAGTTATTTATTTTCAGTTAAATCTCACAGATTCTGAGAGGTTATTTCTAATCAGGCTTAGAATGCCACGTAAGTGGGAGATGACTAGGGAATTTGAATCGGCGAGTCGGTAGCCGGGAGGCGCTTGATCCAAGCCGACGAATCCCAAGAGACGGGATATTCGTGTATTCTGACAGGAAATGACCGTCGCGTGCCGCGCTGTTCCTCTCCTTCGCTCAGCATCCGTTCGTCACTTCCGCCAGGCCCTTTTTATCCGCGTGCTTGCCGGAGCTGTCGTCAGCTTGGCGAGTCGCCTTCCATTAGTGACGCCTCGTCCGAGTGCGGGAGTTGATCGGGTTCTCTGGCGTCTCGCTGGCGCCGGACCCGCGTCTCTCTCTCTCGCGTTTGGTAGTGCAGTGCGCTGTAACTGTGGCAGTCACCGCCTCGTCAGGGGTGTATGTGTGTTACTGAGGCCTAATGATAAGCGCGACGCTCGCTGGTATTTACAGCGCGGTATAGCCTCTAAGCGCAAGGCTCTGAACTGGCGCGCAGTCTTCTCGTCATCACAGGATAAATGTGAAATTTGAGTGGTGACCGTAACACTATATGGCCTAGAAATGAAGATAAAGGTGTAATGCAAGTCCCTTAAGTGCTTTCAAGAATCTGTACTGGTTGTTTTACGTCTAAAAATTACTCTGAAAACATGCGTTTTAGCCATTTTAACTCTTCTAAAAATACCGTTTAAAAACTTTCCGAAATCAAAAGTACTTTTCGGCCCTCAGCGAACTCTTAAATGCTTTTCGTAAACAGACCCCACCCCGATATCTTGAGTAGTTTTGAAATTGCGTTGTTTTTCCTGAAGCTCTTCACACCGTATGTGTGCCCGGGTAGGCGGAGCCGTTAAGGCTGTGATGCAAGTTAGTGTGGTGTTGTCAAGATTCGGTATCGCACACTCTTGACGCTCGCCTCGAAAAGAACCGGCATCAACTCCATCGTGTTCGAGCACTCGCTGGAGGCACACCCTTTCGCGGACGGCCACGACCAAAGTTTGTTCCTTTGCAGCGAGGAAGTTAATAGCGTTAGAATTTAATTTACGTCAACGTTAAGACGATAAAATAATGGGAACAAAATCACATATGGTTGATAATAATTTTAATTTGTGTTGAATGGACTCGGTATAGTTGCTAAAAATTAAAAAAAAAAATTGCAATATATATTTTTGGAAATAATTTTTATGTATTTATAATGTATATAATTTTTAATAAAGTTTAGGTGCTAGAAAGAATTATTGTATCCAAACAGAGGAAATTAAGAAATAAACTACACTTTTATATTTTAGTAAACCCAACTATCGTAAAGACGCCCATCGTACGTTTGGTGTTTCTGTATGGTTTTAAATAATATTAACTAAAGATTTCGTCCAAATATCCGCCGCTGTACTGCTGTACTTCACGAGTTATAAATCGAAGTAAAACACTGTACTGATACGGAGTACAGAGTATTTATTTTCATTTTTTTTTTTCATTTTTTACGGACGTCGCCGCCAGCGATAGAAATTTTTTAAATGAATGTGTGTACCATTAGCCGGCAATATTTTCTCACGTTGCCGTGGCAACTTATGAGTAAACAGTCGTCCTCGTGAAATTCTTCACTAACAATAGTAATTTTTAAATATAATTTTCTGATTGGTGATAAGTCAACCCACGCCGTAAATGCATAACAGTAATTGGCTGCTTTCAGTGAGAAAATAAATTTTTTCTACAATGGCCAAGACGCGTTAGCGTCACTCGACGCTTTTCTGGCCAGAGAAACGGTGAAATATTAGTTAATTTTGCCGTGGCCGCTTATTTAAACAGTGTTATTTGGTACAGAACTGCCGACACTGGTCATTGAAGATTATATCGGGAGTCCAGTCTCACGTAAATATTTTACGTTTTAAGTGACGTGACGCCAGTTTCAGCCAGAACCAGGTATGGTTGAACATTGATTACTTACTGACGCCAGTGAAAATACGTCCGTAGTAATCGTTAATACGTTGGAAGCCTATATAATCTCACGCATTTTAAAGTGTGCGTAAATTATAATATAATTATAAATTTTGTTTTTTATTTTCAAATAAATCACACAACTGCCAAGGTCAGAGGTCTTGGGATAAGACCTCGTGTTGGCCGACTGATTTAACCGGCAAAATAAATTAACATTTTCTCTTGATTAACCCTGAGATCGCTAAATTATTTTATTAAAATAAATAATAAAATTGAACTATTGAAAATTTGTGTGCTTACCATAAAGGCATCGAAATAGATATCATCTTTTTTGACATTTCTTTTAAAGACATAAATAATGGAGTTGTTATGAATACTTTAAAAGTAAATTTATATTATTGTTTATGTTTTATTAAAGTAAATAAAATATTTAATATAAACCAAAATATTTAGTATCTATAGAGTATAGTATAAGAAAAAGTTACAACACAAGACAAATTTTTAATATTAAAAATAAGGTTTTTATACGTAGTTTTTGTCATTAAAACTACTCATATTATATTTATAAAATTTGAACATTTCAGACATTCTCGTAACAACATACTTATACGTACAGACGAGCTTTGTATTTACTTTATACGTTTAATAGCTTTATGGGCACTTAGCACTGGAGCACGAAAGCTGTTCTCTGAAGCCGTGGTCACTAAAGGTGTATTTTACTATTGTTATTGGTGAGCACTGTAACAGTCTACTATTACACATCTGGTAATAATTATTTTAACACTCCAAACTATTTTATTTATTGTCACTTTATTGTCTAGACCAGCGGTTCCCAAACGGTCGGTCGCGATCCACTAGTGGGTCGCGGAAGGGTTACAGGTGGGTCGCGACTCTATCCTAAAACTATCAGAAACCATCGAATAAACAATCAGAAAAGATAAGAAAAATCGAAACTAATCGACTTGTTAAATAAATAACTGTTGTTAAATAAATAACTGTTAAATAAATAACTGTTTTGCTACAAAGTGCATATATTTTGTCAACCATTTTCAAATCAGAACACAAATTGTTTATCAATAATCATACGGTATCTTAAAAAAGCATATATATATATATGCAATATTTAAGGGTACATTATACATACATAAGGAAGGCATACGATACAAATAAGGTTTTTTTACTCCACCATGGACCGATAGACCGTAGGTATTCCTATAAGAAAAGGCGGGTCGCCAGCTAAAAAGTTTGGGAACCACTGGTCTAGACGATGTTTTTTTTTTTTTTTAATGAAAAGACTGTTTCATTTAATGTTTCACAAATTTGTAACTATTTTTTCTCTGTGTGATTATATTTTACATCTGTTCAATGCATACTAACGGACCTACAATATTAATATTAACATTTTTAAATTAACATTGTTTCGGAATCATACATACCTGAAGCAGTTCAGCGCATGTGCCGCTAAACCATGATGTCAGCTGTAAACTGCTCTCAGCGTGGTGAAGCGGGCCGCTCATAAGGTGTCATCTGCTTCATTGATTAGTGTTGGGGTTAGAAGGGAAGGGGGGGGGGAGGCTTGCGGCGCCGCACGGACGCCTTCCGTTATTGAAGCCGTTTGCTTCCGCGACCGGCGGGCGTGGCCTGCGGGGACTCGCCAGTAATTACTGACGTCATCACCGTCCATGCCAACACGCGTTACAGGGAGCTAGGGTGGTCTCGTCGCAGGAGTACTGCGTGGAGCCGCTGTGTGCAGCTGAAGTCTGCGCCAAGTGTAGCGTGGGGACAGTTTCAAACGACTGTATGTATTTTAACTATCATCAGGCGTGGTCAAGCACCATTTCTGCGGCGTTTCGGGTGATGAAGTATGGCGATGTTGACTTGAACCATCTCCTGACAATTCCTAATTAACTTGTGGCACCAGTGGTCGGGCCACCCTCTAAGTACGCCTTTATAATGAAGTGCTTTTTTACAATGCAGTATGTTTTTTTTAATGTTTTATTTAGTTATAGGTACTTCTTTCGGTGCGTTATGAAAAATAAAATTATGTGTGTATTATTACGATGCGCGCTCACAAACAACAAAAATTAACATGTTGAAAAAAGGCAACATACAAATAAAAATTATATGTGTGCTTTTAAATCACAATATATTTATTGAATATATTTATATATATATCAATATATTTATATTGAATAATGATCCATATAATTAAAATAATAATTATTTATTGTGAACATTAGTGATGTAAATTATGTTTATAAACGTTTTCAAGTGTATTCATATAAGTGTGGTTATGTCGTAACGGTGTAAGGTTGCTTGTAAGCGTCCATTGTTGCTGGCAGGGAGTGTCTGTGGAAGGTTTATTAGTAGTCTCCTGGCCGTTTTCAGATGAATGTTTGTGTGATTGTTTTCCCTTATGTATAATTTATTTGCGTTATAAATTATTACATGTTTAATTAAAATTTGTCTCTATTACTTTACTTAGTTAAATAATTACTTTTATACACATGTTTGTATTAATATTGAATACTGACTATTTTTTTTAATATGACTGAATTTATACTTTACCAACAGTTTTTATCACTCCAGTCATTTTATTATTTTATTCGAATTATTTGCATGCTTAATTAAAGTTAGTTTTTAGTACACCAAGTAAGTATAGCTTCTAAAGCGTTCATAAGTACAAGCACTCTTTTTTAACAAAAAGGACGGTGATATAACAAATTTGTTATGATTATTTTATTGTTATAAAGAGGACTACTAAAGCATATGTTGGGGTATTCATCCTTCGAGACTTTTTGTGTGTGTTTTTGTGCGTATTCATAAACAGTTTTAATCTGTGCAAGCATTCATGTGAAATCTATGTCTTCTAATGAGGGCTAATATGGAGTTAACTTAAATTTAAAATATTTTAGTGCCGTACCACCACTATCTCGGTAACTTCTGGACCAGGCAAATAGTACAAAACAGTAATTTCTACCATTATTTTCATCGTCTTCCCAAGCCTTCCCGTTCTCAATACTTTAATACTATACTTACTATACCCACGTGTTTTTCCGAAGGGAACAATAATACTATACTATACGTGTTTTTCCGAAGGGAACAATTTTTTTTTTAAATTTTATAACAACAAAGAATATGTTCAAAATGCGTGATAAAAATTAGGTTTGTTCAAATATACTCATACTTAAAAACGTAAATTAAACGCAAATACGATGAAATATTTTAAAATACCTAGTAAATATGTATGATACTGAAACAATGTTAATTTAAAAATGTTAATAATGTTGTAGGCTCGTTACTATTAATGGAATATTTAAATATAACTACATAGAAAAATATTCATAAATTAGAGGAACATTAAATGAAACAGTTTGTCTAATAAATCATCGTCTACCCAATAATGTGACAAGAAATAAAATAGTTAAGGGTGAAAATAGTTAAAGTTAAAATAATAAATACTAGATCTTTAATAGTAGACAGTTACAGTAACTACTCACCAATAATTATGTAAATAAGTGACACCTTTAGTGACCACGGCAGCCGAGAACCGCAGTGCACATAAAACTATTGCATGTAAAAAGAGACGATAGTATTTTGGTTCGCGGCCAAGACGTTCCGTTTCGTGAAATCGGCACACGGGATTGTGTGTTAATAGCGACATGCGACAGCAGTCTGTGTGAAGGGCGGAATGGGAATATTAATTATGGTTTTGAAAAGTAATCAATAACTAACCTACCTTACATAGGTATTTTTTATGACAGCATGTGCAATTTGTCACACTTCATTGCTATTGTAAAACTTTTAAATAAGAAAAAAAATAGAAATATAATTAAATGTTAGAAATACAAATAAGGAAATATATTTAAAAAGTACTTTTTTTGTTATTTATTATTAAATAGATGTTATGTGACTGCAAAACCATATTTTAAGGACTTATTATTTTGAACTTAACCTAACATTAATTGGGGGGTTTGTTATAAGAAACAATGACAAAGCACGTTTGTAGGAGTAACAATAAATTACCATGGCCTTTGTGTATGCTCCGAAGTCCGTGTGACATAACCAGCAAAACTTGTACGTTATTCGTGTTTAATTATTTGGTTTGTAGAAAAGGAGGGGGGGGGGGGGTGTATCAAAGCTGCTGGATGGTCGCGTGTTGGTTTCGGAGCGCGCGCTTCTCCCCGCCTGTGGCTGTGGGCCACGAGGTCTCGCCCGCGACACCCGGGTATATTTAGTTGCCTAAAGGTCAATAGCAGCGCAGCGTCTCGTGCCAGAAGTTCCTTAGTTCTTAATTTGTAAATGCGGCGCGGCGTGGAAGGAGAACGGGGGCTGGGAAGAGGTAATACGGTTCCGAAATAGCCGGCATCCTATCCTGGCCGAGGATGGCAAGGAGGTTCATCAGTACGGATACGCAAGTGGTCTCGAACGAGGAGAGTTGGAATCACACGCGTACGTTTTTTTCCAGCTTTCTGGAGCACGCTGCTGGGTATAAAAATAAGTGTTGCCACGTGGCTTGCAGAGCTTGTTCAGAAGAGTGCCTAACTCTCTTCGTGGGCGCGCAAGGACTCGGGTGTTTTTCCCGCGAAATGTCGGCAAATGCTCGGACACAGACGGACCACAAGCCTCATTGCCGACACTAATCAAAGCGATCACAAGAAATCCTCGCGCGACTCGAGATTTTTTAAGCCATCTATTAGGAACAGTGGGCCTAGTGTAAATATTTCTTGGCATGTTGAATTTTTTTTTTTTTAATTTTCCTGTCATTACTTTTATTTAAGGGAGTTATAGAGTTAAAAAAGTGTCTTAAATAAAAGTAATAACGAGAAAGTGATTAATTCAACAATGCGTTTGAGACCGAGTTCACTGCACGTTGAAGTGGATTTGGTAGTACGTACTTGAAGGGTATTTAAATCCAGGCAAGGCATGGGTGTTCCACAGTTTCCTGTCGAGCATTGCGAGGCGTCCTCGCGGCGGGCCTGGATGGACCCCGGTGCGCCGAGGGGGGGGGCCGGGTCCGCGGAATGTCAGGCGGCGGGGAAAGGCGAGCTCTCCGCCCGCCGCGCGGGTAATTACATGCCCGGCGGGCCGCGCTCGTTATGCGCCTCGTTACCAGAGCGCTACGAAAACGTTCGCCCGGAAATTACAACCGAGCCCGCTCTAGCTCTGCCGACGGTCGCCTGCTGGCCCTCGGCGACTCCCCGGTCTCGCTGGGGAACCGCGCGAGACAGTTCTGCCTTTGAATATATATACTGTATAGAAGTCGCCAGCCCAGGTTAAAATTTCTAATACGGTTTTGAGGTAGTTGGTTAATTCACCGCCGCAATCGCCACCATCTCTAGGGCATCGACTTGTGGTGGTCCCTAGCGGACAAGTGTCGAACTCTTCAAACACCCCTTCCCCCTCCTGTTGAACGACGTTGAGCTGCAGTGAATGATGGATGAGGGGTGCGGGGAATGACAGCGGGCGACAGCGCTGCGCTCTAACGTGCAAATAACAACTAAGACGAAACAGGGCGGTACAGCAGCGCACTGCAGCGGTGAAGTTCCCAAGCTGCTCCTCATACGTTTCTGAAAAACGTAGAGTAAATCCTATCCACTCGCGACTTCTATACAGTATATATATTCAAAGGTTCTGCTTTTAGCGCCACGCCTACCTGGGGCACACACACACGGTTTGCAGCTCTAGAAGAAACCACGCTATTTGTGAAGTAGCTTGGCTTCTGGGTTGTAGCCGCGTCCTCGGCGAATAATTCACCGACGTTTCGGTCTACATTGCAGTCGCCATCATAAGGGAGCAGTTACCTGGTAAGGACGCGGCTACAACCCAGAAGCCAAGCTACTTCAGACAATGGCCGTGGAAGCCTGCGAACATTATTACTTAAGAGTGGTGTTTGTTTACGTAAAGCATTTAAGAAGTTGTGTTTCCGAATAGTTTTAGGAGAGTGAAAAATTAATTGCTAGATCGCCTGTTTTCAGAATAATATTTACGCATGAAACAGCCGGTAGAGATTCTTGAAAGCCTTGCATTACACCTTTATCTTCGTTTCCCAGCCATCTAATGGTTACCGCTCAAATTTGTTGTCCTGTGTACGACGGAAAGACTACGCGCCATTTCTGAATCATGCGCTTAGAGGCGATACTGCGCTAGATGCAACAGCGAACGTCGCACTTATCATCCTATCTCGCCAACACAGTTACAACCCTGGCCGGTGGGTTCTACCGGCTGTTTCGTGGGTAAATATTATTCTGAAAACACGTGTTTTAGCCATTTTTCACTCGTAAAAATAAGTTTAAAAATGAAATATAGAAACGGAACTACTCATCCGCCCTTAGCGTATTCTTAAATGCTTTTCGTTAACAGACACCATTCGGATATTAATCGTTCTCTTTTTTTCCCTGGAGCTCTGCACACCGTGTGAGCCCAGTGCAAGTGTTTGCAATTGCTATCACTCGCGCGCCTTTTTACACCCATTATATAACACTTAGGAAATATCTGTGAGAAATGCGAACTAGATATAGTGTTTAATTGATAGAAATAGGCCTTAACTAGTAGTAATGACGAGAAAAAAAAATTATCAACATGGCATGTGCGACTCCACCTTAACGAGTGCAAACTGCTCCGCCATCCCATAAAATCCACTAATTATTTCAGTGATAACTGAACATCAAGAATATATATATATATATATATATATATATATATATATATATATATATGCAATTTGTTTTACAGTGATTCTCACAAAGGCAGACATAGTTTTCAGCAGGCAGTTGTGAAGTGTGATCGATTGCTGCGACGTCAGAGCGGAGAGCGGCCTGCTTCAGAAGCAGTGATGTAGGGAACTTGGTCAACGTAGGTTTTTTTTTGATCTCTCCATCTTCTTAATGGAGTTTAAAACTTGGCTCAATTAGGGAAAAATAAAACTGCGATGTTTTTTTTTTTTTTGATACGGCTATTAATTTTGTAACAGCCATTAAAGCACTGAATTTTTTAATTTATTTTTTAATCTATCTAGAGAATAAAAAACTCAATCAGTACCAGTACCAGTACGAGTGCAGGGGATTGGTGTGCCGTGATGAGCTGTGGTACGTAATGTTGAGTGTTGATGTGTGGAGGTGTCCAGAAACAGGGACAGATGGCGTGGCGTGTGGAGGCGACGCCGTGTCTTGGCAGCGTGCTCGTCCCGCTATATTTACACGCGCGACGCATGCGCGGGTTCGAGTCCCCGCGACACTGCCGGCCCCAGGGCGAGGAGAGGCCAGTCCCAGTCGCCACCACGCGGACCGACACCGAGGCCTGGTTTTCCGAAGTAGAAGTAGAAGTAGAAGTAGAAGTAGCCACCCGCTAGAACATAGCTAGAATTATTGTGAGAATAAATCAGGCAAACAAACCAATAAAAATTAATCTATTTTGGTAGCCACGTATTTTGTGGTGGCATACCAGAAATTTTGCATCTCCTACTAATTTATATGGAATTTTTTTTTATTACCATAAATGTTAAGTGTTTCTCACACAGTTTAAAACTCTTTTATAAACCTAACTAATACTTGGGATTTTAACCTCCCGACCGAGTTTTTTTTGTTATTAGTTAAGAGCCTATCCAACAGATAGCGTTACATGTTGCGCAAAACATGGTTTAGTTTACACTGTAAGAGTCACACTCATTTCTTCCTCCTTGTTCTATGGTAGTGACCAACCGTTCCCTGCATGTTGCACAGTGCTAATACTACACCAATGAATTTCACAAGCTACTTGTTACGTAATACTGTTATATAGTATCGAATGCTTGGATGTTTTCAATATTGGTTTCTGCATCACGCCAAAGCTGCTAGTACCGATTTCAGTTATATTTTGTACAGTTACAGCGGTTATTAATAGTTTTATTTGTTTTATGTAATTATATAGGTATTTAAATAAACTTTGCGGGACAGTAATTCGAAGTTAAACGGTTTAGGTTTTGCGTTTATTATATTTATTTCTAGTACATAATATGTGCAGTTTGTTTTTAACGTAGTATTTTAAATGCAGTATTTTAAACGTAGCCAACCTAACCCAACTGAGCGTTTACACAAAGCTATAGTATTTTAAATGTCACTAACCTAACCAAATCATTAAACTGTTATTATTGGTAAACTACTTAAAATATTGAAATGTCATTTTGCACAATGATTAGAAACAGGATAACACAGCGTGGGTTTTATTGGTTGTTATTTCTTTTTCAGGTATTTAAGAATCCTTTATTATTTATTAAATAATTTTATTAAAATAAAAAATAAATTAATAAACATGAATTAACAAGATTAGTACTGACTTCAACATAACGGCTAAGGATATCAGTAGTTATTGATAAATCAATAATGATCAATTAACAATAAATATTACTCACTTTTGAAAGACTCACACCATAAAAAAACTGCACGTGTTACTGTTCTTTTCACACATTCTGCCATTTGGAACACGCCAAAACTCTGAACAAAATATGAAATTCATAACAGGTAGCGCTATCTATGCGGGAAATGCAGGTACTGTCTCAGCAGCGCTCTCTACGCTGCTGGTTGAACAAGGAGGAACGCGAGCGTGCTGGTAGCAAATATAAAATTTCAAGGTAGGCACAGCTGACTTAGGATACCTTTTTTTTTTTTCTGAAACAAGTGCGTACGCACGTTCTCTGTTTTATTCTCAGAAACGTTTCACAATAATTATTCAAGAAAACGTTGCGTTGATATTCGACCTTCTAAATTTTACGCTCATCGCGCCCACAAGTTTCGCTTCATAAACCCACTCCGCACTTTAATTTACACAATACATGCCTGTGCAAGTTTCTTGGATGTCTAATGGAACATACAGGATAGCTAGCTGTTCGCATGATCTGTGCGACAGTGGCTGCGCGCGGCTGGATCTCGAAGAGCCTCGGCTCGGGTAATCCAATATGCCGGCAGAGTTGGCGACGAAGTTACCGGTAGTAATTACCACTTAGCAGCCCAGTCGGCCGGGTGTTTCGTCGAGGGCGCCCGCAATCGCCTACGTCACCCACTGTCGTCTGCTGTGAACTGCGCATCGCGTTCGGTCCACTTCGAAGCTGACATCGTCGATACTGAGAACAACCCAGTAAATGTACAGGTCGTTGAGTTTTACTGTAATAAGTTTATTCCAGTGTTGTCGGTAATTTTATTTACTTTTTGTTTTCATTGGGAGACACTCCTTTAACTATTTTGTCCAATATATTTTTCTTCATCAACATTTTGGTTTTGATATTGTTTTTATTGCACACTCCTGTAATCCACCTGTCTCGGAACAAATTGTGACCAATGGGACTCGGAGACGTGTTCCTGCCTGTTCGCTTTTTTCTTCTTTTTCTTCTTCTTCTTCTTCTTCTTCTTCTTCTTCTTCTTCTTCTTCTTCTGTAGTATAGAGTTGTATGTTTGCGGTAATTGTTCTCTGGGCCGGTGGCCAGACTTCACTTAGCTACGCTTTCAACTGTAACTTAAATTTCTTTCTGCTCTTACCGACGCTGAACGTGTGCCGAACTCGGAGTAGGGAAGCTAGCTACATAAACCAGCGTGGCGAGCGCCGTGTAAACAGCGGTAAACACGCCTCCCGCCGGCGTCAGCATACCGCCGCGGTCGGGTCGAGCCCGGTGCAGAGGGGCGCAACTGTGCAGGCGGAATACGGCCACTAAAAAAAAACTGTCATAAATGCCGACATAAAACATTAATAGATTTAAATACGAGGAACACACAGAAATTTCTTAAGCATAATAACATAAATAGAAAAGAATATTTACGAACATTATTTGTTCAGAATTTATGAAATGGTGTATTAACGGAGGGGCGTATTGATTATAATGGCAATACGTATATACTTTGGAATAATTTTTGTTAATGTTAAGTTATTTTGGTAGCATTGAAATAAGCGTGGCTGCAAAAAAGAATGTTGTGTGCGCTTTGCTTGTGTGTATAATTTGAGCACAGTTCTCGTATTTTCAGAGAGCGTTAGTCAAGCATTGAGTTACCACTCTTCGTGTTCCTTTCTATGAGGTCCGGAGGCTGCCGCGGGGCTGTTGTGGTCGACGTGACCGAAGCTGCTGTTTCTTCTTCCAGTTTGCCGTATTTGCTAATCTATATCGAACCTTGCTTTCCACACGCTTGCGTATCGGTTAGAATGCACATTTTCTCGCCACGCCCAGCCTTATAGGCTACATAACTAGCTGCAATATCCGGCGTTGCCCAGGCTGAAAACAGGGTGAAGGGGACCTTTTTCGAAATCAGATGTAGTTAGTAATTGTATTCTTAATTTGAATGTCAAGTGTGCAAAATAATTCATATCACTTTCAGATCCCGACAGACGTTGTTCTGCCAGTGTATAGTTATTTACCTGTATATATCGAAAAATTGGTGGTCTGTATGTAATCTAGACTTTATAAAGCACTATAAAAAAAGCTGAAAAATAAGAGATTACTAATATTGAAATAATTCCATTATTTAGCTAATGCTCAGCATGCATTGCTATGCCTCATTCAGTTTTGTTTTGTAATACCTATGTTTAAAGTAGTTACACATATACAAATCATCCATATCTCTAAATATATATGTATCTCTATTTACATATATATGTATCTCTCTATCTCTATTTATCTCTTTATATCTACATATATACCTCCCACTATCTCTCTCTTTTCTATATATAAATCTCTATATAGCACTATACATCTATATATCTCTTTATCTAACCCATTTAATTCTCTATACCTCGCTCTATCTCAACTTATCTCTCTGTCTCTCTTTTATATTTAAATAAATTGTGTCATGCGTGCGCACTTAGACAACAAAAACAGACGAAGTGCCGCTATATAATATGACATAAACACATATTTTTTAAACGATTCGTGCTCCAACTATTGCAAAATAGTTATACCGTCTCAGAAACCTTCACGGGCATCCGCATAACAACTCACCAAAATTTAATCGCAATCGGATGAATGGTATAGGAACGCATATGGCACAAACAAACGAAAATGAAAGACATGACAAACGCATCGAACGAAGGTGCGTTTAAAATTCAAGGCAACTCTATCTATTGACGAAGTTAAGAGCCAAACTGTTATTAGCATATTTATTAATATTAATTTGCAAGACCTTAATATGTGTATGATCGTGTGGCAGACATAGAGAAATGACACTGACTCACTATTTGTATGTCTTATTACCTATGATTTTTTCTGTTATAAAATGAAATTTTCACTTATTCACTCCCTTAAGGATGGAATTTCATATTAATATGTAGCATATGTGTTATTCTGATGTATAAGCTATATTATTGTAAAGTTTCATTAAAATCCATTCAGTAGTTTTGACGTAAAAGCGTAACAAACATCCATACTTACAAACTTCCACGTTTATAATATTAGTAGGATGTACTTATGTTAAGAGAACAGTGACCTCCCACTGTCGGGGCCGTTTTTCGTGAACTTTGCGGCATTGCCTGTCAGGTGAAAATGACATTCGTTTGCAGTGGGGAATTTAACGTATGCAGTTGAATTGTTCGTGAATAATTTCGTAGGGCCGGTGTCACACTGTGTGTTTTCTGCCGTTGCGACTAAAGTTTCCCTTTTTTTTTTTTTTTTTCTGAATATTCTTTCCGCTGCTTTTCCTAGAGCGTACAGTGCAATGTTTTGAACGCAGCGGTCGCGCCGCCGGCTATATTTACCTGCTGTCGCCTCTGCGCCTTCTTTAATTCATGTCGCCTCGCGCGTCGCGAGGCGCCTCGGCGAGTCGACATTCGAGAGGATCGACCGTCGCGCAGGCCTTGAATATGGACATCGACCAGCTACGCAGGTTGCCGAACTGCCCCCGTTTGTGCATTTACGCACTGACGGAGAAAATGTAATTTAACTTTGCTCTCTGCCTTTCAATGACGAATTCTAACATGAAATATGTAACGTTGTTTACAATACTTCCTGTCCACTGGTATTGACTGGAAACGGGAAAACAAATTTAAATTTTCGGATTTAAAAAAAAAAAAAGCACTAGAAATAAGCCAAGCTCTGTGAGAAACACAAACTATGTGGTTATTTGAGCCATACTTCATCATAGTTTTTTATGAAGTAGAATGAAGTTTTGTTTGTTAACGGCAATTCACATAAACTATTTTGTAAATTTTTTATTGAATTTACTCTTTTTGTGAAAGTAAAATTTTTAATTTTATTAATTTTATTTTTATAGCCTCGTTAAATAAATTCGGCTTCCCCAGTCTACAGCAATTTGTATCTGCTTAGCTTGAGTAATGAAAATTAAATTTGTCTCCCCGCTACATGTGTATGTATAACCAATTCCTCTTCAGTAAATCAAAATACCGTAGGTACTGCTTTTTTCATGCAGTATCTAATTCTGTGTTTATATATCTTATTGTCAATTATAAATCCTTGCTGTATGTTACGTTGTTGCCTCTAGCTTGACACAAGCTTTGCGGCATGTTCTGATCATAACGTCAGTAACACAAATGTGCGTTTGTACGTAACACATTAACTTGTTTATTTATTTTTTGGTGGATAAGGGGAAACGTAGGTAGTTTGGTTTTGAAGCTGTGTTCATGCAGATACTCTCACCCACTTTCCTAACCATATTATTGAAGTACCTAGAGCAAAAAGTAAAAAATAAAAAAAGTGGACCGTGTTGAGTTGGGTGTAAAGGGGGTTGGCGGAGGGGGGAAGGCGTCACGCGGCTCGAGGACCCTCGACCTGCCTGCCGCCCGTCCTCGGCGCAGTCAGCAGTCGGCCGAGAGGCCCCGCGAAGGCCCCGAGACACGCGACACTCGACTATTTTTGAAAAAGATAAGGGGGGAGGCGAGGTCCGCTTCTCCTGGGCGCCTTACACCTCCGGCGATCCTCAAAATAACACTGTAACACTGCCAAGTCTTGTGTGGTTGCACTGCAAGTATTATGCACGTAGTATTTCACTCATTATTGAAGAACGTAATCCGATTCAGATCATCTCTGAATTGCGACGATATCTTGAAACCCCCACGGTCGTAAAGCAGGATTTAAAAAAAAAAACAGTTTGTTAAAAAAATCATACGTTTTTTTGTTCAACCAGCTTTTTTTTTTATTACATTAGTTATTTAGGTTCTCAGTATGTGCAAATAAAAGCCCTACAACATCCCAATTTCTGACACTCATGTTGAACCAGAAAAGTTATAACATCAAAGAACTGAAGTCAGGAAAATCTGCACATTTGACTGGAACTTAACACAGAAAGGGTATTTCCCTACAGGAGGAGGATTCTCCATGGAATGGTGTTTTTCCACACAAAATAGGATTTTTGTAAATAATACACTTTTGACTACAATTTACTAATTTAATTTTATAGTAGTATCTAGCTGGCTATAACTTACAACTTATTCAGATATTTAAAATGATAAGAATTTTATTAATATATAATTATTTGTTCCCGTAAATCACAAGAAACATAATTGAGCAAACTATTTTTATTAGAGTGAAATTAGACCTTTAATTCAAATTTATTAAGATTTTTTTTTTTTAAAAAAAAAGGGGGTTGTTTGTATAGTCAGTTTACGGACGATAATTTTACGCGATAACGTCATAAGAAAACATTGATGAAAAATCGCATACTTTTTAATTTTCAAATATTATTTACAGTTTTTGCAAATTTAATTTAAATAATTTGTTTAAATATAATCACGAACAATTAGTTAAAAATCCCGCCTTAACCTGTTTGATATTATAGAATTATTTTCTCGCACTGTGGTTGGCCGGTTCTTGCACGCTCGGCTCAAGCGGAACGTGACAATGAGTCATGCTTTTTCGTGCGTGCAGCCGGCGTTCATCGATTTATAAGACGTTAACACGTCAAAATAAATTTTTTAAAACACTCTTGATTTAAACCATGATTTAAAATGTGGTTTAAACCACGTAAAATGTACGAAAATCACGTCCGTTTTACGATTGTACGAGGATGTCCGCATTTTTTACGAATTTTAAGTACGAGACGTTTATTAAAACATGTATTTTCCGTCTGCCTTAAATGTTTTATTGTATGGTTTGTGAAAGCTGTTGCCATGTGTTGTTGCTGTGGAAACGAGTGCTGTAATTGAGTTATATTATTGGTCGAAGGCCAGCGAACCACTTAATTTGTTGTTCGATTGTACCTATATCTTTCCTTATTGGCCGCCTGAGTTACATTGATGCGCTTACAACCAATCACGAACCAGTTTAAATAGCATTTTTAGTTTGGCAAGATGGTGTCGTGCATAAGCGTATGTTGTGATTCTTCAGTTAAAGTTGAGCCAATTTTGATTTTGTTTATTACAGGTTAGGAAACAAATTTATTGCATGTTTTTAATAAAAACGTGTTATGTGCACAATTAACGGAAGTGGAATCAAGTGAAGAAGAAAACGCCCCCGAAACGTGATACGCATTATTCTCAGGCATTTCGTGATACATACACGCGAGATTTTCCGTGTATTCTTAAATCAAGCAAGGGGACGCAGTTCGCATTTTTTTCAGTGTGTAAATGCGACATCAACATTGGGCACGGCGGAAGATATGACATCAATCTCCACGTGAACTGTTCAAAACATCTCGCAAATGTTAAAAGTGTCGCATTCAGTTCAAAGGTTAGTGATTAGTTCGCTAAAAATAACAGCACAGACAATGCTGTAATACGTGCAGAATGTATGTTTACAAACTTTTTGGTTTAACATAATATTCCTTTAAATGTTTCGGATCACGCCGGCCCGTTATTCAGAAAAATGTTTTCAAATTCTGAAGTAGCAAAAAAATTTGGTTGCGCAAGAACAAAGTCGACGGCTATCGTGTAAGAAATGGCAACAGATGCAACTGATAAAATTGTTTGTAATTTACAAACTGTGGCATTTTCAGTCGCGACCGACGGCAGCAATGACTCTGAATCCAAATTATATCCACTAGTAGTAACATTTTGTGATGCAAGTTTGAAAATGATAGTGTCAAGGTTGCTTTCATTACCAGTACTCCAGGGAGATCCTACTGGAAGTTAACTGATATCAGTGTATATTGTAACAAAGGTACACTCTGTTAATTTGTAGGGTACCACAAGGAACTAAGTTTTTTCTTTGATGTGATACTAAGCAAAAATGTTTCCATAATGGTAAATAATGAGAATGATTGTTGGTCTGCAATGTTAATGTAGGCCCTATGTTAAAACGATTACATAATTTCGATTACTAGAAAAAATTCGATATCATTAAAGTTTATTAATTTGTCAATTGCCGCGAGCAGTTTACGCGTGTTATATTATTTTTTATGTATTTTACTAATTGAGGGTTTCAAAATTTGGCAAGTCTGCGATTGTGCACATAGTTTTTTTAAATGTTATTTTACCCAATTTTATTTTATTCGTAGCTGGGTATCGTTGTGTTTTGCTTATTAACTTAATAAACTGTTATGCGTTGAGCACTTTTGCTAAACAGTTATTTGAAAAGAAAAAAATTGTCCACATGCTTGGTTGAAACGAATTGATAAAATTTATCATGTAATCACCTCTGCTCTATTTTTCATACAAACCATCAATCAAACTGCTTTTGACTGTAAACATAAACCCAAAATATGTTTTATTATCGTGGAATAGAAATAAATAAGTTGTCGGAAATAGTAACGCAATATCATTCGTCCATTTCGTTGAATTTATTGAATCGTGTGAGCATTGATTCAGTGTTAACTTTTGAGTGTCTGTGACTGAGCACCCAACTGCAGAATAGAATGAGCGAGACAAAAAACAAAATGTTGTTGAAAGGGAACGCACTATCCAACTACATACGGACCGAAAGTCATAAAGAAAGATTTTTGAAACCACCGGAACAACAGTAGCTAGTATTATCCAGATATATAAATCTTGATTAATGAATAACGAAATAGGACCAAAAAGCGGACGACCAAGAAAGATGACGCGCCGAGAAGAGAGAAGCATTGTGCAATAATTGCAGCGATGTCCTCATATTTCCGGTACTGCGCTTCTGATGCAGAAGCTGCTACGGTGAAGAACATCAACTTCGATTCAGTACATCGGGTGTTTTATACAGAGCTAGACTAGTAGGGCGCGTAACCCGGAAGAAGCCCCAAATAAGCAAAGAGGCTTGGTTTTGCAAAATAGTACGTTAGCAAGCCACTAAAGTTTTGGAGGCGGGTGATATTTACTTTCAAATGCAAATTCTGTGTATTTTATTTATCGGACAAACTAAGTGTGTGGAGAGAAAAAAAGAACGAAGAGCTCCAGTGAGCATACCGTCAAGCATGGTGGCGGAAGCATTATGTCATGGGGATTTATTTCGGCAGATGATACAGGTATCACGTAACACCTGAAACTGTGAATAAGATGGTGTATCTAAATGTATTAAAGCAGCACCTGAGGCTTAGCGTAAAGAAGCTGGGCATAGATAGCGCCTATCACTTTCATCAAGATAATGATCCGAATCATACCGCTGGGGTCGTCAATTATTTGTACAATAACCTCGCGTTCTGCAAACACCACCCCAGTTGCCAAAATTAAAATCCAATGAGTAATTATGGGAGGCGAGGCTAAAAAGGGTACTGAGGAAAACGCAGATGATAAAAATCTTCAAGCGTGTTTTAATAAATAATTGCTAAAATTAGGCCCAAACATCACACTAAACCTTTAAGAATCAGTGCCAAGAAGACTATTAGCAGTGGCCAATTTAAAATAAATGCAAAAAAAATACTGAATTGCTGTGTATAACTGTGAATTGTTTTTGTTATTGTGTTGGACGATTACTTTAGCATCGTTATTTTTCTGCACGAGTTTCTGTTTCTTTTTGTTTGTTTCCAGAGCTATTGAATTTTTTTAATAGCAACGTTATCTACAATCCAGATAATGTACCTTGTAGGATTCACGTTATTCATTGTTCTTTCGTTGTCAATCGTCAGTGGACGAATACTTTTGCGACTAACTGTATTTCGGCAGTTTACCATCGCGGACTTACGGGCGTACTCCGCTCTGTTGAATCGTGGCGGCACTTGGGCTGTGAAATGGGGTCTTAAAACTAGTCGGATGAATCGCAGGCAGCGTGAAAGGACGCTAGCCAACGTTTATACAGGTGGTGTGGTACTGTGCTTAACTGCCTTACCGAAGCAGCTTGCACTGCGCCGCAAGCTCTTTTTAAGCAATGTCCACAGCTAAGGATTAGTTCACGAGGATGTATCTACTGCTGTGTGTCTTGATGGTGTGGACGGAGTTGGGGATGGAGGCGGTCGTTTCTGATGTAAAAATACTTTCTGGAATGTGTCCCGCGGGCCAAGAATATAAAACTCGTCGCATTTCCAGACTACAGTAAGTCTATGAGGTCTATTAGGTCTATTAGTAAGTCTATTGGGTACCGTTTGGGATATGTTTTCTGGTTCTCATTGTAATTCGCCAGTTTTAACATCCGTTCTAGGTGAGACTTTATTTCGGTAATACATGTTTGTCACGTCTTGTTAAACACGGTGTTGGAGATGGTTGAGTGCGGTAAAGATAAATATATGACTTTACGTCGTACATACTGGTAATCATTAGGTTCTCATAAATGCAAGTGATGCCCGGCTGTTTTAATTAAACTCGCAACTCTCGTACATTGAGTGAGACGCGCTAGCGATACGAACAAGAGCTCCACAATCAACATGGTTTAGAAGGTCATTAGTTATCCCTCGTTGAGAGTTTTAAAAGACTTGTAGAGCATAGTTCAGAGTCTTACATATACAGTGACACAAATAAATTTACTCTATCCATAAAAGTTCGTGTGATAGCGTGTACAGTTTTATAAAATCCGGCAATAGTTAAGTACATTATTTACAAAGACTATGTTAGTGTCGAAATTAAGTATCCACGAGAAAGTAAAATACGAGTACATATGGAAAACCAACTATGAAATATTACATTGCTTCCTGGCTTTTACTAGTAGACTTAAAAAAAAAATCTTTTTTCTCAGAGACTGCTGATTTTAGATTACGCAACTTCGATGAATGGGAATTATACACACTTACACACACATATACATATGAGATCTTAGGCGTGTCCGTGGTTCACAATGTAACAGTTAATAAAACTGACGCATAGGCATTAACGACAAAAATTTTTGTGCTAGGGCATGTCAACATTTCCAACAAATAGTCCCTAAGGACGGTATTCCAAGGCGTTCGGGTAAGGTAGCGAATAAGCACTGCCTTTTTGGGGTACAACCGTAACCTAATTCGTGAGTCGTATTTCAGAACGTGTCCAAACCGAATCCCAAATCGGGCACTATTTTAATAAACTGTGACCTGCGCGAGGCTAGAAACTCGTTTCAACGCATTAGAGCGGATGTTTCGCAACCATCGATACAATTGTTACGGCAAAAATACTACTAGAGATAGCAGCACCATCACACAAAAACAGAGCTTTTCAAGTTGAGATTATTTCTTGTTATGACTATTAAAGGTTACAAAATGTATTCCAGGATAGTTTCGCTATCATAAAGTTTAATTTGGCACACCAATACATTTTGTACCCCGATGATAACATAAATGACTATATACGTGCTAATGGCGTCAGACGAGGGTCCGCCATCCGGGGAGATCAACGAAAAAGCGAGCTCCGAAAATGTGAGTGGAGTGTGCGGATTAGGTGACTAGGTGTAAGTTTAGAATGTCGCGTGGTGGGGCGATGGGCGGTCTGCGTCGGCCATTGTTGCGCGGAGCGCTGGCTGTCGGCGATAACCGCCTCGCGCCGTGTACCGTGCCCGCGCCGCGGAATGCGGTAATACACCTCTGATCCAGCCCCGCGCTGCCCATCCTCATGCCTCCTGCCTCCAGCCTCCTGCCTCCTGCCACTTGCCTCCAGCCTCCTGCCTCCTGCCACTTGCCTCCTGCCTCCTGTCACCTGCCTCCTGCCCCCTGCCCCTTGCCCCCTGCCCCCTGCCTCCTGCCCCCTGCCCCCTGCCCCCTGCCCCCTGCCCCCTGCCTCCTGCCCCCTGCCGCCTGCCCCCTGCCTCCTGCCGCCTGCCCCCTGCCTCTTGCCCCCTGCCCCCTGCCCCCTGCCTCCTGCCCCCTGCCGCCTGCCGCCTGCCTCCTGCCTCCTGCCCCCTGCCCCGGCATCCTGCCCCCTGCCTCCTGCCCCCTGCCCCCTGCCTCCTGTCACCTGCCTCCTGCCTCCTGCCCCCTGCCCCCTGCCCCCTGCCTCCTGCCCCCTGCCCCCTGCCGCCTGCCTCCTGCCCCCTGCCCCCTGCCGCCTGCCTCCTGCCGCCTGCCTCCTGCCCCCTGCCCCCTGCCGCCTGCCTCCTGCCCCCTGCCTCCTGCCCCTGCCTCCTGCCCCCTGCCCCCTGCCCCCTGCCTCCTGCGCCCTGCCTCCAGCCCCCTGCCTCCAGTCCCCGGCCTCCTGCCCCTTGTCCCCTGCCCACTGCTTTCTGCCCCCTGTCTCCAGCCCCCTGCCTCCTACCCCGTACCCCCTGCCTCCTGCCTCCAGCCCCCTGCCTCCTGCCCCCTGCCTCCTACCCCCTGCCCCCTGCCTCCTGCCCCCTGCCCCCTGCCCCCTGCCTCCTGCCCCCTGCCTCCTGCCCCCTGCCCCTGCCCCCTGCCGCCTGCCGCCTGCCTCCTGCCTCCTGCCCCCTGCCCCGGCATCCTGCCCCCTGCCTCCTGCCCCCTGCCCCCTGCCTCCTGTCACCTGCCTCCTGCCCCCTGCCCCCTGCCTCCTGCCCCCTGCCCCCTGCCTCCTGCCCCCTGCCGCCTGCCGCCTGCCTCCTGCCTCCTGCCCCCTGCCCCGGCATCCTGCCCCCTGCCTCCTGCCCCCTGCCCCCTGCCGCCTGCCTCCTGCCCCCTGCCCCCTGCCGCCTGCCTCCTGCCCCCTGCCTCCAGTCCCCGGCCTCCTGCCCCTTGTCCCCTGCCCACTGCTTCCTGCCCACTGCTTCCTGCCCCCTGTCTCCAGCCCCCTGCCTCCTGCCCCCTACCCCCTGCCTCCTGCCTCCTGCCTCCAGCCCCCTGCCTCCTGCCCCCTGCCTCCTGCCCCCTGCCCCCTGCCCCCTGCTTCCTGCCCCCTGCCCCCTGCCTCCTGCCCCCTGCCCCCTGCCTCCTGCCCCCTGCCGCCTGCCGCCTGCCTCCTGCCTCCTGCCCCCTGCCCCGGCATCCTGCCCCCTGCCTCCTGCCCCCTGCCCTCTGCCTCCTGTAACCTGTCTCCTGCCCCCTGCCCCCTGCCTCCTGCCCCCTGCCCCCTGCCTCCTGCCCCCTGCCGCCTGCCGCCTGCCTCCTGCCTCCTGCCCCCTGCCCCGGCATCCTGCCCCCTGCCTCCTGCCCCCTGCCCCCTGCCGCCTGCCTCCTGCCCCCTGCCTCCTGCCCCCTGCCTCCTGCCCCTGCCTCCTGCCCCCTGCCCCCTGCCTCCTGCGCCCTGCCTCCAGCCCCCTGCCTCCAGTCCCCGGCCTCCTGCCCCTTGTCCCCTGCCCACTGCTTCCTGTCCACTGCTTCCTGCCCCCTGTCTCCAGCCCCCTGCCTCCTGCCCCCTACCCCCTGCCTCCTGCCTCCAGCCCCCTGCCTCCTGCCCCCTGCCTCCTACCCCCTGCCCCCTGCCTCCTGCCCCCTGCCCCCTGCCCCCTGCCCCCTGCCTCCTGCCCCCTGCCTCCAGCCCCCTGCCTCCAGCCCCCTGTCTCCAGCCCCCTGCCTCCTGCCCCCTTCCTCCTGCCCCGTTCCTCCTGCCCCCTGCCTCCAGCACCCTGCCTCCTGCCCCCTGCCCCATGCCCCCTGCCCCCTGCCCCCTGCCCCTGCCTCCTGCCCCCTGCCTTCTGCCCCCTGCCTCCTGCCCCCTGCCTCCTGCCCCCTGCCTCCTGCGCCCTGCCCCCTGCATCCTGCCTCCAGCCCCCTGCCCCCTGCCTCCAGCCCCCTGCCTCCAGCCCCCGGCCTCCTGCCCCCTGCCTCCTGCCCCCTGCCTCCAGCCCCCGGCCTCCTGCCCCCTGCCTCCTGCCTCCTGCCCCCTGCCTCCTGCCTCCAGCCCCCTGCCTCCTGCCCCCTGCCCCCTGCCTCCTGCCCCCTGCCCCCTGCCTCCAGCCCCCTGCCTCCTGCCCCCTGCCCCCTGCCTCCTGCACCTGCCTCCTTCCCCCTGCCTCCAGCCCCCTGCCCCCTGCCCCCTGCCCCCTGCCTCCTGCCTCCAGCACCCTGCATCCTGCCCCCTGCCTCCTGGCCCCTGCCTCCTGCCCCCTGCCTCCTGCCCCCTGCCCCTGCCCCTGCCTCCTGCCTCCTGCCTCCAGCCCCCTACCTCCAGCCCCCTACCTCCAGCCCCCGGCCTCCTGCCCCCTGCCCCCTGCCTCCTGCCCCCTGCCTCCTGCCCCCTGCCTCCAGCCTCCTGCCTCCAGCCCCCTGCCTCCTGCCCCCTGCCTTCTGCCCCCTGCCTCCAGCCCCCTGCCTCCTGCCCCCTGCCTCCTGCCTCCTGCCCCCTGCCTCCTGCCCCCTGCCTCCAGCCCCCTGCCTCCAGCCCCCGGCCTCCAGCCCCCGGCCTCCTGCCCCCTGCCCCCTGCCTCCTGCCTCCTGCCCCCTGCCCCCTGCCTCCTGCCTCCTGCCTCCTGCCCCCTGCCTCCTGCCTCCAGCCCCCTGCCTCTTGCCTCCTGCCCCCTGCCCCCTGCCTCCTGCCTCCTGCCCTCAGCCCTCAGTCTTTAGCCTTTAGCCTTTAGCGTGCTGCTTATGAACGCACGTTTCCTGATACGAGACACGGTAAAAATTGAAGGGTGTGGAGATTACGTTAAACTCCGACCGTAAATGGTGTTCTGACGATACTTTACCTACCGTAACCTTTGAGTATGAGCACACACATTTCGGATGGAATATGTCGCACCGGTGCTATTTAAATACCACGCGTATATCAGTAGGTGGTATGAAATGAATAAGAGTTTAGCGATGTAATTTATCTACAATAAATATTCAGTAATGTAAAATTTTTGTGGCACGATTTTCTTTTTATCGCAGCTGGGACTGTTTGGAAGCCAAACTTATTTACATTTAAGTTGAACGCAAAAACAATATTTGAGGTTAGGAACTGTTTTGGTAGTATTTTTATCTATGGTTTTATGTTTGCTATGGCAATACACAGGTATTGCAACATTACAGACACAAATTTATTTTACTCCATCTTTATATCAAATAATTATCAAACAAATCACCGATAGTTTAAATGCCCAAAATAAAAATAAAATAATATATATTTTAATTTATCAGGGAAACTAATTTTTCATATTTTGTTGTCACAATAATTTATTTCACGCGCACGTTAATTATTCAACGGTTGCTGGTCCTTCTTTCACGTCACTGATCCATACCGTGGCTCACAATTCTCGCGGATCGTAAGGAAACACACACCGCATGTTGGTTCGTAATTAGTCCGCTGGGTTCGCGTTCACTCGGCCGCTGTCCCTGTGCCGTGCCTGTGGTTCTCACGGGCGTGTTTTCAGATCCATTTGTATGCCGCTCCGCTGTAAGCCTTCGCTGAATAAATCTGCAACAATCGGGAACGGGTTGTGATGCAAGATGGACAAGATTAAAAGGCATTTAAAAAATTCTCAGGCGCGTTAAGTTGCTAAAAAGAAACGCATTGGCTGCAATTTAGTTTCGTAACACGCAATTTGATATACGGCCTCTTGCTTTCGAGGATTATTTGCATATTCTTTACAAGGCCGCGTAGTTTCTTCGCTGTAGTTAAATAAAAATAGTTTTGTAAACATTTCTCTTATGATGGTACTTTAAAAGCTGTGTTATTTGAATGATTGGGTTAAAATAAAATATAGACATAAAATTATTTTAAATTACAGATAAAAAGTAAATTGAGCCTGTAACTATTCGATTCGAATTCCTCATGTTTTCTTGCGACTTTTGTTTGTAACTTAGTGCATTTTTGTTCACATATTTCAGCTTAAACCCACCGCCAGCCAAAACCATACACTTAAAATTGCAACCCAATTACTAGCATTTGAATGAGGTTTTTTTTTGCAACTGGTGTTTTGTAACTAGAAATCTTCAAAGATAGTCAGAATAAACGTGGCTATTTTTTTTTCTATTTTAGTCTTATTATGAACCTAACATATTTTTTGCTTGATTAGTGACAAATCTTGTAGGATATGAATGCATGTAAATTTAGTATGTTCCAACACGAGTTACCCAATTTCACAAACCAATATACTTGACATAAATAAAAATATAAACTTTGGGTGTATTTTAATATATATAACATTACAAAGTTTTTGAAGTGATACTTCTTTAGGCGCGTTATGAAAAAATTATGAGAATAAATAATTACGATGCGCGCGCACAATGCAACGAAATTTTCACAGGTTAAAAAAAAAGCTACATACAAATACAAATTATATATGTGCTTTTAAATCTTATATTTAAGTGGTTGATATTGAAACCTTAAAAACCTTTTTATTATGAATAATAGTGATCTAAATTGTTTATAATAATGTTTCAAGTGTATTTATATGTGAGGTTTTCCCGTATTTATAATTTATTTGCATTATAAATTATTACATTATTTAATAATTAATTTTATACGCGTGTTTATATTAATATCAATACTGAGTATTCATTTAAATTTTGAATTTGATTGAATTTATACTTTACCAACCGTATTTATAATATACTCCAGTATTTTTATTATTTTATTTCTATTAATTATTTGCATGAAAAATTAAAGTTAGATTTTTACTACGCCCAAATAAGTATAACTTCTAACGCGCGTACATAATTGCACGCACCCATTTTGTTTATTTACTTTTCACAAAACATTTCCGTCGTTAATGCACTGGGTGGTTGGAGGCTCACTGCCGCAGTGTCGACGAAGATCACGCAAAAAGTCCACAGTTGCTGTGAGGTCGCCATCTCACTCGACGTGGTACCGCGACAGCAGTAGGTAGTCGCTAGCGCGCTCGCTCAGTGTGCGTCGATATGGCGACAACACAGCTACAAAAATTTAATTAAAAAAAAAAGAATTTTGCGTTCTCCGTTTCAATAAGTGTGAGCCAGTTGCAACTGTTCAACAGTGCACCTCCAGTGGATTCGACGGTGGCAGCATCGCTTTTTGGAACAGCCTGTATAGTGAGTGACATACGTTTTCAAAACTTATAATAAAATAGTGTTTTCAAGTTTTTTTGAAAAGTAATTGTAGAGTTTAATTTTAAAAAAAAATTATTAGGCATTTTTTAAATTAAATTTTGTTCCACGGAGGAATTATTAAGCAATGATACCGTGTGCGTGTGGACACTTTTGGATATCTCGTAATGAGATCCTGGCACTCTTCCACTGCACGAAAACACACGCGTCGGTAGTCTCACGCAGATAGAGCCAGCGGCGTTCCGACGTTACGGCAGTTCCAGACAATGCGTCGGTGCGGGAAGCCAGACTAGCGAGGTCAGCGTTGTTTCTAGTTGTCGTTCAGGAAAGCGACGCCTAGGTATTTTATCGCAGCATCGCTGTATAGGATGTAGGACATGTCAAGTACATTATACAGATTACACATTCAAATCTCGCAGAAAAAAGAACTTAATGTGTACATGTTAAAACAATTTTGTCATTGTATTCTCTAGTACAAAAAAAAACATTGAATACAGTCAAACAACCAAATTCATTTTTAAGCCCTGTTGTAGTGATTTTAATGTAAAACCGTGACTATCACTGTGATGTAACATGAATGTTACTTATAGGTATTTATAAGTTAAGGGAACAAATGATGTCGTACATATTTAATTTAGCAATAGCACAATGAAGTGTCAACTTATTATTCGTATTCAGTAGTATTTTACCCAAAATTATTCTCGCCTATTGTATTGTAGAAAGAACTTGTTACAAGTACAGCAGAGTTATTTTTGCCAATGATATCCAATTATGTTATTCAATACGGAAAAGCTTAAAATTTTTTTTACTTATCTGATTAATCTCTATATAAAACTAAGTTGGTGTTTGTGTTTGTCTCAGGTTATTTTAACCACGTGTATTTAAACGGCGGATAACTTTGTTTTTCGTGAATTTATTAAAATTATATCGTCTTGTGAATTTATTTATTTGTAAAAGTTAGCATGCTTTTTTTTTATTATTTCTCTGAAACTGGATAGTTTTCTGTCCCCCCTTATACGATCAGTCAGTTTGTGTGCGTTTAGTTGTCGTATTTTTTATAGTATTTGTGTTTTACGTTCGCCGATGACGAGGCCACGAGAGACAGTTTCACTCAGATCCCAGCGGCCCTGGCCTATAGTACAGGATCGCCCTAGCACTTGCCTCGAGTGACTTCGGGAAAGCAATGAAAATCCGAAATCAGGATGTCCGTGGCGGTGTTCGAACTTTTAAGCCCACTCAAATACGAGTCTGACCTCTGAGCGACGTTGCCCTGGAAGCATTGCCTTACTGCAGTGCACGGCAGGTCGGCTTGATCGAAAATGTAGACGTGGGAAATTACCACAAGATTCTCCCCCCCCCCCTCCCCCTCCCACTTGTGACTCCCTCAGGCTCCGAGTGGTGCTGCGTGAAGGTTACTGCACACCGGTTCACATTCACGTTGGGATGGTCGACCATATCTGTGATTACTCTCGCGACGTGCTGGGCCGCGCTGGTAGAGATTGTGCCGACACCACCTCCGCAGTGCAGTCGCGTGCTCGCCGGCTCTCGGCGCTAGGGTTCCGGGTTAGAATCACGGCTGAAGGAGGCGGAATTACCTACTATATATCCCGTCGCTTCCGTCTGTCCGTCCGTCCGGATGGACCGATGGATTTTATCTAAAGCTTTGGCCGCGGCAGTCAATTGTTTACCAGAATACATGCCTGTGGTGTTTGTATGCTAACACAATACGTACATAAACACGACGTAAATAGCAAACAACATCTACATGTATATTCGAGAGAAAAACATGGATTGTTGGCAGCACTTATTTTAGAAAATATTCTGACGGACGGATGAAGTCAAGTCGTAGATTGCTTGTCTGGATGCGTGGCGTTGACGGACGAACAGTGACGGAGGCGACGGCAATTGTAATTCCGTCGTAGGCGTTGGTGTGAATTTGTGCTCGTTAAGGAATACAAAGGCCCAAATATATTGGGTGTATTAAAATGTTTCAAAAAGTGCTCAGATCACGTGCTTCCCTCCTAGTCGATCCGGTTCAATTCCCAGCGAGGACTATCTCATGTTTTTCCCGAGTGGCATGGCGTGAGCCGGTAAGCCCCTCCCTCCTTTTTTCATCCTCAAGGTTCCATTTTTCTCCTGTTTGTTCCTAACGACCCAGTGGTCAATGAGACCTCAAGCTGAATTAATTATTTTGTTACTTTCTGTTTTATTTTAATAGTAAATATTTAATGTCAAGTTTTTTTTTCTAGTTATCTTTTCTAGTAAGTTTTTACGTCGCTATATGTGTATAACCTGTATAAGGAGTTAGTAAATTTTATTTCAGCTGTCTGTATTGGGGATAAGTAATTAAAAGTAATTTTCTAATTTTGAGGAATTTTATCCCGTTTTCATTCTTTGCCTATCTAAGTGTTGGCCATTAATTGGCATTAACATATTGACCAATTTTTATAACTAAATCATGATCATATCATCTTTAGTAGTTGTATTTTTTTATTGTTATTATTATTATTATTATTATTATTATTATTACTTAACGGAATCGCCCGTGATTCTTTGAAAGTCCAGAATGTACCGGCCCGCAAAGATTTGAAATTGTTTTCCCGCTCTAGTATCTGAGAAAAATGTCAACACAGGTGCAGATTGTTTGGCCGTAGCGCCTCTAACAGCTGTAGCAATCCAAGCGCGGCACGCGACTTAAACGAAAGGGAATGCCCGGGGGGGGGGGGGGGGGGGGTTATGCTTGGTCACCGGAAAGGGGCATCTGCGAGTAGAATCGTGCTTGAACCACGGGCAACATTTGGGGCTGCGATCCTGTTCGAGGGTAAGCTCTCAAGTCGTCGAGTCTCGAGGCTTGGAATTCCATTGCGTAGAAATTCCAAGGCACGGTAACAGCGAGACCTTGAGAGCGTTCGCTTCGATCGTGCCGGGCGAAGGCTATATAACTGGGGTTTCATCGCCTGTTTAAGTTCTCTGGGCTGCAGTATTTGGACCCAGTGGCAATCCAGTATGCGTCTGAGGTGTGACCCTCTGTCCTTTGCTCGGGTCGATGAATGCGGCGTGAACAAGGTAGGACGGGAAAGGTCACTTGTACCACAGACACGTGGGAATGCTATGGGCCTATCCCTCGAATTTAAAGTACCCTGCTGAGGGTTCCATTAAAAGCCTCAGATCGTATTGGATTACGGCTGGACCTGACTCCTATGTATGAACCAATGTCGATGATGGGCTGACGCAGTTTGCGGCGACACGTCTCTGGACCTCCGGTACTAGCCCGGTGAGTTAGGAGGCAGAGATGTGAAAGGTTGTGGTGTCAGGTTGGCAGAAAATAAAGAAAAGACGTTCTACGACCTAACATCGTATTGAAAGTGCTGCGTTAAAAATTGTTGGCTACTGACATATGTTCATTTCCGTTTATGAAAGTTTGCATAATATTTGGTATGTAAGTGGCACATTCATGTTTTACATGATCAACCAGGAACCATGCAATTTAGTGGGCGCATGGCAATACTGAATTTCCCATCTGGCAGAGGGTTATTGAAAGTGGAGTTTAAGCAGGGCTTCCAGAAATGTACCGACTGTAGACGTGATTTGAACCTATGTCTACTTGGTTGTTCAACTAACTTCATGGTTGCGATGAAACAATGTAAATATTCCCCGAGCACATGGGTTCCACAAGTGGGAGGACCTACGCATAATAGCTCTGAGTTCATAAACCAAAAGGGTGCACAAGCACCTTAACACGTAAATGTATCATTGAGCACGTGTTTTTAAAGTAATACTTCTTGTACGAGGTTTTCGCGTTTAACGTTTGCGTTACTTTCTAACGCTGCCGTGGAGGGGGGAAAAGAAAAAGAGAGAGCCGGTGAGTGATTGCTCGATGTCGCGGGGTTGCTGATGGCAGCACAGCTTATGATTACCAGAGATTTGGGAAATATACAGATGAAGCATAAGGTCCGATTCTTCACGAGGGGGGTGAATTTAAGGGGAGGGGGATTTCAGTGTATTACACGTACCAATATGGCGCCTTGTTTACGAAAGTATCAGCTTTACCTGTATTGGACGTTAAATTGGAGAAAGAAATCAACTCATATCATTACATTTGTGTTATTGATTCTTTTTGGACTTTTCATATATATATATATATATATATATATATATATATACATATTAATCATCTCATTTTCTTCCTAACAGCTTAATTACAGTCGTTAATAAAAGTAGGCTATAACATCTGATATGAATATAAAGAAACATCCGCCATATTGTTATGTAAAAATCAGGGGAAAAAATGGGGCAAACACCTGTTTTCACGGCTTATGACTATTGATTCATCTGTATCCTTTCCTAATCTCTGATGTTTTCATATAAGTACTTTCAAATACGTTTATAAAATTTGACGTACTTTCATACTTTTTCATACTTTCGCAACTCTGAGGTTGGATTCGGTGTTAGCATTCAAGTTGTGACAATATGTATGGACATCTCCAATAGAGTTATTAATCAAATTTTTTAGCTATCTTAAACACATTGATGCGTTCGAAGTTTCCATTGAAGACATGAACAGACACTAGTAAAAGTCTACTTTCAATGCATGATTACGAGTTTTTCCAATATTAGATTACCCTGAAAATGTCTTATCCCTAGTATGTGTGAGGTTGCACTTCTGATATTTTAGAATTTAAAACTAAGAATTATCAAATTATCATAATGTCATGATAATATATACCAAATTACTTTACATTTGCTCGGTACACATACGTAAGGGGAACTGTAAATAACCATCGGGGCAACAGTACATCACTTGGTAAACACACCTACTAAGCCCAGATAGCTAACATGAAGTTATTCGCTGGGTTTATTTGGCAACGAGCACAACAAATTTCAATACAATTGTCTAGATTCTCATTTAACATTAACTTACATTTATCGGCATGAGACGCTAATTCCCGAGTCCATTGATTATGGTATGCCCGCTTACGGAATTTTTAATTTGATTGAATTTATACCTTATCAACCGTATTAATAATATCACTCCAGTCCTTTTATTATTTTATTTCTATTAATTATCTGCATGCATAATTATCGCACCAAGTAAGTATATCTTCTAAGGTCCGTTTTACGACGACGCGTAAACGGAGACGGATCTCACGGAACAGAGTTCCTACAATTGTACGCAGACGGAGACGGTCCTGTACGGGTTAGCTCGGCAATGCTGAGCTCTTCCACGTACGTTGCTCCGTGCGACCAATAGAAGCTTAATATTTGTCTGAAGTGATAGCCATATTTATTTTATGTTATAAATACCTTTAAAAAAAATGATTTTAAGTACAATTATATCTAGTGTTCTGTTTTTACTTGGTAGTTGTAAATTTTCCCCTTGCTATGGTCTTGATGCATATTATATTTTTTAATTAATTTATATTTCTTAACCTTGAAATGCAATTTCATTGGTAGCCATTTTCACGTTTACGTGCATTGGGGAAGCAGCAGAGACCCGTTAGTGAAATGTTCCTGAAAATCCGTCTCCGTTTCCCTGCCATTGCAGATAGGGCCTAAGGCATGTACATAAGTACACGCGCTCTTTCTTGATTGTTCATTGTATCTGTACACGTGTGTTTTGGCACATGCGCAGTGCTGATTGGTGCGATCGTTGCGACAGGAGCAGGCCCACGATGCCAAGCAGCAGGCGGCCTCGCCAGAGGACACGGAGGACCTGTCCCCGCTCCCCTCAGCCGTCCAGCAACCCGCCCGCCGCCGCGGGGCCATCTCGGCCGAGCCCGTCTCTGAAGAGGACGCCACCAGCTACGTCAAGAAGGTTGTGCCCAAGGACTACAAGACGATGGCCGCTCTTTCGAAGGCCATAGCAAAGAATGTGCTGTTCTCCCACCTGGACGAGAATGAACGCTCTGACATTTTCGATGCCATGTTCCCCGTTACTTTCCTGCCCGGGGAGACCATCATACAGCAAGGCGACGAGGGAGATAACTTCTACGTGATCGACCAGGGCGAGGTCGAGGTGAGTGCTTAGGCAGTCTCGGGTTTGCTTTCTTTTTTTAAACATTATTATATTCCTTCTTTCTCAGCAACAGATGTTTCCTGTTTATTCGGGGCCGACACCACCTGTGCATCCTTAACAAAACTACGAACCTGTCCCTGCATATCACAGAGTACAGAAAGAGTTCACATTGAATGCTCTGAAAATATACAGACAAGTTTGATTCCATCAGATACGGTACTTGTAGTAAACCTTTTCCCACGATTTAAGTAAGTAGTGCAATTTGGTGTTATGGAACCACAATTTTTTCTCGTCAAAATTACGTTTAGTAATTAATGTTCGTGCTGTTTTTGAAAGTTTTGTGACTAAACCATTACCATCTCCCCTTTCTTTGTGTCGCAACTCACTGCTGACCAATGCAATTAAAATGTTGTATAGTCTTAAACTTAACGATTTTTTTTATAGAAAATAATTTTTTAGTGTTTGGAAAATGCGCACGCGGTCAGTAGGCATGCAGCGCCCGACCTGTGACTACGTGTGGGCGGCGGCTTGCGAAATACGTGTCTGCTGAGTGACGGCTGCGATTGAATCGCGCTCCCACACGGGGGGGGGGGGGGGGGGGGGGGGAATTGTGTACTGGTCGCTGCAGTAGTGGACTGTCGGGGCTGGTGAGAGCGCTCGGGAACCTCTCATGACCAACTCGAGGCTCGCGCGCCGCTATCTCCGGGCTCCGACAGTACAACAAACTCCTGAGTTGTGAGCGACGCACTGTTGTGCCGTGATTGTTCGATGCGTCCTGGTGCTTCGTGGGGTATTGATGCTCGAGCTCTTGAGTTACCAAAAGTTTTTTCCGTGAATTTCGACTCGTAGTAAAATATTACGTTATAATGGCTCTTAGCCCCCCCCCCCCCTTCTCCCCGGGGTAAGGACAAGTAGAGATTTTTTTAAACCCTCCTCCCCCTTCTACTCGGGGCCCTTTCGTAATTAATGAACGGTCCCTTATGCCGAGATTTGAACACACTGGGTGACCAAGGAGATACCATGGTGATCGGAGCTCAATTTCCAGCCGGGCCAAACCCAGTGGGATGTGGCGGAGGTTGCAGTGGTCACTTGGTTGTCTCTGGGTACTCGCATCCCCCCACCCCACCCTTAATCATCTGTAACTACGTCAAATGTCCACGATAATGAAAAGTTAGCTCATTACGTTTCCATTTCTATCTCTGATTATAGCTGGTCTCAAATACTAGAAGGAATTGTGAACTGTGTTTAATCCATACACACATGCACATACTCACAAAATCTGATGTTCCCTTTATTTCCCGGATTAAACACATTATAATATAAGGAACATAGAAGATGGATGCAGTCCCCCTTTGGGAGCTGATTTTCGGAAAACCTCTTTCTCATTTGTTGTCTATGTAATATAAGGAACATCACAGACGAGTTTTAAGTCTGTAGGACATAGACTTGAAAAACAAGAAAATTTTATTTATTACACCTTTTGGGAGCTGATTTTCATAAAATACGTTCTTGCCTTTGTAGCAAAAATAATATATGTGCAAAATTTCAAGTCTGTTGGTTATATAGTTCTAGAAAATTTGTTTTGAGTGAGATATATATAACTTTCAAGGGGATGACAGAATGTAAGTTTGGTTTATGATAAGAAAGATCAAAATATAATAATTTGGAAGGTGAGATGATTGGCATAATAAACCCACATAACTACTACCAACTGATTAATAAAAATTAACACATTTGACCATATATCTGGATCTTTGTTTCTCAATTTTGTCTTTACTATTGACTTGAATTACATTAATTTATGGAATAGATGGAAGAGATTAAAATATAGGATACTTTTCATCCTGTAAAAAAATCACAGGTTCTTTAGGAATAGCCATTAAAATCCTTTTTCAAGTTCAACTTATGGTTACACGGGCAGCAGTAGAGGAAGTGTGGGGAGCAAATACTAATATATTTGTATTTGTAGCATACTGCCTTTGATTAAATTTCGCAAAAAATTACAGGTGTGTTTTTCTTGTTAATAGTAGTTTCTAACAATTTTAATATTGAATGCTTTTTATACTTTATATACTATTATACTATATTATACTTTTTTTTGCAAATATTTATTATTTTAAGGCCTAGAGCAAGTTTTGATTACATTGTGGAATTTCAGGCATTGGGTGGTTTTTTTTTTCCTTGTAAGGTACATGTTTGAATATATACCAGCTTTCTTGGGGGAAAATGTGTTGTTTTTCAAGAAGATGTGTTATTCTCTCCATTAATTTCATTTGTGATCTCAATAAGATACACAATTTACACTTTGTCAGTATTCCTTCCGTATAATGAAGTTCTTTTTCCCTGAATGATCAGGTGTTTGTGAACAATGAGCTGGTGACTACCATCGGTGATGGAGGTAGCTTCGGAGAGTTGGCGTTGATCTACGGAACACCTCGTGCTGCCACGGTCAGGGCCAAGACAGATGTCAAGCTATGGGGCATCGACAGAGACTCGTATCGTCGCATTCTTATGGGCTCTACCATTAGGAAGCGGAAAATGTACGAGGAATTTCTTTCCAGGGTATCTATATTAGGTGAGAACTACACTTTTTTTTTATTAACCTTTAAATGGATCGGAATAAATTACTGAAATAATATTAAGACCAGGCTAAATTTTATTTTACCTTTATTATATTATTAAAGATAAGATTTCATTGAATAATTTTTAATCCAATTTTATGTTTAAGAATGAAGATTTCAATTCTATTGTTTTTATTTTTGTAAATACATTTTAGTAATATTTATTCCACCAAAGTAGTGTAATATTTATATTCTGCATTTTTGCGATAAATTAATGTATAATAAATTTGTTTAAAATGGATACGTTCAAAATAACTAAAATAAATGGACAAGCATTTGTAGTTTAAAAGGGATTCAAGTAGAGATGTACAGTCAAAAAAATTTCATTAATTTTTCTGATCTATGACATTCCTTTAGTTTAAAACATTTAAAAAAAATTGTTTTTTTTTCTTTGAATTAAGTTTTGGTTAAATGTTGTGAATTTTATGATATAACTTTCATTTCGGGGCTATATGGTGTACTGACTTGCATTTCTCTGTTATATGGTGTATGCAGTTTTATTATAATTCACCATATAATTTTTGTCCTATCTATTTTATTTGTTCATTTAAACCTCATTAACAGAGAAATGAAAAGACCATAATTTTGGCATTTCGTAATAATGAGTTTTGTAGTAAATTAACTATTGTATTGCAAATTTAATTTAAACACCAAACATTATTATTTCTTAAAAACAGTCAGATTAATTTTAAAATTTTTTTCTTAACTTAATACATTATATCACTCCTTAAAAAAGATTCTAAAAACTTGCATTTAGTTTTATACTTTAATACTTCTAATGTTTATCCTATGAGAAAAAAAACTTTATATTACATTATAACTAAATACTCTACCAAACTGCTTAGCATTGTAGTTTGAGCCTGAAATGTTACATGTCTGATTTGTAGTAATGGGTGGGTTAGATGATTTTAGAAGGGAAATATAAAATTGATGATGAATTTAGAGTATCTTTGGTAATTAAATTTTTTTTTCCAAAATAAGTTTTAATCATATTGCAGTTGGCTTTATTTTGTGCTTAAAGGTAAAACAGCACGAGTAAAATAGATTATTAGTAAAACCAGCTTTCTTACTAGTTGCAGATTAAGTAGGAAATTTTTTTTTCTGGAGACCATATGCATTCTGTGTATATATATTTTTGATAGAAAGAGTTATTTTGTTCAAAAAGGTATTAAATTAAGTGTTGAGAATGATATGTTAATCTTGTTTAACTTATTTGCTGTGGTTGTTTGCTGTGCAGAGAGCCTGGACAAGTGGGAGCGGCTGACGGTGGCAGACGCCCTGGAGACAGTGTCTTTCGAGGACAAGGAGACGATAGTGCGGCAAGGAGAGCCCGGGGACGACTTCTACATCATCGTCGAGGGGACTGCGTTGGTGCTGCAGCACCGGGCAGAAGGCGAGGAGCCCATAGAAGTGGGCCGTCTGGGACCCTCCGACTACTTCGGTACGTGCATGTGTCCCCTCGCTGCCAACAGTGGCAGTACTGCTTCTGATGATGCCTGTTTCGAACTGTGCTAGGTGGTGCCAGTATTCAGTGGGCAACGTGCTAATGTGATGGCTTTGGCTGCGAGGACTTCCGTTCTATGGATGACATTAAAAAGGCTCACAAAGTAACAATAGCAAAGGGGGAAGGTCGGTTAATGAATAAACTATATGGTACAAGAATAATATATTTAAAATAACCTTTTTTTGCAATATTAAAATATTAATAAACTCCATAACTAACAAAACTTAAAATAATTATTACTCAAAAGTTCCTTTAATAGTAGTCTTTAACTTTGCCCAAAGTATTAATGACATCTGTACCGGTTGATTCAAAAGTTACAGATCTCATTTAGTTTCCAATACATGCTTTCGGTTCACTTGTGAAATATACTTTCTTGGGGATCGTGATGCATTTCTTAGACATCTGGCATAAGACTCTAGACTTACTCAAAGTGTGGCAGTATATTACAACCTGTCAGGTGTAGGACCAGTCGAAAAGTTCATCCACGGCTGCTAGCTGACCGTGGCTCCACTCCCCTGGGTACTTGCCTGCGATTGTGTCAGATGACTTCTAGAATAGTCCCGGGTTTGCGGGTGGCACAACTTCTCACTCGCTATACACTTCTGCTCTTCAGTGTACCAGTAAATCACGTCCTTGCCTCATCCATCATGGATGTGCACCAGCCATCATTCACGGCAGCGTTCCTTAACTCCCATTGGCTGCACTCTTGTCGCCATGCACTGCGTACGCTCCCACCTTCTAGCGCACCTCACTCGCAAGTCCCATCCAGTTGCTTTGTCAGTGTCGTTTCGTAACGTCACTGAGGCATGCGCTCTGCCTGAACAAATGGAATGTTCCGCCAACTCAGTACCAGACTGTTTTGAAAGCTAGATAAGTAATAGCATTTCAAATATATAAATAAGATAAAGAAATACTAGAAAGTAAAATTATATATATATATAATGTGTGATTTTATTAAGTAATAATAAAATCACTTATTATTATAACATTTAAGATTGGCTATAATATAACATATTTAGCACATCAGTATCTAATGTTCAATATACAAGTTAAAGTAGGAAGCAAAATCAAATATTTGAGGAGTTAGGTTAATTCTGTGAATGTTTTCAATTGTGGCATGCCTACTTATTTTTTGGAATTATTATCAGTGTTTCAAAGTATGTTTTGCTAAATAAATTTGTGAAATTTCATGTCTTTTGAAACTCCTTGAGCCTGTTTTTTTGTTACTTCATCACTCGTAACTGGAGACTACTCTTTATAAAACAAAGACGCTTCATGTTCAGTGTAAACATAAACCATCGGTGAGCTTGCATCTGAGTTAATGACATCACACAAGATTCAGGCGTGAGGCACAATTTGGCGAGCAGTTATAACGTGGTGGTTTAGTTGGGAAGGGATCACGCTGGTCGAGTGGACAGATCACTCGCTCGCCAAGATGATAGAAGGAAACTTGGCTCATGGTGGCATGAGCCCCCATGAATTAATTCCATTAATGCTCTGTTTTCATACGATCACTCATCAGCCTTAATGACTTTGAAGTTCATGATACATTAAGCCTCATTCATTCATTCATTCATTCAGTAATTTATTTATTCTATTCTTTTTTCATCACAAACTTTTTCAAAATAACTATTAACAATCCTGACTTTTTTGGGGAGTCTTATTTTTTCAATGATGTTTTGAAAACAGCCATCGTAAAAAAAAATACATTTTGCCCATTATGAACATGTTTTAGTTTTGTCTTATTTTGTTCTGCATTTTCAAATGAACAAATGGTATCTTATAAGTGTAAATGCTACTGTCTCAAGTAATGTATGTGTTATTGCAAATAAAAAATGTGAGCTAGTTTTAGTACTATCCACTGATGTGTAACATTTAACTTCGCTAATGAGCATATTCATGTGTTCTTATGTTGAAAATACACTTATAATACATAACTCACATTAAATTTAACGTATAATTATTTAAAATAGTGCTGAGCATGATAAATATACACTCCCTACTGCCTGTTACTAATTTCCATTCCTTGACTTCCATCACATTCACAAAATTACTCCCACAAAATGCCACATACTGAGAGCTAAAATGTTACACATAAATAAATAAAATAAAAAAAAACAATAGATAATTTACCAAAATTTATTTTTCTTAACTATGTGTGTAAAATATAAAATCTTATTTTTTGCATGTTGCACCAATAACAGTGATGAAGAACACTTGTCAGTGGTATGGATATGAATGCTTGTGAGTGTGTGTGCAGGTGAGATAGCTCTGCTCCTCGACAGACCACGTGCAGCCACTGTCGTTGCCAAGGGGCCTCTCAAGTGTGTCAAGTTGGACAGAGCAAGGTGAGTAACTCATGTTTACTGCATCAGGCACGCAGGCTGATTGTTTACCACTTTCTCTACGTAGACTGGACTCAAAGTGGATCTTGTTACCATGAAAAAATATCATTGTACAAAACAGTCTGAAGCCACTTCCAATTCCTAATTTCTTAAGACATGCTTTTCTTGAGGTATCTTTGATAATTGGCAGTAGGTTTCATACAAGGTTAACCAAATCAACCATGTTTTTGTCCTGATAGAACAGGACTCAAATGTTTTACCTGAAGCAAGCATTTATCTGTTTTTTTCTCTCTCTTCCTTTCACACAAACACAGATGCATGCATGCACAGAGAGGAGGACAGAGAGACCGAGAGACCGAGAGACACAGAGAGAGACCGAGAGACATAGAGACACAGAGAAAGACAGCAAGACATAGAGACCCAGAGAGACAATGAGACATAGAGACACAGCGAGATACAGACATGGATACAGACAGAGACACAGAGAGATATTGAGAGACTGATACAATGAAGGAAATGGAAATAATTTCATACAAGTTATCTTGAGGTGCTGTGACAACTTAATTTATGAATCTCACCTATCCTTTAAAGAAGATGTACCAGTAGGTAGTAAACTATTGTACAAAAAAAATAATATCTGGAGAACTAAATCAAACAATTGACATAATTCATGGAGTAAAAATTCTAAGTAGAAAAAATTGGTTAAGTATGTTAACTTTCTGCTAAAATAGAGTGTAAATTTATTGTGAAGTTGTAACTACCTATTTCAGTGAATTTCTCATGCATATGTTTTGATTTAGGTTACCCCCCTTGAAATGAATAAATGCTGAGACAAACAGTTTTTACTGCAGAAAAATATGTGAAATAACTTTTAGAGTTCTAATCATGAAAACTATAGAAAGTTGCTGAAAATTATTTATAAAGCATGGCAACAGCAGGACTTCTTACCAAAGTTTTGGCTAATTGTCTACTTTCGAAGCATGAGTGAAACCAGAAACAAAGCACGTCTTGTCTGTGTAACACTCTGGTGGAGATATCTGTGATATAAAACAGCATTGCTGAATCCTAGCTTTGGATCAATATTTACTGTGGCGTTAGTTTTCGCAGATTCTCAACACTTCATTGCATTCAGAATTTCAACAACCCACATGTTTATGGTCTCTGGATACACATTCAAGGTCACTTTGGCCAGAGGTGTTGAGATTGGCTCTGTACAGAAAATAAACATTACCCACAGCCTTCATGAATTTGTACCTCTATACTTTCGGGGATTGTTTGTTTGATGCATTACCTAAATATTAATAGAGTAGGTTGATTGATCAATATTTACATTTTAACAGACTTTCAGAGAACTTGAAGATAAGAGGATTTATTTAGCAATGCGTCGTTGAAGGTGTCGGAGTGTGTGCATTTGTCGATGCAGCACCCAGGCCGTGGTCCTTTCACCCCTCCTCCCCACCCCCCTAATTTTCTGTAACAGAGAAACGCTGCCATGCATGTGCATTCTCTCACGCCGCATGCTAGTATCGAGCTGACGAGAAGTTTTTGTGCAGAGAGTTCAGGATAGTTCAGAGTGTGTGTTTAGTAAGCTGCAAGTAAGGTTGTTTTTGGACTGGTGCTAGATCGGTAATTAGAAGTTACACAGTTTTGTAGCTAAGAAACTAGCGGGAGTAGAGTCCAGAAGCCAAGATTCTCACCTAGTCATGCGCCGGGCAGCAAGTACTCACGACCGAGGCCCTATGTTCGAGTTCCTGCAAGTGTAGGATCTCCAAGCGATCCATCCATGTACAAGTCAGAACAGTGTTAAGAGAGTAAATGACATTACTTAAAGGTCAAGTGTGAGAATCACGAACTCACAGCCCAATCCAATCCCAAACCCTTCCCCTACCAAATCCCAACTCCTACCCTATCCCTTTCCTTCCAGTGGAGACACTGCTGGTGTCAGATAATTAATAATGGCCCCCCATTACATTTGGAGCCATTACATTGGTTGCTGTTACATTTGGTATCAGAAGTTAGGCCACATTCAAGACTGAAAATACGTTAAATCCCTTTTATAGAGTTTTATACGGAAATTTGTTTTTTTGGTGTTATTTTTTTCAAGTGGAAGTGCAAAAATTTGCTTTAATTGAAACAAGTACATAGATTTTTGTGAAGTGTTTTGTGATTGCTTGCAGGTTTGAACGTGTGCTGGGGCCATGCGCTGACATACTGAAGAGAAACATCACCCAGTACAACAGTTTTGTATCACTATCGGTCTAAATCACAAACAGCCAAGCATCATCTAACCAATGTATTTTGTAGCACTTAGAAATAAGCAAAGCGCTCAACAAAATAATGATTATTATTTTCAAGAGTTGCATTTATTTTGTTGATTATGTTATTATTGTGTATATCACTCACCAAAAAGAAAAAGGATGTAAATTTATATTAATAAAGGTGATTTAACTGGTTGTACGAGTTTATAAGGTATTTATGCTTGTTGAACCAATTGTTGAACAAATTGTTAAATTTAATTTAAGGCCCTCCACCTACCTGGGCACACATACAATGTGCAGAGCTTCAGGAAAAACAACACAATTTGAGAACTACTCAGGATATCCGAGTGGAGTCTGTTTACGAAAGGCATTTAAGAATTTGCTGAGGGCCGATAATTAGTTTTGTTTCTGGATTAAGTTTTTAATCTGTATTTTTAGAAGAGTTAAAATTGCTAAAAGGCTGTTTTCAGAGTAATTTTTATGCATAAACAACTTGTACAGATTCTTGAGAGCACTTAAGGGACTTGCATTACACCTTTATCTTCATTTCTACACCATGTAGTGTTACTGTCACTGCTCAGATTTCATGGTTGCTCTATGCACGATAAGAAGACTGCGCTGCAGTTCATAGCCTTGCGCTTAAGTGGTGATACCGTGCTAGAAATGCCAACAAGTGTCGTGCTTATCAACCCGCCTCTCTAACACAGATGCATCCCTGACTAGGAGGCAGGCCCCTTAAATTGACAAATATTGTACACTGAAACACAATATAAAATTTTAATAGGACAAAGGGGCCAGTCAAATTTACGCTAACTTGAATAAGATTAATATTATGAGGAGCATAAACAACATGGAAAGATTATGTTTGTATGGTTAATGACCTGCACGTGAGGGCCCGCAAGAGTTTCTAAAGTGGTGTAAGACACATCAGATGCAGTATGGTGTGCTGTCAGAGAAATGGGTACAGCACACGAGCGATAAGCTCTGCGGGAAGGCTCAAGAGTGGTGGACTTTATGGTTAAGGTACGATGTGCAGTGGCGCGAGTTCACCCGACTCACACGATAATTTGCCGATGTCAAAGCTATCCTGAACTTCAAAGCCGTGTTCTATGGCGAGGCACAGAGTGACAACAAGGTGGTTGAAAAGTTTGTGGCGCAAGTTGCAATTACTATACTGAATCATCAACCCTGGGGAACCCCCACAGAGAGTGCACCAAATCATAAAGACTCATGATCAGCCCATGTATGAGTAACCCATAGACTGTGGCTTCTAAGAGCAGAAAATCTTTTGGAAACAAGTGCAAGAAATGTTATGTTACTGCATAGTTGAGCCCTTCAATAGTGCTTACAACACCCAGATTGTGCTGGCTCCTAAAAAGGATAGGACAATGTGCTTTTTTATGTTGACTTCTGGCCACTGAACAATGTGACCATCAGCTCGCCATATCCCACAGATTAGTGTTGAAGAAGCCTTGGCAGGCTTGGTTAACACCCGGATGTTTACAACACTGGTCCTGCGCTCTGACTATTGGAAGATGCTTCCAATTCTGTATTGTTCATCTTCAAATAAGACGTGTCAAATAATGTTATAGGGTTATGACATCACCGAAAACATCTCTAGCAACAAATTTTTTTTTACAAGTTGTATGTCTTGAGTTTACATCCAATATTATCATATAGGATGGGTTCTAATATTATTCCGCATTACTGTTATGCTATTTGAATAAATCAATAATCTAAGCAATTTTAAGCAAATCGGGTACCATGTATTAAAGGTTCATATGCAAGAAATATGTCCAGCATCGAAATTATAAAACTAAAAAACAAATAGTAAAGTGACTTTACTTTAAACTGTCGAAACGTATCGATGCTATTTGAAATAGAGTATACCTGCAGGACTACGCCCCTTCCACTTTGCAACCAGACCTAATGTCTGCTGTCATTAGGCAGCTTAGCTCCCTGCCTCCTCGTGAATCATACACCTATACATATCGTCTGTGAGTGTACTTGCACATTCCTGGAATAACCTTAAGTATTTCGCTATTTTGTTGTCGTGTTGGGTGTTAGAAGTAGTGGTGTAGAAACATGTGTTGAGCAGTAGACCAGAGAGTTGTAGATGTAGAGTCAAACTACTTACGTGTGCATTAGCATTTCATTTTATCGACAATGAAAAGACAAAAAACTGTTTTAGAATATTTTTCAATAGCCAAAAGACAGTGTGAAGGTGCCTATGCTGAAACTTCATCGAACGGAAGTGAACCAGTAATAAGTGGAACTGAGGTGAGTAACAATCTATCATGAGAAAAATTCTGGCGGTACAACACATTATAAAATTGATTATTAATTATTCTCTTTGTAATAAAGTGGCAAGAACAAGTGTGTGTTGGGGGGGGGGGGGGGGGGGGTAGGAGGCAGTTTTGAATTACCATTAAACCATTACATTTAACACTTAACTGTAATTTTATAATTTGTAGTCTTAAGTTTCTGTCCCTTGCTGGTAGTAACTCATCCTTAAACATAAAAGAGATAAGAAAGTTAAAAGGTTAACTTAAGGATTTGTAAACATTGAAATAAAAATGTTTCTTTATAGAAAGTCCACACAAATTTAATAACCTATTTAACAGCTATACATACATAAAAAATTCTACTAAACATAGAACAAGTATTAATGTAAATAATAAGTTGTCCTTTTCTTAGAAATGCAGTTATTTTAAGTTACCTGGTTTGTTTCTCAGTGGGGTCATCCGAATTTCGGATGTGGAAATTATGCCGGGATGATGCTTCGGAAAGCTGGTATTCTCAGAGATTTCCTGTTTCCCCTTTTCCCTGCCTTTTATTTTCGGCGCGGCACACCGTTTACCTCATTTCAAACACCCTCTCACTTTTTTTTCTCGCCCAGATACACTCCTTCAAAAGGGATCTCTCCACTTGTACTTAATATAAATAGTTGTCATAAGAAAAATAGTGTCGCTCATTAACAGGATGGATAGTATAACATTAAATTGTGACAGCAATGCCACAGGTGCCTGTGTTCAAAAATGAGTAAGGAAACTAACATAGAAACCGCAAGCAAAACAATTACACACAAAATTACAAAAAAAAATTGTGTGCCGCTGTGGCCAAGCGCTTAGAGCTTTCGCCTCTCACCAAGTCCAAGTTACCCCTGTGACCTTAGTAACTGCAGGAGATTTTACCCTGATTAAATCTTTACATTGTTATTAAGTGAGTGAAGACTTTAATACAAAAAATGTGCAGTGTTATTTAAGGTATCGAATAGTGACGTGTGCTGGAGATTTTAAATGTTTTGGGCTAATCAGTCAAAGTAGTCGTGACATAATATGTAGCCTATTATGTGGACAATAATTCAAAGTTTATGAATTATAAACAATTTTTTTAATGTTTCCAAGTGTACATGTTTTTTTTTAATTTAGATTGAAAATATCGTAAATGAATTATTTGTAGAAAATAATTTATATAAATATCATTATGATAGTAAAATAATACTATTTAATTCCATTTGAGTAAAAAAAAAGAGAGCTTGTGCTCTCCCTGCCTTCTGCCCAACTTTATTTGTAAATTCTTCACTCATCAAATTTTATCTTAAGGAAACAATAATTTTAACATCGATGTATCCAATGGTTAGATACAAAAAATGCTTAAAAAGTGCTATTTTGCACTTTTAAAATAAAATTTTCCGGTGGAGGACCCCCGGATCCCCCCCCCCCCCCCCCCCCCCCCCCGTCTTAGTAGGAGGGGAATGGGTTTACATGACATCAAAATCATTATTTGTCCCCCCCAACTTTATGAACACAGCTACGCCAATGCATTCGGCCAATCAAAAGATGCCTAGTGAAAATGGAAATGACATCCGTTTCCATCTCAATGATTTTTTAAAATGGCAAAGAGAACATGGGTGATTGAAGAGGTTATAAAAGTTAAATAACTGATGTTGATATGAACGTCGCACGCGAAACATTTTGTGGTGAAAATGAAATGTTTTGACATCATGCCTTCTATGATAGTTGATAGTAAAGCCCAGTCTCCACCTCACCAGTACCAGTCCCCACTGGCAGAACACACCCTTGCATCACATCCGCACGATTCAAGTTAGTGACTGTTCGCAACTAAGTAAGTGCTCCGTGCCATGTATTAAACACCTGTATGAGTACCAGTGTTTTAATTCGCCAAAGAATTTATGTAAAGTCTTAATATAAACAAAATATATTGTGTCAAGTATGCGCGTCACTCCTTAAGAGTACATAGTTTGACGGACACCTTAATATATTTTGTGGCCCCAGGCCAGATTTAATACGTAGTACTCACTGAACGTATTTTATAATATATAAATAGTCTGGCTCCAGGTAACAGAGTAGGCCACAAGAAACAAAGTCTCTGGTTTGACTGGTGTTTTTCAAATAAAAATAACCATATAGATAATAAATAATACACACATATTTATACTTTCTGTCAGTCGTTTCCCACGTGGGTAAATTAACTAATTGAATTGTAAGATGTTTAGATGTTAAATTTTACATAAAGCATTTATTAGTGCTTTATGTATGTGGCACACGAGGGCGCTGTCCCTACCCTCTCCCGCCGCTTTCCTCTTGCGACAATCTTCAGGAGTTCGCGGTACAAGGCGGATGTGACCATTACATGTAGAAGCTGTAATGTTTACATCACTAAGTTCTGCGTGCCGGTAAATCTTATTAATCAAGAGAAACCTTCAGTACTTAATTCACTACGAATACCTGGACCAGTTTACGGTGCTGGGCGTGACCCTCCTGCCATAACTTCTTTTTCGCCACATGGCCGTACCATGTATAGGGCCGACTGATTCGGATCGCAATCTTTCTATAACGGGACAGCTGCCAGAGGGTGTAGACGAGTAACGTGAAGTGCAACATGTGTTAACAGTGTTTCCAGTGTAATTTGTAGCATACAGACTCAGGCTTAGTACCTGCCCATCGACTCGTGTGAATAAAACCACTCCTGCCAAAAGGTTTGTTTTATTCAGTACCTAGTTCTCCACCCTACCTTCTACTGGGGCCAGTGACCCACACCAGCCCTTGGATTAAACATCCGGGCGCCCTCCTAGACCAATCTCATTTTTAATTATTTTTAATACTTCCGCATCACTAAGTTCAACCAGTTTCTCAGTCACGAGACCGTCGGGCAGTGGCATTTTCTATAAATTGAAATTCTCTTAAAATTTATTTTTATTATTTTGATGCCAACCATTGGTGCTTCTATGTTGCACAGGCCATTATACCACATCGTTACCCGCCCCCTTTAATGTGTGCATGCAACGAACACATCGGTGGTGTATTGTAGTGCAGCGAAGAGAGCAACCCCAATGTTAATTGGTTGATAGCCATCCACATGGTAATCGAGGAATGTTGATGTGTTCATTCGCCTCTGCAGTGCATGTATTTATCCGCCAGACGTAGAACCAAAACATGTGACGTCAATCGGGCCTGCACCCCAGAAGCCTGGTCAGCGTTCGCCACCTTTCCCCTCACCACCCGTCAAACTTCCCGTAATGGCAGCTGCTCCATCTTTGAGTACGTAGTCGGGTGGTTGTGTTTGAATAGCGCGCCACGGACATCAAGAGGGCTACTAGAGATAAACATTGTATTTCTTTTTTTGCTTAATTTTTCCCAAGTGGCGTGTGACGGCAGATCGGCCGGGAGTGTTTTATATACTTTAAGTAATTAATATTTAGTTCAGGCATAAACAACGAAAAGACGTACCTACCGGACATGCACGAGGCTAACCGAATTCAACCGAAGCCGGACTGGTTATCATTAATAATAAATTGTTGTAATTTTAGTTAACAGTTTTTATCTTGCATTAGGTGTAATCTAATTATTTAGAGTGTTTCATGTTTTACCCGTAACTTCCTGTGGCATGTAATCGTAAATAGGTATAACAGTAATTGGTTCGGCGCGAAGACGCCATGTTAGGCTAGCAGAGCCCTGAGCTCACCCGAGTCCTTCGCCAGCACCGACCAAGAGCAGACGCATCAGCACCCCGGGGACCTCGCCGCTTGATTGCACTGCTAAGTAATTCTGTTAAAACTTAATTATCTTAAATCTTTCGTTCATAATTCCTCGGGGCTTCTGTCGGTCGGGGGGACTGTTTAAATAATGGTATCAGTGACCATTATGGTCCTTTTTATGCTAATTACCTAATTGTAGAGTGTGACCACGTGGTCAGGTTGCATCACGTGAACCGATTCGTGCTGCAGGCGTTGTGTGATATAATCAAAGGTGTAGGCGAAGTAGCAACTAATAAACCAGGGCATACGATTCTATTTGTATTGGTTTATTTCAACATCCTGAGTGTGTAATCGTCCGTAAACAGCCCGGTGCGGGCGACGAAGTAAAACATACACAAACGCGACCTCCTCTCGAGGATGGGTTACACACATGGCCCTTCAAATACTTAAGAAATAATTGAAAACTCGCGAATGTGCACTGGTGAATAATGTAATCTAGCTAAACAGTGAATTTGGCAGAACTATACCGTGTTTGGGTCGACCAATATTACGATTATTGCGACTAAGAAAGATGAACAAAGCAGTGAGGACCCCGTGGTGCGCTCGTGATCCAGCCCCTGAGCCGGTCAGACAACCACTGGCGAGCCTCTGGCGGCTTCATGCCACCGAAGGCTGTGATTCTCGCGCGAAGCATGCAGATCGCGAGAACGATTCGGGCTGGGTGTTAAGCTGACATCGACCTAAGTGTCTGCCCGGATCCTTCAGGCCGTTATGCCTCGCCAGCGCTATCTGTTGAGTTATTAGTGCAACGGTAGTGTGGTGCTGTGCGATGTGCTATTTTCTTTCCAGGATTTGAAATCTATTTTTATTATATATATTTTTTGTTTTAAATTTATTGTAAATATTTTTTCATTTGAAGTTTTATGTAATATCTGAGTTATATTGGTTCACCGGGCGCCAAGGCCGTGGTCTCCACCTGTGACCAATCAGCGTGTTCCGCAGGCTCATGGGAGAGGGGAGAGACGCGGGCGCTCGGGCGCGCCAGGCGGAGGAGGAGAAGTAGTCGTCAGCTGGACGCGAGAGACAGCGGTCACAAAAGCGGGTCGCTCCGCGCTAGTGGGAGGTCAGTCGTGGACCCGGCATGAGAGGCAAAGGACGTATGAGCGACGTCGCTCCGGGATGGTAAAAGCGGACACGAGCGGGCGCGGTATCATCAGTAGTTTGAGCTGTGCCGTGCGGGAGTACCACAGTTTCTTCGGTCGCACAGTTTTACAGTCGTGTCATAGTCATAGTCATTTTCTCATGCGAGTTCTGAACTTAAGTTTTGCGAGTCGTGGAGTAATTTTGTAAATTGGACAATCGCCGTCACGAGTATTGCTTTCTTTCGTGTCTCCCCAGTCAATGTGTTGTACAGTTGGACAGTTATCATATTGAACTCGAGTCATTGCGTGTTTATGTCTTTTCTGCTTGGGTATTTATCGTCATAGGCGAGACGTCCCATATTTTCAGTATAATAAAAGTGCGCATAACTGGGCTATGCCCTATAGAGATTGTCACAGGCGGACCCGCGACAGCCCCATGTAAAGTGTTTGCTCAAATGCGTATAAAGGACCTGGAAACTTTATTTGATTTTCTTTTAATTCTGGAGACTAGATTCCTCAGCTACGTGGCCCGAACCCCCCTCTACCGAACCCCTGAGTATCCAGCAATTCCGAGACAATTTCAGGGACTAGTTGACCAGCCTACGACAAAGTCTTAATCGCAAAGTGGATAATTTTATGTTTTTCTTAAAAACTACAAAGTATATTTAAATTATTTAATTAACAATTTTGAATTACAAGAACAAATTAAAGTCTGCTAACTATTTCTACCAGAAAGATATGCACGATTCCTGCAGAGTAACCAGGCGCATCCATCACATGATAGCTGCACGGGCGGCTATACCGCGAGGCCGTTTGACTCAGTGCACTCCACTACACCTGTCTGCGTGTCTGCCCCTGGAGGCAGGGGCGTAGCCAGGGGGGGGTTTTAGGGGTTCAAACACCCCCCCCCCCCCTTAGCAACAAATCTTTCATTAATTTCTTATTCATCACTCAAACAAATTTGATATTAAAATTAATAAAATTTTTACCATTACAATATTAAATTTAAGTACCGAAAACTGCTAAAATAGCACTATTTTACACCTTAAAATCCAATTTTTCCCGGGGGAGGACCCCCGGACCCCCCGCTTTAATACGGGGGAGGGGGGCATGCTTCTTAACACCTCCCATACACAAATCCTGGCTACACCACTGCCTGGAGGTGCCTTCATTACACTCACACCGTACTCTCGGGAACACTGTTACTTGGGCGGCAGTGGGTAACAATGGTCTAAGCGACTATGGGGAGCTCCGATGGATGTCCTCAGTTAATTAAAGTAATCTCCTCACTTGCCATTTTTAATTAATAGAATATTGTTCTCTGTGGGATTATACTAAAAATCTCAGCCCTAATCGTTTCCGTGCTCTGCGTACTTCGCGCGAGAAATGTGGCCCTGGGTAGATCCGGGCTGCTGGGACTACGGGAGTCACCGCTAGCTCGGTGTAGGAGTCGAACGTGACCACACACCAATGGGTTTTAAAAATTTTTCTATCTTTGACTGTAACCTCCATAGCATATGTTTTTAAATTATTTTGCATTGGCTCAGAGGGCCGACCCCATTTTCGGTGTGGTTGGAAGAAACCCGCTACACTTAATTGTTTCAGTCCGAGTAACGCATTTGAAAGTTTTACATTTGCTACCTTCGTAGTTGATGGGCTGTGTTCGCGCACCTATCGTTCGGTAGGACGTACTATTCGTGATATTTTCCTTTTTCGCTCGCACCTGGCTGTCTTCGGACCAAATTTGTCAAATTTCTGTAAAACTAAATAAACATGGAAACATACAGTAGGCCAAGTTCGTCCACGTGGGAAACATTCTGGCGAGGGACCGCCAATGCTTAAATCCAGTAGTAACTGTTCCTATCTTGCTATCTTGTGAAGCATCATCTTCATCTAGACATTGAACAAAACTGTACTCAACTACTCGCGAGATGTGTCAATCTGCCAATGTCCACGCTTTGTATTCCCCACACAGACTCTCTACCAGCTGGGAGTGTAATATTTGTCGTCGTCCCTCCGAAGGCCATAAAGCCCGGCCTCCACCTGCCAGTTTTAAACCCCGCTAATGGAATGCACCCCTAGCACATTTCACGTGAGCCAAGCGTGCCGCCGACGCCGGTGAGTGCCTTCCCAGATACGTCCATATGCCAACACCACCAAACAGTTCTCACGCATCATAAATTGCTGTGATTAATTAAGTTATTTTTAATTAGCAGAACAACACTTAATAGTGAAAGTTCGTCGTAGGGGTGCAGCGGTTTCCCCCATGGGAAACTGCAATTGAGGCACTGACATTGAAAAGGAGGTAAGTGCCATTTTTTACCAAAATGACATTTACCCTGGAAATCATTTCCAGTCACAAGGCCAATAGCTCTGAAAAGGAGGCAAGTGCCTATGACGTTTCATTATTTGTATTCAATTAGTCGTAAGGCGACACTGAGGTAACTCCATTACAGTTGGCATAGAGACAGAGGTAAGTGCCATAACACAACTAACAAGCAATAACTTCCATGCCACAGTTATTGTTTGTATTTATAATGGTATCTTTGACATTCACACATTCACCTACTTTATTAATTATCTGTGATACCTATTTGTTTACGTTTAATGTGACATATTCCTTGTTAAATTATCTATGATATCAATACAGTTTGTTTACATGTTTACCTTTCACTTGAAGATGGCACGAAAGAAAACTGATTACCGTTTACCAGATAAGGTAAGTGTAAGGGATGACGTCGTCCGACCGAAGGCCACCCTAAAGCCCGACCTGCAACCGCCAGTATTCACCCCCGCTAACGGAACGCGCCCCTAGCCATGGCCCACCCGAGTCAGGCGAGCCACCAGCAACCAAGGTAGAACCCGCCCCCCCCCCCCCCCCAAAATAAACAGACCGTCATTAAAACCAACCACGTTAAAAAACAAACATAGATTATTAAACAGTGTTACGTATTTATTTGAAGTTGGTCAACGAAAGTGCGACGTAGGAGTGCCCGGGCACTCACGTGTGTAACTACAGCAATACTCGTGTGAGTGTTCCCCTGGCGGCCTTCTGCCTGAATCAATCAATCAGACCTTTGACATAATTATTCAAACCTTGTGTTGCGTCATTAACCCCACCAGAGCAATCCGACAAGAGATGAACAGTCGCTGGTGTGACGTAAAAAGTCAAACATAATAATTCTTAAATATAATAACTTTCAATTCGTAGAAGGGACGAATGACCTTGATTCAGCCTTTATAATTAATATAAGAATTTAACATCATTAAAATCTCTTATTAACTTATCAGATTAGAAACTAACGTAATGAGGTCAACCCTGGCGCGAGGGCCACCGAGCCTCGGCCGGACGCCATGACATGACGCCAGTACAACGCGACTCGTGGACCGGGGCGGACGCACGTCCCACGGAGAGACATCATCCTTTGTCCTCACCGAGTTCACTTCTGGTAAATATAGTCATTCTTCAAACCCCTTTTTAATAATCTCTCCGTGTGTACCCGGTCCAGTTTTTCGGTCCAGAACCTAATCCGGCCGCATAAATATCAAACCCCTCCCCCCCCCCCCCCCTGCACCACACTTGGTCCGCGGGGTAGGTTCATTATCCGGTACGGGCCGACTCCCGAGCAGTGGCGTCTCGTCAGGGTAAGCAAGGCAAGCAGTGCTTGCCCAGGCAGTTTCCAGACATTGTAATTTTTAAATAAATATTTTATTCAGAATAGTATTTTACTTTGGCTCGTGCCGTTAGGTGTATGTATTTTTTACACTATCTTCTTGGGACCCAGTACTGTGCGCTGTGCGCTATAAGAAAAGAACTCGTTGACACACAAAACATGCTGTTTTAGAAGCGTTGCTAGGTTTAGAAGCGCTGGTAGGACCGCTTTCAGCAGGAAGGCTGCCGCAGTAGTTTCCTTTCGGAAGAGGGGGGGGGGGGGTGTGGCATGGTACGAAGGTACAGGGAGGGGATTGGCTGAAAAAACACGTGGTAGAAGCTACGAAGGTAGCGCTTTCTTGCCGAACTGAAGCGAACATGGCCGAAGCAGACGGTGGAATTCTTCCTCCGACTGCTTCGGCTATGTCCGCTAGAGTTCGGCAGGGCAGGTGGCGAGGTCGCGTTTCAGTCGGCGGTCGTCTCTCAGGGCGGGCGCATCTCTCTCGCGGGCTGTTGGCTGGCAGTGCGTGGGGGATTTGTGGGCGTACGGGAGGCGGCCTAGCAGTGCCAACTGCTACCGACTGCGTCCCGCGGGTGGCGGATACGGGATCCAAGCTTGAGAGTTGCAATCTCTCTGGGGTGACTGTGAATAACCAATAGCAGTCCGCGGACCAATGGCCGGCCTGTGGAGTCGTTATTACAGCTATCGGGGTGAAAGGTAGCCTGAATGCAGCTCGGCGCGTGGCAGAAAGCAGTTCCGTCGGCGAAGGCACCGCAGGGGAGCTCGATGTGCCCTGGATGCGAAGTGTAGACGAACTGCGGGCTGGAAATTGCGGAGCTGTGAACTGCCGCGCGCGCAACGGAACTGAACAGCATCGTAACTCTAAAGGAAGAGATGGCGGCGCCTTTAAGTTGGGGCCCTGTTGGAGCCAGTGGTAGCCTGGGCGGCGCGACCTTCAACCGTCCCGGGATTTTGGAGGACAAGAGGGTCCGACTCGCAAGATACTTAATTCGCCTGAACGACTTACCCCCACCCTGGCTTGAAAGGTTGTTGGCTGTTGACTGAAAGAAGGAAGATGAAGATGGTGCAATGTCAGGCTGCCTTTCGCCCCGTGCGCCCGCAGTTCGAGCCGGTTTACTGGCTCGTCTGCCCACATCTGGTTTAACTGTGGCTGCCTGGGCAGCTGGGCTGGGCTGACGAGTGAAGTCGCCCGCCCCTGGGGGTGCATGCGCCCCTGGTTAATAATAACCCAGGAGTACCCAACATTTAAATGCAGGTCGCAAGGCCCAAGCACCTAACTCCAGCATGGTTGTTTTTTCAGCCCCTTCAACTCTTCTTACCTGGACCCTTCTTCCCTCTTGTCCAGTAGTTACCTGCTTGCTTAATGCATGTTAATTGAGCCCCGCATGGTTAAAAACCAGCATGGTAGAGTGTATAGGCTTCGGCTTGAGACACACTTAGGTCCTCCCCTAACCTGGACCCTCCCCTTACACACTTAGAATAATTTAGGCTAGGAAAAAAATCGTGGCATTTCAGGAATTATTGACGTGCCAGTTTCTTGGTACACGTACCAGTTAACAGAGTTTCTGATCACGTATGAAGATAATTTATTTTGTGTTGGTACGAAAAATACCAAGATTTAATTTTTACTGTTCTAGTACATTTTTATGAGGTTCTTTTCTTCATTTTAAGTACCGACTTTGCCATGTGTTGTCTGTTTATATATTTTGTACCAGATATCGATGATACTACACTCCCATTTAGTATATAAGTAATGTAGAGTAGGTATTTTACTATCAGAATAATGTAAGTCAAACATTATTTTTTTAAAAATAATTTATTTTAAAAAAATGTCAATTTTTCTACCTGTGGAATAGTCAATGTTCAGTTAATAAAACTACTTAAATAGCACCATTTTGTACCTTGAAATCCATATTTTCCCGGGGGAGGGCCCCCGGAACCCCCCCCCCCTTTTTCTAGTTTTGATGTGAACGGAGTTGTTGCTTCCCCTCATGTAAACATCACGCCTCGCCACTGCTCCCGAGGACAAACCGTCAACACCGAATCGTTATTGGAACAATTTACCAATATTCCTCTCCACCTAACTCCTCCCTCCAGGTCCCGCAGTTCCCGGTCCCGGCCACGTTGGCCTGGACCCACTCTCCGCAGAGCAGTACGGGCATAATTGGACATCCACGCAAGCAGGGAACCGGGGGCCTCAAGCCGAGGGACGTCAGTATTTTTAAGTAACCTTTTTTTGCATTTACATTACAGTTTAAAATAGACAGCAATCCTTGTCCTAAATTTGTTTTGCATCACAGATTTGCAGTTCGGATTAGGGCAATATTTTAACCCTAAAGGATTATTTTCGAATAAAGTATAAGGCTGTGTCACAAGTCGCCCAAAGAGCACTCTCTAGCCCACTCTTGACGTCACAGAGGGTACTTTCTCCAGTCCCAACTGAGAGTATACAATCCTGAGAGGGAGAGTGGCCAGTGAGAGTGCATACACTCTTGAATTGCGACACGGTCTTAATAAATGGACAAAATTAAACACCCTCCCCCCCTTTTTAAACACCAAAAAAAAAAAAAAACACATTTTGGTTAGGTTTGATCTGTACAATTAAAGGTAAATAAACTAATGCATAGTTTACCTATTGGTATTAAACGCAATATTGCCATTAATTTCTTCAAGCAACCGAAGTGCTGAATGTCTGGAGATTCTGAAGGGCATAACAAATTCATCATCGCTCCACTCTTCATAGTTATCTGGACGGTATCTAATTGTTTTTGCCATTCTTGTTCTAGCAAGCAAAATCTCCAAAAACTCATCATCAGAATCACTATCAACAATCATCTGTCTCCTTCCAGCCATATTTGATTTCAGTAGCACAGCTGATCGGCCCGATGCCTTCGAAGTGCTTATTCGCTGAATAAGGCCTTATTGGCTCGTCCGACCACCGAATAGTTCATTCAGCGAATAGGCGCCCGAATATCACTATTTAAAGGTCGTAATACGTTCGTGGACGCTATTCAAGGAATAAATTTTATTCAGAGCTTTATCCGGAGGTGGTAATACAGGCCCCAGAATACAAGTTTTGTTAAACACAAAGTGCCACCAATCTATATTGAACATGTTTTTTAAATATCGATATATATATGTAATTGTATCTTTTTGTAATTTATAAACTATTTCATAATTTTTCCAATACGATCAATATATTTTAATACTTAAATTTGCAATTTAAGACAGTCGATAATTGCGCGCAAAATGGCATATTTCAGTAGCTATGAAAGTTTAGGAATATATCCTTTTTTGTTTATAGTTGCAGACTACAAGCAGCAGAGTGTAGGGGTGTCGGCACTGTAATGAAAAGAAAATACGAATAGAGTGTAGCGACAAATGACAAACAAAATCGAGAATAAATTAAAAATACCATTAAAAATATGAATTTTCCAAGTGTGTTAAGTGGCAGGTGTTGCTGCTTATATGGAGGATTGATATATTTGTGTATGCTGTGTTTGAGTTAAAGTTATCACATATGTTCTGATTGGATTAGTATACGTTGGGCAATGCGCGTACTGTAAGGACCAATGGCAACTAGGTAAACATGTGTTAGAATGGCAATTTCTTATATGAGTCAGATTTTTTTTTATAGAATATTAATGTTCATTATTGCATTATAGCAGTTTTGTAGTAGCCGCAGGTGTTTGCCATTACTGGGGATAGTAATGGCAGGATTTTCGTAAATGTGTCCCACAGGCTTTCTGTTAATGACAGAGAAATTGGGGGGAAATAAAAAAAATTAAAAATATTAGATTGGTTTTAATCAGAATGGTCTGGGTCAGGTTGCATTTTAATGCACTTGTTCTCTAAGATGAGTTATTTTTTCAAATGTTAAATGATTGCCTTAGGTGAATGTACATTATTTTGCTTTATTTAATAATGAAATGAATAACTATTGTCACGTGTCTACCATCTAAACCTCTGGAGAGTGTTACTTTAGTAGACTCACACCAGATTTTTTTAAGCATGTTGTGTTGGTAGCTGTGTTGATGTATGCACAGGTACCCATATGTAGGCCAAGACATGTCGCAGCCGTCTCTAGGCGAGCAGGGGCCTGGGACAAGGTTCGGGGCACCAGGATACTGGGCCCAGCAGATGCCGATGTCACGAACAACAAGCAGCGGTGGCGATCAGAAGCACAAAGAGTACCTGAAGCAGCAGGAAAGACTGCGCTTCATGGCCGCTTCGGCACGAAAGGTTAGCGACAGCTGTCTGTGTATGTTAGCTGGCATTTCTTGGCCGTGTGCACACAGCTTTTATTAATTGTAATATAAACAAAAAAAAACTATATCCATATTTAGGAAATTTTCCAATTAGAGTGGCAGATTCACTCTCACCTATGCTCCTCCAATTTTGGTAAATATGTAGAGTAGCGGTATTTGCGAAAAAAAATGTTAAAAATCTGAAAGAACATTATTTATTAAATGCTCTTTTACTTCCTCTTTTCATTTAACCTGGCGAAGATAAGAAATTCCAAATACTTTAGGAGATATCGCCGTTTTTATTTTGCAATACAAGACCTGTGCTATCATTCGACCGTGGAATTTTTTATTTTATTTTGCCGTGTGTTCGTGAATGCCTAATTAATTAAAATGGTTGATTAGGTCAGGTCAGTTACATTATAAATACTTTCAAACTAAGTGGACATTCAAAATAATATGAATTAATTTTAATGGTTGTTTAGTTTTAAAGTATTTATAAAGTAACTGACCTGACCTAACAAACCGGGACAAAGGATGAACAGTAGTCAATCACGTAAATTTTTTTTTACTTATTACTTGCGCCACAATATCTAATTATAAGAAATAAAACATTAAAATTTGAAACGTTAAAAACTCACCTAAGTTAGAGGCGGGTAAACAATGGTGAATGCCGAAAAAAAAAAATTTCATACTCGTAAACAAGAAACAATGTGAAAGCCGCATGAATGCACAGGTATTGTGATGAAAATTAAAAAAATTCGATATCTCGTAAAGTATTTGGAATTTCTTATCTCCGCCGGGTTTAATGAAAAGAGGAAGTTAAAGAGCATAGAATAAAAGAATTTTAGGAATTTTTAAATATTTTTTAACAAATATCGCCCAACTATGAAAATTAAAAATTTGATATCTCCTAAAGTATTTGGAATTTCTTATCTCTGCCGGGTTTAATGAAAAGAGGAAGTGAAAGAGCATATGATAAAAGTATGTTCGGATTTTTAACATTTTTTTTCTCGCAAAGTACCGCTACTATACATATTTACCCCAATTTTTTATGAGAAGGTAGGACACTTATGTAATCTACTTGTGACAACTAACACAAACAGTAAGTAACAGAGAAATAATTTGATTGTTACATGCCCCTGCTGTTTGGTAAACTTAGTAAGAAATTCCTTTATAATAATAATAATAATAATAATAATGAGCTGGCAGTGTGAAAATATGGATTTTTGGGATAAGAAGATGCTAAATAACAAGTAGCATAAAATATATATTTCCCCTTTACTATTTAAATTCATATGTAGTTGTTTTTGTTGAGTCTTTTTATAATACTATTCTTAATAGAAATATTTCACTTTTTAACGTAATGATTAATGCTTTAATAAAATAATTGGAAGTAGAAACTCAGATTTACTAAACATAGTTTTGTTAGTTTAAATGTTTCTATGAAAAATTTTAAATCATTAAATACTGATAAATTTGTTTTAAAATGTTTTGATAATATACATATATTATTTTTAAAATTATTTACTTTAAGCTTAATCACATTACTATGTCTGTTATTAATTCATATGAAAGTTCTTAGTGACTGTATTGTTAGTCCCAACTTCCATCATAATTTGTTTTTAAGTTATTAGCTGAGTAAGCACCACGCTTGCTGTGAGTGCAGAATAGTGTTCGAAGATTACCTACTTTATGAATATGCAACATTATGTGAATGATACTTTTTTTTTTTGTAACTTTCTTTGAATTCTCTTAAGCTTTGTGTTCATGTTTCAGGCTCCAGTCAGTGCAGATGCCCTAATAGAAAATTTAATGGGCAAGGAAGAAACTTTCAAACCAAAAGTCCACAATATAGCACAGGTAGTGAGTGGAAACACTTTCATAATATTGTAATAACCCATGCACCTTGCACTCTATAATTGTAAGAAAACACCAAAAAAAAATTATGAGTCAATTTTTTGAAATACTGATATTTTTTTGCTTTGAATTAGATAGGTTCTTATGCCTTTTTAACTGTTACCGGTGAGGTTAGTAAAGAGAGGTTGCCTTGATCCCATAAGGACTATGTAGACAGCTCGACACAACGCTGTGATGTCGTCTGTAGCCCAGTGGCGCACGGCCGCTACACACCTGCTTGCATACGGCTTTCCCTCATCAGCTCGGCTTGTTTTAAGTTTATAAATACTTTTAAATGTCTGATAACCTTAGGGAGCATCCATCAATTATGTAAGCTCAAAATTAATTGGGTGGGGGAGGTCATTGAAAATCTCACGTCAACTTTTCAATTCAAAAAATATACATTACTATTACAGATAAAAAACAATAAATTAATTATTTTACTTTTTTGGGGGGTATACCATTTTGCCCATATAATTTTTTTTTCATGGATACTGAAATTTTTATATTTCAAGAATAAATTTAAAAAGTTTAGAATTTCAAAAAGAAAAGGAAAAAACTAAGCATCTAAGCTTGAAGAGATTGACTTTGTATTGAAAAAGCAATCTTGGGTATAGACAATATATTTTAAATAAATTTTTTATATTGCACCTTAAACGTAGTATTATTTTTCTCCTCTTAATCCATCAGTATTAATCAGGAATTGATGATATTTGATGTGATTTGTTCCAGTAAATCATTAAGTTTACCAATCGTTAAACATCTTTGAGTGGTAGCAGTGATTTGAATTGTTTTAAAATGAATATGCTAGTTGGTGCAGAGGTTAAACAACAGAATCCCATTTGGAAAGTCTTGGGCTCAGAAAAGTAGTAAAATGTTAAAATATATTTGCATGACTTTGACATATGGTAAATTTTATCCTAATCTCTGTAAATTCTGTTTTCAGAATAAAAATGTATGTATACTTGTCTCATTTTGATAAATTACTAGTTTCACACCCTTTTATAATTTTTCAAAAAATAAAAAATTTCATAAAATAAATTATTTAATGTTATGTAGTTTACAAATGGAAGAAGTAGATTTGATGCTTGCTTTTGTAAATTCATACGAACCTTTTCTTCCTGTGTCATCTGTTTGTAATAACCAACTTTATTGTATCATGTCCTTAGTGGGGAGGGCTGCTAATGGTTTACCTTGTGCTGAGGCAAGACTGAAATTCATGAGCACCAAGTCAGTAATCCTAGTGGCTCAGAACTCACCATAATTTTGGAGGTTCTGTTGTGTTAGAGCTCAACTGCGCAACAAACACTAAACGTTCACGTCAACTCGCGTGGCAGGCCGTGGCGGCGGTGCCGCAGCAGCTGGGAGCAGAGCCAACCTGGCTGCAGCCGTCCTCGGCGCAGTTCCCCACCCTGTACCAGGCGGTGTGGGCCCTGGTGGGGCAGCCCTCCGGCCTGGCGGACACCTCCCGCCTCTCGCCCCTCCTGCTCACCAGTGGGCTGCCCACGGAGGTGCTGGGGTTCATCTGGGGCGTGGCCAACCAGCAGGTGCCGGGCCACCTGACGGAGCGCGAGACGTACCTGGTGCTTGCACTCATCGCTCTGGCTCAGGTGTGCGAGCACAGTGATGCATCGAGTCTGTTATTTCATTACGTGGTTATAGTCACAAGTAAAAACTAAAAATTTTGGACCATTTTTTATTGCTATAAACTCCTAAGTACTTCTAACTAGTAGAAGACATTATTTATTATGATGAGTTTCAATAAGACCAACTTTTACCCAAACAGGTGATGACATATTTTATTAAGTATTGTACGTAAAATGTGTGTTTTAATTTCATGTATCTTTGCAATACTTTTATTTTATTTTTGTACATAGACATTTATATTGTGATTTTCTTTACAGAGTGGCTGCACCTTCAACAGTTTGAGTGTGCTGAATCTTATACCTCAGCCACCAATACCTAAGCTGACTTTACCATTTGCTGTACCTGATACAAAGCAGCATAGATCCGGTAGTGCAGCTCCGCAACATCCACAGAAATCCCAGAGTGACAACTTAAACCTTACTTCGGGTCTGGTGGAAGCACAAGTGCCACCTGCAGCCGATGCTGATTTTGACGAGTTCACAGATTTCCAGAGTGCTGAAGTCATTCCAACTGCACCTACCAAGACATCCTTGAACGACTCTCCCTCAACACCTTTGCCGTCATCAGTTGTGTCTTCAGAAAGCACAAGCGAAACTCTGATGGGGCATAATTTTCCGAATGTAGTGGTAGTGGGCATGACGAGTCGAAGTGTCGGCAGCAGGCTTGCCAACCACTCCTTGGGGGCTCCTAGAACAAACAGGGGCAGACATCACAGACACCATCGTCACCAACACCAGCAGCAACAGCAGCAGCAACAACAACAACAACAACAACAACAACAACAACAACAACAACAACAACAACAACAACAACAACAGCAGCAGCAGCAGCAGCAACAACAAGTACATCATCATCAACAGCAGCAGCAGCAGCAGCAGCAAAGTACTAGTCAACTAGCAGATGATGAATTTTCAGAGTTTCAGCAGGCAAAGAATCCGGCAGAAATAGATGAGTTGTTTCCTAAGTGCAGCAAAAAACCATCCCATGGTTTGACGTACACCCTCAAGGAGAGTGCTATCCGAACAAATGAGGCCACGACAAGTGCTCCAGAACTTTTAGTTTTTGACGACAGACCAGCGGAAAGTGACGTAGTTCCTTCAACAGATGTGATCACCACACCTTCATCCATTTTCAGTGAGGAATCGCCCCCTGTATTTCCAGAAATACCAATGCCCAAAATTGATGAGAAGCCAGTGTCTGCACCTGTTACAGAAGACAGGTACAGTGCTCTGAGAGATCTTTTCACCTCAGATGACAAGCAAGAGCCAGATAAACTAACTGAAGATTTGATAAATACCACAGCCCAAGATGATTTTGGTGACTTCCACTCTGCAGATGACTTATTTACAGACTTGGCAAAGCGGGAATCTCTCCGTGATCCTGTGACCACAGCCTTTCAGGATGAAGGTCTGCCAGCGTGGAAGGCAAGTCATGCTGTAGGGTCAGACTCCTTTCAGTTTGCAGTAAACTGGGACACTGCGGAGGGTAATGATGGGGTGGAAATAAAACCTACCCTGACAGACCATACAGGTTTGGAAAGAGTTTCTGCACAGTGTGATAAATTTGGTGTGGAATCTGATCTCGTTGGTAGTTTCCTGGATTTGGATTTGAGTGGTAGCACAGCAACTTTTCCCACCAAAGTAGAAACACCAGTAGCTACAGGTTTTCAGGTAGCTGTACCTGATGACGTACTAGATATTGATTGGAGTCATCCAAAAATAACTGAAAGTAATCCAAAAGTGCAAGGATTTCTCGGGCAGATTTATAGTAATGCATTACCAGTCAAACGAGATGATGTGATCACAGTGGAAAGTATGCAGGATGATGAAGATGATTTTGGGGAGTTTGTTGGTCCTGAAACTTGGCCTGAGGAAACCAAAGTTGAAGATGGGAAGGACATTGTGTTCGATGAGCCACCAATTGGAATGGCCAAAGACTTGCTCTTCTACGACAACCAGTCTGTCAGCAGCTTGGAACTCCCTCCCTTAACGCTCAGTCGGCATGGATCCGTACCAAGTCTCGACCTGAAAGTGTACCCCAGCACGGGAGAGAAGTCTGCAGCAGGACCTGTTTTGGATCTTTCACCACAAGTAAGCCTTCGTTCATTATGGTATTATGGTGAATGAATAATGTATTGCTAGCAATATGATATTCAAAAGTATGTTGGATTAATTGTTAGTTGATTAGTATAATGTTTCTGCAGTTTTCTTTTGAAGAAAAGTTTTGAAAATAATGCAATTATCATGTTCTCATTGTACTAGTTGACATGTTAATATATTTTGTTACATGATATGACAACTCAAATTGGCTTGGCTAAAAGATGACCTTACTTGCAACGTTATAAAAACACTTCAAAAAATAATAAATAATGAGAATTTTCGGCGAAATTATTTGTTGGTGTTTTAAATTTTGATTTTAAGTATGAATTTGGTTAAGTAGTTTTTAATGAAGAAAATATTTTAAGAACTTTTACGTAGATTTATATTTTAGATCTTTCACAAAACAAAACAGTCCACCATTACACAATGTTTACAATAGGTCCTCGCAGTTCTCTCAGCAACAAAAACAACGTTTTCCTGCTTGAAAAATGATTGTTAGTTAATTTTGATGATGACAAAAAATATTCTTAAGGTAATTGATGGTGCAATCCCTTTGATTTAGTCGTGTTGTGAACAATTTTCAAATTACTACCCAGTTTACGTGTTGATCAGGACTTGTTAAAAGGTTGAAAGAGCAGTAGATTTTCAATTTAAAGCATGTTAGCAACGTGACTATGTCTGCACTGTTACTATGCATCTGCAAAACTAACTTTACATTATTTTTTGATCCATTAAGTACTTTGGTTGCAGTTGGTTGACACAGTTGTATTACTGGCTGCGATGACACGGAGGGGACAGTTACGTGGTATGTGATGCTTGTCAAGTGGTACTGGCTGCGATGACACAGAGGGGACAGTTACGTGGTATGTGATGCTTGTCAAGTGGTACTGGCTGTGATGACACAGAGGGGACAGTTACGTGGTATGTGATGCTTGTCAACAAGTGGTACTGGCTGCGATGACACAGAGGGGGCGTACCTTGTTCAAGGGCCAGGAGCGACAGCTGTGTGAGTGGAGCAGGTGTCTCCAGAGCTGCCTGTCACTGCTCCAGGCAGCTGTCGACACTCTGGGCTCCATCTCCAGCGACCAGGTCCTGGAGGAAGTGCTGGGGGCACCCGAGGGCAAAGGTTACCTGCAAGGTCAGTCGCTCACTGATCATACCGTACTCGTACCACAGCAGCAAGTTCCTGGTCCAGTGATTGTCTCAGCATTTTAATGGCATTCTGCAGTATATCATGTTTTAGGGCATTTCTCTCCTGAGCACATTAGGGTTTAGTGTGGTGGAGGTCTCTGGTGGATGCTGTCTGGAATGAACTGGTCATGCAGAGAGAGTTTGTACCTTCTGCCTTGGTACTTTGATCCACCTCAGTGTCCCGTTAGTTCACTCGTAAGAGTCTTGTGTGTATATGTCTTATGTCGCTGGGTGTCTAAATGGTAGGTACAAGATTTTATGTTGTTTTTTTTTAGCCTAATTTTGTTTTTAAAACAGAAGATATCTATGTTATTGTTCTTATTTTTATAAAAACTGTTTTGTAACACTTCATCTACCAAAATAGTGGTAAAATTTATATGCTACATTTTTATAATAAAATTAATTTAAAACAATAAAATAAATTAGCAATTTTTGTGGTTTAAAAGTGATCCAATAAGAGATGTGCAAGAAAACAAATCAAATAATTTTTTTTGGATCCATGCACTTTGGTGCATTTTTTTTTGCATGGAAATGACATTCCTTGAATTCGAATCACAAAAAGATTACTTATTTTATGATTTAAATCAGTTTTGGTTAAATGCTACTTAATTCCATGAAATACCTAACTTGGAATTTTGGTGCTATATGGTAATATGGTGTATTAACTTTTATTTCAGTGTTATTCCAGTTTTGTTACAATCCACCATATAATTTTGTCCCTACTAATTGGGTAAGCAGGTATTCCTTCATGAAGAAGATGTAGGGTGGAAAAGTCGTACTGTTGTCGCCCAATCATGCACACAGTCTCAAGATAACAGGCCTGCCAATTTTGGGCTCCGAACAATTTGGCCACCAGTTGGGTGCTCATTAATGCAGGCCAGAGGTTGGAATTGGATCCTTCACTCTTATTGTGTGTAAGAGTGAAGCCTTGGAAATAACTACAATTGAGAGAAGATAGGGAGTGAAATGGCTGGTTCTTATTGGAATATTTAAGCAGTTCAGTGGGCTGCTTTGTTGAAATATGTTGCTCAATTCGTGATCTCAGATTAACATTCTCCAAACTATTACTCAAACTGTCATGTAATTTTTTTTTGGGAATGGCAATATTTATGAATTTTTAAATTTCAATCTCCATTGTAAAAAAGTAGTAATAGTAATAGCACATTTTATTGTGGTTTATCATACAATAGCATAAACTTTGTGTGCCAAACAACCAAAGATATGGCAATTCACAAGACATAGTGTTGCTAATTGCTATTCATAGAAGATTTGAAAGATGTGCTTATGGTTATGCCATATATGTATTATCACTTTTATTGAGACTGCACTTAAACCTTTTTTACATGAAAAAAATTATACGACTTAAATATATGCTGATTCTTGAATTTATTGACTTCTTTGACTTGGCTTTGTTTAATTCTTTGAGACTTCACCTACCTGGAATATCTCAATCCCTTGAAATGCAGTAGAGTTGTTCCAAAATATGTGGTTACACTATAGTCTACTCACTCTACTCTTTATTTAATGTAAGTTAAAATAATTATGTAGTTGAAATGATTGGTTCATATGTTTGAATAAAATAATAATTGTTATTAGTTACAAAGAATGAACTAGTTGAAATAATGTCAGTTGTGCAATCGTTTGAATAGCATGAATTCCAAAATTATGATCTCCTCCGGGTTTTATTAATGAGTTTTTTCTGTGTCAATTTTCACTGAAATTTACAATGGGACAGAAGACCATAGACAATAAAAGTATAAGATCAACAACAAATGTTAACCAAGTGTTTATTGTATATTGCTACTAACTCTGAACACTATATTAGCAGACTCAACAGTCATAGATAAACCATTCCTGTGATTGCCCTTTTCCTGCAGACTCAAAATTTGTTTTAAAGTGTTCCAATACTTCTTTTTGTAAAGAAGTCTGCCTTTCACAAGTGAAGTGCAAGTTGTAATGAGGTAATAATGTTGTTTGTATAGATTTGCACGAAGTGTACGGAGTGTGTCAGCGCGTGGAGTTGTCGTACCTACCACAGACCTGGAATGAGCCCAAAATGGATTCGCTGATTGCCAGTGTGAACACTGCGTGGACCAACCTGCAACAGTATTACTCTAAGGCAGATGTTTCGGTAAGCTTCTTAATGTTAGCTACTTAATGCTTACGTTTTAAGGCAAAAGGTAGTCATAGACAGCACCATTTCTAGTGCATGCGCAGGGTGTAAAAATTAAATGCAATAACCAACTGACAGGTGAAAGAATTTTTGGATCTTGTGTCTCTTCATAGCTAAGCAGGTTATTTTTGTAAACTTGCATACTTGTTTCTCTGCTCGTCTTAGCTTGGTAACAGCTTTTCTGTATTCTTTTCTTATGTTTTTTTTTACTGCAGAAAGAAGATTTTCAATCAAAATGTCTGCTGATTAGCATGTTTCACATGCTAATGTCTTCAGTCTTGTTTGCTAATTTCTTTAATTGGGTTTAATTTACCAACTTAATAGATTTTAAGATAAGAAAAACATTATATATATATATTATATATATTATATATATAGACACACACACATATACAGAGATACACACATATATACAGAGATACATTCATACAAACATGCACACACATATACACATGCACACATATACATATGTACATACATGTAAATTAAGTTTTCAATGTTATAATTTTCTAGGGCGTTAGGCAAAAATATCCGTATATGAAATGTAGGCATAGAACTAGGGAAAATTAAGGTTTTCAATTTCATAAAAACTGTTTATTTGCTGAAAAACTCAATTCTTTTGTGTGTTAATCCCCATCAAGAAAATGAAATTATAGCTGTGTGAAGACAGCATTTCAAAGCATTTACAATGGAACCTCGCTACTACGAGTACTGACATTGGCAGAAGATTTACTCGTAATGAGTACTAACAACAGCCGAATAATGATGGAATACTAAGTACAAAGTTAAAGTCCCACACCTTTTCAAAAATGTTTCATACATGTGTGTGCACATTAAATATTAACAAAAAATATATTTTGCTAAGTATTTTGTATCTGTAACCTTGTAAGATGTAACCATTTTAATTCTATGGGCAGATCTCCACGTGATGTGTCCTGATCCGTTCCAACCTTTGAATATGTATACTGTATAGAAGTCGCCAGCCCAGGTAAAAAATTTCTAATACGGTTTTGAGGTAGTTGGTTAATTCACCGCCGCAATCGCCACCATCTCTAGGGCATCGGCTTGTGGTGGTCCCATAGCGGACAAGCGTCGAACTCTTCAAACACCCCTTCCCCACCCTCCCTCAAACACGCGTTGTCCTCCACCCACCCTCTACCCCACCCCTCATCTCTACAGTTTTTTGTGACGCACAAACTCCCGTTGAACGACCATTGAGCTGCAGTGAATGTCGGGTTGGGGGGTGTGTGGGGGAATGACAGCGGGCGACAGTGCTGCGCTCTTAACGTGCAAATAACAACTAAGACGATACAGGGCGTTAACGGCAGCGCCCTGCAGCGGTGAAGTTCCCAAGCTGCTCATCGTGCGCTCCTGGAAAAAGTAGAGTGAATCCCGTCCACTCGCGACTTCTATACAGTATATGTGTATTCAAAGGTTCCAACTGCCGTGCGTTTGGACCCGTCACTCGGCTCCGCTGCAGGGACGTGAGGGACGCGACCCCACTGAGCGTGCGTCCGTGTGCGCAGGTGGCGTGCGAGTGCCGGCTGTCGAGTGGCAGCGCCGTGTGCGGGGTGTGTCTGGCCGCGGTGGGCGACACGGAGCCCGGCCCCGGCTACAACACTCGGCAGCTGGAGCACGCGGGGCGCATGTACCATGCCGCTTGCGCCAACCTGTGGGTGAACTGTGTGGACGGCAGCCTGCCCGCGCTGCTGCCGTGCTCGGGCGGCTTGCTGTAGCGCCACGCACCGGACACGAGCCCGTCAGATGCATTTTCACCAAAAATGGAAAAAAAAAATATAGGTATATTTTCTGGCAACCATTTGTTGCATTATTTAAGTTGAAAATTTAGTTTTGTAAATAAAGTGATAACCAGTTGTGGAACAACACTGAGGTCACCTGAATATTGAATTTACACTGTGTAAACCTCAATAAAAACCCTGTTAATTCAAAGTTGTAATTGTTACAAGGTTAAACAGTTACATATAGCAAAAGATGGTTAGTACAAATATTCCAAAGTAATGTAAAAAAAAAAATCTGAAGATTCAACAAAAATAATACCGATATTGTCGCTTTGGTTAATTTGTAGGTTGGGGGGAAAAAAGGCTTAGAAATTTTATTCTTAAAAATTGATGATAGTATGTTTGTCTTTTTGTAGACAATAATCTAGACCTTTTGCTTTAGTCTTCTGTCAAAAATTCTTTCAGGGGTAGAGACCAGATTTTGTGGTTTTATTTTTACTCCAATTTGGTTTTTAAAACAGAAGATATCTATGTTATTGTTCTTATTTTTATAAAAGCTGTTTTGTAATACTTACTCCTCTAAAGTAGAGGTAAAATTTATATGCTGCCTTTTTACGTTAAAATAATTTGTATTAATTTAGTCTAAAATAGTTACATTCAGAACAACAAAAATAAATTAGTGAGCATTTGTGTTTTAAAAGTGATTCAATGAGAGATGCACAAAAAAAATTAAATTTTCTGATCCATGCACTTTCATACAAGTTTTTGTCCGGAAATGACATACCTTGAATTTGAAACATTAAAATATTACTTTTTTTTATGATATGTATTAAGTTTTTGTTAAATGGTGTATTAACATGCATTTTGATGTTATGTAGTGTTTTGACAGGCTTTTTGGGGTTATTTCGGTTTTATCGCAATCGCAACCCACCATAATCCTGTCCCTAGTGATACATTAGATATATTTTTTTGAGCCACATTGTAGCCATCATAAAATTTAACTTTACAATCCTTAAAAATAATTGGGTGCGGTATAAAATTGTGTGCAAGGTTTTTTTAAATTTTATTTTTTTAATATTTGGTTAATAAAGCCACATTACTGTAAAGAGTAAAATGATGGTATTTGGGGTTTGTATTATTGAAGTTTGACTCCAATTGCATATTTTTAAAGTGTCATAAACAAGTTGAAATTATGATATAAATCTTTGAATGATTTTCATTTAAAATTTAATTCAATATTTGTGAAGTTTCTTTGGTTTTTATTGTTAAATAATTTATTTTAACCTAAAAAAAACATGGGAGTTCATGCCTTTTTTTTTGCATTGAGTCTATAACCTTTTTTTACATTTTTCACTGCAAAATATTAATTTACTCGTGAAAATACAAAATGCCACTTTCCAACTAAATGTCCCATAACTCATAAGTAAGCATCATATATATGAACTAAAATGAGTAATGTTTGTGTAAAGTGCTCTTTAGAGTATGTTCCAAGCTTCAATCTTCACTATCACAACTGTCACAATTGATAAACCATTATTGCATAACTTTTAGTGGGATCATGTGCAATGTCCATTTTCAGAGATAGAGTTAAAGGTCTATATGTAAATAAGTTAATTTTTATAATTATTTATTATTATTTATTTTTAAAATGGAAGAACTTATTATATTACAAAAAAATTTTTTATACCAGACTAGCATTGAATTTTAAGGGAAAATTCAGTAGCTTCCTGCAAAAAAACCAAAGCTTATATTATTCATTAAATATTAAATTTTTTTTACACATATCTCTTTCAAGTAAATTTATACCTTCAGAGAGTAGGTATGCATGACCTTTATACATGAGAATTGCATAACGTTATAGTGATGAGAGCAAGTATTTTCCATTTTGATTTCAGTAAACACCAAGTAAGATGCAGAGCAGGAAATTCACAGGTTTCATTATAAAAATATTAATTTCATTAACTACACACTTTAAAATAATAATAAACCTAAAAGGGTATATGATAAATTTAATCTTCAGAACTTGCACACCATTTCTGAAAACAGTTGTGACTGTTTAAAAACACATGTGTTTACCGCTCATACTAATGCTATTTTTACTAGGTTATATTTCATTTAAAACATTTTTTGAACTATTCAAATTTTCTTTTTTTATAAGAGATTTTTTAAATTCAAATAATGTAATCTATCCCCAAGAAATAAAAAGGAACTTTTATGATGTAAACTATCCAACTTAGATAATTTTTAAAAGATGCCTAAGATTGGTCATATTTGTAGAAGTAAAACAGATTTTATACACTACAACATGGCAATAAACCAAGCTGCAGAATATTTTTATTATTTATGCAATTTATGTTACATTATGTTAATTATATCACTGCTTTCTCTAGTCTCTCACTGTCTGTCAGTATTAGGTATTTATTATGTTTTACACATCTGATATTTTATTCTGTGACTGATTCCAGATATCAACAATAACTTTAATGTTGTTAAAATGTTTTATTAAATTATACATTGCAATAAATGGCTTGTTTTGTTGGTTCATTTAAATTATAAATGAAGCTTAAATTCTATGAGACAGTTTTGTCTCATTCTCATTGATGTTGTAAATGTTCTCAATGTGGATGACATTCCTGTATTTTGCACCCTTCCATGTGGTATTAACTTATGGCTATTGTTAGCTGTTGTAAAAGTGCTTGTTATTTGATAATAAGTATGTAAAATTTTTTTATGATATTAGTGCTGACATTTCCTGAACTTGCTCAATTAGTTGTGGCCTTTGGAGGGTAAAAAAAACCAGCAATACAAGAAAAAGCTGTTTTAAAACCTACAAAACTACATGCACTGCAGGGTCCAATAATTGCAGGAAAAATTATCACATATACAAATAACAAAATAAAAACTATCAAAGTCAGGAAAATTAGGGCACATAATATACATATTTAGTTAATCGGTATGAATTAGCAAATAATTATGATAGATTTTTGAAAGAAAATTATTTAACTGTAAAGTATAATAAATACTACTATTGATTTAACATAATGAGGCACTCTTGATTTAATTGGAAGTCCATAGGGATAATTTCAAACATAACAGGCAAGTTAAGTATGACAGACAAAGCAGATTGAGGTTAGTAAACAATAAAAACAGTTGGCTGATGGAACTTATTTAAATCATTTTCTTCCTTGAGTTATTTGGTAAACGAACTTGCATCTTGAAATTTTAAGAAAGGTGGTCTTCTTCACCATATTCGTGTTTCACTTTTGCTTCATACTATATTTTTTTTTTTTACCCTTTCGTGGAATGTTAAACTTCTTTGAGTTCAGAAAATATTCTCACCAAGCAGAGCTACGTGTGGAGAAAATTTTTCTAAGGTACTGGTTTTTGTGGTTAGCAATTTTTAAACAACAGCAATTTTTTTTTACTGCCAGTTCTTAAAGTTAGTTGAGACTTAAACTCTTTCATTTTCAGTAAGTTGCAATTTACTGCGTATCACTGAAACCTACTCAGCTTCTGTGGCCAAAGTTGGCCAGAGGAAAGCCTGCTTGCGCATCATGCGCACAGACCAATCAGTGTTACAGCCGTGCTTTAAGGAATCTTCCGAGAAGTGTTTTAGCCATTTCTTTAAATATTGCTACAATCCACAACAAAGCCATGCTCATCTTGTCTGGATAAGGAGTTAATAAAATTATAAACTAATAAGCATTAGGAAAGGATTTGAGATCTTGAAAAATGATGTTAATTTGATCAGGTGTTTACGGAATAGTTTATGAACTTACAGAGGATAGAATACTTTCATCCCTTCTTATTGCAAGTTATTGGAAAAAGGATACATACCTGTATGACTGTGTTACAGTCTACCTACAATAAATCTAATTTTTCTGGGATTTCAAGGAAAGTTTTAGTTTAATAATTAGGAGGTCAAGGACTAGTGCATAGTAACTGATTGTTAACTAATTATGTGGGTATACCTTTAAAATGTTATAGAATGTTAAACAGGAAAACCATGTTAAGAAGTTTTTAACACACTAAAAAAATTTAGACCTATTGTATGTAGGTATTTATAAGTCAAGTGCTACATTTTTTTAAATTATAATACAGGAAAAATTTTTAAATGGTAACATCTTAAGAAGGTTTTATGTTAATATTTTTTTTTTTTGGTTAAGGTACCACGTATTTGAAACTTCTAGAATACACTTTATTAAGAGAAATATATTATATACATACTTTGTTAGCTTATTGCATTATGAAAGACATAAAAGCTTGTTTGTTATTTATACTTTAGCTAAAATGTACATAGCCCGATTTCTTGCTAGTAGGTAGATGCTTGTTAGTATTTATTAGGTATCATGCTTTGTTATTAATGTGTAATATATTGTCACTGGTTAAACCTTTGTGTCTCGAATTTATGTTCATAAAACCAGTCAGGAAATTCTCAAGCATTTGTAACATCCCCATATGATAAAAAAAAAAAAAGCCATTCCTGCTAGTTTTTTTATAAACAATATCTGGTTAGCGCAAACATCAGTATTGATTTTATTAAAATCCTGCAAATCACTTAAACCACAAAATAATGTACATATATAATTTTTAAACTGACGTGCTAAAATTCATCTTCAGTAACGTTTACACGGTGCCACTTTTCTTGCAATATGGGCAATATGGCGCATGCAACTAGCTAGGCACATGGTGCTGTGTGAACGTTGCATGTGTATAAGTATGCATGTGCGGAGACATAGGTGTGTGTGTGTCCCTCATCACAGTTGTGTTACTCTTGTAATACAGCGTGAAACATTCGAGCACAGATTTGTGAGTTGCAGAAAAACTAGTGATGGGTCCAATCCCAATTTTCTTGAATCCGAATCTCTTAATTCGAATCCCAGAGAGTAACTCGTATTACCCCACGAATACAAAGCTATGAGCCAAGGGTCAAAATAAATAATGTACATAAATATAAAAAAAAATTTTAACTATGTTGTTGAAACATTCTAACCTTTAAGTGTTTCACACTAAGGTTGCAGTTACACGGAATGCCGAACTACTTCAGGTGAACAGTTTAAGTAAACATGTTTACAAACCTTGAAAGTGTACAGTCACACAACAGTTGGAATGCAGTTGTTCAACTCCAAAACCAATTGTCTACTGTCATCGAAAACTAAATGTGTTGTAGATCTAATTTATTTGAGCAAGTGTACCTATGTTAGTGAATTATCATCAGCATCAATTTGAAAACTATAAAATATTTTCTGTTGATTTTTTTCGTTGTAGTCGGTAAACTACATATTACACAAAGTTGTGCCAGGAACATTCTCTATCTTGCGTTTTTTTGCAAAGGACTGTTTATACTCTCAACAGTCAATAAGAGGCTTATGTAGAATTTCTTTGCCAATCTGTTTAGGTTGAATGAGCAATGGCCTTGAACAAAACATATTCAGACTATATGTAACCGCATGCAAAAGTTGAACACGTTTACCTGAAGTAGTTCAGTCCCCAGTGTCACAGTGCCCTAAAATTCCAGAATCAATACATATTGTAATGGTATTTATAAAATTACATGTTTAAAGTACAATATCTTGAGGCATGGTAACAGGATAAATATGAAGGAAAAAAATAGTAAACTTCAGAGGTTATTAGTGTTGAATTTTTATTTTACATAGGTACTTTATTTCATTTAGTATTTTTCTTCAAATCTTTTTGTTGAATATGAAATCCTTTGAATACTAAGGATATGATATTATGTATTTGAGGATTTGATTGCCCCATCCCTAACTTAGTCAGGTGTGTATTTGTGTTAGTGAGGCGGGATGATAAGTGTGACGCTCGCTGGTGGTATTGCTTCTTGAGCGCAGTCTTCTTTTCGTACGTAAGACAACTATGAGATTTGAGTGGTAATGATAACATTATATGGCGGAAATATGCAGATAAAGGTTAATGCAAGACCCTTGGGTGCTTTCAAGAACCTGTACCAGGTGTTTTGTGCTTAAAATGTTCTGAACACACATGTTTTAGCCATTCTCAAGCTTCTAAAAATGGAGTTTAAAACGAAATACAGAAACAGAATTACTTATCCGCCCTCAGCATTTTCTTAAATACTTTTCGTTAACAGTCGCCACTTGGCTACGAGAAGTTTTCAATTTTTGTGGTTTTTTTCTGAAGCTCTGCACACTTGTGTGTCCAGGTAGGCGGGTCCTTTAATACTACAGTGTTTTGTGACGTGATCAGATAAAAACTACGAAAACCAGAGAAGTAAGATGAGATGGTTTACATGAATCAATAAATTAGTACTAGTACTCGCAAAATGATTGCGAACATGGCCGACGCATAGATCTTGAATGTATACATTAAAGAATGATAACAGACACCAGTAACTGAAAAATGTTATGTCACTGTTGATCTTGTTGCTGTTATTGCCCATCTCGTTGTATTGTCCTGCTTTGAATTCTTGGACCGATCATTTTCAGTTGCATCTCAATTTTACTTGGTGACATTCCTTCGATTTTCTGAAAAGGGCTCTACTTTCCATTATTATTTCTTGCAAGATCAGCCCACTTCTCTTGCTTTTTTCAAAATTCCACACCCAGCACTTAGATAAAATTTGAGTTTAGTTATTCTTTGCTTAATTATCAGTTGAAAATTATTCATAATTATGCATAATTATATGAGCAACATCAACCCTTTCGTAGGTATCAAAGGCATTTCAATGTGAGAATTTCTTTTGGAAATAAAGGTTACTTGTGCATTTCACATATCTGTTACAAGTAGAGATGACCATGGTTTTTGTGGTTTAATCAATGTTGTGGGTGGCACTCCATTTACGCAACACTTAGCTGTGGACAGGGACACATCATGTTTCTGGAGCATCTCGAAGGCACTACAGAGCATTTAGAGAGTGAGCCTGGAATCAACCACAGGCGCTTGCTGTTACCTCTCGCCTGATTGGAGAATCAACCATGCCAGGTGGACTATTCAGAAGGCCACCCTAGTCCCCTCCAATGTGTTGACAGAGGCATGTGCCCCTCTGGTCTAGTGGTCTAGTGGTCCTCTTGACCTGCTGGATGAGGGGTAGTGCATTGGGCCCACACGTCAAAAAATATTATAACTATTCCATCATAAAAAAAAACCCATAAACATTGAAGATTTCATGTTTTCCGACTATATTTTCAAACACCTACTGCAGTATTACATGCATTATTAATTTCTATGTAGATGTAGATTCTAAGTGGGAAATTCCTGACTGGTTTGGCTAAGTGTGTGGTTATTTTATTACTTGTTATAAGTGAGGCACTATCTGAAAGATATTTATTTTATTTGAAAAATTCTGTAAATTGAAAGACATTGTGTGTGTTTTAGTGCAAAAAAAAATTTGTATGATCTATTTTAGGACAATAAAGTTCCTGTAATTACTTGTAAAGTAACTTTGTGGTTATAGCCTTTAAATCAATAGTATTTATAAAATTATTAAATACCATTTTTATCTTATAAGTGTTAATACTTTTTATTAACGATGTTAACAATTTTGTTTCGCTAACCAGAGCAGATGCAGTTTTTCGTTCTGTTGATACTGATGACAAGCGGTTTTGCAACTGAAATCTCAGACTGGCAAATGGTGTTCCAATTAGTTTCCCAATGTCCAGTAGCCACGGCGATGCTAGTAAAAAAACTGAATACAGCCCAGGTCGCTCAAGGTTATCTTCCGTTATCCTCCAAGCACTGCTACGTGTTGCACCACGCGCCTATGCTATTGTACATAGCCATACTGGTGGCACTGATTTACATCCATTTGGGGCTGCGACATGTCATAATGGGGCAATGGGCTGAATGGGCTCGAAACCTAAGAGTAGATACAACATGAGGGTTGGCATACATAGTGTATACAATGGAAGTTACAAAGGACTAGCTGAAGTACCCGGCATTGCCCGGGCTAAACTCACAATAATATAAGGAACATCACTACCGAGTTTCAAGTCTGTAGGACACACACTTGAAAAATGGGAAATTTGGTTTTAAAGTTCTATTGATTGCACAGTCTCGCTGCATTAAGGCTACGCATCAGCAAAACCGGGACGTCTATCTTCAGCTTCATTTTGTGGGAAAGCAGGTAACCCCTAGGCAAGATGTGATGGACACACCAAACGATAGTGCGTTACAAATTCGAGGCAACGCCATGTATTGACAAAACTGTTAGGTATTAGTGCCTTTAGTTCGCGGGCAGCCACGAGCTTCACTAAGCGTATGGGTTTTGCAGAGGAGGATAGAGAGTTGCCAGACATTACTACGTATATGACTGTATGGCAGACACAGAGAAATGACACAAACCTACCATTTTTGTCTCAATGATCACTTCCTACGATTTTCTATTATAAAACTGAATTTACCCCTTTTTTTACTTCCTTAGGGATGGAATTTCATAATTATATGTAGTCTGTCACTCTTAATCTATCCATATGCAAGAAATCATGACTATCCGTTGTTCCATTGCTGCATGAAAGGACAGACAGACACACACACTTTCGCATTCATAAAATTATTAGTAGGGATTGTGATGATACAGACTCAGGGACAGTACAGTTTCTCAACACATTAGTTTTATTTTTCTAATTTTTTTTAAAAACACTCACAAAACATTTAGCGCACAATTTGTATGCATGCTGCAAGAAAGTGGTTTTGCTGCAGCAAAACAGACAGATTGTTTTTATTGTATTCTGATAACTCTATGAATTACAATAGTTCTCGACCCATCCCTGGCTGTTGGTGATGGGTCAAGTAGGCACTAAGTTACAGCAAACTGGTAGCGGATTTTGAGCCACTGTTAACATGTTTGCGGTGGTCTAAATTCAAGAGAAAACAATGTAACACTTGTACTAAGTAACTTCATCATGTAACACTTGTACTAAGTAACTTCATCAATCAAGTAAAATCCTAGCTCGTTATCCATTCATTTAATTATTATCTTGGTTGAATTGTTATTGTTATCCCATATGTAGGTACGTATTTAGAATGTTTCTGTAATTCACACTCGTAGCCTATGTAAAATTATCGCACTGTAATACATTACTATAGTATAAAATAATTTGTTACAAACAGAAGCGTACCGTAATAGGAAATTTTTCAGTATACAAAGGTTGGCAATAATGAAACTCGAAAATTATTTGAACTTGGTTGATGAACTATATTCATGTTGTCAATAATGAAAATTGACACATGGAACATAATTTTTTTAATCAAAAGGCTAAACCTAACTTTCCATAATATTATAGGGTACCGGTAAGTCTGAACTAAGTGTTTAACCAAAAACGTAATTGGCCGCTCAATCAACTCTCCAGTTTACTTGACAATGTATTTCACACCACAAAATATGTTACCACAAAACACTTACAATTTTTTGCTAATATCATTAAATTTTCTCTAAACATGCTTGTTTAATAAAGTAACTGAGTTCTATCCTAAATAAACTGCAATAAATATTCTACATTTTTTACCAGCATTCGCATTAGATACACGACAGGAAGTTGAACGATTTTGCCTGGATGCAGGTCAACCCTGCTAATAATTCTTTACATTTTGATGTTTATTTGCAAAATCTGTGGAAGAGGATGTTGGAAGTAATGAAAAAGTTCATGGAATTTAAAACCATTGCTATTGTGTGTTTATGTATGAATATTTTCAAGTAACATGATGTACAAATTCATCCATTGAATAATAGTATTCATTTACGTATGGCACAACTAGTATAAAATGAATATTCTACTATCAAAAATATAATATCAAATCAACTGCCAGTACAGAAATCGCAAAAATACTGTAGTGAGTATTATTGTCAGTGTTAATGCAGGTGTTTCACAATACGTACATTAAATATACTTTATGATGAAAAGTTGTTTATCAACTTGAATTTTAAGTGACAGACATGTTTTTATATACATTTAGGTTAGGGTTTATAGTATATAGTTGACAAAGGCAGTGACGACAACACACAAACCCGTGAAACGCGAGTAGAACACATGACAGATTTATCTCAGCTCTGGCAAAAACACGCTCGTCCTTATCAAGATTCATAGAAATACTACATTTAAAAATTACTTAAACAATCAGAAGAGCGCTTTCTGTGTTACCAATCATAACTATGGATTATGAAGAAAATATAAGAGGGACCTAAATATCTTATAATAAAACATAATTAGTGTTACAACACGTAACATTTTTTTTTGAGGTTTCACATACCATTTATTTAATTAAATGATTGAGTAAAATGTATTAATTATTATAACTTGTATTAAAATGGTTATTATAATGTTAGCTGCTTAGCATTGTTTACTTTATATATTTTACTATGTTGATACTTAAATATGTTTAGGTTATATTAATTATAAAACAGTTATTAATTTAAACAAATGCGCTCTTTTAATGTGTCATTCTGCCGTGTTGACAGAGGATACTTCTTGCTGCACTTATTGGTTTAAATCTGCACATCGTAATCTAGCCAACAATGAAAAGCATCGAGAAGCCTGTTATGTAATGGTTACTGTTATAATAACTCAAAAGTGTACAGAATAAAGTGCCTATCACAGTGTAGAATTAACTGTTTCCAACATCTTAAATTAGGGTTATGTCACTTATAGTGCATTAAATTTGCTTTATATCATATTGAAAATTAGGAGTGTATATAGGCCTACATAATGGTTAAATGTACTAGTGGCTGCTAAAAATTGCAATTACAAACAAATAAATCTTATGAAGAAACCTAACTATTTTGATTGGGCGGCATTTATTATTAACAACATCAATAAAAGTTCATATCAAATTGAAATGAAAACACAAGTTGCATCATTGTAAATATCTGATGAAACTAATGTTAATACTACTTGCCCTCCATGCCAAAAGTATAAAATCTATTTGTGTCCAAAAAAAAAAATAAAAATAATAATTTTCTCATCAAATAATTAAATGGTTAAATATTGTTTTGAGAAAGTAGATTGCGAAACACCATGGTGCCATTCCAGGCTATATATACAAACTACTGGGATCAACCTCTTACAGAATTTACTTAAATTATTAGGCCCCTTAGACTGTCGGTATTACAAACATAAAAATTCTATTATTGCCTAACTACACATGATTGTAAAGCATCTACTACATACATATTTTTCCTAACACTTTAAATGGTTAAACTGCTTAATGCTAACAACAAACGAACACCACTGTTGGTTGTGTGCTGCGTACATTTAAATATCAAGATTCACAATGTCTCTGTGCCATCTATGGAATCATCAAATATCATATATGCCATTTTGGCAAAGTATTGTGTCGAAACAGGTACTGACATCCATCTATGTGCAAAAAGAGTTGACGCAGCTTAAACAGTTAGTTTATAGCACAATAAAATATACATTAGGTGAATGTCCATTTTACGTACCTTCTTACAGTGAGCACGTAATAACTGTATTTGCAATTATAACACCATTATTTATAGCCATTTCTAATGTAAAACTTTCAGCCACCATTTATTTGTGAAGGCCAAACTTACACCAATAAATTTCAGGTGCTATAAGTTAGACTCTTGTGCGTGCTCTGTGAAAGGAATTCTTCTTCTGAATAATACAGTTCGCTGTTGACTTTTGATACACCATGTTAAAAATGCTTCAACATCAATTTTATAGCATTTTTAAGTACATGTTATGAATTAACAAATATATAATCTTCTAGTTAACGCTTAAGTAAAATATACAAACATACATACATTTTCTTAACATTATGTACAAGTACATCATAGCTTTACAAGACTTGCGCCGTTTACCATATCGTCCACAAAAATACTTTAGAGTTACTTCTTAGCATTTTAAAAACCCCAATCTCCTAACTCCCAAAAGAGTTCAAACCTACCAGAAAATATTCATCTTTAGTTTTATTAATACGTACATGCGAATTTTCTAGATCCAATAGTAATTTTGCTAAGTTTACATTGATGCTTTTAAATGACTTACATCGACAGGTATTCAAGCTAATGGTTTTAGCTTTATCAGTTAAAATCAACCGTACTTTAGCATTACTTACAAATCTTGGATAAATACACTTTTGCTTATAAAGCTTTGTATTACCTACTCAAGAATGCTTAAAAGTATGTACAACATACACATTTTAATACACGTTAAAAAACTTATCCTTATATTCTGATTTACATCCAAGTATATAATTACAAAAAGCACACATTAATGAGATAAAAATCACTGAAACACTCACACGTCTGCTGAAATAATGATGCTTATATATATATTATGACGTGCATGTATCAAGATTAATATTTGAGTATATCACAATAATTTATAGAATTTTTAACATTAATATGAGCGAAAAACATACTTATAGACACTCCTCGCTTAAATAATTTCTTCTAAAGCTCGTTAGAAGCGATGACCAAAGCATAACATCGGAATACAGACTATACTGTGTTACTATATTCAATAGTTCCACTTAGCTACATTAACACATTGACTAACGTCGTTGTTTGCACGAAAATGAACTAATATATTTGAAATAGCTGTACCTATAGAGCTTTTTGAAACCTATGCCGTAATTATGCTACAGTGACATTATTTCATACAATAATTTATGCTCAAAACTAATTTATCATATACACAGAATTTATATAAAGGCTTGCCGTAAAATTTCTATTCCCAAATAAATCGGTAGGTTACAGAATTGATCTACATTTAAGAAACTACAGAAATAAATTGTACATGTTTACAATTGGTTACAGGAAACAAATAGTTACTACCACATAAGTACAAAATATTTTCTATGTGCATTTTGATTGTGCTAATAATTCTTGTCGAAGACATGATGTCTTTCTGTTTCATAAAATACACAGTACATCGATTATCTACTATCTAGATATTACCGCTGAACACTTTGAATAATAGTATTGAGTACATATTTACAATCACATAAATAACTTAACGTAATAACTTTGACACATATGTTCACTATAGATGTGCTTAAGACGACTGCTATAAGCGATAACAGAAACAAATAATATACATAATTATATTCATATATTTTGAAATAGAAGTCCCAGAGAACATGCTTTGAGAACAAGAATAAAGCTGATAACGTGTTCTTCTTTCTCTGCTAGTAAACGCCTGTATATTCCTTCTTGTATAATTTACCGATACAATTTAGGAGGTTTGGTGACACAAACTGAAACCATCGACGACAATTTAAAGTACATTGTTGCATTATTATCTCGTATTGATGTATATTTTCAAAGAAATAGCATAAAAATATATCACACAAACATATTTTTATAACTTTCCATATAAGAGAAATGAAAGTATCAAGAGCATAGATATAGATTTTTGATAAGCATAGTTTCACAAGCCACAAAGCATGATGTGAAAGAACACTTTGATTCATACAAAGCACACGAAGCTCAACTGGAAAGTCCGAAGACAGTCGGTACACATGTAGAAACTGTTGAAAATCCGCGCGCACGCGGGGCTAGCCCCGGGAACACAGGACACGGCTCTCTGACAGTCACTGACAGCTCAGCGAGGCAGCCCGCACCAGAAGTCACACCAGCCACTCGGTCTCCCTAGTTCTCAGCTCCACCGCTGAAGCGCTGCTGTCAAGTCAGACGTGCGTGCCCGTACCGTAGCTGGAGTTCACATTCAGTCTTGTCTCCTCTGACGTGTTCTCTGGCCTGATGATGGTCTTCACCCTCTGTAGCAAACAACGAATTGCTGTCGGCGAACATGAATGAGCTTTTGCGTTATATCATCATTCACAGTGATGTAACTAGAGGGGGGTAGAGAGGGTTTGTGCCAAGGGCACCTTTTTTGAGGGGGGAAACGGGGGGTTGCTCTAAACTAGCAGAGTAATTTTTACTTTATATATTTACTTGAGTAGGTATGGTAGTGTTGGAACACAAAATAAAAGATAGAAAGCAAAAGAATGGAATTATTTGTATTGAAAGTACATACATCTAAATAGATAAATATTTTAAAACTAGTAATTTTTCATGTACTATTCAATTAGCGATGTATTAAAGATGAAATGACTGCAAATAAATATATTTATTTACCATTTAAGTTGAATCGAAAATATTTGGAATAGTGGAATTAATAATGTTGTGGTGATATGAGGTGTGGCCAGAAAATGTTTTGGTTTGGTTGGTTTGAAAAAAAAAAGGAGGGGGGGGGGGGGGGGGGGGCTCCAAGATGAGTTCTTGCTCCGGATGGAAAAACTGGTCTAGTTACAATTCATTCAGTAGGTCAGAGGGAGGCGTGCATTCTGCGGAGAGACTGAAAATCACATTATCTGAAAATTTAAAGAAAGAGAAAGAAAAATCTCAAAAAAATAACTGGAAAACGAATCTTTTATTGATTTATTGAAATAGCGTCTATATATGACACAACTCCGGTAATTGGAGTACGCAGCTGCACGTACTTACGTGTCTAAAAAGTTACATATTGTTACGATTTGCCGCAGGTTCGTAAAGGGATAGCCCAATTAAAGATTTTATTACACTACACAGTTTTATTGATGGCCACTACTTATGTCACTTACAGTTAATCTTATAAAATTACCAAATAATCAATTGCACTCAAAAATGTTTCCCCAGTCACTCGTTTTCACACACCGCACACCTCGATGGGCCGCACCCCTGGCCCAACTCTCGCCGCAGCACCCCTCGTGGGTCTCCGCCGCACTCCGCCGCCGCCGACGCACTTGCCTTCGCCGAGGATCCGCTCGACGCCTCGCTCGGAACTTCGCTCGGGACTTCGCCGCGCTCGCGATACTAACGCCCGGAACTAAACTCTCTGCCCTGGAACCTTCTTCCAGGGACTTCGCCACTCTGCCGCACCCGCGGCACTCGGCCGGCGTCCCGGGCACACATATATATATAGGCCCAGTCACCTTCCAGAACTCCCGAGCGCGGCTGGGGCCAGTCGCGTCATTCCGCGCCGACCCGACGGCAGAAATCTCTCGAAACACGTGTCGGCGGCTCGCGTAACTCCGCAGCTGTCCTGTGTCAGTTACGTGTCAAAGGCATGGCGCCGCGCGGGGAGTGTTGTGAAGGAGGGGGGAAAGCGACAATCCTTGTTATCTTCCTGGCGCGCGGGGCGCATATGTTGCGGCAGTCGCCAGCCAGCTCTGCACCTGCACGTGTCCCGGCCTTGCTCACGTTCGTAACAATATATATTTCCAGCCGATGGCATCACAGCATTTGCAGTCATATCCTAGAAATTAATATAGTTTTAGTTAAAAAGAACAAAAAAACAGTGGTAGGTATGCGTGACTTCCTCTGTTGTAACGCTTTCAAGCTTACGGTTTGCAATATAACAAACTGCACACGTTTGGTTTAAATATTTCGAATCATCTGATTTACTTTAATCAAGTAGACAGGCGGCATACACGCATTGCATTACTGTAAGTGGAGAATCGAGTGGGTGGTGTTCAACTTATGGCTTGCTGTTTGGGATTTCTCATTCTCTGAGCAGACAAATATGATATCGCATGGTGGCAAAGGGATGACATGACAATCTAAGCGTGTAAAATATACAATATCTGCAACTTCGGCGTTCCGTTGGATATTCTTAGCACTGAAGTTTCGTTTGAGGAGATCATGTCACCATACATACAATGGCGCATACAAGCTCTCCATGCCAGCCAAGGGCGCCGACACGAAAGTTAAGCGATTTGGCTTTTCCAAGCAGAATCTTGTGGATACCATTTCTCGAACGCCAGTAACGTCATGTATATTGCATCACCATTGAGTTTCGGGCCTCGAGAAAACATTCTGTGATAGATTTATGGAGCATATTCCATTAATGAAATTATTTTTAACTACTTTTTGGTACTTGGTGAAGATTGAGCCACACCCAGTGGAGTGCCTACTGAATGTTCGAAAACCATCGCGTACGAGTTGAAAGAAATCCACACGAAGTTGTTGAGGACGCGCTTCCAGTACTAATGTTTTGCGACGTCTGGATTTGAATGACCAAGGTTCTTTTGTGATACCACCCAATCACGAGTAGGCGTGGTACTTACTAAAGGTATGGTGGTAGAAAACAAAGTTGTTTCACAATGAAACTCTTGCCAAGTAAGCACCGGGAGGCAAGCAGCCAGAGTGGTGAAAAGAGCAGCGGGACAGCTGAGTTGAATGTTCTCAAAGTCCCCGGACTTTACGGCCAGCGAGTGTTAGCTATGGGGCTACGTGAAGATTACTGTCCACTTCCAAGGCAAAGAGCACACGCAGAATTTAATTTAGGAGGGGAGGGAGGATTATATCACACCCATTCCCCAACCATCTACTTGTGTACGCCCTTGTCCAAAGCAAAAAATCACGAGACGACAAAATCAGCGATTTTTTATTTTAGTCTCTCACATAAATTTTTTTAAATACATTAGGTTTTTCCGCACAACAGAGAGAGATTCGTGGAGCAATAATTAATAATTAAAATGTATAAAGTGACTCGCATTAGTTCGCATCCTACAAGCTTTTTCCTTGTCCCATTGTTAAGAATTTTTTTTTTCTTGCCAGAAGCGCTACTAACCGATAGAGCTCAGAATTTGTGCCTGATCACATGAACTTTTCAAGCGTACTTACAGCTGCACACTCCATGTCTCACTTGATTACAAATGCAAATATATAATACGAGACTTTTTTTGGAACATTTTATCTCGTTGCGCATTCTGTTTTCTTTCAGCTTACAAACGCGGTGTTTCTCTACACGGAGATGGATTTCCGTCATCCATTCTCATCTCGCCGACCCTCTCCGTCTCTAGTGACCTCCATCACTCATTCGTTCATTCTTTCGTTGATTCGTTCATTAATTCATTAATTCATTCACTCGTTCATTAGTTCATTTTCTCTTTTAATAATTAATTTGTTCCTTCATTCGAACATGGATTTATTCATTCATTCATTCATTAGTTTAATTATTCATTCTATCGTTCAATCGTTCGTTATTTCCTTCATTATTTCATACATAAATTCGTTCATTCGATCGTTTATTCATTCAATTATTCAGGCCAAACTTCGATGTATGATGGTTATCGGGGAGGCGGAGTGGAATAGGGCACAGACCTGTACAGATTATTTCGACCTTACGGCCGGCATTCTCACGTTCCCCTCCCACATATGCGCCCTAATAGGGTAGGGCGGGAGTAACATTCCAGTTCGCGTTTCATGAACATTCCAGAGCTTTTTTTTTTTTTATAAAACAGAACTGTTTTGTCGATCGGGAGGGTATTAGAGCTTCGGCAACGACCAGTTGGCTGTGTCCCGAGCCCTGAGAGAGACAGACCTGCACGCAGGAACCGGGCGTGATGGCGAACTTGTAGACGATGTAGAGCGGGATGCAGACGAGCGACGACGCGGTCAGCACCCAGCCCACGCTGATGCTCCACGCCGGGTACACGTAGTCGCCCGTCAGCATCTCCTCGTAGCCCAGCAGCGAGAAGATGAAGATCACCTGCGGCACGCGCGCCCATACCAGCACATATGTGATGGTCGACTAGACAGGGGCGCAACAACAGGGAGGGGGGGGGGGGGCAAGGGTATTTTGCCCCCCCCCCCTGAAACCTTGAAGAGGGGGCAAACGGGGGCAAAGAAAGTACTGTACAAGTCGGATATGTTATTTCCACTAGCTGTGTAATCAATTTTTAGATAATAAAACTGTTTAAATAGCACAATTTTCCACCTTGAAATACAAATTTTCCCGGGGGAGGGCCCCCGGACCCCCCACTTCAATAGGGGGGATCGATGATTCTTTATGAAAAGTTATATTGCCCCCCCCCCCCCCCCCCCCTTTGTAAATTTAGTTGTTGCGCCCCTGCGACTAGCGACATACTCTCGTGTAATAGCCATCTTTGTGTCTGCTTATATTTAGGATAAGTTGTCAGCAGACACTGTGTATGATGTCATGGTACTGGAAAATATTATATGTATTACACAATAATAAGCTACCCTTTCAAATAGGTCTCAAAAGAAATAAATACTTTCCTTAAATTGCTGGTAACTTAACGATGAAACCAAACACTGGGATATTTATTCATTTAAAGATCGCGTCTGTAAATTATTTTTTCGATGATTATAATTTAATGTGTTAAGATTATGTACCTTGATATAATTGGAGAAGTATATTAATGTTGAAGTTAATGATAAACTAAAAATATCTTCAGCTGGCAATGTGAGATACAAAATTGCGTGGAAACTGGCAAACTTTAAACCATCTCAACTCCAAGCATTTCGTCAGTGCTGTCAGTTGTCAGTTTGGATCATGAGGCATTGTCATGCCATGCCATGTCATATCATGTCCTGGCTTTATTAAGAACAATGGCGGACCAGAAGCTCACGGAAGGAAGGGCCGGCTTCTGTTTAAAAATACTTTTTGATGTGTAAACATCTTAGCTCTCGGTATACGGCATTTGATAGAAGTAATTTCGTGAAAATGTTACGGAAGTCATATAGCCACTTTCGAAAACATAGGGTACATTCTTAACGTATTGGTGTGCCAAATGAAATATTATGATGGTAAATATATTTGGTAAACAAATAAAGTCATAGTTAAAAGTAATCTCAAGTTTTAAAATACCTAATAAAACTGGCATTACAATAAATATCAAGCATATGGGCGCTGTAGCACAGTGGTAAAGCGCGCGCTTGTTAACCTCGTGGGACGAGGCTCGAATCTCGTCAATGGAATTTTTATTTTTACTTTTTAAAAACATTATAATATAATAATAATAATTTTGATTCAGCTCGATAAGGTTAAGGTTTGTTTGTAGCAATTATTACCGGACTGATCTCAGTCGTGTAAGCCAAAAAAAAAAATACTTAGTGTTATAATATGTGTTAATAATTGTTTCTGGTTAGTATTTTAGTAATGCCATATAAGTATAACTCGTAACGTGTGCGGAAAATTAAAAATATCAATTGTTTAGTGAAATTTTAACGAGATGGACAGTATTTTAATAAAAAAATCCTTTTTCGAGAAGTATGTTTGCCGCACGAGCGACGCGAGAACACACGAATGTGCTCGTTACCGAGGTTAGATGTTCGCACATCACTGGCGAGTACGCTAGATCAGTGGCGTAGCCAGTATTTGTGTATCGGGGGTGTTAAGAAGCATGGCCCCCCCCCCCCCATATTAAAGCGGGGAGTCCGGGGGTCCTCCCTCGGGAAAATTTGGATTTTAAGGTGTAAAATAGTGCTATTTTAGCAGTTTTCGGTACTTAAATTTAAATATTGTAATGGTAAAAATTTTATTAATTTTAATATGAAATTTGTTTGAGTGATGAATAAGAAATTAATTAAATATTTGGTGCTAAGGGGGTGGGGGACCCCCCCCCCCCTGGCTACGCCCCTGCGCCAGATGTTCTCCCAGACACGCGAGGTATGGCGTCCAGCGAGGGGCCGCGGCGGGCTCACCAGCAGGAACACGGGGCTGATGTAGCCCCAGCACACGCGCCAGAAGATGCCGGGCCGGTGGCCGATCATCTTCTCGACGTCGCGCGAGAAGCGGTCCACGCCGTAGAACCAGCACACGCCCGCCGCCTCCACGAACACCACGAACAGGATGGAGATGCCCGGGCCGTACACGTTCAGCAGGTTCACCAGGTACACGCCGCCCTGTTGGGGGCGTCGGTGCGCGTCACTTCACCTACAAGTCATATCTCCTTAACGTCACTTGACCTAAAAGTCACTTGGCCTAAAAGTCATTTGCCCTAAAAGTCATATCTCCTAAACGTCACTTGACCTAAAAGTCACTTGGCCTAAACGTCAGTTGCTCTAAAAGTGTTATCTCCTAAACGTCACTAAACTTCACTTGGCCTAAAAGTCACTTGGCCTAAAAGTCAGTTGCCCTAAAAGTCATTCGACCTAACAGGCATTCAGCCGAAATTAATTTAAGGTCGAATGACTTTAGGGCAAGTGGAGTGTACTCGGGGGCGTCCCTTCAGTTTGCTTGCGACACCCCCCTCCCCCCACCCCCGCCTCTACCCAAACTCTTTCCCACCTTTAACTCTCCGCATCAAAGTAGCCGGTTTCCCCTTTACGCTGCACGGATATCATTCCCGATGTTTGATCATTGGCTATCCTGAATGGTGCTGTCGAGGGGAAAGATGGACCTATTGTGCTGTTGGCCTTTTCCCCCAAAGAGTGTCGTAAGTCTTTCACCACAAATATACATCAGTAGACACCATGATGGAAGAATAAAGTTTCTTTATTCTGGTATTGCAACTTTGATTACACAATTAGGACATATTTAAATGGCTATTTATTGTTTTTTCGGGGGGGGGGGAGGAGAAGGCCCAATGGCACTATAATACTTTATTCTCCAGACCACTTCAATTGTGTTTTTGTCAAGTTTGACTTTAGTGGGAATAAAATTGTTACCTAAGCAGCACCACCTGGATTTACTGTGCAAGCATGTGTCCAACAGGTTTATCAGAACAGTGAATGAAAGAAGTAGCCTACGTATTTTATGACACCAGAACACACATTTTACTGTACAAAACTAACTAAAACAAAGCCATAAATCTGGAAATCATACACACATACATACAATGGTCGCTAAATAACTGGAGAGTGCAAAACCCTTTTTTGAACAGTGTATGTTGTGCTGGAACATTTTTTTTTGTTTAACACTAATTTTCCGATAGCGCAGTTGTAAAACCTGCAGTTATTAAGTTCAAGGGGTAAATATTGACGTAATTCAAACCTCGTTACATTTTTTTTAATAACAAATTACTGGATTATATACATTGTGATTTAAACTAATATACATTAATACATTTTATTTGTTTACATTATTGCTATAATATTATTAAATACCTAGCTCAGTCCATTGGATTGATTGTTTCATACTAGTTAGGCCTATATCCTTTATTGTTACTTAAAAAAAATTAATTATTTATATTAGGATATGAATCTCCTTGAATCAGCATATATATTAAATAATAAAACTTTATAATAGAAAAACTAGCCTTAAAAAATTTATTATAATTTATAGTCATCTAACATGTGCGGGAACTTTAAAATATTAACTGTGAAATGAATCTGAAAAAGATTGGCATTATTTCAATAAAATTCATTGTCAAAAAATCAGGCACAAAGCAGGGGTTTTGTAATTTTTTTTTTATTTTTTTTTTTTTAAGCTTTTATTGGAGTCGTTTCTAATAGTTTAAAATTCCCTGCTGTTTCGTGCTGCCATCTGTCCAGCGGGTGGAGAAAGTACGTACTTTAAAAGCGAATATTTATCATGCTCGGTATTGAACAGCGCGACGCATTGCCGTGTGTTTTTTCCTTAGGCCGGGTTTACAAATTACGCAAGAAACGCAATGACGCAAGCGACGCGCGTTATAAGTTCATTTGCAACACGAGAACACGCGAGGTTATAAGTCCACGCGTCACTGGAAGAGGTCACTGTCCAACTGGCTCGACTTGCTCGCTTCTTGCGTGGACGCCGTGGCTCGTGCAGTCGCCACGTCGCACGAACGGCGGCACCAGCGGGCGTGTCAACAGAATCAGCCCTCGACAAAAGGCCCCGGTGCTCGGTCGGCGCTAAGGGCGGACCTGAAGAAGCGCGGAGGGGAGTTAAGTAAAGCGGAGTAAATTGATTGGCCGCGAAAGAACCTCCGTGCCGCGGCGCGGAACGATTGATCAGGAGGAATAACAGGGGAATCCTTTTAGCGGCTAGCCGGGCCAGCTCTATGTAAGTTTCATGAACTAACTGGCCCGGCTGAATTATTCCATCGAGCAGTGGCTCTCGACCTTATTCTTTTTATCTCTGGCGCGGAGCTCTTTGATTTCCCTTTATAATCCTTGTTTTATGAGCCCGCGATAAAACTGTGCCGGTTGCTTCTCTCCCACCGCCCCTTTTCACTCTCTCTCTCTTCCCCCCCCCCCCGCCCCCCCCCCCCCCCAAAAGGGTGCAGGAAGATTGATGCGCCGTGTACTAGGCCCGTAAGCACGTCCGGCGATAAGAGCGCGGACACAGATGCGTTACCCGCACCAATGCCATAGAAGTCGTTCCGTTTCTTCGCGCTAGTCAGTACACTCAGGGTGACGGGACGGACGAAACCTCGCACGATATTTGTGCCGTGCCCTGCGATGCTGCCCAGTACTTTCCGCGCGCCGCTTGAATAACTAAAATTAATAAAAATAATGTGCAGTATTCCACTTATTAGTTATACAGGTCTTCCGTCCCGCTAACCTAAATATCTTCACGATCGTGTTAACTGATCTATGTACTTGCAGACGGTCTTTAAAGTTTTTGCGACTAAACAAAGATTTTTAAGGTATTAAGTTTCTGTTTCCTCAGGAAATGAGAGAAAACCACGTATTTCTAATTTGGCTTTAAATTAAAAAAAAATTCTTTTATTATTTGTTTATTTTTCAAAAATTGTTACGGCAGGTTTGGTTATGAGGACAACATCTGAGTTGTTCACAAAACATAAGTGGCACCCTGATACTTGCTGCTTACAATTATTATAAACAAGGAGTCAGAATTCGACCGACAAACTTTGGTTGCATTTTCATCGCGTGAAAATAAGTTGTAAACATACATGTCTTATGTTCTAAAGTTCTGCCCAAAGTTTTTGAATTTGCAGCTGAACAACTATTCAATTACAGTTAATAGAGAAAGTATTTAACACCGAACGTCTAAATGATGTTTAGTCGAGAAAAAAAAAATTCTACAACCGTAGCAAAACTTGACGCAGTAGTAAAACTATTTCTTTTAAATAATTGTGGATAAGTCATCAGTGTTCAATATATATTTTACTAGTGCCGTTACCCAAACAACCAAACAATATTTTCATTGAAATCACTTTTTCGACAGTGACAAGTTTGAGGTATTTGCAAAAAATATCTCAGTTAAACATTATCTGGACACTTAGTATTCCATCTTAAATAGTTACTCCTATTTTTTTTTGTTACAATACATCAGTTGATCAGTTCCAGCTTCAAAGGCGCACACCAGCCTTGGGAATAAGTCGTGTTATGTTTTCAACTAATGTTTCGTGAGGGCCCTGCAGCCCAAGTGCAATGACTAAGCCCGCGGTCACAGAGGCCAAACAGGCGATGCTGACGAAGGATGGAACCTTTGTCACAGCCTACGCGCTCCCTCGCTGGTCACGCACACGGCACGAGTTCCAGAGGCGAAGGTCGCGGGTTCGATCCCCGCACACGGAGAGAGAGAAAGAGAGAGAGAGAGAGAGAGAGAGAGAGAGACGCTTTATCTCAGCGACGTAACTGACACCTGACAGCTGCCGACGCGTATCTAGAGATTTCTCGCGTCGGGTCGGCGCGGAATGACGCCACTGGCCCCAGCCGCGCTCGTGAATTCTAGAAGGGCGCCTGGGCCTATATAAGCCCGGGACGCCGGCCTCCGAGTGAGTGAGGAGTCGGGAGTTTTCCCGCGGCGAGCGAGTTTCTCGGCGAGCGAGTTTCTCAGCGATAGTTGGGTGGCGAGAGACCTCGGGTGCGGCGAGAGTCCCGAGCGAAGTTCCGAGCGAAGCGTCGAGTGGAACCTTGGCGAAGGGAAGTGGGACGGCGGCGGAGTGCGGCGGCGGAGTGTGGCGACGGAGGTCCACGAGGGGTGCTGCGGCGAGAGTTGTGCCAGAGGTGCGGCCCAGCGAGGTGTGCGGTGTGTAAAAACCGAGTGACTGGAGAATAAACTTTTTAAAGTGTAATTGATTATTAGGCATTTTTGGAAGATTATTTGCTAACGATGTACATATTGGCAATCAATAAAACTGTGTAGTAAAATCTGTAATTGGGCTATCCATTTACGAACCCAGTAGTTACCCACACGACGATTATTAATTATTGTTTTAATAATCGTAACAATATTGTCAACACAGCAGTGGACCCCAGAGATTTCAATCACGGTATCCACGCCAAAAAAAAAATGGGTTGGGGGGGGGGGGAGGCATTTTTAGGGAGATGGAGACGACGGAGCCCAGACGCCCTGCGGTGACTCTGGCTGCGTTGAGATGTCTGCAGCGACCGCTACAAAGGCACAGCGAAGGTGAGAGAGATACTTTAACAGGTGTGATAGCGAGGCGGTTAGGTTTCCTCTTAATTACATGCGCTAGGGTAGTAACTAGACCGGGTGACGACTACGGACTCGTGTATTCACTGTAGTAAAAAGCTGGCAGTGAAGTTAACATCGAACCTTCCCTGGTCTTTGATTCCCCACGAGATCTCCCGTAGAAAGAAGGCTGCGGTGTGAGACCGGCTGAGGCCACCTTCCAAGGCTGCAAAGTAACAACTCTCAGGACGTTGCCGTCACAGCTTCTTCAGCTGTGTGACGTATGTCTGTCGTGAGTGGCCTCCATGCTCACCAACATTATTAAAACAAAATTAATAAAATATCATCCCAGCACGCTGACGTCACTAAAATTCATGAGCAATCGAGTCTTCAGTGGCACGGACACCCTGTAATCTCTCACGTGGCTCTAAGCATCTGACAAAGGCGTACCGCGTTTACAAGGTGACCTGAGGGTTTTCGGTGGTCAAAAGTTGGATCTCATAAGCTTTGAAAAAAATTTATAGTATCTTTAAAGCTAAATATTTATAAGTATTTATGAAGTCTTGAAAAGTCCTCATTAAAATTATGGAGTTGATTATATATTGCTAATTTTTCAGTCTTTTTTAGTTTTAGTTTAAGGTTTTATTTGGAACGTCTGAACATCAGTCACCACTTAGGCACTGCTACTTAAACTGCTATACAGAGTGTCAAAACTCCACCGACGAACTTTGGCTGCAGTTTAATCGAGAAAAATAAGTTGAAAACATATATATTTTAATTCTTATGTTTTAAAGCGATTCCCAAGGTTGATTTGAAGCTTTGAAGTTGATCCGAACAAATAACCAATTGCAAATAAGAGAGAAGTAATGAAATTTTAGTATGTAGGACTGATCGTCTGGATAATGCAACCCCTGACAAGCTTGTTGCGTTAGTGGAATGATTGGGGGGGCAGCACTCATGCGACGTGTTCCACCCGCACTCCCCCCAGTCAGGGGCGTAGGAACCGGGGGGGGGGGGGGGACATGGGGGACGTGTCCCCCTGAACTTTTTGGGTGGAGGGGACTGTCCCCCCCAACTTTCTAGACCGTGATATTTTTATTTTATAATATTATTCTGCCCAACTTTATTTGTAATTTCTTCACTCATCAAATTTTATCTTAAGGAAACAATAATAACATCGATGTATCCAATGGTTGGATAAAAACTGCTTAAAAAGTGCTATTTTGCACTTTTAAAATCAAAATTTTCTGGTGGAGGGGAATGGGTTTACATGACAAAATCATTATTTGTCCCCCCCAACTTTATGAACACAGCTACGCCAATGCGCCCCAGTAGGACCGTGGCTGGCGTGAACACGTGGGGGCGGAGGAGGGTGGAGGGGGGACTGACGTAGGTGGTGGTGGGCAGCGCGCAGATGTAGATGGCGAGAAGCAGCGCCGCCACGAACAGCTCCCTGTGGCGGCCCAGGGTGCGCGGGTACTCGTCGCACAGCGCCGTGATCATGGCCTCCAGCCCGCCGAACGTGCTGTCCAGCCCTGTGCACAGACCCGCGCATCACACAGACTCTCCCCGGCACGCCACCCTACCGTGTCTGCGACCACAGAACCTGCCGCATTCGTCTACCCATCATTTACACGCCGAACATTTTCATTTTACATTACATTTATAGCGTGTATGCTGTATTTGAGTGAAATTTTTTTTTGTTAAAACATTGGTAATTCTGAAATAAAGCCACTTTTATGGGAATAAAAAATAAAAAATTCCAAAATGTTATTAGTAGAGACCCGTGAATTTCGCGGATTCATTTCGTGTTATGCTAAAATTCAAATAATTATACCTTAGTGCTGCTTCTGTCATTGGTTCTCTATTAATCTGGAGGACTGAGGGCCAATTAGAGACCCTCACTCATAGAAATGTCGAATCACAGGCCACCCAGTCGAGACGACTCACAAGTCAACAGCCAATGAACAGTTGGCATTTGCCCGAGTGTGTAGATGATATTGGAGTCTATCCTGGAGGTCATTGAATCCGCGAAATTCACGGGTCTCTAGTTTTTAGTTTTACCATTTGAACGAGAGGTTAGGTTAGATGTAAATATTAAAATATTGTAATATCGCGAGAATGGTCGGTTAGTTTATATTAGATACATTAAAAATACCTTTAATATTGTGGACTGTTGGTTAAGGCGATTTCCGGAGTCAAGAGTCTAGGCGTCTCTATACGAATATATAAGTCATCTCCGCCTGGAAGGTCGGCATTATACGTCGCGCACCGTGTGTCCACCTACCGCCTGCCTTTATTTAAACCATCTTTATTTCCTACCGAGGAACCACATGGAGAGTCTGGTGCTACACAGCGCGCCGATACAGACACACGAAGTCCTCGTCACGAGGATACAAGGTGAGTAATTTCGGAAGTGTCCTCTCAATGTTTTGATACTCCAATATTTACATTCAGACTCGGGGGGGGGGGAGGGGGGGGGGGTTGTCACTGGTTTGACGTCTGCTGAAAGATAATTAATGGCAATATATAATATCGATTAAAAAAGTTTTTTAAAAATGTAACGCCGTTGCCTTTCCAGAGAAACGGACGGCAAGCAGCATAATCGTGCAACGCAGAATGCCTACCTTCAAGGCGCGAGGGATATTCACGCCGAGTGCCGTAGCTAACGTCTCGGGCAATGAGTTTATCAGCAAACATTGTTCCTCGAAATACGATCCATCATCGGGAAATTGGTTTAAATAAATAGTTCGGAAATACTTCGCGTAGTCTTAAACTTACCCAAAGCCGTCATGCAGAATAAATTTTCACTAGATATATATTTTTTGCTTTTGCATAAGGTAAATCAACACACAATAATTATTTTAAAGTGTTTGGAGCATAATTTTCCGTAAAAGTCGCCTACGCTGTCTTACACTGAAGTGGACAATTTATATCTCAATGATATCAAGTTTATAAAACTTTGAATGTGTGGGAAATCATGTACATTCTACTCGACATCATACTCTATGGGTATGAAAAAAATATATTTTATGATAATTTGATAGCGATGGAGTAAAAATTTGTATATTAATATTATAATTATAGGTTAAGATTTTTCTGCTTACAATATCCAAAAAATCTATGTTAGTTAAAATAAATGAAAATAACGTCATATGTGAATAAGGGCCGAACAGAGCGGGAGAGTGCTCACACGCACCCAGAGTGATGAGCATGAGGAAGAAGATGATGGACCAGAACACAGAGCCCGTCATCGTGGCGATGGCTTCAGGGTACACGATGAACACCAGGCCGGGACCTGCGGACAAGAGCCGACCATCTCACCCTCCTCTCCCGCGCGCGGCCCGCGTGCGACACAGTGCCGTAGCCAGGATTTAGTGAAGGAGGTGGTCCAGCACAACCATTGTATCATTTTTTGACGTGACAACGTCTAATAAATCGATGCGGCTGCACGCAGGAAAACGTGTCCCGTTACGCACATTGTCCGGTTACGCTCATTGTACGCTTGCGCCGCATCTATATCTCTTCCACTCGATTGGAACAACCATCGATTTGACTTTTTTGAGGCACATTCAACTTGAAACACTTCCATTCGTATCCTACTTTTCCTATCATCGTCCTATCCTTAACAGAATAACACAGATTGGAAGAAGTTAAATAGCAAACATGTATAAAAGTTATTGTTAAAATAATCTCTTCGTCAAAGTAATAAACATATTTGAATTAATGTGTGCAAATAAAAGTAAATTTATCAATTAAATTGTAGATTTCATTTCACTCCTTCTTTGTATCCCCATACAAAATAGTGATAGTTCAATAAAAATGATTCAATTTTATTTATAAAAGTATGCAATCATTTCATCAATGTTTTGTTATGACGTTGTCACGTTAAACTATCGTCCGTAAACCGACTTTACAGACAACCAATTTTTTTTACAGTTTTTCTAGATAAATTAATTTAAAAAAATGTCACACTTAAATAAAATCTCAGGAAATAGCAAATTTTTAGAACTCTAATCTTTACAAGAAGAATTTTAAGTAATGATTTTGCTTGAATAAACAAAAAATTTAATATTTTCTGGTTTACTTCATTATATTTAATACTTCGTTCTTAAGCCAGTTATGTGATGATTTCTTTAAATCATGTCGTAAATAAACATTAAATACGGGGAACACACGTGTCAATGCATGAAAGAAATGCTTTCACTAACAAGTGTGCAAACTGGAATTAAATATAGACTACTTGGAAACCCAATTCTCGTTGCTTCTGTGGACGAGGTATGTCGGTCTATAATGGGCGGAAATACAATATTGTAGCCCACTAGTATTAGAATAATCCTTATAATCCTTTGCTATGATTTTATTATTCTGTATTCACTTGTTTTTTAATCTTGGAAGGGGGTGGCTTGACGAAGAGAAGGGAACCAGTCTCACAGGTGTTAATATTTTAGAACTGCAAACACAGCTAGCGATTCTTTAATTCCGACAATGACAATCGTGGAGCTTTACTCCAACTCAATGAACCAAGGACAGATACAAATTCCGAATATGTCAGCTTTAATCCAAACGTTTTGCCCTTTGAGTGTTCTCAAGGCATACTAACGGTAAAAGCTGCAGTTTACCTCTTATCATTTAGTACACTCTGATTTGTTTCAAATACACACAAATAAATAAAATCTTCCAACAATAAAAAAAAACCTGTGCCCACTCATAGCCTCCCTTTTGTCGACTTCTTAAATGCGTAATAACAGTATAAAGTTTGAATAGTTTGAATGAGTTGGTACGAAAAAAGAAAATTTAAGCCTGGATAATTCATTAAAATTTTCAGCTTAAGGACTGCAAAGAAAGAACGAAAACCATTATCTAATTAAAGCAAATTTAAATGCTTGACGAATACAATTGTGTTTTATTGATTTATTTTTAATGAGGAACATTTATCTCTTTTCTGAGGGTTAGGAACAACTGCTTTAAAATGAGTTAAAAATACGTATTGGCCAAATTTAAACATTTAGAAGGAGAAATTACATTGACAAAATAAAAATGTTTTGTGTCTGCCATAAGATATTGTGTAGTGACAAAATAGTTTTTTATTTTTATTTTTTATTGTACGCAACGTTTCAAGTCAATGATTCCGGAACACTCGTTCGTAATTGACTCTGACGAGAGTAGCTGTATCAGAGGTATGGAATTTTATTTTCTAGCTTGAAAAAGCTAAGCTATCCCCATATAAAAATGCTGGCTTATTAGATATGACATGTTTGTCACAGCCTTATAACACGAAAATTCTTTAAACGAACTACAACGGATTGTGTACAGAAAACCCTCACTTCTCTCGACGTGACGTAGCAAACATTCATGCTCATTGTCCAAAAACGTTTTCTTTTGGCTATGGTAAAAAATTTTACACTTATTCGTGGTGGCGTACGCTGACAAACACTAAGCGGACATTCCACTGTGGAAGTTTTCTTTGAAGATTCCATTCATATTAGCTTTCATGGCCGTTATTGCAGATTTTTCTATGCACGTTTTATTAATCCACTTGTCCTTTTTAACTGTAGTTTTGGTTTTTGTCGTGTATAATTTTTCAGTGAAGTTGGAAATATCATTCAAACTGAAGGAAATTGGGTGGTACTAGTGATAAAATATGTTTTAATGGTCAGTGTATTTTTCAATATGGAAACAAAAATAGTTTGGCGTGTTACGTCCTTACGACACTTTTACCACAAGTATTGAAATATTTAAGTAATTAACAGCATGAATTACCACAATAACCTAACAACTCGACAAAGTGAGCAGTTGTAAGTTGCAGAATCTGTGCGTGAAGACCAGCAGATGTTACCTGAACTCGTACTAAATCCGCCATCGAGGCAAGAAGCACAAGACCACGGTTGTAGTGCGATGTAAGGTTGTAGCACCACGGCATGGACACACGCCACATTGGTGGAGTCACACGGTCACTCGTATTCCACCAAGGTGGTCCGGGTTCGATTCTCTGTGGAGTTTTCGCAAGAGTGAGACGTGGCGGACGTTGCCGTGGCTTGTGGGTTTCTTCAGGGAGCTCCTGTCTCCACCCACCCACTCATTCCGCCAATGCTTCGTCCTCATATCGTCTCTGATCACCACGATGCCAGCGAGACGTTGAAGGGGATCTATGCGTTACAAACAGCTTGCTCATTACATATTTTGTCTCAACATGACATAAGAGCTCTTGGCACTATTGCTGTTGTCTACATTTGAGGTCTTGTATAATAATTACGACAGTTATCTTTTCCGGCGATGGCTACAGGATATAACATTAAAATAAACTTCAGGCTCTATCGACTAGTGAGCTATGAAGTCCTGGGAAGATATTATTTATGCCCTGTAGTACCAGGTAATTAAATTATTTAAAAAAAATTAAACTCAAAGACGTCATTCGCTCATTAAATATAATCATAATACGAGATGGTGTTAGTACCATACACGACGTAGTTTGGGATAATGGTCATAGTACGTGTTGTGGTAATAATACGAAGCACGAGGATAGTACCGTAATATGGTTATAGTATTAAGGTACGGCAATATTATCATAGTACTGTCATATAAACATGGTATGGCCAACGTGCGAGGCAAGGCCACAGCATGGATGTTAGAAATTAAGGAGAAAGGTGTATAACCTTTGTAATTTTAACTGACGTCAATATGAGAACGACCCCCCCCTCCCCCCGCCCTTCCTTTCCAATTTGGATAAACCTTTTTTTTAATTATAATGATTTAACGCTAATTTCTCGCAGATGTGTTGTTAACAAGTTTGTTTAACAATACTGCGTTCATTTGGGCACTTCTACGGTTCTTCATAGCGAGTTACTTTCAATCTATTAAGGGTGTATGTTCCGTTCTAATTCATTATTTTATATTTACATTCCACACGGTTAAAATCGCTGGCGTTTGGAGTGACTGAACTTTCGCAAAAGGAAAAAAAAAAATCTCACATACGTTTTGCACAATTAGCTGGAAAATTTGCATTTTTACGTTTTTTTACATTATGAATAAGCAGAATGAAATGTAATATGAAACTGTAACTTTATAGGTTTAAAATAAATATAAATTTTACTGAATAATATGTGAAAGCGTTCGTTTCTGCCATAAAATGTATTTAATTTTACGAGGTATTTTAAAATTATATATAAATTTTTATTATTATCTAAAAGCTACATAAAATTAAATAATTTTTCTGAAAGAAATTTAAAACATACCACGCAGTAGCCACCAGAAATGCCTTTAAACAGAAAATTTATTCATTAATTCTCTTTGATTCTTCTTATTTATACCTACTGCACAAAAATGTTGAAAATTCAACTTTGCCAGTTAATTATGCAAAAAGTATACATTATACATATAAATATATTTCATTTTATTGACGTGTGGCCACTGAAAACGTTTACACGCTTAACCGAGTTAAAACTGTATAAATAAAAATGAAAATGTTCGTTCAAAATCATAAATTCCGAAAGTTGTTCACCAATTACTTTGAAATTTTGACACGCTGCGTGTTTTCATATACCTGTGTCACTCTGTGACAGGTAAAAAGATAGATAAAATTGTGGATAGATAAATACATATATTTCTATTTTTTTCATAGCTATAGATTGACATATATAGAGGTATATAGATATAGGTATATAGAGGATATGTATACATAGTTATACCTAGAGAGTTAGAGAATTAGAGAAAAAAATTGCAACTCCAAGCGTTAGCTAGTTAACAATAAAATAATGACGTGGAACGGGACATACGTCCTTAAAAATAATTTTTTTCATCTCTAGTTTGTCATGCTAGCCAGAAACAGGGGGTCGCCTGGTCCCCATGATAGCATGGTTAGTGTGTGAAGACAATTTTTTTTTCCCTTCAGTCAATTGTTGCGCCATATTGGTCGGCCCAAAAAAAAAATTGGATGAGTTGTAGTGTTTGCCGCGTAGAATTTTTTTTTTTTGTATGAAGATATAACTACTTACCACCATGAGACGTGGTCAGGCACTGTTTTGGGCGGAACACTAGGGCGGTGTTGAGGTTGGAGAGTGGCCCGGACGGGTCGTTACCACAACACAGAAATATCACAACGCCGAACGTACAATAACGCCGAATACCATAACGCCGAATGCCAAATTGACCGCAACGCCGACAGCTAAAAAAACAGCTGTGTACCACAACGCCGAAATACAGTAACGCCGAAAAATGTTGCTGCGGGGAGGGAGGGCCACAGGAGCAAAATGAAAAACAACTGAGTGAATTTGCGTACTAACCTTACCTAACCTAACCTTTGTGGCAGTCCTGCAATGGCATTTTTCGGCGTTGTGGTAATTCGGCGTTGTGGTACACAGCAGTTTTCAAGCTGTCGGCGTTGTAGTCAATTTGGCATTCGGCGTTATGGTTTTCGGCGTTATTGTACGTTCGGCGTTGTGGTGCGTCCCCGGCCCGGACCACGGCAAGAGGGGCTCCCCCAGACCCACCTTCGAGCCCCACCTCCTCCACGCTCTTGTTCTGCACGTGCGCCATGTAGCCCAGCACGGAGAAGATGACGAAGCCCGCCAGGAAGCTGGTCAGGCAGTTTATGGAGCTGGTGAGGATGGCGTCCCTGCAGGCACGACGAGAGACTTAGCTGCTGCTCTCGACACATGGCTGTTCTCCCGTGAACACTGGTAGCCCAGTTCTCAAGGAAGAAACAAACTAACTATTTGATTGATGCTTTAATTATTTAGGCGCGTTATGAAAAAAAATACATACGGGACTGAATTTTTACGATGCGCGCACACCATGCAACGAAAATTTCACAGGAAGTATAAAAGGCTACGGGCTTTCAAATCTTATACTTTAGTGATTGATATTGGATACTGGTCGATATAATTAAGTGATATAAATTGTGTTTCTAAACTTTTTCAAGTGTAGGTATTTATATAAGTAGAGGTTATGTTCCCGTATGTATAATTTATTTACATTATAAATTATTACATTATTATTTAATAACGTCCGTTCATCTGCGGTAATCTGACTAGCAGCGGTGTCTCGCTTCCCCCTTCCCCAACTTTTTCCGATTGAGCTCTCGAGGGTTCGGCACGTTCCCAGAGCCCTGCATGCGTAAAGTGGCGTAACTAGGACGCCATTGTTCTCGGAGGTTCGAGTGTTGTCGGGGATTCTGATGACGCGACTCTCCGGAGGTCTACGAGACCCTTCCAGGCCGGGACTTGGCAGGTGTGTAAGAAGGAGGCCGGCAGGTGGCGAGTGGTGTGGGAGCGCCAGAGGCTGGTGGCGGAGCGGTCTGCGAGGCGGTGAAGTGAGGAGGGCGAGTGACTCCTTCGTGAGCGATAACCCTGCGGCGAGCGACGGGCTTCGTGTGCGACAGCTGGTGCATCGGGGCTGTGTTGTGTGTGCGGCGGACGAGTGAGCAGTGCGAGGCAGTGCGTTGGGACAGAGGTGCGCGTTAAGAGAACAGCAGTAGAGAGAGCCACTGTGGAGCCGAGCTCCAGTGGGGAGAGTGAACTGTGGACTGAACGAAAGAGTGATTAATATGTGGACATATATTTTAAGTGTTGAAATTTAATTGATAGTGCCAATATTAGTTAGGCCTAATAAATAAAACTCTAGTTAATTAATCCAGCTATCCTTTTCAAACCTGTTTTCCCCACTTGCATAATATTGTATTACAGAACAAAAATTATTTAAAATAAAATTCAGTACTAGTGGCTGCTTCACGGCATAATTATTGTTTACCTCGAATAAATTTGTTAAACTTCGTTGAGAATTTAAAATGATTAAATTTGTCAACAATTTCGTCACAAAAATTTAATTTAAGTATATTTAACTTACATAAATTGAAATTGTGTAATGAAGAAGCCAGAATAATTGTCTTTTAACCTGGAAAGTTTTAATTCTGTAATCCATTTATCCATTTACTTCTCATATTGGGTAATCGTCTAGAATATCACTATAGGGACTTCAGAAAATAATTATATATTTGGTTTTATGTGACATCCAACATCTGAAGGCCATTAACATAATGACACATATAAATCAAACATACAAAACAATAAAAACATACAAAACACACAATTACACAAAAAATACTGTTAAACATACAATTTAAAATTAAAATACACTGACAATACATGTGACAACACAACACAAGGACAAACACATGAATGTAAAAAAAAATTCATAATATTTTTTATTTATTTTAGACAGCTCCTTCAAATTCATGAAAAGAATACAAATGTATTAAAAATTATTACGACAAAAGTAACTAAAATCATATAGCATTTTAAAAACAATCATTATAATTAATTTTTAATAACTTTCCCAAAACTATTACAAAAATACAAGTTACTGCAAACATTATGCAAAAAAAATTTCCTACTTCATGCAAATTATATACAAGCAGAGAAAATTTAATGTAAATATCAAACAGCAAGCTGCTAGGTGCCAATGAAGTGGTAATGGGCGGGCCTGCTTCTGTTCAACTTAGTTGAATCAACCAAGGGGTGTCGTCTCATCGAAAGCGAGGATTGAAAAAGTATTCAACCGCCACCGGACAAAGCAGAATTATATATTAAAACAATTTGTTTACTGCATAATGGTTGCATCAACAAACAATAAGAGCAAGATGCAGTAAAATTAAGTTATCCTGCAACGCAAGGAGAAGAAAATAAACATATGCAGCACAGAAGAGCAACACAGTCTGTGCAAGCAGACAGGGATGTCTTTGCCAGCTGCTTCAACACTCCAGAAGGAGCAATTCCCCAACAGTTTTTAATATAAAAGTATATCCAGGAAAAAATATTACATCGTATGCAGTGTTTCAAACTTCCATCTAAGTAAAACTTTTACAGCAAAAATAAGTGTTGTGACCAAACGTGCTGCCGATGAACAGTGCACAGTGTTTTGCTATTGTTGCAGTTGAACAACTTGAGCAAATATCCCATTATCAACTTCTCCGCTTCCATGTTTGAGGCAAGCGACGAGACCTCTCCTGAGCGAACAGAGAGGTGTAGCTAGGTGTCGTCGCGTCTCGTCCTCCTAGAGACCAAGGGCGTAGGAACCGGGGGGGACAGGGGGGACGTGTCCCCCTGAACTTTTTGGGTGGAGGGGACTGTCCCCCCCAACTTTCTAGACCGTGATATTTTTATTTTATAATATTATTCTGCCCAACTTTATTTGTAATTTCTTCACTCATCAAATTTTATCTTAAGGAAACAATAATAATTTTAACATCTATGTATCCAATGGTTAGATACAAAAAATGCTTAAAAAGCGCTATTTTGCACATTTAAAATCAAAATTTTCCGGTGGAGGACCCCCGGACCCCCCGTCTTAGTAAGAGGGGAATGGGTTTACATGACATCAAAATCATTATTTGTCTCCCCCCCCCCCCCCCCCCCCCCCAACTTTATGAACACAGCTACGCCAATGCTAGAGACGGATGCGGGGTGAAACTGCGAGACGGATCAGCGGCGGAATGCAAGAGCCGGGGGAACCGAGAGCACACCGGGAAAACCCACCGGCTCGCGGAAACACCCGAGCTACAACCCACTGGGAACAAAACCCCTCATCGCCACAGGAGCTCTCTCGCGGAGCAACTGAGCTCTATGCAGCTGACATGTCCGAAAACTAACCGACACAAAACGTGACAATTTGAAGGAAATGATGTCGCTGAAGGCGTTCTTACCGATAGCAGTTGTTGTTGAATTTGTTGTAGCTGGACAGGGCCAAGAGAGTTCCGAATCCGGGACCCAGCGAGAAGAAGATCTGGGACGCGGCGTCTATCCACACCTGGACAAACAGACATGGTGATCATGATGAACTTGGTGATGACCCGCACTGATCCCGCCTAACGTGGTTGCAACGTGTCTCAGACGGCGTATTTGCTTAAGGCTCGGTCTAACTCACCATGTTCATTGTTTTTCATTTTCTCGTCATTACTTTTAGTCATTAATACTATCTATTTCTGTAAATTCATCAAGATACCTCTCATGTACTTACAGGCATATCTCGTAAAGTAATGTTATAAAAATTAAATTCAAATTCCCCTGGAGTGATCGACTTTAAAAGCAATAAAAGCTAAAACGGATTTCTAAATTAAATATTTGGACTCTTTAATCATCTCAGATAGATTAAACTACACCTTATCGTCGGCTTACTATCCATCTCTATTTTTAATCGAATGACCTCGCCGGGTTTGAACCGAGGACTCCATGACATAAAAAAGTTTTTCATATAAATTATTAATAAATAATTTTTTATAAATTAAATTTTTTTTCCAATTTTCTAGCTTAAAAAATACGGATTTTCAGTATGATGGCCGTAACGAAAAGTACAAAGTTAGAGAGTTTTAGAATTAAAAATGGCGGAATCACATGTGGTGGATCCAAAATTTCCGCCGTGGTCAAGGTCAAGTTCATCCAAGATGGCCCTCATGGCGCCATGGTGGTCGATCATTGAACCCATCCTCAATCCTCGCACCGGCATCAGGTTCTGGAGCCCTCAAAATATACTACTGAAGATATTTTTAAAATAAGTACAAATATGATCCTAATAAAGCGTTCACGTAAATTTATCAGTTATTTCTTCATTTCCACAATACCAGAGTTTATTAGTTTATTTATTTAACATCTCTGTAGACGCGAGGTTAAAATGACACGGTTTCTCTTACATTAAACCACATTTGTGTATGAACTAACGTTGCATTAGCCAATCAAAATTAATAAAATAATATTAAATTAATAGAGTTATAGAGTTGACTATGCTAGAAATAAAATTCTAGTTCTAGACAAATGTTTCAAAACAAGAGTATAATACAAAATTCAACCTTAAACGTATTATCATATAACTTTAAATTAAGTAGAATCATAGACTTGCTAAAATCAAATTAAGGGTTGAATATGACTCTGAAATCGAATAATCTGGCTGATTCTTGCAGTCAAAATGCCAAAAAGTATAAAATCTGGAAAAGACATGCATAATATAGTATGTCCTTAAAAGAATGTCCCAGTTATAAGTTTTAATAGTATCAACTTTAAGCGTTGTATAATTTTGGTTCAAAGGTCACAATTAAAGAGCAACTCAAAGATTTTTAGATAAGCGCATGCGCAAGTACTGCTTTGTTGTTTTCTCGCTTGCAACGACACCTACGCAAAATGGTGACTCCTGAATGGCTCTTTCATCAATTAGTAGAGGGTGAACCTGAAAAATTTATTTGGCAATAGGGTGGAGACCCTCCCCATTGGAATCTCTCTCTGTACGAGAATGATTGAACGTCCAAGTCCCTGGCCGTTAGATTGGTCGCAGTGGTCGAGTCGGCAGAGCTTTTTTACGCTGGCCTCCACGTTCACCTGACATAACGCAATGCGATTTTTTTTTATTTGGGGCTTTATAACCGATCGTGTCTACGTTCCGCCGCTTTCTAATGATTTTCCAGAGTTGAGACACAGTATTTAAGAGGCTATTGCTTCCATTACTGAGGATTTGTTAACCAAGGTGTGAGAAGAATTGGACTTTAGATGTATAACTAAAAGGTGCACATATTGAACAGTGTACGAAGAAGTAAGTTAGTTTACCTTCACTCTGATGTGATATAAAACTGAAAGTGTTATAAAGTAGCATCGAAACTGGGCCACTCTCTTGCGGAAGCGGGGCAGACTCACCCGCATGTTGCCCAGCTTGTGCCACTGCGGCGTGAGGTAGTACTGTATGCCGACCGACGCGCCGGGCAGCGTCACCCCCCTGATGAGCAGGATGAACAGCACGGCGTAGGGCATCAGCGCTGTGACCCACACCGCCTGCCGGCACACGAGCACACCTCACCTCACCTCACCCGGGGGACCATGTCGCCAGGAGCTCCGCTAGGTCCGGCACATCCACGAGTGTGCTTTCTTTGTAAGAGTTAGAGTTTCAAAAGAAAATTGTCACGCTAAAATCTCATGGAACGGTGGACTTTCAGAAGTCCAAAGTTTACAGCATAGAAATTTAAGTAATGATTTTGCCTGGGAAAAGAAAAAAAAATGAACATTTGATATTGTGGTTTTAATTTAATTGGTTTTAATACTTTTTTTTTCCTTAAGTCAACTGATGTTTGTATGAAATACATGTTAAATAACACGAGTGTAAAACAGCATGCCTGGAAACACAATTGCTGCTGCTTCTGTGTATCAGGCATGTTTGGCTAGACGGTGGAGGGAGCACATTACTGCATCCCAATAAGGATTACAATAATCCCTACAAATTAATTTATCTGTAACCTTGTGTAGCTAAGTTTCTATGCTTTTCTTATTCTGAATTCACGATTTTTTTTTTAATCCGGCAAGGAGGGGGGATCCGGACCCCAAAGACGTGCCCCCTGGCTGGGTCCTTGGTGGCGCTGCAGTACCAACCCACTCACCAGCTCGCCCAAGGCATTTCGACTGCGGTATCGGAGCACGGAGTGGCCGCGACATGCTAACGAAAAACCCTCTCTCTTACTCTTAATCAAACACAACAATACCTCATATTCGATACCAAGTCCTAAATTACTTCATATTTTGCGCAAAGTAATAATTGTTACTAACATTACGATATCCCACCAACCTGTGCGGTGTGTTTTGTGTTCCAATAAAATCTCGAGAGTTGACCTCATAATTTTTATTTGAAAAAAAATATATATAGTGAGGCGGAATTGTGCTAAGTCCATTAATTTTTTTTAAATTTATTTGGCCACTCTTAACTACACCAAACCCTCACTTAGCACCTCATAATTTGCGTGCATTCATTTAGCGCGATGTTAATTTTACTGCGCCAGTCTTGAATAGCCCGTCTGTAAATTTCAGCACAAAATCGCCACAGGCAAAAACAAAAGTCGGGCATGACGCCACGAAGTCTGCTTAAACTCGGTAAAAAAAAAAAAAAAAAAAAAAAAAAAAAAAGCTGATACACCTTGGCATACACTTAGCTACACGAGGGGGGAAGAGATGCGCGCGCAAGTCTGACTACGCTATCCGCTGTTGTACAAACATCATCTACAGTATGGCAAGTTAAGTTGCGGGTATAGAGTGTAAATGAATATATATTTTTTTTACGTCTGCGCGTATGCCGCTGGGCTGTACTGTTTTCACTCAGCCACCGTCCGGGCCGTGATAAACTTCAGTCTAGCCAGTGGCAGGTAACTCGCACGCACCAACACAAAGCAACGTCAGCCCATGCGTCAGCCGTTAACTGTTCGTGCGCAAACACCTGCAGTTGGAATAATATTAGAACCATGGCTTCCAAGAGAGAGCGTAATTCATCGTGCTCAAGTATTTGAGAAAAAAACTAGAAGTATTACGACATGCAGAATGTCAAGAAGGCCACGTTTATGTTTGGCCCCACTTTAATTTTAAGCTATTCAATTGTGCGCACAATCATAGGAAATATGGACTCTATAAAACGTTTACATAAGTCCGATGCTGTTGCTTGTACCAGCGGGAATGTATTTCACATTAGATACCGGAACAGTAAGGAACAGATGATTCACATGGAAAAGGTTGTTCAATGAATGGTGCAATTAAAAAAAAAAAATCACGGGCCTGACAGGATTGGTGTGAACGAAGCGGTAATACGTGAATAAGCACTTTAATTTTTGAAAAATTAAAATGTAAATATCCGGACAGTAATATTGGTTTCACTGTCAGTAAAGGATGGTTTGGAAAGGTACGCGACGTGAGTTGAAGGTCACGCCCGGGCGGGCAAGCCAACCAGCCGACTGACGGTTACATAACTACCTATCTCTCGTTACACTGTGTAGTATTTGTCACACAAAGCAGGGCTGGCGCGTCCATATAGGCAACCGTCTAGGGCGGCAAGTAGCTGGGGGCGGCGCAGCACGACACATAACAGCTGATCTAATATTTTAACGATTATTGAAATTAGATGAAAATGGATTTTTGTAACAGTTTGGAATGTTTATATTGATATAAGTAATTATTTAAAGTCCAGGGTAACCTGTTTATGAATTGTAATAAGTAAAAAAGTAAAAAAAAAAAAAAAACCACAAGCTTGCTTACATTTGATTGTTGACAAAATCTTAGGCTTACGTGATGTATTTTGAGGCAAGGAAAACTTTTTTTGGGGTGTCCGGCCGGGGGAGGGGGGTATTAAGGTTTTTCGCCTAGGGCCCATTTTACCTTTCACCGGCCCTGACACAAAGTAATCGATGGTAGGCTTATAAAGATAAATGGTGTGACATATTTATCATTCAGCGTTATTCTACGCAGTTATGTTATGTAAAGAATATTTACCTAGACATTTTGGAACATATTAAGTAAATTAGCCTTGCTATTTACGGTGATTATAATGCTTCAGAATAGGCGATTTCGAATAGCGCGAACATTTTTAGGAACTCGCTAGTCGTGATAAGTGAGGTATTGGTATTTAAGATGCGGTATTTGTTGTGTAATTTTTTCTTCGTTTTTAATTAATGTTGTCACAATGTTGACATGTTAATTACATGAACTTCTTCTGGGCTACCAACGACCTGTAAGTGGTATGTATTTTATTTTTCTGGGTACGATAGCAAGTGTTTTATAGTGGTCACTCGTGCATTTTAACGTCGACTTCAAAACTGAAAATATTCTTTAAAAACAAACCGACTCGGAAATGTCGTTGTTAAAACAGAGACTCGGTAAGTAGATTATGGAAGTCGGGAGAAGTTGCATTTATTCCCCGGCAGTCGTTAATTGGGAGCGGTGTCGCTACCAGTAGCTCCTCGCGGGTGACGGCGGGGCAGGTGCGGTCGTTCCCCAGGCGCGGGTTTATGACTTCGGCGAAGTTTCCCCGGCGCAACTGTTTCCCGCCCAGAGACGCGGTTCCTCCGAATCTTAAATACTTCACGACCTTTGATTCCATTGAGAGCAGCGAAATACTCGCAGGTGTGCCCGGCATTCTTGAAGCCCCTGTCACACGATGGAAGTTTCTGTGGAAGGTAAGCAGGTATGGATGGTTCTGTGGGACCTCTGGCCGTTTTCGTGGAAGTTTTCGTAAGCGACCGTGTTCGAATTTCTGTGGAAGGTTTCTTACTAGGTGGAAATTTGATCCAATCAGAATGAAGTGGTAGTGTGCCCCTAGTGTTTAAAAATTGTAATTGATTTTAAAGGGATGTAAGTTTTCTTGATTACTGATTTGTAACTCGGTGAATATGTGGTTTTTTGATGCAGTTATAACATTATGCGAAACATCCATGTTTATTCAAAACAAAGAGTATTAACCTTTCGCACAAGCTAGGCCTACACCAGTCAATTCTACGTGTAATAATAGTTTCTTTAAGAGGAACAACCACACCTGCTGCCATGGAGGCTTGGCTAACAGTTTTGCTGGAAGCTCCTAGCGGAGCCTGTAAGAAACCTTCCAGCGTGTGGTACAGCGGCTTAACTCGCGTGTTCTGTACATAAATCGATGAAGAGGGGTGCAAAGTGCAAGACACTGGACTTGCGTCCCAGACAATCTATGTCCGGGCCCCGTTCCGACCGTCCTGATTTCTATTTTCCCATTGCTTCCCGAGATCATCCCAGGCAAAGTCCGGGACGGACTCTTGCTGTATAGTGATTGGTCGACACCTTAGAGTTGTGTGGTTGTGTGTTACAAACTCTAATGACCTCGCTGTCGGCGAGACGGAAAGCCCGAGTGTTTGTCATGACTGTGTTGTCGTTGTAAATGTAAATCGACATGTGGTTCCCCGCCTGAGGCAGGGTCTGCATGGATGGAGTGGGGCTGATACAGGAGCCGGCCAGCCTGGAGGATGCGTGAGGCGAGATGGGAGGGAATGTGGAGCGGCGACGGGAGCACCCCGAGATAACCCGCAGGTCACAGTAACGTCCGCCACGTTCACCGCTCGTGAAAAACCAGGGTTTGACCCAGAATCACATTGGTGGGAGGCGAGTGATCTAACCACTCAACCACGGCGCCTCACCACGTTGTTGTTAAGTGAGTAAATAATAAATCTTTAGCCACTGATGGCGACCAGAATCATACGTTGTTTGCAAGATGTGATTACACAGAGTGGTGTGCCAGACTAGTAGTAATACCAGTAGCAGTGTTAGTCTGAAAATTTTCACAATAAAAACTAAACATATCCATATATTTTGTGAAAAAAATTTAAAGCAAAAACTAACATCTTAAACTTGTTAAAAAATCATTTTTGATGCTTGTCAAATTTTAAGATGTCGTTCTGGGCTTATTGTACGTAAATTCGACCTTTATTGTTATGTTTAACCCTAAAATAAATGTAGACATTATTCTTTAGAGCCGAAGGAAAATAAATATGCTCTTATTTTAACAGCGTATTCCTCAAATGGAAAGCTTGAATATTATTATATCAATTCCTGATCAGTTACACTAGCCACCAATACAAACGTGTTGGTAGTTTCTTTTGGGCTGATAGATCACGTCCGAGAGTCAAGTCGTCCAGTGTTTGGGACACAAGCGCGCTCTCTTAGAGACGGTATTCCAAGACACAAAAATAAGAGTTTAGGTATTGAATATGCTACACCTATACCCTAACCGTATTACTAGTGAACGAAGGACACGGTCAGTTCCTTAATTTTTGGGAACCGATTTGCTGATTTGTTGCCCAAATTCCGCGCATGCGCAGAGCACTCTTTTACGTTGATTTCGTCCGGATGGCGGACCCGCGTCTGGCGCCATTAACTCGTATTGTATAGTCACTTTCGTGAACATCGGCGGACGTAAAAAGCGTGTTGGTGTGCAAAATTAAATTTTATATAGAGAAACTATCCTGGAATACATTATGTATACTTTAATTGTCATAACAAGATAATCGGTACTTAAAATGTACTTGAGAAAATTGGAAAGGCGGTTCTATTTTCATGCGACAGTGCTGGTATCCCTAGTATTTTTGCATCAACATTTGCAAAACGTCAGTTAAAATGAGTTGAAACCATTTTAATAGCCTCGCGCAGGGCACCGTTTGTTAAAACTGTTACCGATTCGTTCCCTTGCTGGGACTCGGTTTGGACTCGTTCTGGAACACGGCCCGCGAGTCAGGTTACCTCTGTGTCCAAACAAAGCGGTGCTTATTGGCCACCTCACCCGAGCGGCTTGCAATCCCGCCCCAGGATTGGCTACCCACCTTGCCAGCGCTGCGCACGCCCTTCCACAGCGAGAAGTAGACGAGTATGAAGACGGAGAGCACGCACAGCGCCAGCGACCACTTGATGGGTCCCACGCGGTCCAGGCCGTCCGACTTGTACTGCTCCAGCACGCTGCGCCTGCGCACAGCACACGGCTCGCTTCAGCTGGGCCCTCCGTGGCCTGAGGCGCGCGGGAAGCCTACAACTCACGTAGTTTCGGTTCCCTGCAAGAATTTCCGAAGATTTCCGAAGTTTTGCCTTTTTGGTATTAACGCCACTTCAGCCGCTAAATCAGAAGTTTCCAATGAAAACAAGCATGTTGTGACTGACATAACCTAACCTAACCCTTAGATTTTTTTAATTTCAATTTTTGAGAGAAATCCGAAGTTGCACGAACGTGGTAGGGAACTGAAACTACGTGAGTTGTAGGCTTCCCTGAGGCGCGCGACACTGCTCAGGACTGGCAACAGTTGTCCGCTCTGTTCCGCGGCCAGTGTTCGTGAAGAAACACCACGCGATGCTTTGCAAGGAACGTCTGGGACATGGGTGCCACTCGTGCTGATTTTGGAAACTGTCGAATTGAGAAACGGTGGGTGACACCGACTTCACTACGTCTCATAGTCGTGCAGAGGAAGTAGTATCAAGAGAACAAGCTATACCATTGTCATGACCATGATGATCTGATGTGCCGAAACACTGGTTGGGTATCACCTAACCCCGCGGGAGAACCTCGTGGCTAAATTTGATAATCTTCCAGAGTTTCCAAAACTTAAATCTCGCCACATGATCACAACATGTCACAATAAGAAAACGTTTCAGGACCATCTTTGTGTTTTATTATATGTAGCCAAAAACTATTTCGCATTATACATTTTATAACTTGAAAAACCATATAGCATGCTGTTCACAAAAGTCAAATTTATTCGGTTTGAGTTCCTGTAGTTAGCCTTCAATTTGTCCGATTTAAGTGACCAACAATTTCTGCCCGGAGGTCAAATGAAAGAATATTAAAATGATTTTGTAAGAAATCACTTATGACACATCAATACTAAAAAAATAAGAAAAGATTTCATCGAACTAAATGACCAAGAATTGCAAAATCTCTAAGGTGAAGGCCCCACCCACTAAGTCGTGTTATGTTACTTTCTACTAATTATTATTATTTCGGTGCTACAACTAAAGTTGTTTCACTATTTAAGTATAGAATTTTATGTATTTTCTCTAATTTTGTCGCAAATACATTTGTAAATAGCTAGGAATGACTAAGAACCTACTGTTTTTACAGAGTGCATAATGTCAACTCTCTGGAAGTTGATTTCCTGTGTGTCCACAGTTGAATAATGCGAATAACTTAAAAAACTTTGTGGCTATTTAAAAAGGTTGGTTCGTCCAGTTTCTGAACTCTGGCAAAGAAAAACAAAATGTTTACACATCCAGAAGAAGCCAGGAAGTGCAAAGCATATCTCTGATGGATGGTTGAGGACGTATTGAGAGTACAATTTTATCTAAGTGCCTTCATCAAATTACTTGGTTCCGAAATTACCGAGCAAGAACCAGAAGGAACATGGCGGGTGTGTGACACACGCGGAGCCCCCACACACGATCAGTCCGAACTGTCAGTTCGTTCTTATAAGTTGGAACTGAACAGTCAGAACTGACGTGTGCGAGCAATAACGGCGGATTCATCAGTAGGAACTGATGGACTGACGAACTGATGGCTTCCCATAAAATCGGACTGTGGACTCGAGAGCTCAGCCCGAACTGTCGTGTGTGGGAACAGCGTCTCGCCAGTCCAAACTGTCAGTTCAAATAATCAGTCCATCAGCTGGATTTCGTGCCAGACAACTTTGTTTATACTCTCTGGTTACTTTGATATTTTTTTTTTTTTAAACCAAAAGTGCAACTGCACATCCAAATGCAACAGCAACTACAAGACTGATCGTGTGTGGAAAAGGCTTCACTTCAATCTGAACTGTCAGTCCGGACTGAGCAGTCCGAGCTGGGAGCTGGACTGGTGGCGGGTCCTACTCGAAGAACTCGCGCGCCGGGCTGGTGGAGCGGTTGCTCCGCGGCTCCAGGATGTTGGTGCAGTGCGCCGTGTTCCACGAGTTGTTGCAGCTCGTCCACGGCAGCTCGGACCTGAACGACGCCAGCAGGTAGTACACGGCCCAGCCGATGATCGTGTTGTAGTACATGCCCATGTACACGTCCATCAGGCAGATGGCGTAGCCTATGCCTGCGGGCAGACGACAAGACGCGTAGCGACTTCAGCTGGGCGCACAACTGGAATAAATAACAGTAACAGTAGGTCGAGTGGAAAAGATCCGACTGCCATGTTTTCGAACTTGCTGATTCACAACACCTCATAGGACGGTCGTGTGCATGGGAGACAGGAAGTGCGCATAGGAGGGAAATTAATGTATTTTATTTCTGTTACGAACGCATGGCACAACAGCCAATGAGAGTAGAGTATAATGCAAATTTTTGCGGGACTAGAGAATTTTTTGTATTTATCAATAATAGTGTGACAATGTTCAGGTGTATGAAATTTCCTACAGTAAAAATTAATTATGGCTATTACTTAGAAACTAACGTAAATCAACGTAAACTAAAAAAAATACAAATGTCTCATGGTTAGAATGGTAAACCAAAAATTTTACATAGCCCAAATTAATTTAAAATTTGAAAAACTGTGTTCACAAATTGCTGGTCAGATGTTGTCGTAGGATAATAATTTGGTAGTTAATATAGTTATACATATGTCAGATACATCGTGAAATTTCATTGGCTGATATTAACAGCAAGACTTCAATTGTGAACCTATTTCTCACAAGTCGTGTGCGTGTGCTTGGTTTGTCTGACTGTGAACCCGGCTTTAGGTTTCAGCGCATCGCCACGTAACACACGGCGTTCCACGAGGTGTTGCCGCCACTCACCGGGTTTAATCACTACACAGTATAAAGAAAAACATGCCACATGAATTTATGCAGCAACTCGAAAATTGATTGCGCATGAGGATGGATGAAGGACATCGTTCATCAAAGGACTGCACGACAAACGTATCTTGCACGTCGCTACAGCAGAGACAGCCCTGGAGTAAACGTGCGGTACACAAGAGCGCGGCCAACTGTTGAAGAAGACGGAAATATTTGTTGAACATCTTTTGTAAGTTAGTCACATTTGATTATGGTACTCAACTGTAAACAATTCAGTCTGATAAAAACATCGCTGCAAGCATTTACCTCTGAATGGACTATTATTTCATTCGTCATTTTCCTAATGTTTCTGATTCATTTGTAGATATCGGCAATAGAAGCCACATTTGCATATCATATTTTGTTCCGAATGATGTAAGGAATAACATTTATTAGTGGTGACTGCACCATTATTTTCCCCTAAAGTGCCAGTGCTTTCTGACACTCCTCTGTTGATGCTGTATGTTTGTAGATATGATTTATAATGATGAATAGTTGATCTGACCAAAGGCTTGCTATTATACTCAGTCATTACCACGGGAGATGTGGCTGAGGCGGCCCAGGTGAGATGATTCTACGATGGTTTGCCATTGCCTTATGCGATTCATGTGAAGGGACAACACATCACCCAGCCCTGGACTCGGCAAGGGAAGTCTCTGAATTAAACTCGGGACCATTGGCTCGTCTTCCAGTAGTTCCCACCACCGAGAAGAATGAAATACCTAGTTTTATGATATTTTTAACTAATAGTTTAGGTTGTGTCACTATGGTTACGTAAACATAAAAAAAGTGCTTCCTTCTCCATTAAAAACACTTTAAAATGTTCACATTCAATTTACGAAGATCGCTGGTTACAAATTATCCAGGGATCTAAATAAATTTATTGCTATATTCGTAAATTTACGGAAACTGAGTTCACTTATTGTGAACATTAATCCAAAAGGATATTCTTAGTAAAACGTTCAAAAATTGGTTAAATCTATAGTAAGAACACTCTTCGTAGTTCCTGCGAAGATTCAGTTATTTGAAATTACGAAGAACTCTTCGTTTAGTTGATTAAAATTATTCGTTGAAAAGTCCGTAAATTTACTGTATTTTTCTAACAGTGTACTCTTGATAATGTTTGGTCAAACGAACGTGTCACATGTTTGTAGGTACCGTAGATACTGGGCAAAAAAAAAAAAAAGCTAATTCGCAGCCCTGCGCGCGCTTTACTTCTATATTCATCAAGCATTAAAAGTAATTCATCCAACCTGTCAAATTGTAACTGAGCGTGGTGAATCTGGCCTCAGACATGGTCAACAGGCACGGCATGGATGAGCATCTGTTCAGTGGAGCCAATCCCTCACAACAAACCAACAAAGGTTTGTTTGCCTCAACGTCAATCGTGACATATTTGTGTCAAAAAGAACTCGACAAAAGAAAAAAAAAATTGTGCTGGACTTTCAGATGTTTTTTTTTACCCCTCATTACTATGAACCAACTGTAGTCATGGCAACATTGCAATAATGGACGCCTGGCTGATTGCAACAGCGGTGCGTGTGATGTGAGCACATATTATGGAATTTTTCGTGCTTGAACATTTTGTGCGTTACCTACGTTGTTATTCCAACGACGTGAAATCATGCTGCAATATACAGCACAGACAGTTGAATTATTTCTTTTATATTACGTTCAACTGAATGATACGCAATTTCTGGAAATTGTGTCGTTTCAAAGTGACACAAGCGAAAGAAATTTCATTGGTCATGACGCCCTAGGACTATTTTCACCTTTCGTTTTTTTTTTAGCACGAAGGCTCCTGAGATGCGCCCCGCCTGGATCGTCGGCAACGAATGAAGCGGCGCGGCGCCCGAACTGAAGCGCGCGGACGGAACCTGACAAACCGACGTCTCTCGTCGCCGATTGAACAGACGCCTGCCATCAAGGTGCGATTCTTGGAGCGGTAATCCAATCCAGGTTTGAGTCCCGGCGGGTGGTCGGGGGAATGGGGGAGGGGCGAGAACCGGGTGCTCGCGTGCGGATAACACGATTACTGGGCCCGCCAGCAGTGCGGAGGGCAATCACCAGGAGGCAGCACCTGCGAGGGGGTCGCAGCTCGATCACGAGAGAAGCCAGTCACTTGAATTCTGTGAAGACCCAGCTACAGTTGTGCGTAGAGGCCTTGGGTGACTTCCGAGACGCACAGGTGAAACGAAAGTGTGAGTAAAGGCTATAAACGCCAAATAATTAACAACTTATTTGTATAAACAGTCTAACGACTTATTGAAAACTTGAAATGCAATTTTCCGAGTAATTATAAAACAAAATTGAGGGCCTAATCGTTCGGGCTGAGATACTGAATTCGTTACAATTGAGCAAGGAACTCCCACATGCAGAACTAAAGAATGTACCCAAATTCTTCAAGAATTCAAGATTGTAACTATGCGCCATTTGTGCGGTAAAATGTTGCCAACGAAAAAAAAAAAGACAGCACGACAGAATACAGTTCAGGGTTAGTAAAAATGGAGCGCTACACGAAAGAACAACACGATTCTCATTGTTTGAGCAATATTTTAAAAAATAATGAAGGTTTGGCGCTTAATTAAAATCTTGCGTAAATTTTGGGACACCGATAGACGTCGGGTGTGAAGTAAGAACATTTTCCGTAGAGAAATATTATTTACAAAAAGTGGGAGGGAAATTGTAGGAACTTACATTTTTTTATACGTAGCCCATCCTATAGGTAGATTATATTTTTGTACATATTAAGCAGAAATGAGAGAACAATTAAACTAATTTTAAACTGTGGTAGACTGGCAATAGTGAAAAAGTTTTCTCGATGCTCTTACACAAGAAACTGAAGCCTTTTCCCTCGCATGCGACGGCCTGCAGGGTCCCTCTATCCCGCTCGTCATCTGTTTGAACCGCAGTGTCTGCGACAACCTCCTCCCCCCTCCCCCCCCCCCCTCCCACCATGTCCTCCTGATAGCTACATCTCCCGGCACATTGTAACTCCCCCTTCCAGACATGTGATAGAGCCGTCAGGTGCACGGGATTGCCCACAAAGTGCGTTCGTTCGGTTCGTTATCCCCCAGACCCTCGCCACCCCCCTCTTCCCCCCGTCGACCCCACGGTCTGCTCGGCAACTGACTCCGAGGGGTCAAGGGCTGGAGGGCGCGGCGGGGGCGCAGATAAGTGCCGACATTCGCCGCTCGGCGCAGCACCCGTCACAAGGGCCGTCGCTTCGGCCGACTGGCACGCTTGATCTGACGTCAACCTGACACCGCTACTCTAAATGAAGATGGATATATTATATATATATACATATTCAAGTGCATATCTGTTGCGTTACACCTCCTTTACAACCTTAATTAAAACTGTACTGACAGTTCCACACAATATTGATCGAGAAGAACAAACAAATGTGTCAGATTTTCGAACGACCCACGCACTGTTAGAAATTACAGTAAATACATACCGACTTTTCAACCAACGAAGGATTTAATTAAAATAAACGAAGACTTCGTAATTTCACATAACTGAATCTTCATAGAAACTACGCCTTATTTCGACTTCCGAGTTGTATGTTTCGTTCTAAATAAAGGTGGACAATATCAGATTTTTCTTATTGCAGACTTAACCAGATATGTAATGTTTTGTAAATGCACATAGATTAATGTTCAAATTGAAGGTAAACCATTTTAACAGCATGTAAGATATGAATAACGGGAAGGGGGAGGGGTTATAGCTATTAAGATACGTTTAAAACCAAATTTTGGAATTAAGTTCATATGTACTATACGTTACTTTGTTCCCATAGTTGTAGTCCATAAAGTTACAACCATAAATCGATTCTTGACGTCTGCGCATTGACTAACATTGGGTTCGGATTTGCCTTCAGAACTGTCAGAATTATCTGATGTCAAAATGGCCAAGAGCGTTTGTTTACAAACAGCTTGCAAACAGAGACACGTTTGTGTTGAACCTTTTAACACGTAAAACAGTAGCCTAATTTAATGCAGCAAATACTTGAATACACTAGTGAATAGATAACAATCACTTACTGCATTTAAATAAGCATATACAAAGTTTAAGTGGATTATACAACCTCAACAACACACCAGTGTCCGCCATGAGACACTGTTTCTGTAGTTATACTGGCCAGCAAGCCGTTCGATGATTTCTTGAGCGCGCAGTTTGGATCCATATTTAATCTATAGTTACAGCAAATAGTACCCACTAAGCTAAGATTAATGGGTAATATACAGTTATTGAACTATCTGATTATTCATGCATATTCTGTACACTGTTTCACTCACACTATACCACGCTCGCACGCTCTAACTTTCTCTTCCTCTCTCTTTCTCTCTCTCTTTCACTCTTATCTTTTTCTCTCTGTAACTGTACATCTCTCGCATGATACTCATACACACATGTATACGTACGCAATCTACTTATAGAATAAAATAAACTGGAAACCACCAATGCAAGCCTATGTTACATTACAAAAAAAAAAATCGTGTTGAAAACAAATGTATTGTGCATTGTTTAGAAAGGAAAAAAAAATATTTAAAGTAAATTGCAGCAGCTATTGGTTTTTAGGTTTCTTTGTCCTTCAAAACGTTTCACGCAAAACGGATGACACAATTTGCATTTCAAAGCAGAAGCCTAGTTCATAATTAATAAAAAGTAAACATTCTGAAAATAAAGAATACGTATATAGGCCTATTATAGTAATAATTTAATTTAAAGAAGTATTCACTTTAACAATCTGGCAGCCTACCTAATGTTTAAGACTAGTATTACAGCCACGGCATTAAGGTATTTTCAGAATGATCGCATGCTATGACGTAGTCAAAGTCAATTTCTACGTCACCATCGGCATGTTACAACATGAAAAACATTGCGCAGATGGTGCTTGACTACCCCTAATGATGAATAATTAGGGCTATGGGATATCCGATGGTGTTTATATGCAAAATATCAAAAGGTTCAAAATAGATATTTATTGACAAAGTCCACTCAGTGACACGTGGTATCAAATACAAATTATGAGCTTCCATCAAACAAATGGAATACTCGTGCGTTGTAGACTTGCCGTACCAACTGACGTTTTCACTATTCATAATCTGTGAACACAAAGAATTTGGGCATCAACAATATGCATTAAAAAATCTATAAGACCCACACAATTGAAAACAAATAAAATAAAACACGTTATCGTAGGTGTTTAAATTCAATCCGGGTATTTACTCTAGAACAAGTTTTACTACAAATTATGCTTTATCATTCTGTTGCTATAAACAAATAAAATATTGATGGCAAGCATGGCATAACTCTCAATGAAAACTAATGAGACTGGCTACATACAAGTGGGCTTAAAATGCAGCTCAGAAACATTCTTAAAATTGCTAGTATTTAAATTATTGTCCACCGTATGTATTATTTAAACTTGGATGTTACCGTAAACACCGCAGTGTATGGGGTTACTGTCGTCGTAGCTACTCGCCTCACTGCGTGATGACACGCCAGCTCTTGGCGCGACGGATAGCTTCTCCAACGGACGAGAAAGTCGCTGTCGCCGCTCGCTGCGACTCCGGGGAGCGATGGAGTAGCTGCGACTCCGGGGAGCGATGGAGTAGCTGCGACTCCGGGGAGCGATGGAGTAGCTGCGACTCCTGGGAGCGATGGAGTAGCTGTGACTCCGGGGAACGATGTAGTAGCTGCGACTCCGGGGAAGAAGAGTTGCTGCGACTCCGGGGAACGATGGAGTAGCTGCGACTCCGGGGAACGATGGAGTAGCTGCGACTCCGGGGAACGATGGAGTCGCTGCGACTCCGGGGAACGATGTAGTAGCTGCGACTCCGGGGAACGAAGAGTTGCTGCGACTCCGGGGAACGATGGAGTAGCTGCGACTCCGGGAAACGATGGAGTAGCTGCGACTCCGCGTCCCGGCGGCACCAGGATGACTCGCTCAGCTGAACGACCGCAGCTAGTCGCACCGGAACTCGCGCTGTCTCCCACTCGGTCTGCTCACAGGCCGAGAGACTGTCGTCCTCTGTAGTCGTACTCGAAGGCCTTCCGACTCGTCCTCGTTCTTACTCGTTGGGTTACTCGTGCTCGTTGAGCGAGTGTTGCTCGCTCGTCAACGGATTCGAACCAGTCACGTAAGTCGTCAGGTGTTCGCTCTCGTCCGGCAGCCAACTAACCTGCTGGCGACTGCTCGTTCGACTACAGTCACTCGCAGAGCGAGTGTGCCTCGCTCATCCGGGGACTACAATCAGGCGCTTGAATCCTCTTTCCACGCCCTTGCCGCCACCTTACTATAGCTCGGTGGTTACTCGTTTCTCAAACGTTTCTTTACTTGTTACTCACCTAGCGATTGTTTTATTAAGATTATAAAAGAGTGCTTTTTTGATAGCTGTTACATTTGTATAAGTACTTTATGGAAGAAACAATTATCAATTATAAACACCAATTATTCAATTATTATTTTACAGGAGAAACTACTTGTATCAGTCGGTGCACTATTAATAAAAATGCATCAATTAATTAATTTATATGGTAGATCAGAGCTCAGAATTTTTATATTGAAAGATATTTAAAAAATTGAAAACATAAATGGTTGAAACCAAAATGGTGTCTTTTTAATAATTTTCTTAGAAGAGAGAACTGTATATTATCAGATGATGCTCTTCATGAAAACCAACAAGAAATTGTATTTTTTTCTTTAATACATTAAAAATATTTAAACTATAAAGTTTGTCTAAATAAGTCGTGGTATTGGCACATATCTGGCAACAGAGCAGACTGAAACAAGGACAGAACAGTGGGAATGCGCACTGCAATCTAAGGACGAGTCGCGCTGATGGACGGGGAAGTCTCATAGAGCGTGTGGCGGGAGACTCCCCACTCCGCAGTGTGAGTGCGCGCAGCCACCGCCAGGGGCGCTGCGTGTCTCGCCGCACCTGCCGGAGGCCAGGCGCGCGGCGCCGTGCCCGATTGGCGCCCTCAGCGGGTCGCGTCGGCGCGCTAAATGCCTTTGTTTGTGCCGACTGCGACGGGCTGTCTGTCCTCCCGGGCAGACGTTGCTTTCTGCCGTCTGGGCGGCAGAATAACGGAGGTGTCACAAGTTTCATCCTCTAAAACTTCGGCAAGTACGTATACAATCTTTGCCACGCTGAACTTTTCAGGACGTTGACAGCGAAAATAACTCTCGAAATTTGGCGTGAAAACTTGTACTGACAAAAAAACAACGCACACATTTACGTGTTTGATAAAAAAAAAGTCTGTAGACGTTATAAACACTGATAGGAACCAAAAAGAAAATAATAACTACTGTAAGATTTTTTTACACTTCAAGAAACCTCGTGTTACTGGTACGTTTAAAAATGTCCGATGATTACAGTTAAAAGGAAGAAATGAAGGAAGACAGATCGAAGGAAGGGTGTGACCACGACAAAAAAACACAAACTTAGATTCAAAGTCTATATGCGCGAAGCTGATTGATCGATAGAGCTTACTCATCACAGCGTTAAATGTAGTTGTGAAGCATCGAATTAAAAACTTTTTGATTTGATATCTGCTCTGGCGTCACAAGCATACTGTGGCAAAGTTGCAAATAGTTAAGGATCCCAGAGAAATATAGCTTGTAAATTATTTCTTCATCGCAATAGTTTATCAGTTAGACGCAGGAACGTCTCTCTCGTGCAGTATTGGCCACAGTACTTGCAAATACACGTTAGTTTTCTAGTATTACATGGCAATGTAATTGTATTTGCATTCCGTCAGTTTGACGAACGTAATCAAGTTATTTTCCGCATGATTCAACAGTATTTAAGAAAGAACCTCGGTAGCTTTTGATCTCCACATAAAGAGGTGAAAAGAGGGGGAGGGGGGGGGGGCTGATAAAATCTGCGATATTGGCCGAGCCAAGCTCCATAGTGATTTATGCTTTGTTAGCATTAGGTCGGGATGAAATATTGAAGCCTTGAGAGACCACTTTAATCAGAAGATTCCACAGTATTGTGATTAACCCCCTCTATCTAGAATATTTTCCAATGCTAAGCCGCTACATGCAGCATAGCTACTGTATTATGTTTCATGGCCCAACAAGGCACAGGAAGTAGATTTAGCCACTTGTTTAAGTTGAAATTCTTGACCAGGTATAATTATTAAGACAGTTGCAGTATCTGGCGCGATGTAACCAGATATATATCCTCTTGTGATTGCACACTTAGAGCATGTAAATGAATATAATACTGTAACAAGGTATAATATGTTGAGGATGTATAATTAAGACATTCGACGGCAAAAAAGTTAGATTAATAGCTCAAAATGGAAATTATAGCAAAGAATCTAAAAATTAATGATGTCGGTACTACGCATTTAGCTACACGTATACTTTCATATCGTGCGTACTTATGCCAATGTAGCCGTCCCTGTTCACAGATAAGACATCAGCTGTACAATGCCACTTCTCTGGCAAGGAATCGTGCATTTGTCCCGAAAGTAGGGGAAACGTGTGTTGGCGCGCTTACTCCAGATTCCTTCATATTGCCCGCGAACTGGCGTCCTCGCTCGCTTCCACAGAAGCCGGATATTCCTAGCATTTCCTGTCGTTCGCGGCGACTCGGGCCCTAAAGCGGAACACTTCGGTTACACTTAAAAATAAAATTAATTCATTGTGATTCTATTAATCTGTGATACGGAAGGAGGAGGAAGTCACAGGGGAACAACATGCCATTGCAGGGTACAACATAACATTTGAACGACTCCAATATTGACTCGTCAAAATAATAATTATTATACTTATGTTATGAAAGCATATATTTATGTTATGACAATGAGAAGGCTTGATTTGCCAACACTAATAATTAAAAATAACGCTGGAGGTTTTCAATGAAGAAAAAAAAAAAGAACCCAAGGGGAAAAAAATTGAACCCTTTAGGTAGATACGTAAATCAGATTTTCTTCAGATTTTACTCTCAATCTTTAAACCCTTTACCTAAACCTCTTCCAGAGACTGTGCTATTCATGTTGACTATAATTTTTAGCAGTTTATCAACCAGAGAACAATCCTGCAAAACTCGCCAAGTTCTAAGCTCACTTATGACTATACACGGGGCCATACACAAGGGTGGGGTGACGCCTCCCCGATATCCTTAAAAAATCTACCATTCCCACCGAGAAATGGAAACTTGAAAACAAACAGCGGGCAAAGTGGTTGTATCTCCACCTCTCCCCCTTCTAAATTCCGCTTCCGCTCCTAACTGTATTCAGAGTTTGACGTCACACGGCTATCCACAGAGGCTCAAGACGGTGGGACTTACAAGTTTATAGTGAGCTCCGAACCATCTGACTACTGACTCAGTGCTTGTTAATGTGACTCATGCCGGTTTCTGGGGCCAATACCACAACCCTCACCACGTGGTAAAAAATTTAACGTAAAATTTGCAACGGACGGCATGAGATAGCTTTATATTATGAATACTAAATGGTTATATTCTTCGATATAATGAAATGTGAACGATTGGGAAAGGAAAAAAAATTAAAGCATATATATAAATAATTATTTTGATCAATATATTAAAATCATTATTTTGGAAAGATGAACGCATAAACACACAGAAAACAAGCCAAAATCAAACTATGTTTATACATTTGCCATTTGAAATTGGCTAATTTTTTAGCTTGTTTACTGTGTGTTTACATTCGTCTTTCTTTGTTCGTTTTTTTTTTTTTTTTGGGTTTTCTCTATGTCATACAGTGCAAACTAGCAATGGCGTGTGTCAAAAATAATGATTTAAGTAGCTTAGCTTCTGGGTTGTAGCCGCGTTCTTGGCGTTTCGGTTGACATTGCAGTCGCCATCATCAGGTAACTGCTTCCTGATGATGGCGACTGCAATGTCGACCGAAACGTCAGTGAATTATTCGCCAAGGACGCGGCTACAACTCAGAAGCCACGCTACTTCAGGATAATGGCCTTGAAAGACTGCTAACATTATTAATTATTATTTAAACCAATATTACCCATTGAACGTGTGTACGTATTAGGTATCTGAAAGACTTAATGATCCAGCTAGAGTTAAATACAGTATAAGACATTTAAAAAAAAAATGTAACGCGTGTGTTTGACAGAGGTCACGTCCGAGGGCCAGCCCTCACTTGGGTTGCAGAGAGCCAGAGGGCGAGGCTTGGTTACCAGACGCCAGGCGGACATGTTAAGGCCAGCGCGCAGGTAACAGGAGCGTCGCGGAGCTGGAAGTACCTCACGAGCGACGAGAGGCAATGCTCCAGTAGCTCGGAGCTTCAGGAAGACTTCCACCCCCCCCCCCTTCCACCCCTTCACGTGACAAGGACAGCGGCGAGGCCTGTGACGTCACGCGGACCCGCTGAGCCGCGCGGCAAACACTCCAGAGGGTCTGAGGACCGCGCGCGGGCTCCACGGCGTCGCGGCGGTCCCTCTCCCCCCTCCCCCCCCCCAAGACATCTGCCACTCCCTCCCTACCTCCCTTCCCTGGCTGGCATCGGCCCCCGAGGCACGGACGATCGGAAACTTCCGAAAATAAACGAGAAGCACTTGCCTGTCGCACCGGATACGTTCCTGGATGCGTGCTCTTCCTTGCTCGTGACAGCTTTCCGAACGTTGCTCGCATCCACACACGGCAATTTTCAATTGGGTCCGAGGGGGAGAGCTAGGATCAAAATACGCCGTATTGGTTTCAACAGGTTTTTTTTAATGCCATAACGATTTTTTTTTTTTTTAAGTTTTTGGAAGGGTACACACATCAAGTGATTTTAAAAGACCATATTATAACATCATTTTGTTTTAGTCAGTCCCAATTTATTTTTTCCAATACTGAACACCAATTACTTCACAGGCGAAACTATTTGTAGTAGCCAAAAATTATTTACTTTAGGCATTTCACTGAATTAGATAGTATGTTTTCAAACGAAGTCTAATTTTTAAAATTGGTATGGCCCAAAATATGTTGAAACAAAGATGGCGTACCAAGATGGTGTATTTCGTCTTTATCACTCCAAATCTAAAGAACAGAGATTTACGTCTCGTCAAGATGGTTAGGAACGGAAAAACCACGTTACAAATCAGGGATATTGCTGACGGATGCATTTGTCTGGAGGGGTTTTGGAAAACCACTAAAGAATCGAAGGAAAAAAAAGCTCGGATCTAGATTCGAACTTTTCTCTTCTAGAATGCGAGCTTAGAGTGTCACCGCTGATTCAGTTTACTGCAGTCCCACTACGAACTATGGACGCAGTTATCCAACAAGTAAGAGGCTACCAGAGGATGTGCACATAATCTGCCAACGGAAATGAAATGCTTTTTTTTAAGGAAGGGATTTTTTTTTTAAATCCGCCATCGATATTTGCAATTATAAACACTAGTTTATGAAAATTATTTTGCTCTTACTTTGAAATAATATGAGATAGATCATACATTTACTTCAATTTAATTATTCAAAAAAATATTATTGCTGACACAATACCACAAACAAGTAAAAGAGAAAAAGAAATTAAAAATACATATAAAAATAACTTCTCGCCGTTTTACATGTTTGCACTTACAAAGTAAAATACATACCAGGTTTACACAGTGAATATGCTAGCACGGTCATAATCATTGATTGAGCACCATCGTTGTTTATAACCTACTATAATATTGGAGATCCTGTGCCTGTAATACGTTATGCCGGTAAGTAGTAGGGAATTTTATTTTGCCAAAAAATTCTTGTAAATAAGACTCCACTGAACGGACTATGGGCCTGTCTTCTTTAACTCCAAAGATGCAAACACTCTCTCCAGACCCCCTCATGCCGCCAGTTCAAACAAGCCGCTCGGCGACGGAGGCGCGACCCGCGGCTGGTCGATGAAGCTCCGCTCGGCACCAATTTTCTCCGACCCGAATCGGCCATCTCATTTTTGTTGATGGCCAGTATCTTTTGCGAACGGGCGAACGTAATGTTCGTGACAGGTACTAACGACTTATTCTTCATTGCCAAATTATACCTTGTATCCACACCAACATTAAATGTGCTCTAAAATGAAACTTAACAAAACGAATTTTTCGTATCTGGAAAGAACCTCAATGTCCGTGCGGCACCCACGACTCCAGCCCTAGAAGCACAACCACACACGGTTTCAGCGACTTCAGAGCGCGATAGCGGCGACATGGTATCGTCGGCGCGCGCAGCGACCGGGCCGTAACAACTGCCGTGGACTGAACTTTATCCGTCGCGTCCGTTGAATACTTGTTTTCCATTTTGATGCTGCCAACTGATCAGAAGGCTTTCAAAACGTGGCGAACATTTCACTTCCGCATGTTAACGAACATTTTAATTAAGCAGTTATAAATCATTAAACAATTTTTTTTCCGCTGTGATATTTATTAATTTATTTTCAGTTCGACCATACGTAATTTATTACACTTATAATGTCTCGGGAAATTTTTGTATCAAACACCAAACTTAAAAATGTGTTCAAACGCACCTAATTTAAAACATTTAGTGGAAGCCACTAAATAAAGAAACTTAAAAACCTTTTTAAAATAGTAAAGGTTTTTGTACAGGTTTTAAGTCCCTTTCTAACATTCTGTAGGTTAATTCAACCGTCCGTGTGTCAAAAGTTAAAGGTTGGAAAGGTTTTGACAGCCGGACGGATGGAATCTTCCAGGCCATCTGATTGGTTGAAGGTCAATTAACGGACGGGTGACGGGCGGATGAGACGGGTTATTATGAGTCCAGATTGTTGGCCTCGATTCACGAGTATACAAGATTAGTAAGTATAGGCCTACTAACTTTTATCATTATTTCTTTTTTGTTAAAAAAATTAATGACACATGATATTCACTTAGCTTTATTTTATCTTCCAGACATATGTATTCTGAAAAATAAAATGAATACCATTACTATAGAAAACAAAGTATTTTCAAAATAAAAAAAAAGAAATATGCTCAGTCAATTTTTTTTTATTTTTAACATTTTCAGGTTAAAAACAGTTCAGAAAATATTAATAACTGTTCAAATCATGGCTTGCAGTGATTTCTGTAACTAAACAAACCAAATGAACAAAATTTTACACAGAAAATAAGTAAGTAAATTCAAACAACATGTAGCCTATACGGAAACTATTGGCTGGGCTCCGCAAAGTAGGCCCAGTAATTAAATTTTTATTCTTGACTGAATGTTTAACATCTCAATGAATTCTGAAAGCTTTCCGTAACCCTTAAAAAAATGGTGGTCTGAATTATCACTATTTTGTATGGATACAAAGAAGAAGTGAAATGAAATCTACAATTTAATTGATAAATATACTTTTATTTGCACTCATTAATTCAAATATGTTTATTACTTTAACGAACAGATTATTTTAACTATAAATTTTATACATGTTTGCTATTTAATTTCTTCCAATCTGTGTTATTCTGTTAAGGATAGGACGATGATAGGAAAAGTAGGAAACGAATGGGAGTGTTTCAAGTTTAATGTGTCTCGAAAAAGTCAAATCATTGGTTGTTCCAGTCAAGTGGAAGAGAGATAGATGCGGCGCAAGCGTACAATTAGCGTAACGGGACACCGCGTAACGGGACAATGTGCGTAACGGGACAATGAGTCATCATTTTTCGTGCGTGCAGCCGGCGTTCATCGATTTATTAGACGTTGTCACGTCAAAAAACGACGGGCTGGTCCCGATGTGAAAGTTTCAGAAGGAATATTGTGTCACAAACCATACACCATGCATGGGTTTTATTTGATAATTGTAGCGGAAGGAATCTGGTTGCGTATGTAATCAGGCTCGCGGCGAGAGACGGCGTCACGCGTGCAGCGCGCAGAACACGCGCGGATACGAGTCACGACACTGCGTCACGCAGCGAACACGTAGTTGCACTCGCGAGGGTTACGGAACTACTCGGCCGTCGGACAGCGCGCATTAAAGCCCGGTCGACAATTACCATCGACGGACACTGATCGCTGACTGCCCCACGGCGACCCTCTGACGTCATGGGGGTGTGTGGGAAATGGTCCGAATAAATTGGTCAACTCGAACTTTTTGATCCCAATCGGTGTCCTTTGGTAGCATAGAAGAACGAAACCCGTGATATTTGCTGTTTCGGTTCCCGTTTCGAAAATTAATGTAAACAGAAAAAAAAAAAAAAAACAGGAAGCCAAGAAGACCATGACGAAATGTTCATAGCTATATGCTGTCCGTTTGCGACCGATGTTTTTCAAAGGCTGAACACATGAATTTATTTTGACGTGACGTCTAATAAATCGATGAACGCCGGCTGCACCCACGAAAAATTTTCCCGTTACGCACATTGTCCCGTTACGCTGAGTCCCGTTACGCTCATTGTACGCTTGTGCCGCATCTATCTCTCTTCCACTCTATTGGAAAAGCCATAGATTTGACTTTTTCGAGGCACATTAAACTTGAAACACTCCCATTCGTTTCCTACTTTTCCTATTATCGTCCTATCCTTAACAGAATAACACAGATTGGATGAAGTTAAATAGCAAACATGTATAAAAGTTATATTTAAAATAATCTCTTCGTTAAAGTAATAAACATATTTGATTAATGAGTGCAAATAAAAGTAAAATTTATCAATTAAATTGTAGATTTCATTTCAACCCATTCTTTGTATCCAAACAAATTAGTGATAATTCAATAAAAATGATTCAATTTTATTCATAAAAGTATGCAATCATTTTATTAATGTTTTGTTATGACGTTGTCACGTTAAACTATCGTCCGTAAACCGCCTTTACAGACAACCAATTTTTTTGGCATAGTGATTACAATTCATTTATACGTATGTCTGGTGCAACATAACTTTTAATTTATCATTATAAAAATATTTCTACCCACTGAATGATACGTTATTTTCGTAGCAATTATAGTATTAAGCGAGAGTAACGTCTCTAGCTATCTACTGGGCATGAACACACCCCACTGCCGTTGCTTCAAGTGTTTATGCTGTTTAATGCTATATAACGTTATTAGTAGCATTAAGCATTTACACCATATATACCTATTCTAAAACGTTAAGAGGGCAAGTCCCGTTCCAGGTCATTATTTAAGTGTTACGTTTGACATACAATTATAGACATTGTTAGTACTGAAACTTAACAAAATTATATATATATATATATATAACGTTTCACATTCATTTATAGACTTTGTTAGTACGCGAAATTAACAAAATTATATATATATATTATATATATATATAGAATACTGTTTGAATTATTAGCTGGCAATTTTTTTTAACATGTTTGTGCAATATGAATGAGAGACAAATGGAATTAAAAAAAAAACTAAGTTTTAATGACAATGCTGGTGGCAACTGCGTATGTTTTAATTTTCTTTCAGAAAAATATATTTAATTTTACTCTACCTTTTAAAATCATAATAACTCTGAGAATTTTAAAAGGCTTGCTAAAACAAAATAATTATTTTCTGAAAGAAAATAAACCGCACCATTGTCGGTAAAATTGACAACCTAAAAATGTCTAGTTTTATATTTAATTTCATTCTACTTAGTCATACTGCACAAAAACGTTAAAAATGCACCTTTGCCAGCTAATTATATATATATATATATATATATATATATATATATATATATAATATTCATTTTGTAAAAGTTCAGCTACTGAAAAAGTTTGAAAGTGTAGCCGTGTGGAACGTAAATATAAAATAATGACTAGGAACGGGACATACTACTCCATTAACTAATTAGCTGTACAGGACGCGAGTGTACTCAAATACGCCAGTGTCGATGACCGCAGGCACAATTGAATAGATGATAACAGCTCTCGAACAGAAGTTATGTATTCGTTCTGTCCGAACGTATTTTTTCAAACTCAATCCAGAGTCCGAACTGCATTGTCCCCGGGGAAGGGGAGATGAAAACAGTTCACTTTTGTCGTCCGTCAACGGTGGACTGTGTTCGATGCGTGCAGGGATTGTAAGGGAGGATACGGGAGGGAGGGGGAAGGCCGTATTGTGTTCGGGACCCCCGTATCGCGTGCTCCGAACAGAGTGCTGGCAATTCGGATCGACGGGATGTTTCCAATTATCGAAGTCAGCAATTGAATCGTTGCCGCTGCAGCGAAGATCCTGGCAGGTGCGCGCGTTGGTCGAAGCGAGCGCAATCTAGATTTGAATTAATTAAGTTTGTACAAACTTTGGAGCGTGGCCTGCCATCTGTCGGCCGCGGGCGAAACTACGTGCCGGGGGCTAATTAGCGCGCGGTGGAGCGAGGGAGGAAGCCAAGGCGAGCGGCATTCAAAGATCCCGGCTCGGATGTGACGTGTACATTTGTACGGGCGGGGAAACGCCAGAGTCCCACAGCCCTTCCCTTGCGGATGATTAAGTTATCAGGGCCCAGCTGAAGTTGCGAGGGCTCCCCTTCTGCAAATGAAAGGGACCATTCGAAAACACGGCTGCTTCTTACTCAAGGAAAATCTTAACGACACACGCGAGAAGGAAAAAAAAAGTTTTACGTCTGAACTTTTTTTTCATTCGAAACGAAACATATCATAAAGCTTTTTTTTTTTTTTTTTTAAATTTCATACAAAATATGCGCGTTGCTCGATTAAATCAAACTTTAAACCTAGATGAAACATGCGTAACGTCAAGATCATGGCAGACATACAAAAGTAGGTACTGAGGTACTGTAACATATATCCAGTTTTAAGCACAACAAATAGAATTCATCATTCCTACATCACTCAATCAAATACTGATTTCTTTGAACTAACGAAATATTGGTCTAAGTACCCACTGTTTGAGTTTTTTTTTAAATTTCTAGTAATTATTTGTTGGTTATAAAGCGTAATTTGGTCCATCATCTCAATTGTTAAAATATTAAAAAAAAATAATAATAATTTTCTTACTTCAGAAAAAAAAACTTGTTTTGTTTATGAGCAAAATGGACTACTCTGCGAGAAGTTTTTTTTTACCAAATATTAGGTCATATTGAGCAAATCATGACCAAAATTATATCTTTTTGTAACATTTGTGATGCTTCATACGCCTAACGATGGTTGATAAGTATGAATTAGGAAATTTTAATTAATACTTATCAACCACATTCACAAATATATATATATAATCAGAAAGTACTTTCTGAAAGAGTACCTAAATAAGTCAAAGTTGAAACTTTTGGCTGAAGAAATGATGTAACTTAGGTTACGGCCACACGTGCGTGTTTTCACGCTGCTGTTACAGCGTGTTTTCACGCAGCGTGAGATCCTGAGCGACCGATGGCCACACGTACGTGTTTTCACGCTGAAGCCTAGCGCGCGATTTCACGCAGAATGAATCCGCTACCCGGCCACATGTGAGCGTTGTATTGTGAACTGGCACCCATCTATGCTTTGCAGGTTTGATTATGAATTCACTAGCTGCCCGACCCGGCTTCGCACGGCTATAATAATGGGAAAAAATTAAGCCACATCTCCCATTTACAAAAATGGTAAATAAAAAAAATTAAGTGAAAATTTATTACAATGCTGTATAATGTACCGATGGTTTCCCGACTCGTGTACACAACATAAAACTGATGTACCAGTACTTCGCTATGGCAGTCTACAGGCAGATCACTCTTGCGCCGCTCATTATACATGCCCCTCTTTGTGGGTACGCCACTGCCACGCGATGCTCGTTTTCATGGAGACGCAGAAGGCATGAACAATTTAAAATCCTGTTCTCATGCAGACAAAGTACCCACTGTTTCCTGGTTTTAACCACCCATGGGATCTAATTTTCATAAAATGTCATCCTGCGTAACATAAGGAACATTACTGTGAAGTTTCAAGTCTGTAAAATATATATACTTGAAAAAAAAGGGCAATTTTTGATATTTAAAGTACCCGCAAAATTTCAACGGTGATGAGGACTGCACTAACAATGCAATAGTCGTTGCCATCGAGATGAATGAAGCATCAACAAAGCAACAGCCGTTGCCATGGTGATTTCCTACAAAAAAAAACTGGAAATTTTGATATATTACGCCCCTGAAACTCCCCTTGGGATGGGATTTCCGCATAATCCGTTCTTAGTGAGCGTGTACATCACAAAATGAGTAACTATGATAAATTTCAAGTCAATCGGGTGTATAGTTTTAGAGATCTCATGATGAGTGAGTCAGTGAGTGGTATTTCGCTTATATATGTATATATATAATATAGATACAAGTCCTTGTCAGAATTGTAACGGGAGAGGAAAATTATTGATGGTCAGAAAAATGAAAATTAAATAAAAATAATAAAAATAATTCTAGTAAAAGAAAAAAACAAATTAAACACAGAGAGAGGAAAAGAAAACAATAGTTTAGGTTTGCGATTTAAAGTGATAAAAAGTATTTAAATACTAATTGAACTCTTATGAGGGTACTGATTGCTTCGTTGTTAATATCACACGGGTGTTTTTTACTTGTATGCTAAAATTAAGAATGATAAGGCATATAGTGCGTGGCAACAATGTTAATAGGCAATAGGAAATAAACTTCTAGCGCCTGCGGCATTGTCAACATACACTTCGTACGTGTACTGCATGTTGTATCTAACTCCCTCCAACGCATTTGATTCTAAATTGGACTTTAAGTAAGGATCCCTAATGTTATTGATAATATAATATAGCCTATAGCCTTCCTCGATAAATGTACAATCCAACACTGAAAGAATTTTTCACATCGGACCAGTGGTTTTGAGATTAGCACGTTCAAACAAACAAACAAACTCTTCAGCTTTATAATATTAGTATAGATTAAGCAAGAACGCTGCTGTGGTTTTAAGTGCTGTGCTGTTGTTTCGTAGGCGTCGTCGTCGGCGGAGGCATTCAAGAAAATACTGGGTCCATCCCATATTGAGTGAAACATCAACGAAAGGAAAATTTGTGCTCTTTCATAATAAACTAAAAGAAAATCCAGACAAGTTTTTTGAGTACTTCATAATGTCCTTAAACTCATATTAAAATACTTTTGTCTATGGTGAAATAAAATATATCAAAAAGTAACAGAGCAATGTGAGAATGTGTTAGTGCTGAAGAATGTGCCGAAAAATGTTCATGAAATAACTAAACTATATACACACGCGCGCGCGCGCGCGTGCTTTTGAGTTGATCATGGTTTTAAGGTCTTGGGGTATGAAAAGAAAAACTACATGAACATTTTCCGGAAGTCGTAACATATCGACTACAATGGGTAGTATTTCAGAACAGAACGCGGCGAGAATTCCCGCACGTGTGGCCGGGCATCGACTGAAACGCTGCGTGAAATCACGCCAACGAATTGGCCGCGGTGCATTTTCTTGCGGGCGACCTTGAAGACGCGCCTTTCTGTCCTCTCCCCGCCGGGAATTCACGCTGCGTCTGGCCGGTCTCATTCTCCTTGCTGCGGTTCATATTTCTGGCGTCTTTTCACGCAGAATCTCTGCGTGAAAACACGCTCGTGTGGCCGTAGCCTCAAAGAATGGTGATGAACACAAGTATGCTAACTGGACGTGCAGTCCTTTTAACGAGAGGTACTGAAAGTACATTTGACATTCCAAGTAAACAGGGGAAGGTCTTTTATTATATATATGTATGTATACATACATATATAATCCAGTTAGTGTACTCGCTCATTGCCTTTAACCTTCATAATGCTACTTGCCTATTCTACAATGTCCTGCATGTTGCTACTAAACCTAGATATTAAGAAAAATTTCGCTAAGAATTTGAAAATGTTTAAATATTTTGCTTGCTTTAATATATACCCATTATTGAAATCTTTTGAATATTTGGCACTACAATTTTAATTCAACAGGTGTTGATAAATAATCTTGTGATGGTACAGGTATTTCTGTTACTCCTTCAAATAAAAAAAAATACAAGTCCGAATATGTGTGATATTTTATATACCTTTTTTAATTCTCGGTCAGGTAAATGTCACGATGGCCGTGCGGTCCAAAACATATGTTTTCCAGCCCATAGGTCCGAGCTATCATGTTTCGAATCACCTCGGTTCCAATGTATTATGTATAAAAAATTAAATTTAATATATCGATAAGGACCACAACAACAAATGCAGGTAATAGAACATCGATCATACGTGCATGAGACAGAGCGAAGCTGGCTCTCTCTAGGAACAAACAACAGAAACAAAGCTGACGGTATCCAAGATGGCGGCCTCCATCAGAACAGAAAAAAAGATGGCGGTCCTTACATAATCCAAGATGGTGACCTCCAGCAACGAAAACAAGATGGCGGACATGATGTCAGAGTCGAAAAAAGTGGTTGTGACATCAGATAAAATTTGGCGTCCGTGACATTATAATTCAAGATGGCAACCGTAATGAAAATTGCAACGTTTGGGGATTGGGGCGCTCGATATCAAGATGGTAGAATTCAAGATTGTGACTGAGGTAAAAGGTCGAGGTCATCCAAGATGGCCGCCCTGACGTCAGATGTCGGTCGGTCATTGACCCCGGCACCAGTACCTCTACGGTCTACCCAGACCGAGCCGTAGGACAGGCCAATACATATTACTCACCGGTGCTATAAATACCGCCCGAAAGGTGTGTTCATACTCAAAGATTATGGCACATACCGTCACAACGTCATCAATAGTAGGAGTTTAACGAAACATGTTGTGTTCGCAATCACGTAGCTTCTTCGTACAGTAATCTCCACCAGGGACGTCGGAACGTTTTCATGAGGGGGGGGGGGGGGGATGCGAAAAGATGTATCACACTTACCTCAGTCCTAGAGCCGGGGGTTCGGGTGCCCTCCCCTGGAAAAATTTAGAATTTTAGATTCAAAATTGTGCTATTTAATGAGTTTCCGAACCAAAATATTAAATATACCATTCCAAGAATTTGATGACATAGTATGTATTAAATATGGATTAAAATATCGTGGGTAGTGGGTGACAAATAACCTAACCCATGTGATCTACCCCTTAGATTCGGTCTTGGAATGTAATGTCAATAGATATGATTTTCTAATCAATGTGATCACCAATGCAACGTTTGTAACTACTGGTTGAGAAAAATACTACTAGGACCAAACATTTACTCTGGGAAAAGGAGGGGGGCGAAATGCTACTCTCGCCCCCCCCCCCCCCCATGCATAACAGCACGGGGGCGACTCGTCCCTGCTGCCCCCCCCCCCCCCCCCTGTTCCGACGTCCCTGATCTCCACGACCTTCGTTGCTTATCGTGTCTTGTATCGCAGAATGTGTGTTCGTAATCAGTCCGCAGGGCCCCGTTACGATTCGGACCCCACGCCGGCCCGTTCCATTTTTCATTTTTTTGTCAAAAATATAGAAGTTATTGCGATGGTTAAAAAATATATATTTAGCATGTAATTTAAAGGCTAGTCAGTTAAATTTTTCAATTTATTATTTCGTATGATAAAAATCTTTCTTAAATTTTATTGTCTCACGAAAAATGCGAATTTACCGGAATTTGGTCGTAAGAATTAATAAAACCAACCCGAAAATGAATTATCAGGAAAGAATACAAACATTTCTCAAGTTAAATAAGCGAAAGCAATGTTGAAATTTAATTTCCAGATTAAATTTAAAAAACTTTGTTTTAAAGAGTTTATTTGTCAATTTTTCCGGGGAAGGGCAGGGTTTGACATATACCCCTCAGGCCCCGGTAAGGCCGCTCTTCAAAATAGAGTCTGTCCACAAAAGAATGTCCCAGTAAAAAAATTCAATAATATCAGCTGTAAGCGTTGTAGAGTGTGGCTCAAAGTAACAATTAAAGAGCAATCAAAAAAGTTTAGACAAGCGAATGCGCGAATACTGCTTGGTTGTTTTCTCGCTTGCAGGGCGAAAAAAATGGCTATTTCCCCAGTTAGTAGAGGGTGAACCTGTAAACCTTATTTGGCAAAAGGATGGAGCCCCTCCCCATTGGAATCTCTCTCTGTACGAGAGTGATTGAACGTCCAAGTCCCTGACCGTTGGATTGGTCGCAGTGGTCGAGTCGGCAGAGCTTTTTTTCGCTGGCCTCCACGTTCACCTGACATAACGCCATGCGATTTTTTCCTTTGGGGCTTTATAACCGATCGTGTCTACGTTCCGCCACTTTCTAATTATTTGCCAGAGTTGAGACGCAGTGTTTAAGAGGCTATTGCTTCCATTATTCCAGACGTGTTAACCAAAGTGTGGGAAGAATTTGACTTAGGTTGGATGTGTGCCGTTGTATGGCTAAAAATTTGATGTATGATTTGTTGTAAATAGTCTCGATTAAAGTTTTAGGATATAACATTGAAACTAGGACATTATTTTACGGACACTCTATATTATGCCCCAAAAACAGCAAATGACCCAGGGCCGCGCAAAGTCTACGCCACTACTCGCAAGCAGGGACCACAGTTGTTCGCCGCTCGCTCGTATCTTTGTTACGTCACTATTATCGATACAAACTATTTGCAAGCACAGTAGGGACTCAAGCATGGCGCCGCCCGGGAGAGATACTGCACAGGCGAGCGTTAAAACGGTACTCGCGAGAGACGTGTGAGCATCCAACCTCGGTAACGCTCAAATTCACGTGTTCTCACGTTGCAAACACACTTATAGTACGAAACTCGGAAACCAAAGTAGTGCCGAGCGTTTCTTGACGCGAATCACACGTAATTTCCGTACCCGCCGCTAGAATTCGCTGCCGGAGCAGCTACTTCGACAATCGAAACATTCGATTTGTAGACAGAAATTTTAAACTATATAATAAAACGGCTGCGATGAAATCGAGAAAAAAAAAAGACTTGATAAAATACTAAACCCCGGCTTTGCATCTGATTTTCAACAATGAATTTTTATTAAAGTACTGCCCATCTTGTTGAAATTCACGTAAAAGTAAATACCATAACGTTGTTTCCCCTTGTATTTGTGAACTTACGTTCGCGCCACCCGCCACAGATGGCAGCAGCGTGGTTACACATCTCCAGCCCGATGACCAAATGGACTCGTGCCAGATGCCGTGAGCCCAGAGCCGAGATGGTGCGCACGCAGAACCCGAAGATGCAGGAACGCGGACTGTTCCCGCGCGCTGTGAGCTGTCCCGGTTACCTTTGAGCGCCGGGCAGATCCTCCTCCAGATGGACAGACAGCCGCAGCGGTGGAACTGCCCCAGGGCGAGCTCCATGTAGAAGAGCGGCAGTCCGCCGAACACCAGCATCAGGCAGTAGGGGATGAGGAAGGCGCCTGCAACAGCCACCAGTCGTAACACTCGCAACACCCCACAACACTTCCCAAATATTCTCCTCTGACTACCAATAACCCGTTCGGACGTGAATACGTCATATAATTCGGGATGCCAGTTTGAAAAATGAAGTGTCGCGAAAATATATTGGATTTTGGAACGTTTCATAAAAACATTCTGGTAGGCTGAATTTTGGACTACAGACGCCAGAGGATTGTTTCACCATCGCGCCGAACGGGAATTTTGTGTATTAAATAAATAATATAATTTTAAAAAATTGACGTTGTTTAAATTTTTTACGTGAATTCGAGAACGTCTTACTTGACGGTTGGGCCACGCTAGAAAAATTGCGACACCAAAAAAAAAAAAGTACTTTTCAGCGGTAGGCAAAGAAAAAATTTGCATTATATAATTAATTTTGGCGTCCAACAATAATAAAAAAATCTATACTATTGATGTAAATAAATAATAATTTACGTTTGCCAGACACTTGAAGCCTCCTTTGATTTTTGATTATTACAAGTCCCCTCACACGCACCAGTTTTCCAAAAAATAAGTAAAAGCAGGGGTTTAAACTTGTTTTAGAGTCCAGTTCAAATGAATTTTTAGTATTTTTACAATTTTATGAATATATTTATGTCGCCATATTTCATCCAATATGCATAAACAAAAACCTATTAAAACAACTAATCAATCTCAACATTACACTGTCCTCGATGATCAACAATTTCAATGAGTAATGTCGAGGGCTATTATCGAGTAATCGACTTTTCGGTCGCCTAAGCGATCATTGACGGCAACTGGTGCCGGGTACACTAAGCATGTTTGCAACCTGGTTCACAAAGATAACATTCGTGTTACTTCCTGCATACGGCAATGCAAATATCTTGCAGCAGTTACAAAATGCTTTGCTGAGTCAAAAAAAATTATTTATGAAGAAAACGTTGTCTTGCGTGTATAACATTCCATCTACTTGAATGTAAAGAAACATTTTCGGTGGGTCAACAAAACCTAGTTGAACGAAATAATTTCGTTGTTTAAACCAACTTATCAGTAAAGCTTAATGCAATCACAACCTGTTTGATAATAAAGCTTTGACAATAAAATCACGGATATGTTCTCTCTGCCCGTAAATGAATGTTCCCACTTGTACGTGGGAATCAACTTACTACATTTTTAACTACTAGCTTTTGTATGAATAATTTTTCTTTGAAAGATATTTTTATAGTACTGAAGCAAAATATTACGCGTGTGCATTGAATAAATATTCATATATCTGTATTTCCTCTTATTTATGAGTTTTAAGGACATTAAAAGTATTTTTTTTTAAGAAACTAAATGTTTTAGACTAGGAAGTTTCGTTTGATTGCCTTAAAATCCGAAAAGGCAACTGTTAGTACGTCACATAAATGAAAACAAACCTATTTATAATATCCACATAAATTGAATAAGAAAATATTGATTTATTAAAATATTTTTAATTAATTAATATTTAATAGTATTTTTAACGGTATGTTTTCATTTATTTTTAACAATTTTCAAAGTTTTCATGTATGTAAATGTGCTTTAAAACGTAGCTCTTATATAATTTTAAGTTCTTATTTGCGTAGAAGTTATGAATTTGTCAGTGTATCACCAAAACAATACAAGTCTTAAATATTGACTTTCCCCCTAGGTAACATCAGTAAAATATATACGATACAGATAAGTGTTTTGCAAGATGAATATAAGATCCAAAATATCATTTTTCCTGTACGTCATTTTTGCCTACCTGTTCTTCCCATGTTTGGGACTAATACATTCCCTATAAAAAAACTGTCATGCATGAAATAATATAGCAAACAAACCTAATAAGTTACATGTCCGCATAATACTTGAAAATTTTTTTTGTCGTAGTCCCCTAATTCAAACAAAGTTAGGACTGTTTTCATATGCCACCAATCTTAAAAGCAAACCTAAGATAATGAGAAATTTTCTTGGTGTTTGAACAAGACCTTTACAGTATGGTTTCGGTTGTAGGCCTAAACCTCTCTCTGTTAGAGCCTGTTTGATTGAGAATTGATGATCAAAGGGAGAGAAATTGAAATATAAGTTTTCAAGAGCCATCACTTTATTTTCCCCTAAATAGCAAAGGTTAGTTAAAATATAAAAAAACTAATGATTTAGTCTTCACTATATTTTTTTATTTATTTCATCTTTGATTAGTTGTAAAATTCATCACATGTATTGAAATAGTAGCTGACGGGTCTGTTTACCGTGGATGCAGTTACAACATATACTAAATTATTTACAATAATTACTAATTTTACCTAAACAGCTAAACAAGTTGCATCATGCTTCCGGGTGGTTCAGTCTTTTAACTCTCCTTGCTTTTCCATGGAGATGCCTTGGCCCGTGATTGTAACACCCATTCATGTTTGTTAATTTTAACATAGCAAGTAATGAGAAGGCGAAGAAAAATAATGTTAACCAACCAAATATCCTCAAATTTCTCGCCTTTATTCAATAAAACATCAACAGAGGAATTTACTGCTGCATTTCAAATATATTGTAGTATATTGTGTTTAAATATGTTTAAAATTTTTATTTGAATGGTGTGTTCCTCATTCAATAAAATAATAAAATATTTTCTTTCTAAAAAATAAAATAAAGGATAAAATATATTCTTTCTAGTTTTGTGTGTAAAATTTATTCGTATCACTGGAATAGGGGAAACTTGTATATTCACGGACGCAAATACGTACGATAGTTCATGAATGTCTCTCAATCATTGTTTGGACCTTCCAACAACTCAACTTCTCATCGAGGTTGTTTTCAAGATCACGTTTTTTTTTAAATACAAGAGCTACTGCATGTGCCCTAATTCAGTCGTGAAAAAAAGTCCAGTCGGATGGTACCAACCTCGATGAGTTAAATGTCAGCATGACTTGGGGTGATGAAGTTTGAGTCCCACATTGAGGATATGCGCTTTAAATATTAGTTAGATTGCAAGACGCCTCTCACAATGGCTCTTTTTTTTTTTTTTTCATTAATGCGTTCGCGTTTACAGTACGTTGATCAAAAGCCGGGAACGAAAATTTTTACCGGGTGTGGAGCGTATTAACGGGAACTATCGTAGTTGCGATGCTCAGCGCTTTGAGTGTTTCCTAGTAGCATTGAATATATTCATTATATCAATATATATATATATATATATATATATATATATATATATATTCAATGCTAGTATCGTCGTGTCGTGTCGGGTGGCTCTTTTATTCACATAACTGCGATCCGCAGCGCCAACACAGGGTTGCCAATGCCACCTGTCGCAGTTTCATTTGATTTTTGTTTGGCGCGGACTTGTACAAGAAGGAGTGACTTTGATGCTGAACGTTTTATCGGCGAGATAAATCGAGGTAGGGTGTTTGGGAATGTGTGTGGCCTCTGAAGACTGTCAAAACTAGGAACCTGAGAAGCCACAGAATTTGGTGTCCCTGCATTGTAAATACCACAGCTGCCAATAGCGTTCGCACATGCAAACGCGTGGTTGAAAGGGGTCTAAATCCGCGCTATTCAAAGATGCATAAACAAAGGGTTTAGATCTTGAATATGCTACACCTAGTGCATGATAGGACACGGTTGGTCCAGTTTTTTAGGGAATGGATTTTGGTTCCTATCCGTGACCTATCTGGCGCCCAAATTCCGCGCATGCGTAGAACTAACTTTTTCGTTGGTTTCGTCCAGATGGCGGACCCGTGTCTGGCGCCATTAACTCGTATATATTCAGTATTGGAGGACGTAACAAAGGTTATGGTGTTCCAAACAAAACTTTATGTTAGCAAAACTATACTAGATAATGTAATGATCATAACACGATATAATCGCACCTTAAAAAGTATTTGAGACGATTCAATTTTTGTGCCATGGTGCTGCTGTCTCTAGTATTTTTGCCGTAACAACTGTATCGATGGATCTGAAACGCCCGCTAGCATGCGTTCGCGCAGGGCACCGCTTATTAAAACTGTGTTTGATTACTTTCCTTGCCGGGATTTGGTTTGAACACGTTCTGGAATACTGCCCGCGAATTAGGTTACGGTTGTTCCCCGACAAGACTCACGAAACCATGCAGCGGTTAAGACGCTGGACTTTTATGTCCATCATTCTGCGGGAATCCTGATTTCGGTTTTCGATAGTCTCCTCAAAAATAATACTAGCCATGGCTGATTCCTTCTCTAACGTACAGAAAGGCGCTTGAACTCGTGTCATTTGGTTTGAGAGATTTTTGGCTCTAAATTTCAACAAGAATTAAATTCATTTTTTTAAAATTTAAATACGTTTCACGTCTAATTGCAACACAGAACGTCGTTGGGCCTCGAACTGCAACACAGAATGTCACTCATCCTAAAGGTTTTTTCGTCTTTCAAGTCCTTTAAGAATAGAATAACTGGAAAACAAATGCCGTCGAGCCGCTTGTTGTGGTTGGGGGGGAGGGGGGGGGGGGGTGACGGTGAGGGGAGGAGGGGTGTCCACCGCTGCTGACTCGCCGCGACGCAGTCTTCCGGGCCGACGCTCGCATCAGCGACCAACAGTCCCGCGAAGCAGCTGACCCGGCGATAATGCACTGCTGATACCGCCTTTGTCGCCGTCCCGCGCCCGGTATCAGCGCCCGCCCGCAGCCTGAACACGCGGCTTTCATTCCACCGGTGATTGCATCTGCCCGTGTTATCTTTCGTTCTGAAACAATGCACATGGTTGTGCGTTTTACAGTTTCCACTAGCTTGCCTGCTTATCGCAATTTTAAACGCGAAATCGCACGAACCGTTTTAATTACTAAAAATTTTAATATTCTGATAACATATATATCAATATTAAAAAAAATTAAAATGTTATGAAAATATATATTTTTTTCTCTCACGCGATGGTGAAACTGCACTTTAAATGAAGTAGCCTAAATGCCATGTTGTTTGATGGCCCAGCCACACAAACTGTGGCAGATCTCGGCGCGGCGTGCCTGGCAGCGGTTCGCGCGGACGAGCGGAGATTTACGACACAGCTTCTCCCCGACAGCCGAGCTGGCAGCGCGCAGCAACAGGTTGTTAGGGAGTATCGACCCCCTGCCTCCCGCCGCCGACGGGAGTCCTAACAGGACGCGAAGACTGCCGGCGCCCTCTCCCCGCGGCGGTGACAAACGACCTCCTCGCGGCAGGAAAATACGGCGGGGCGAGAGACTTCGCCCCGCGGCGACGTGTTTGTCGACAGATTCAGCAGCCCCGCACCTGGTGGCATTCCCGACCATGCAGTGGTCGCGGTACGTTGCAAGTCAGATTGCTTCCGGCCAGCAAATGGGTGGGGCTCCACCCAGCATCACGATGGCATTGAAGATCTGAGGCATAGCAATGGCGTATGTCCAAAAGCTTACATAAAGTCATGCACTCCCATTGCACAAATCTTTCAAAGATAATATCTGAGGCACATTTTACCTCCCATCGTTCAGCACGAAATGCAAATACTATTTTTCTACTTAAGAACTGACCAAGAAAATAATTGAAATATCCGTTAAAAAGGGTACTGTTACCTGACTAATGTTTTTGAAGTTACACTTCTTTACACTGGTTATGAAAAAAAAATGATGAGAATGAATTTTTACGATGCGCGCGCAGCATGCGACAATAATTGACAGGATGAAAAAAGGCTACATACAAATAAAAATTACATTTGGACTTTTAAATAATATATTATTTAGTGATTGATATTGATTACTGGTCCATATAATTAAAAACATTCTATTATTGCGAATATTAGTGATAAAAATTCTGTTTATAAATTTTTTTCAAGTGTAATTTCAAGTGTATTTATATAAGCGTATATGTTTCCGTATGTTTAATTTATTCGCTTTAATATTATGTTTTTATTTATTAAATAATTTATATTAATAACATATTTCGCACTTTTATTGATTTTCATTATTAATTTAAAGTTATCTCGATTATTTTACTAAATTAAATAATACAGTTTTTACACGTGTTATATTAATATTGAATAATGAGTATTATTTAATAATTTAAATCTTTTTGAATTTATACGTTACCAAGCGTATTTATAATAACACTCCAGTCCTTTAAATAATTTATATTCATTAATGATTTGCTTGCAAAATAAAGTTAGTTTTTTATTACGCCAAGTAAGTATAACTTCTAACTCGCGTATATAAGTACACGCACCCATTTTTTAAAAAATAAACTTCTCTGATTATAGTTTAATATTTTCGATCTCCAAAAATAATTATTTTGTAATCAAGATGTAAAAACATATATAGGAAATTGAGGGAACTGGCGTTTTAGAAAGTCTCTGTAAACCACAATTAAAATTCAAGTGTTAGGTAATATGTGCTAGTGTAAAGTTAAAGATTGGTTACATTGAAACTTATATGTACATATACCATACTTTATACGGTGTTTCTGGACCATTGCGTAAAACGCGTATGAGCTACTGGTCATTCAAAATAAATTAGTCGGGAACCTGACTTCAGGAGTGACCTCGAGTTTTCCAGGGATTTTCCCTGGAAGATAGTTGATGCGCGTAACGTATATATGTCGCCCGGCGCCTACTCCTCAGGGGAAGCTACAGTGCTAGTGGTGCTTCGTTTGCATATTTATTATGTGAATTTTATTAAATTTGAAACTTTGTCATGTGTAGTGTGGTATAGGTTCAGGGTGTCGTGTTGGTCAATTTCTGGGTGCCATCTTTTATTCCACTGACCTTTAAATTTGGCCTTGACCTTTAAATGTGACATCTCGACTGAAATATGTTGTTCCGAGAAACATTTGACGCTCCAATTACATTTTTACAAAAAAAATTTTTTTTTTTAATCGAAGAAGCCAAACTGGAATCTGAAATTTTTTAGACTAACACCGTGTATTCGTGGACGTCATTTTGTATTATAGAATAGTCCGCCATCTTTGATGACCCCAAAACTGTCATCTCGAAAACCCTTTACTATTACTCTAAATTTAAAATTGTTTCATTAATATATTTATTGATTTTATTGATTTACATGCTTGGTTACATATAATAAAAGTAATTGAAGCTTAAATATAATTATCAAAATTACTTTTTCATTACCTTTTGACAAGCATGCTAATCATCCGCACTACTAACAAGAACTGGCTCTAAACATGACAACTGCACGGCTGGATATGACCTCTGACCTGCATTTCATGCCTCTTTTTGGAGCCTGAGACCGGAGCTCCATTTACACGCTAAGTACTGTATTGCATTTACATACTATGTACTGTATTGCGTTGACTAACATCATGGTGGTTCTCAGCCAGTTAACAAACACTGCAACCTGGATTCAATAACTGACGGACTCTGTCGAGGATACGAATTTTGCCCCTCCTCCCCCCTTTGCAAAGTCACACACCTCACTACGAGGGGTCGTGTGTTTGCATATCGAGCGTCGTGAAACCTCAGACTGTTGACGCGCCGTGAAATCGCGCGCTTGGCGGTAGGCAACAAGAGGCTGTTTCATGCTTTGCAGAATGCCTACCAGCCAGGCGCCGCGTATAGCACCCCGTGTCCTGAAGAGGCATTTTTCGCGTGTCTCGGTTTACGCATGGTTGTTGTTTATTGTAACGTTAGCTACTAACCCGTGTGTCCCGCAAATAAAACACTCAAATATTCAGATAGATAATTTTTCTCCAAAAAAAATAAGATGCCCCATGCATGTGCAGAAGCATAGAAGAGGCATTTTAGTTAAGGGGAAGGAAGAGTTATAACAAATCCATCTATAATTCGGCAGTGCCCATCGAGTTTTAATCAAATAAAGTTTTGTTATTTTTCGAGTTTGAAGTAGTACTAACCATATCAATATGTATTATTACGTAATTCTGGAATTTTGCACAACTACGTATTGTCAAATGATGTCTTGATATCTGTCCGTGTTCAAGCTCAAAAATAAGTAATAGCTGTGTGCCTTAACTTATTAAATTTTTTACTATTATCCATATTAGGTTGTAGTTTTTCTTAGAATCTTGTAGTATATCTTATGTTTTCCTAAACATCAGTATTGCTTGACTATTTCATGTTGGTTATTATTCATTATTTTTTACTCTCTCAAAAAGGCATTATTTTAATTCGTTAACTAACATTTATTTTGTATTTTTGTGAGTTGGTATGGATCAAATATGTTATATTGATTTCAGATTACATAATAATATAAAAATCATACATGTTTTACGAATTTCTTAGTGGTTAAGTGTAAGCGAAGACAATGAGACTTAACATCACCACCTAATATAATATTATCAGAACGGCGCTCTTCTCTTGCTTGTATAAGTAAGAGTTTAATGCATTCTAATGGTTGAGGTCTTCAAGACAACAGTGGTCTCCGAACTTCTTTGTCACCCGACTCATGAGCTCGTATAATATTAGCCTTACGCTGTCCTACTAGCCTGATCTGAGAAATGTTTGCCTAAAATCACCCAAGCGATAGTACACATGTTTTGTACATATTCATACGAAGCTACTTTTGTTTAGTTACAACACAAACAATCTAACACAATATTTGAAGTCAAACATTCACATGTAGGTCTGGAATAATTCACTAGATGTTGAAGATCGATGTTTAAAGGAAATAATAACACGGGAAAGTCACAATAAGGAAGTAAAATAGTTTTATATAAATTTGGGTTTGTAAACACTGAGACATCGTTTGTCAATGTACGTCAATAAAAGTCGTATGGTGTGTCTTTGAGCTAAACAAAGTATAGATGATGTTGATATAAATTTTTTTTAAATATAATATGAATGTGAAATCTGTGGATATTAATGGGTAATTAAGTGATTGGTTAAAATATTTTATTAATTATATTCCCTGAAAATATTTGTTAGATGATAACTGAGAATTAGCCACTAAAATATTTTGTTTTTAGGAATTACTGCAAAAGAATTACTGGTATTTTTACATTCACGAAGGAGAAATTTACAGTAACTATAGTATGTTGCTAGATAACCGATACTTAAAGATTAGGTTTTTAACGCATATAAACATTACTTGCAAAGAAAAAAATTTTTCTCATGACTATTTATTTAACAAATTACACATAGTTAATTCAATGCGAATTTACAAATTACATTGAATATAAGTACTACCATAATCATTTGTCACTAAAATCACACTCGCAACTAAGCTGTATCCTATATATCTTAACCCCACTACTTCATGCTCGTCAATAGCTTTCATACTAAACTTCACACAGTTCTTGGACACCACAAGCCTTCCCCTATTACTCACGAGGCACAGTCTCTGCACATTCGCCGAACCAACACTCATCGTAGTTACAACCTAGCTTTTCTTTTTTAAATTTAACTAGTGCGACACGACACTATACCTTCTTCTCGCTTCCCGTGACAGACACGAACCACTGACTCGCCTAAAACAGAACTGTCTGGCCAACAATAAATCGTGGCTTAAATAGTCTCGGTTAAATTGTGCAGGAAGTTCACTAAATATCTATGATGGCGTAACAGTCCTTACTTGCCTCACACAGTCCAGAGGTTTCTATTTTGTAGTAAAATCAGTGAGGTGTCGAAGAGGCCATAGATAATTTGTACTGGCATGCATAACATATAGATCCACAATGAAAGACGTAAACGCGACTCCAGGTTCACTAAAACTTTTTTTTACTATTTAATATTTTTAACCTAATTTTCATCACGATTCGACGTGAACTTAGTGGGCTGATTTACTTCATAGTATGCCTGGAATATAATTGCTATGTTTAACATCTCTTTAGTGCCTTCTAAACTAGTTATGCCACAAAACATTAAAGATATCCGTAGTACACACATTTGGCTGTAATCACTGCTCTGGTGTGGAACACATGTGTTTTATCGCTTGCTATTACGACACAAGGGTATCAAGTACCAATTAGCAAAGTGAAAATTGCTCCTTGCTTAGAACAACATTCGTCCATCTACACACTGCACTAGATATGCATTTACTAACTTTAAAAAAAACATTTCTAACATGTCACTTAACTTAAATAATAACAATTTCTGCAAACAATTTATGAAAAATGAATTTAAAATCACTTGGTTTGTAGTATCTGTGAATGCCTTCTACGCTGAATAATTTACTAACATGTTGAAACGATATTTTACGAGCACTAATTACAGTCTCTCCTAACATTTAAAAATTCAAACATCCCGCAAGGAAGAATTTTGCCAGGAATAAAACACTACCTACAGTTTCGTATTTAATCATGATAAAATAAAAAAAATGCAATATTTAAGATATCATCGATAGATGAGATGGGAAGAATGGAAACTTACAGTACTTGGTATTTTGGTGCTTGAAATAAATATGGTGCAATAAAAGACCCAATGACTTCGAAATATTGGCTTTCAAAAGCGATTATTCAGCAATCAAGTAAAAAAAAATCTTAAAAATATAATTTTGTACAACAATAGCATAACCCGGCAGTGTTTATTTATTTACCTCTATTCATCTTAAATGGATGGTTTGTATGTAATCTAGAATCTATAAAGCCTTTTAGAAAAAAAATTGGAAAACAAAAAATCACTCATATTGATAAGATCCTATTATTTTTATTGGTATCAATTGATGATAAATTTATCTTAATAATTCACGTGAAGGGACAATATTTTTGACTATTCCAATCGCCATACAATCGAACCAAATTAAAATAGTTCATATCTAGCGTAACGTAAGTGGATATACAATATTTTTGTAAAATAACACCGTTTTCAAATACCTATGTACATAAATTTTCACGCTGATTGTTTGAACGGCGTAGAAGTTTATGCGCTGCAGCGCCATCTAGTGGAGAGTTATAGCAAAACATTTTACATAAAATAAAATAAAACACTCAGAGATTCCAATTTTCATGGTGGTTGGTCAACCGGTGTCGGAGTTTATCAACGTCATATTTACCAACATCTATTTATTTATCTATATGTACATTATTTTTAAAAGTTTTATATTTATTCAAGCCAACTACTATGAATAATATTTATTTTGCATACTTTTATATAAAAGTTAAATTTAGTAACCGTGGATAAAATTTTGTTGAATTCTGGAAATATTTAGTTTGATTAAAAAAGTGTACTTCCAATTCTCAATTTTTAAGCCAAAAGTCTTAGTTATTAAAATTCTAAACGTTTTTACTCACGTGTAATATTTTTCATTCACGTAAGTTTAATGAATTCAGAGATTTATATTATACATTTAAAATTTTTTATGAGTATTATTTTTAAAAAAATGTGTACCGAATATATTTGCTCAGTGCTAACTTTGAGAATTGCAGGTTGTTTACGTTTCCCTTAAAAATTATGTGGGCAAAAATGAAAATATATAATGATAAAAACATATAAGGTAGCATTTTATGCCACAATCCCACATTCATGTGGTGATGAGATTAGGAAAATTAGGATCAAGATCTAAATTAAGAAAAGCACCGAGTTGTTAACGAAGTGTTTGGACAGCTATCGCAACTTGGTGTCCTACCAGCTTAGACTTCAATTCTCTGCATTTTGAAGTGCTGACTATTTCTAGTTTATAAAAACCTACATACTCAGCATTATTACACATTGATTCCACAGTAGGGACACGTGTCCTAGTTTTAATGGGAAATATGAATTTGCGTAATATTGCCAGAAATAATCATACAGCTTCTTAACTAATGAAAATAAATACGTAAAAGGTAAAGGAAATGTGTATGGTTAAATTTGACGGAAAATTAAAATAAAGTGACAGATGATAGAAGTGTACCATGGTTTTAGAAGTGTACAGTTTTTTTTTTCGATTAACCTGATTAGTGTGTGAGTTATACTATAATTACCGGCAGTAGATGCAGGAAACGTTTGAATTTGACTGTATAATCTTTATTTTTCAAGAGACATAAATGAATAAAAACCGTAAACCATTCGAATGAAATTGAAATAATTCCCATACGCCTTTATTATTGCGGAACTAAAGTTACTCGTCCAATGGATTCCCTTGATGTTTCTCGTCGGTGATGAATAAGTCTGTAAAGCTTCGTCAGCCGTGACACGTTAATGTTGCGAGGAAGCTGACTCGATGGCGTAGCACGTGATTCATGATCACATATTCGGCTACCAAGTTACTCGGAGGATGTCCTGTTGGCTGCGTCGTCTCTGTATTGATAGAACGCAATATTTTAACGCCAAAATGAGACACATCTGCCGATAAGTCGATAGTTCCAAGATACGCGGAGATATACCACAGACAAAACACAATGCAGCGATAAAACGGCCAGGCATTTTTTTTATTTCTTTCGTGTGTGTGTGTGTGTTCTCAACTAGACGTTTGTTTATGCGGTTGTTCCACTGAGCGCATCCCGGACTCTCCCTACGAGTCGGGGCAATTTATTGGATTGAGGGCTGAGTTAGCGGGGGCGGAGGGTTTCATTTGGCGACCGCAGGTTTAGCCTCAACGCCCTTCTCTCCCTCCCTCCCCCCTGCCGCGGAACAGCACCGCCTGTTGGAAAGGGGGGGGGGGGGGGGTTCCCCCAGGCGGCACTTCTCACCCCGATACCGGACTCGGAGAAGGGACAAAAAAACAACTACAATAACTCCTGGAATCTGCGACACATTCATTCGTCGAGAACTTTTGTTCCTCTCTGACGAGGCCTTCCGGGCACGAAATAAACGGGTGAAGGAGGGGGGGGGGGGGGGGGGGGTGAGTTGTAACTCAGGGCAGCAACGAACAGGCAAGGGAAGAAAAAAAAAACAGAGCTGGGGACAGGCTATCCACATTTTTAGAACATAATTTATCAGCCTGAAATCTTTAAAGCGGCAAATTCTGGGTTTGGGAGGAGGAAAGAAAAAAAATTCCTTTGAATATGCCAACACATTATTGTTTGTATTTTGGCTGGATGCATGTTAAGTTAAGTTTTAGTTAAATATTTATTTACTTTAACATATTTAAAAATATCATTAACACTATTAAAAACAATATGAAGCTCAAGTTCGATTCTTGAAGGAGCGCCTAGAATAAAGATTATATTAGCAAATACATGTGAATTTATAATTAAAAAAACATTCATGCAATTAAATTTTTATTTTTAAAATATAAAAAGCATATTTACGTTTTTAAGATACAAAAAATATCCTTTTATGTCAAAATGTTCCTTGAAGTGCTGAACGAACATTACCAGAGCATTGTAGCAGAGGAAAACACAGACGTTTCTTTAAAAGCTTCTGTCGGGGATAAATAATGCAGTCCTTCCCATCCACACAGGTGCTGGTATTAGAATTTCTGAATTTCCCTCCCTTGATTTTGTTTTTTTTTTTCTCTTGAACATAAAATTTTTCAAATACAAAATATTTGATGGTATTTAAGAATTATAATGGCCCATCCCTAATTCAAAAATAATGATTTCAGCTAAATAAACTCTGTTGAGTCGCACCTGTGTTTCCGTACCATGTGCGTCTCTGCCTGAGGACGGGAGCAGATAGCAGTTCCCGAAACGTCGCTTGTTTCTGTTTTGGTAAAACTATTGTATTTTTTTGTCTTTTCGTTTTGTCGTGTTTTTGTCTCGTTTCAACTGTTGTGCTGAATTATTTTGGTTTCAATATTTTTGTGTTTTCATCATTTGTGTGTTTTTTTGTTCACTTAGTACTTTTTTCTTTGTTTTTTCTTTGTTTTTTGACCATATTTCTGTTTCGGAATATTTTGTGGTGTTTATATTCTTGTTGACAACAGCAATTGTTTGCTTAATTTTGTGTGTTTTTTGTCTTTCTTGTGTATTTTTATTTATTTTATTTATTAGTTTTTCTTCAACAGAAAAAGTTCTTAGCAATGGCGTATGTCCAAAATTTTACATCAAGTAAATAAACTCTGCATTTGAATTAACGCAATAATTTTACTGAAAAAAACAATAAGGCTTAAAAATACTCTGACGAATTAATTAATTATATATACTATATCACAAACTGAGTGCAAAAAATGGTTAATGATGAGTTCTTTGATTGGTTTTGCACTGGGAAGTCTCTGTGCTGTCTATTCATTGAACATTTGCCCTGGAGCGATTTTTGCTTGTTTTTCTATGTGTTTGCATGTTCTTCTTTTTAGCCATTCTTGTGGTCTCTCTGTGACATATGTCCAGTGTAAACCAGAAATGGCGTGTGCCCTTGAAGATGTTTTTAATGGATGTTTATGATGTTGAGGCAAACAAAGTTACCGCCTGTGAAAGCATCACAACAAGCCGCGTCCTCGATGCTGACATCGAAAGAATTAGTGAAAACATTATAGATATGACAACAAATGCAAGGACGTAACGTGTTACAATTAACAATACACTCCTTAAACAATGGGAATGACAAAAAATTGAAAAAAAAATCCAACATGGCGTGTGAGAGCGACCCTTAAGGGTGTATGTCCTGTTCCAGGTCATTATTTTATACTTACGTTCCACATGGTTAAACTTGTCGATTTTTTGAGTGGCCGAACTTTCACAAAACAAATAATTATATACATAAACATCGCATACTTCTTGAAAATTCTTCTGACAAAGTTACACTTTTTTACGTTTTTTATCTACTATATACAAATAAGTCGGGTTTTCCTTCCTGACGCTATAACTCCAGAACGCACGAACCGATTTCCACGGTTTTGCAGTCGTTGGAAAGGTCTCGGGCTCCGTGAGGTTTATAGCAAAGAAATTTCAGGAAAAATTCAGGACAAACCAACATTTTAAGTAGATGGCGCCGGTGCGTGATACATTGTTTGACAGCTACTCATTGTTCTCTGCTCAGTTAATTTCATGTGACAAACCGGTATTGTGTTCACTGTGAAATTGTGAAAAAAAAGAAGAAAAAAAATAAGTTATTCGTTTCCTAACATTTAAATTGGAAACCATCAAATCAACTACTCATTGTTCTCTGCTCAGTTAATTTCATGTGACAAACCGGTATTGTGTTTACTGTGAAATTGTGAAAAAAAAGAAAAAAAAAGTTATTCGTTTCCTAACATTTCAATTGGAAACCATCAAATCAACTACTCATTGTTCTCTGCTCAGTTAATTTCATGTGACAAACCGGTATTGTGTTTACTGTGAAATTGTGAAAAAAAAGTAAAAAAAAAACATATAACGTATATTGTGCAAATTTTTATTCAATTTCAACAGCAGGCATTTGTCTTTAAAGTCGTAAGTTGAACTGTGTAAATTATGTGGATCGTGCATTTGAGGTTAAATTCACCACTCTGTCCATAGCCCAAAATGCCTAGAGGACGACGTGCCAACATCGGCCGCCGCACAAGACATGCAAGCCAGCAACAAGTGTATTCACAGAACTTAAGCGAAGAAAGACAAAATATAATAAGAGAAAATGCCCGATTGAGACAACGCGTGAGCACACGAAGATCATTGGCATCATACAATCGCTTGGCATTCCAATATGATCCCACTGCGAACTACAGTGATGATGAAAATTTAGATATTGGACCAATGACGACTATATGCCGATATTGCAATGCGTTAAAGTTCAAAAGAGAAACGGCTGGATTGTGCTGCGCAAGTGGAAAAGTCAAACTGGATCCATTACTTACACCACCACAGCCACTGAAACCATTGTTCGATGGAAGTGATCTCGATTCCAGCCATTTTCTCCAACACATCCTTGAATACAATAACTGCTTTCGCATGACTTCCTTTGGAGCTAATATCATTCGAGAAGGCGGCTTCATGCTGACTTGCAAGGTAAAGTATCACTCACACCAACACAATGAATTGCAATACATAACAACTACATATACACCACACACTACACCATCACACGATCAGAAGTTACACCGTATTCTTAAACAAATGATTGTTTGCAATTACAGATACAAGGACAAATATATCATTTGCATGGTTCAATGGTGCCAATACCAGATGAACCGCATCAATTTCTGCAAATATATTTCATTTCGTCGATGGTGGATCAGCTGAATGTGCGGTGCAATATACAGGGAACACAACAGTTAAAGAGACGAATTATTGAACAGTTGCAAGCATTTTTTCACGCTAATAATGCTGTGGTTAATATGTTCAAAACAGCATTGGAACGAATGCCATCGGATACGCACAACTTTGTCGTAAGAGCGGATTGTACCCCAACAGGTGAACATGTGCGAAGATTCAATGCACCCACCGTTAATGATGTTGCTGCAATTATTGTTTGCGGAATAAATTTAGAAAATCATTGTTTTTCACATGGGCAGTTATACGTTGCGTGTTCACGAGTTGGGAAACCATCCGCTTTGTTTGTGTTAACGTCAGACCAAAAAACAAAAAATGTGGTTTACCAAAGAGCACTTCAATGAAACGGATAATTTGCGGACACGTATAACGCTTCGATTCAGTATTTACTTTGGATTCACTTTCATTTACTTAGAGAAGTTCAACTAAATAACACTTCATTTTTGTAATCGAAATGAATTCATTACTGTTGTGAAATGAAATAAAATTTTTCCTTTTCAAATATAAAACAAAAAAAAATTTTCTTCATCTTTTAATCACCAAACGAAATGTTACATAAAACGAAGCCATTTGGTGGCGAAACGGAGTTCGCCGGGTTTGCTAGTGCTGTATAGATAAGGAGAATGAAACGGAATATAAAACTGGAACATTTTTAGGTTTAAAGTCAATTTCACTGGCTGCTATGTGATATGGCCCAATTTTTTTTTTCAGAAAAAATAATTATTTAATTTGTACCTGGCCTTTTAAAATCATCAGTATTTTTATGATTTTAAAAGTCTAAGATAAAATTTTCTAATAGCATTTTTTGAATCTTACCACCCAGTAGCCACCAGGAATGCATTTAAACCAAAAATAAAATTCACTTATTTATCCCATTCGATTTTCCTTTCCATACTGCACAAAAAATTTTGAAAGTTCTACTTGGCCAGGTAATCATGCGAAAATTATGCTATATATATATATATATAATTTTTTATTTTGTTGAAGTTCGACCACCCAATAAGTGTGCACGTTGAACCGTGCTAGAAGTAAAGCTATAACAAAGACCTCGCTGTCCAGGCACCTGCCCGGGAGGGAAGGGGGGACCACGGACGACAGGAGGAACCGGCCACTCACGGCCACTCACCGCCGCCGTTCTGGTAGCAGATGTAGGGGAAGCGCCACACGTTGCCCAGGTCGACGGCGAAGCCGATGACGGCCAGCAGGAACTCCACCTTCTTGTCCCAGGTCTCGCGCGGCCGGTCCGGCGCGGGGCACACGGCGACCTCCTTGGCGCCGGGCGCCGCCACGTCGCCGTCGTCGTCCTCCGCCTCCGCCATGCCGACTGCGCACACCACGTAACATTACACCACATAACTTAGAACTGGCATGACTTAGAAAACTTGGAAAAATCCACGTAACTTAGAAACACACAACTTAGAAAGATCATAACTTAGAAACACGCAACTTAGATACACGCAACGCAGAACCACACAACGTAGAAACGTCATAACGTAGAAACTCATAGCTAGAGACCTGCAAAATTCGCGGTTTCGATGGCATTCAGGATACACTGCACATACCCCTGTACACTCGGGCAAATAACGCAAGTTCATTGGCTGCCGACTTGTAAGTCGTCTCAGCTGGTTTGTCTGTGATTCGATCCTTCTTTAGTTGAGGGTTTATAACTGGTTGAGATTCGTCCAGATGAACAGTAAGCCAATAGCAAAATTATCTCAGAGGTATATGTGTTTGAATTCTAGCCTACCACCGAATGAATCCGCGAATTTTGCAGGTCTCTACTCATAACTTAGAACTATCACAACTTAGAAACACATAACTTAGAACTGTCATAACTTAGAAACACGTAACTTAGAAACACGCAACGCAGAACCACACAAATTAGAAACGTCATAACGTAGAAAGTCATAAATTATAACTGTCATAACTTAGAAATTTCTAAGTTATGTGTTTCTAAGTTGTGTGTTTCTAAGTTATGACAGCACCCCCACACAGCACACACGCCGCGCTGCAGCCATCACCGACTAACAACAGCCTAGTGGGCCGTTCATTAATTACGCAAGGGTCCCGAGTGTTTATGGCACGAAGGGGAAGGGAGGGGGGGTATTTCAAAATTCTCTACATGGCCTTATCTCGGCGGTGGGGGAGGGGGGTTAAATCCATTATTACGTAATACAATGTACAATACTACGAGTCTGAACTCGCTCCCGGCGCTTCGCGAAGCGCGGCAGGGAAGTGCCGTGCCCCCAGCCGGCGGGGAAGACGCCGAGCTAGAGGAAGGCGAGGTTCAGCTGCTGCCGAGTGTCTCCGACTGGGCAGGGCGGCTCGCCAACACCCGTTCGGCCCGGACGACGGTTCACGTTCCCTGACTGAACCGGGCGTTTACTCTTTCACTGATTTCCCTTTAACATTGTTTCAACTTCCAGTCGTTCATTATGCTACGCTAAGTATTCCTCGTCTGTAGTTTTTTTTTACTGATTTGTTTCTTCACTTTTTATATTGTTTGAAATCTAACATTTAATTATAATACTCATTTTACAAAGATTAAAAATATATATGTTTTATTCATGTCAACTGAACCTTTTCTAACAGCGTTTTAAGGAAAATATAGGTAAAAATTTATGCAAGAAGGGGGAGGGTGGTCCGAGAAATCTTATGTGTCCTTACATGGGGATGGGTGTTTCAAAAATAGCCAAAATCATCCTTACTTAATAAATGAACGACTCCCAAGGATATGGAACTAACACGTCAGACAGGCTTTGGCACGTTAATAATTGAAGCCAGTATGAGAAGTACCCCCCCCCCCCCTAAACCACACACCAACCTTTTTCATCTGGATAGAAAAACATTGTTTTTTGGTTCATAATGAATTTTAATGTTAATTGCTTGCTGAAGTGTTCTTTGAATGGTTTTCGCATTGAGGAAGATAGATTTAAGAAGTTTTTTTTTCGGACATTACGTCATTGCTGGTTGCGTTGTATGTGATAAGAAACCTCAACTGAGTCACTTTCTGACGTGTTGCTAACATTCTTGTTTAACAATACTCACTTCGTGATGATACTTATGCGATTATTCCTAGCGAGCTCCTGACAAACTATTAAAAATTCTAGCGTCAGACTTCATACAGTTACGGCTTGTTTTTCTAACCCATTACTAATCAGAGTGACTTCAGATACCCACTCCATGGAATAACAGGCTCTCTCCATGCTTTGTGACTCATAGGAGCTCTCTGGTGTTGTTTCACAGGGTTACACACATTACGGTGGGCTCAAAAACAAAGAAAAAAAAGATATATTCTGGCTTCAAAATGTTTTTCATAAATACAGGATGTATCTAAGTCATAACCTGTATTCATGACTCCAAATATTTTCAAGTAATAAAATAATCTTAGTGTAAACAAAATATTTTGTTGCCTCCACAAAATAGTTAGCAGGATGTATACTGTAAATAAGGCTAGAAATATGAATATTTTTAGTGTATAAATTGGCATTTTATATGATCCACCATACATTATACATCACACAATAGTGCATCCCAAATAATTCTGGCAAAGACCGCACAACGAATTCCAAAATTTCAACTTAAGCCTAACCTGGTTTTCATCCATTCCACCTACCAATAAACAGGACAAGCATTTCGGTATTTCAGCGTTTTATTGGCTGAGAGAAACCGCTTGGAAATAATTCAAATAGGCTCGCATCAGCTGGAATGAGGTGTACACTGATCGATGTTTATCGCGCGTTGCCACATCGTGGACCTGGGGTCCTCCGCAGAACCTTCAAGAGGGCCTCCCGAGGTGGTCCAGGTTCCAGTAGCAGTAGGCCTGACCACGGGCGTTCCGCGAATGGAAAACGAGGCCGACGTTGCCGTGAGTCCAGTGGGTTTTATCGGGGTACTTCCGTTTCACTCCACCAATGCTATTCCGTCGTTAGTCCATCTCACCATGTCGGCCTTCATCCGTCTCCATTGCCCTCGATGTCGATTAGACGATAAACTCTAACATTCATCCATTCCTCCATTCGTTCAAATATGTCCAAATCAGCTTACGTAGACAACCATACCAAAGTTTATTTTTTTTAAAATTCGACATTAAAACACCTCCAGACTTTCGTTAAAATAATTAACTGTCAATTAGCAGTTTGAAAATTGCATCTTTCACTATAACAGTTACGAGCTTTTAACCACTTTCTAAAATGAAACTCTGACATACCGAGTCCCAGATAAAATGTGTCAATTACGTGCATCGTGACACATGTTTTTGTCAGTTATATTGGAAACCAAGCCGTTTAGTAAGGGAAACACATTTATTTACTGCGCAGTTTTGCTTGTGTACTCTACCCAAATATTCACTCTAGAAAACACACACACACGCCGCGGCTCGTAAAAACCACTCTAATCATCTAGCTCGCAGATACAGGCTGTTGCACTAATAAAAGCTTTTGACAAGTGACGTCAAGGTTTATTTTATGACCAGGGACCAACTCCGGCTTCGCACGGATTATATATTCTAATGTCGCGTTATTTAGATTTAATATGTAAGTACTTATAAGTATCGAGTTCTCGTAAGTGCCGTGTGTTTCTAAAATTATACGATACTAATATATACTGCCATAACTAAAATACTGTAATACATCAATTTGATGTATCAGTCATGTAGAAGTCAGTATAAGCTATGTCGCCCATAAAGCGGCATTTTAATACTTGATTTCAAACAAGATTTTTCTACTGTCTTTAAATTTATTATGAATGCATCATAAACATAAACCTACCGGAAGAAATTTTCTAAATGATGGTAAAAGCCGAATCATAATCGTTTGTGTAGTTTAGAAGAAGCAAGCGAACATACTCAGAGACAGACGCGGATAGCGACTCTGTTTTATAATATTTATAGATACTAACTTTTAAAACAAACTTTTTTTTTGTCAAAAGGGTGTTGTCATTTAAAAAAAAAAACCTAGTGTAGCGAAACACGGGGAAAGAATCAGTTAATGCAATCTTTAAGGAACCATACAGAATATTCTGGAAGTAATTTCTACAAACTACGAGAAAACCAAGATCGTGATGCGCTAGCTTTAGCAGAATGGTCTTATACCGAAGGATAGAGTCGTAGACAATTCACAAACATGCCATGCCCGGGGAAGAATTGGAACCAAGGACACACGTGTCTGGAGACAGGTGCACTGGCCACTACTCACCCATGATTAGACATAATCTACTGGATATACGCTGTTGTTTGGGGCCCGCGTGAAACTTGTTTCCTAACTGTGCAACAACAGACACGCAGACCTACACTGTTAAAAATTTTTACCTTACATTTACGAAGAACACTGTTTAAAAATTATCCAGGGATCTTCGTAAATATACGGTTTGCCTTTGTAAATTTGGGTACTGAGTTCAAGTATTTTAAAAATTAATCAAAAATAATAATCTTATTATATTAACAAAACATTCAGAATATTATTGGATGTACAGTAAACGTTTTTTTTTTCTTCCACGCTTGTGTTTACAACGAAACACAGAACTCGGAATTCGGAACCCGGGGTAGGATTTCTACGAATATATCCAGTTTTCTAAGATTACGAACACTTCGTTTATTTCTGGTTAATTATTCGTTGAAAAATACCTAAATATTCTGTATTTTCTAACAGCGTACTTCTCTTCAGCGCGGTTGGGGTTGAAGATAGATTTGAAACGTGTCGTCAGAGCTCACAGAGACACTGTGCTTGCCAGCATGTGCTTACCTGGCCTCCAGCAGGTAATAAGGGAGAGAACTTATTATGCAAGATCGCGATGCCATTCCCGCCAATTCCTCCTCTCACTTCAGCTCCGGTACACGTGCAACAAGTTTGCATTAGTTAGTATGAAATATTACTTCAAATAATCAAGATATCAGTATTTGCACCGTCCTCCACATGTGCGTTGTGGTAAAAGGCAGGGGTTTTAACACCAAATTTAAAATTTAAAAAAAATATCGAAAATAAGATAGTGATTACTGCATGGCAGGAGCTGGGAAATAGATAAAAATATGTCTGGAAATAGATGGTGAAACAATTGAAACGTTAAAATCGCTAACCACCTTAGCCAATCTAGTTGTTATTGGACTACAATAAAAATAGTAACGCTTCTAGTTACACTTTTAGTCAAAGGTGATCGCTACGGGAATACTTGTTTTTGGTTAAATATTAGTGTCGATGTGTGCATAACAGACAATAAATAATAAACTCATTTTTATGGAGTTTTATTGGGCATTGATTATAAAAGTTCTTTTTGGAGTGTTTACATTAGCCCAAAGAGCGTATAAGGTTTCCCCTAACCTGAAACCACAGCCACGGGCGCGCTGATGGGTCGTCATGGCCGACCAGTGACACCCTATACTAGCGAGAGTCGACCCTCTTGCCTCCTCGCCCTCTCCTGTCTTTTTCCCTTTCATTTCCTCCTCACCTGGGCACGAAGATACGCGTGGACGGAGCGCTGCATTGTTTCACGGCTCAAACGGCGGACGCTATAGGCGCCATCTTGGTTCCAACTGTTCACATGCCATAACAATTGTTTATCGCGTAATGTTACATATTTTCCTTCGCTAAGGCTGAGTTTACGCGATTCTCTGACACTATAAATTAGTGCCTATTTGCAGTTTATCACAGTTTTAGTCATTCCCAAAAACAATGATTCAATACCTATTTGCAGCAACCAGTGACCATAAACTTCAAGCATTCCAATTAATTAGGCATATAATTTATTAATGAAGCAAAATATCCTGTATTAAACTATATAAAAAAACGGACCAAATGCTAGAACCAAGATTGCATCTTTCCTATCTCTCTCTCTCCCTCTTCTCTCTCTCTCTCTCTCTCTCTCTCTCTCTCTCTCTCCCTGATAGCCTTGTCTACATCGCCGGACATGTCAGGACTGAAGTGGCGAGGATGGAGCGGAGGCAGGAGGGAAATGGCAGCATCCCGAGGAAACCCCCATCCGCTCGGGCGCCACTTGCGTCGCGTGTCAACCCCGGCACGTCTAGCTGTGAGGCGAGTTGTCTGATGCTCAGTAAAATGGTCCTCCATCAATGCTGTTGTCGGGCAGGTTCACCCGTGGGGGGAGAGAGGGATTCTGCCTGGAGTTTCCATTATTTTGACCATAATTTAACACACATAACCATGGTTAGTAGTAGAAATGTAAAAAAAAAAAGGCATCCTGACATTATGAGTGGAGAAGATTTAGTAACATCTGGAACAGTATGTTCAACAACAGACATGAATGGTAAACGTCCTTATGAGGCCTAAGCTCAAGATGCATTAGCACGCGCCAGGCTTTATTACGTGAGGGTAGCACGTGCGGTTTTGTAAATTGCAATGTTTGAACCATGCGAGAGCCTTCGTAGACGTCCGAGTCGCATGAGTGGGGAGAAAGTCCTATGCGAGTGTGTTACTAGAAGACCAGATAGCGAGCATTGAAGCAGCCTTCTATAAAGTTAGTTTACATTGAAATGACTAAGAATTAACTGCACGTATACACAGTACTTTATACAAGTAATTAATTCCTTGTTGACCTTATGAAAATTACTACATGTCTTGTTAAAATTATTGTATTGTAATGGGCGTGACTTATTCCAATGCATCTGAAGTTCATGAGTTATAAACCCTTCTAAACCTTTCTCAATAGGTTTTTACTTACACCTCTTCATTTTTATAAACAATAATAACGTAATAGAAACTGAGTTTTCCTAAAATAACATACGTATTTCAATGCAAAAGCATGCAATTAAAATATAAAAATGTATTTTTCCTGTCAACTGTTGGATAGTTAATAACTGATGTAAACAAACGCTACTGTTTTTTTTATTTAACTTAACGATGACTGGGGACTGGATGGATATTCTTGCAACAGACGGAGCTGGAAGCAAGGCGCAGACTGTCACAGGATTTCACAGGATCTCATAGGATCTTGAGCTTAGCACACAGCCGTGATCGCCGCCCAAAAGCCAATGTCCAAATGATCAAATCAAGCTTGGCAACTTCAAAGACAGTGTGATTTTCCATATATTTTTTTTTTACGAAATAAATTTGAGGAATCTCTATTCTGAATATTAATTAGAAGTCTTGAAGACAAAAAATGGTACGTATTTGCTATAAAAATATTCGATTTAATATCATTTAAACTATAACTTTAAAAAGGATTCTTTTTACAGAGCGCAAATATTGTGGCGGGCCGGAGAGCGAACCCGTGACCCCCGCCGCGAAGCACACGTGACCAGAGCCACGGTTATTACCTGGCAGCACACAAGCATCCTCTTCACGTCGGTGGTCGGACCACAGTGCTCTTGAAGCGTCACTGAACATCCTGGGCCAGTCGCAAACAAGGCGAAGTGGTCACCAAGGCACGTGTAACCCGACAATGTGGCCTTGTCATCGACCAATGGACACTCCGAAAAAGGCTCGATTGTACAGAATCGCTTTGAGTCTGGCCTGGAGTGAAAACAATCGTGGCTCTATAGCTGACACACGTCAGTCCCACGTGCGACATATGTACTTGCATGCACACTAGTTGCAGTTGTGTCTCGTTTAAACAGGGTTGGGTAAAATAACACAGTTTTTTTTAAAGGAGGTTGTCTGTAAAGTCGGTTTACGGATGATAATTTTACGTGATAACGTCATAAGAAAACATTGATAAAAAATTGCATACTTTCTAATTTTCAAATATTATTTACAGTTTTGTAAATTTAATTTAAATAATTTGTTTAAATATAATCACTAACAATTAGTTAAAAAGCCCGCCTTAACCTGTTTGATATTATAGAATATTTTCTCGTACGGTGGTTGGCCGGTTCTTGCACGCTCGGCTCAGGCGGAACGTGATAATTTTTCGTGCGTGCTGCCGGCGTTCATCGGTTTATAAGACGTTATTACGTCAAAAAAAAAGTGAAACAACCTGTTTCAAACAAGGTATTCTAGGTTCAAACCAACCCCTTTTTTTATTACGTTTGTTATTTTGGTTCTCAGCATGTACAAATGAAAGTCATACAACATCCCGCTTTCTGCCACTCATGTTGAATCAGAAAAGTTATAACATCAAAGAACTGAAATCATGCAAATCTGCACACCTGACCGGGTCTTAACCACAGAAATTGTATTTCTCAATAATGTGGATTTACAATACAGTCGGGGATTTCCCAGGTAATAGGAATTAACTATTTGATATTTTTAATTTTAGAGAAGTATTTAGCTGGGTATAGTTTACATATTATTCAGATAATTTAAATGATAAGGTCTTGATTAGTATATAATTTTTTGTTCCTGTAAATCACAAGAAACATTAATTAGCAAACTTGATTTATTATAAGCGTGGAATTATACCTTTCATTACCAAAGTTAGATATTATATTTACAAATACAGTATAAAAATATTTGGTTTCTTATAAAAACACTTGGTTTAAACCATAGTTTAAGATATATTTACCCAGCTTTCCTTCAGTTTAGATTCTTTCATGTCACTCCATGATTCGCCCAACCAGCAAATTTCCAACAGTCTTTGCACTTTTAAAAATTTTCATCTAAAATTTACAAAGAACGCTACTTACAAATTATCTGGTGATCTTAGTAAATTTACGGTTAATTTCTGAGTTCACGTACTTTGAACACGAATCAACAATAATTCTGGTTCTATATAAATAATGAATTCACAAACATGTTGAGTCTACAGCGAAAACATTATTTTTCTTCCACTTCTGTTGTTTTACATTGTTGACAAATAAACACAGAACTGAGAAGTCACAATCCAGCGTAATTTTCACGAAGATCCAGTTGTCTGAGACAACGAAGAACTATTCGTTTCTTTCAGGTTAATTCTTCGTAGTAAAGTCCGTAAATTTACTGCAATGTCCAGCAGTGTGCTGGTGATGAAGCTTTAGGTCGTCTCGGATGATACGGAACTTCGGTTAATCGAAGCTCGGTTAATCAAAACTCGGTTAATCAAAACTCGGTTACTCGAAGCTCGGTTAATAGAAACTCGGTTAATCGAATCCCGGTTAATCGAATCTCGGTTACTCGAAGCTCGGTTAATAGAAACTCAGTTAATCGAATCTCGGTTAATCGAAGCTAGGTTAATCGAGACTCCTCTGCGCTAGCATCCCCCGACGCGGAGCTGGCTGCGGCCCTTGTCACGGAGTGGAAAGTGATGTTCGGCATGCGCCCTGCTTAATTTCTTTTTTATATTTTATTCAACCGTGCCTTGCCGAAAGTGATGGAAGATCAATGTCCCCAGTACTCACGTGACCCCCTCCCCAGGTCCAACGACCACCAGAGACCTGCCCGTGCTCCGAGCTTTCACGGATGAACAATCCTCAAGCGGCGAGCAACTGAGTCCAGCTCACCAAGGGATTGCATTCAGACCATGACGATACAGAATGTGAATGTTTTTAACTCATTGCATCCAACATTGAATAGCTTAGAACGAATTACATAGTATGCCAACTAAGGTAAAAGTTAATTTTTTTTTACCTTAAAAAACTATTTTTCATCCCTTGCACTAATAACGTGGTCGTATCAAAATTTGATTCACACCAAGATTTCCTTCATAATAAAATAGTTTAAAATAATTCGAACGGATTTGATACTAAATAACTTTTGAGATATTTTATTAATTCAACCCCTATTTTTACGGTAGTAATTTGTTTCATCAAAAATTGTTTCAGCCAGAGTTTTAGATAAGGTTTAGGATTTATACAATAAATTATAACGGATTTTATATTATACTTTCAAACCTGGTTATTTCCACCCCTTGCAGTAATGCTTGGTTAATCATTTATTTAAGCAAAGGTTTTAAACAATATTAAGTAAGTTAAAGAAAAATAAGAATGTATTTGTTAACGTACATGGTAGTGAAGTTTTATTAATTTTTTTTATTCCAACCCCAGATTTTTATAAACCCTTGCAATAATAATTTGAATTGTCAAAAACTGTTTCAGACAAATGTTATGGATAAAATTTATAACACTTACAAACACTTGAACGGATTTGACGGTGTGATTCCTAAGGGAGTTATAAGTTTATTTGTGTAATTTAACCCCCTTTTTATACACCCTTTACAGTGGTTGGTTGTATCAGAAATTGATTCAGACAAAGTTTTAAATAACATTTATAAGGTTTACAAACAATTCGAACGGATTTAATATTGTAATAACAAGGGAGTTATTAATTTGTTGTCGAACCCTTGTTATAAATAAATTTCAAACGAAAATTGCAGAAAATAATTTATGGTTATACAATAAATTAGAATGGATTTAATAGTGTGCATGGTACGGAATTTAGGATTTTTTAAAATTATACCCTCTTTATAATCTCGTTTTTTCAATGGTTCGTTTTTATCAGAAATTGTTTTAGACAAATTTATAACAATTTATAACCATTTATAAGTAAGTCGAGTGGATTCGATAGTGTGCTTACTAAGGGAGATATAAATTTTTTGTTCTCCAACCCTAATTTTTTCTACCCCTTAAAATTATGGTTGGTCGTATCGAAAATCAATTTGCAAAAAAGTTTTTGGTATTACCCCCACGAGTTATACGTTCAAACGGATGTGATATTCGTCATATCATGGGAGTTATAGCGTTTTTCTGTTTTTTCAATAAACCTTCCCCATTTCTACACTTTGGATCGGATATTGCCCATTAACGAACTCAACCAAAATTTTCCATGGTTATATTTTATGTATTATTTTGGAAGTGATTTGTGAAAAATTACGGAAGTTAATGTGTTCCTAAAAACGTGATATAAATGAAATTTTGATTTGAGAAGATGATATTGACCAAGATTGGATCAAGAAACGAAAAACAATATAAACATTTTTCGGGAGTCGCACCATGGTAACGGCTACAATAGGTGGTATTTCTTCGAAATCTACCTAAAAAAAAGAAATATTTTCGGCACAACCTAAAGGTGCAGGTGGATATCAATGTACCTATTTCTTCTGACACTTTCTAGAAAATTTTGGAATATTCCTGTTAACTTCTAGAACATTGTGAGAACTTAATGTATGCATAACTTAATATTTTATCTACAATATTTTTAATAGATCGATTAAACCTTTTTCTCATATTCCAAACAGCGAAAACGTTTCGAATGTTTTTAATTAAATGCCTCCAACATTGAATAACTTAGAACTAATTACATACTAGGGAAGTTATGTTTTTTTCTCCCCCTTAAAGCACTAAATTTCATTCCTTGCATTATTAAGTGGTCTTATAAAAATGTGTTTACAATAAGTTTACTTTAAGTTTGAAAGAATTTAATAGCGTTTGTATAAAATTAGTTTTGAATTTTTTTAACCCTGTTTTCAAACCCTTGCAGTTGGTCTTATTAAAATTTGTTTCAGATAAATTTCTAGATGCTGTTTAACACATTTAAAATAAACTGTAACAGATTTGATGGTTTACCTATTAAACGAGTTATGATTATTTTGTACTTTAACCCTTATTATTTCCACTCCTTGCAAAAAAGGCTCGTCTTATCAAAAAAAAATTTCAGACATAAGTTCCAGATTATAATAATAAGGTCACAAAATTTTTTTTGAATTGATGGGACAGTTAGTTATGAAATTTTCGTCCTTAAACACCAGTTTTTCCACCTATTGTAGTAGATAATGCTTATAAAAATTATTTTTAATGAAATTTGTATATAATATTTAGAAGTTTTACAATAAGTGTTTTGATAATGTAATGACAATGTTACAGACGTTAAGAATTTTTTTAAATTTCAACTCTCTGTTTTTTGAACTTTGCAATAATAGTTCGTGTTATCAATAATTGTTTCAAACAAAAGATTTAAATATTATTTATAAGACTTACAATAAATTGCGAGATATAGTGCAGTTAATGGAATGGTTTTTCTTTTTTTAAACTCTTTTTTATTCCACCCTTTGCAGCAATGAGTGGTTGTTTCAAAAATCGATTTAGACAAGAGTTTTTGATATAACTGTAACAAGACTTAATACCTTCATTTGAATGAGATATTTGTCACATATAAGGAGTTATAACGGTATTTTTTTTTTCATATAGCCTTCCCCAATTTTTTAGCATTTTGTTTGGATTTTTCCCATTAATAACTCGTCAGAGAATTTTTATTAATTTATTTTATGTATCAATTTGAAATTTGAAAGTGATTTTAACATAATTACATAAGTTTTTAGATGACGATGGTTTTTGGGGTCTATGGAACATGAAACGAAAACCTGCAACATATTTCCGGAAGTTGTACGATGGTAAAGGGTACAATTTAATCTGTTATTTAACTTTTTTTAATGTTGTTTAAAACACAGTAATTTTAGACGAAAAAACAATACAAATCAAGGGAACAGGCTAAGTGATCTGAAGTGAGGGACGTTCCATATTTTTCTGAAAGTTTCACATAAGGCTGAATTTAAAAAAAAGAGAATAAGAGTGATTTAGAGAAACCATAGAAAACCGAAATCATGATGGTCAGTTCGTTATTTGAACATCAGTTCTCCCAGTTTGTAATTTCAATGATATACCACCGCACCACGCACCTTTTATAATAAATAAATAATTAGAAGTAATGAGTGCTACACTCAACCCGCCAAGAGAAACAGATGTAACTACACAAATGGGTGCCGCGGGCACTGGAGGCTGCGGCACTCCACGCCGCCAAGTTGGCAGCCCTGCGAGATGCCTGCGACTGCCGCCGGGACGGGGGCGTTAAGAGAAGGAAAGCGCCCCCCAGCTGTCAAACATCTCACCGCGAGATGGCTCTGAGGTCGCCGCCCGAGGAGACCGCAAATCCCCGACCACCTGCTTTACGTTACGAGCGGGCGAGCCAGACGTCGGCTCGTAATTCTCGGAGCGCCGTTCACACGGTGCCGCTGGGAGCGGGAGCTGCGCAGACTTTAGACTTTCCAGCGAACACTCGCGCCTCGTGGGCTAATTCCACGACAACTGTGCTGGCCTGTAATAGCGTTGCTCAATTACATCCCCACTTTAAAACAATATGTGCATTCTTACAAGGAAATAATCAAGGACAGTGTGTGTGTGTGTGTGTGTGTGTGTATATATATATATATATATATATATATATATATATATATATATATATATATATATATATATATATATAAAAGGAAAAATAACACCATGATTTGTTTCACAAAAACGTTTTGCAACAATGAACAAATATAGCAGGAGTTTAAATTCTTATCACAATAGGGAACATAAAAATACATGTTCTAGTGTTACATTTTTCAATGTGCCAGTGGGAAATTGATTTATATTTTACTTTTAAAATTTTCTTAAGAATTATTCCACAAAAGTTTTATTATATTATCAACATAAAAAACTTCTTCGTTTAAGACCCATGCCACTGAATATTTGAAAAAGGTAATTAAAAACTAAAGAACATAATATTTTCCTGGTGATATTGATTACTAATTTTGTTTACTTGTATAAGAATATATTTTAATTTAACCAACGAGTAGTTGCAGAGCAGTATTGTAAATCTAAATTAAAAAAAAAAATCCCTCCTATTTATTCAAATTGGTTACCAATGGATTTTGTGATGGATATAAGAATATTACGTGGTGTTCATTGCAATGAAATTACTTATTACTAAACAAAAATAATGTACGTAAAAACCTAGTGAATGTCTACAATGCTTAATTTTGTGTTAAATTTGGCTTGAATTTTAATATAGAAGTTTTTTTTTACCGATATAAGATAGTTTTTATGGAAATAAACAGTTTATAAATATTATTAAGTAATTATAACTATGTTGATTTATCCCATATCATCACTGCAGAAAAGTATCCAGAAATATTGCGAATAAAGACTACTGCACGTATTACTGCAATATTGCAGGCGTCCACTGGAGGCGAACAACAGAAGTTTCAAACATTGGCGCTAAGCTCACACAAATCGCATGAATAAGTACAAGGCAAGTGAACAGTTGCGTCAAGCAGAGTAGTCATCTCCTGCAGATAGAGAATCCCGGGTGACGACTTTTTGCCACCCAACTTCAGACCAAAGTGGTCTGGGTTCGACATCCGACTTGTCGTCAACAGGGAAATAAAACAGTTTATGTTGGTATAGAGTTTTTTAAAAATTGGGATAAGTATGGACAGTGATTGCAGAATTCAGGGTGTCGAACGAGTTGACTTACTTGACGAGTGTACACAGTTAGTCCAGAAGCTGGATGATTGATCTACTTGCGCGCAGTTGCACGTATGACAGGTCAGCCTCCCGACACACTGCTGGCGCTCCGGCAGCTTTTGGAAACTGCCTGAAAGACTCGATTTGCGTCTTTCCCTGGTCATATATCACTCGTCGGACATAGCCGCGGAGGCTGAAAAGAAGCCAGGGAAGGTTAGGAAGAGGGGGCGCGAGGAGGAATGGGAAAAACCCTATATGGGCTCCACATACCTCACCAGACTTCTGTAGAGCATGATGAAAAGGGGTGGCGTGCTACCAGATGGAACGAGAGATTGCGGCAGTTAAACAGCAGAAGAAAAAGTGTCTGTCACCTTTTCCATCTCCCTAGATTCTACCACACCTCTCGTAATTCTTCATTGTATCTCCTAAAAGAAGTTTGATAACTTTTCAGAAATTTCAAAAAGGGTGACTGTCGATTGCTCTTCAGAGCCCGACCAGCTCGAGAGGCGTGCACACGTGACGTCATGGCAGCTCGGGCCCACCTACTCATCAACCCACCGTGGTATAGTTTCCCTCCTGGAGTTCCCAATCTGACCGAGTGCACTGCACTTTGTCGTGAGACTTAAATATAATGCGCAACGGTAGCTTGTTTGAAATAAAGTTTATTGACCACCTAGTTAGCCTTGATTACCAAACTCCCTTGGTTTATGATCACACTCAAGGAAAGGGTTTACGATGCACGTTTAGGAAACTCGCTGTTTTTTCACGGACGGAGGCCGGTTTAATATTTTGTGGTACTTAAATGTGAAAAACCTTACCAACCGAATTTTATGAGTTCATTACTCTTGGAGAATTAAAATGTGCCAGTAATTTTTTTTTTAGCTAAAAACTTACTATACAGACTCTAGATTGATTAATTTATACCTAACACGTGAAAACTTTCTCTATGAAAATGAATGGATTGATAAATTCGTTTTCTTTTATTTTATTTTACGATGACTTTGGTGAACTATTTATAAATTATTGAGGCAGTTAAATACTATTTTTTTTACTGGTTTCATCACAGCCACTTACTAAATGTTAACTTGGGGAATCCGTACAAGGCCACTTGAGTAGTTACCTTATAGAAATATTTCTTCTTGAAAATCTGTAATCAACCAAACAACATGGTGGTTGAGTCCTAGCCTTAAGTAATCACCGAAGATGTTACTACACTGTTGTGAGAAGAAAATTCCAAGAGACGTCCAGTTTACCCGGCCTAGTTAGCATTTCATTTGGGCATACATTGGACTGAGATTTAGCGCGAAGTATAGCAAAGTGGTCAAACGAATGACTTGTGTGAATATATGAATAAAATAGACATAATAACATAATTTGAATATCCGTCGAACCATAAATTCCGCACTCATAAAAAATCTGACCGAGACTTTCAGTACTCGTCAGAGATATTTAACATCTAACTTCGGTAACGAGCAAACTCATGTGTTCTCGTGTTGCAAATGCAACTGCAATACGAAAATCGGACACAAAATTATTCCGAGCGTGATAAAACATACGCAAATTGTGTTTTCAACTACATTTCTGGACGCGAATCACGCGTAGTTTCCGCAATCGCCGCTGGAACTCGCTGTCGGAGCAGCCACGTCAACTATCGACTCTTTCCATTTGCAGACCGAAATTTGAAACTATTTAATGAAACTGCTCCAATAAAAGCCAAACAAGACTTGAAGAAAATACTAAAATTCGGCGTTGGATTTGACTTTCGACAAGGATCTGTTAAAATCCGTTGAACAGTTAATACTCTAAAAAATTTCCCTTAGTGTTTTTTTTTTTTTTTTAACTTTGCCAGATGGCGGCGCCGTTCCTTGACTTGGCTTCCGTCGCACTCACGAAATTACTCCCACTAAATGCCGTTTACCGAGAGGTAATATGTTAGACATAAATTTAAAATGTATGTATTTTTTTCATTAATATTGCGACTTAGCAACAAGTGGACACGCAGGCGTATAGTGTTTTGTTGCGACGAGTGATCGCCGTGCGCTGGGGCGGTTGTCGGGGGAGTTGGAACAGGCGCCGAGCTTCTTCGGCGAGTCTCCCGGCGAGGGTGGAGGGTGGAGGGTGGGGGGAGGCAGGGTCGCCGCGACCAGACCGCAGCCACTCTCGGGCGACAGGCGGACCCGAGACCCGGGGCGGCACAAAGGAGTGTGTGTCCTCCGCAGACAACCTGCCGGCGCCTTCCTTCGCCGGTCCCGGCAGCCCGCGCCCGTCAGCGTCCTGACGTGCGCCGATAAAAAGAACCCGCGAGCCGTGAAACTAGAGACAAGAACGTCATTTCATAGAAACAACTGAGCTTTCACTGGCGGAAAAAAAAAAATATTACATATGATGAGTCTGAATCGAACAAAAAAAATATATCGTCTGCACGTTCATCACAAAGAAATATGGTATACAGTAATTCTCAAGGCTGGCTGGTATACGCCTTTGGATGGGAAAATAACAACTAATTGGTTTATTGGAAAATGTATAAAATGTATACAAAATTCTAAAATCACCACAGTCTTTGCGACGTGTTGCTAAATATTTGATCAGCTTCCAAAGACGTAAACCGCCCTAGGAAAGCACTTCCTCTATGCCATATTGCTTTGTTATACACCTGCAGCCGAAGTTCGTGACTCTAAATCACTCTTTCTATCTACCAAATTAACCTGGCCCGATATTTTAATATGTAAAATTTGCGCTATAGCTATCTTAATTTCAAATGTTTTATCAAAACTTTTTTTATATGTAAGAGCATAAATAACATCTTACCCAGTTTTAATACCTGGTTGAAATCTGCTCTTTATTTGCCTATTCGCGTGGGAGACAACACGTGTTGGAATTAATTCTTAGTTACATTAGACCACGGACACTAACTCAACAAGCGTCCAAAGCTAGTTTCGTGGAGCCATGAGAAGTACTTCGTGTTTGACAACATTCGAAATAGTGAAGAATGAACAGGCTACCACTTTCACTCACTGTGTTCTTGCAGTTTATATATATTTTATATATATATATATATATATAGTGTGTGTGATTTTGTTACTTTCATTCAGAAAATGGATCGGAGATAGCATTTTATATCAGATTATTTAGAATATTTCTTTGCTGCAACGCATGCCTTTCGGATAGGCTGTAACATCGTACCTAATATTGCTATTTTACAAAAAAACATTAGACTGTTATAAACATCGTAGGAAATGTTCCCATGTTTGAATTTTAGGTATTATATTAAACAAATGTTTGACGTCATAGTGTGAAGTACGAGACTGGCTCGTTTGTCGAATGACTCTTAGTTTCTACGCGCAAGGAGAAACATTAATGTACGCACTCAAAGTACTTCATTCGCTTTCTGTAAAACGTAAAGGCAGCGAGGTTATCAATTTTCTGGTATCGGTTTAAATGTTTAAATCAAAGTTTTACGTTCATGTTATGCTAAAGAGATTCTGTGGCAGTATTCTCAAAAATAAAATAACAATACTTTTCTCACATGAAGAATTCAGTTTAAACCAACTTTCACTAGACAAAAATGTACACTTTGGGGACAAAATCGCAAATCGGTACCAGCATGCAGATTTCTTTTCTGAAACACATATCGCAACCAGGCATAACGAAGAAGAATCAAATTCTTTCGGAATAAAATGTTTTCAAATAAATTTAAAAAAAAATAATAATTCTTTGCGGAACAAAGTGCCTGTTAGACCAAATAAAACTCTTGTGAACACTTACCGCAACTTACAAACACAGGCGTGTGAACAGGATGTCAGAAGTGGGGGCTGCCAGTTTACCTCCCCCCCCCCACCAAAAAAAATATTAAACCACCGCCGACCCTAGTTCCAAATATATATATATATATATATATATATATATATATATATATATATATATATATATATAAATGTTACGTGCACCGGATGCAATGAATTTTTTTAAACGTTAACAATATTACTTTCTACTTTTTTTTTTAGTTTTTAAATTGTCGAATGACTGTTGTAAACAGGTGCGCAAATCTGTAAGGTTCGCAAAAGGGGGAGGGGGGAGGGGCGGCCCGAGAGTTTTGCACGAAGGGTTAACCGACACACGTCATCTACGAATACAGCGCTCGTTTTGGCCTACATGCATGCAATAAGCAGAAAACTTTCGTGAGACGTATTTTTTTTACATCAAACCTGTTTCACAAGTGCGTGCAGGTTCCCCTCAGTTCGCGGACGGGTGTGGAGGGGAGGAGATCAACTCCCGAGGTTGCAACTGCAGCCGACACAGTCGCGAAGCACAGCGGACGCAGGGCGACTCACACGGGAAGAGCGGGGCGCCGCTGGAGAAGGCGCGCCTGGACGCCATGCCCGCCGCCGACTACCGGACTGCCGCGCTCGCCAGCGGCGCCCTAACAGGATTGGGCGGCCGGGGTCGGCGCTGACGGGCTACTGGGGTCAGCTGGCCCTCCCTCTCCGCCCCTCACCGCGTGTCCACAGGCACGTGACGATACATGCCCACTGCGGCGGGTGCGACCATCTCACCCTGTATTCCTCTTCATTGTGAACACCCTTTTTGCTAAGTCACCAGATCCAATGAATTTTGGTGTAAGTCGGTAACCTTTTGGCTGTTGGTTTTTATCTAGTGCTTTAATTAGTACCCATTTTTTTTGAAAACGTATAATTTTTTATATTTATTTATTTATTTATTTATTTTTATTTTGCAGTTAAATTTTCCAGCGGTTTGGAACCTATTTATTTATCGGCGATTAGCTAGAGACCTGCCAAATTCGCGGTTTCGATTGCCTTCAGGATAGACTGCACATTCTCCTGTACACTGGGCAAATAACGCAAGTTCATTGGTTGTTGACTTGTAAGTCGTCTCAGCTGGTTTGTCTGCGATTCGATCCTTCTTTGGTTGAGGGTTTATAATTGATTGAGATTCGCCAAGATGAACAGTAAGCCAATTGAAAAATTATCTAACAGGTATATGTGTTTGAATTCTAGCCTATCACCGAATGAATCCGCGAATTTTGCAGGTCTCTAGCCGATTACGAACTAGTTATGGCCTACGCCGCAGCGGCGCTGTGATCACGACTAGTGCCGAGCTGGGTGGGAACAATAACCATAGCGACACTACTTAAACCATTAGGTACCCTTAAGCCGCATTTTATCATCTTATTAGTATTTGTATGTTATCACCAGAAAACCAATCTCCGGAACACACAAATTAAAAAAAGTGGCAGAAATCTTGAAAATATCTTTTATTTTTTAAATTAAGCTTCATTTTTACCGTTTCTGAAATAAGGTAAACAATGTTTTGCCCACTCGGCACGGTAAATCTAAGTTCGAACTATCTCTGTATCTAAGTACAGAAACACATTCTCATTACGCTCTTTTTGTTTTTGTAAATGGAACAGAAATATGCATGTAATGTTACATATATTTGTAATTTTATACATTTATATGAGTAAAAAAAAACAGTATCACTACGAAATAGTGTTCACGGTAATACTGGGTTTCGAATTCTAACCAGGAAATTTAGGATATGTGTTGTCCCTGTACCTCCAATAATTAAAGTTTTTTTGTAAACCATTTCATGAATAGCTTACCAGTATAAAATGCGCTCATTAATAAGCATAAAAAACAAAATAAAGTTTAATTACTGAATATTCTATTATCTTTTTCATGGTATAAACTATTTAATGTAACACCAATTAAAAATTTAAATTATGCGCCAATTTTCGTACGTAATACTCAGCGTTATTTTGAAAAAAATATGCAAAAATAATCATAGCCTTGCGTTGTACAGAATAACAATATCTTTCTGGTAGTTCTACAACTTTTGTACTTTTATTTTTTGTGACTGGTTTCCAGAAGAATCTTTTGTAAAAGTGCGGAACGAAACGAGCGTCAGAATAACCGTCGACGACGCAGTGAAGAGCTGACCAATTCGCGCGGTTTGTTTGCTTCATCCGTTGAGGGATGCAGGCAGCGGCGATGCGGGCCGGAGAGATAGGACCGTCACCCCCCCCCCCCCCCCCCCCCCCCGCCACACATCCGCCCGTCATCAGGGCCGCGTCGGGGATCAATGGGCCGCGGCGACGCAACTTCCGACACGCGCCGCCGACGACGACGGGGTCTTGTCTTCGTCTCCCCCCGCGTCACCCCCGGCAGCCGCGGCGCGCCCGAGCAGACACTTGCCGTCCGAGTAGCCGGCAACACGGCGTCAAGTAACTTTACTGTAAACATTTCGCGGACATGCGCCAGTGCTGGTTTTCACTTCACGGCATAGAGAAACTGCAAAAGATGGACAAGGATGACGAACAAACAATCACACTGAAAAAAATAATTCAAAATAAGCCGATGTCAAATGTGTTAAATGAGAAAAAAAAATCACAGAGAATTCCGTGGGAGGAATAAGACAGAAAAAATTAATTGGTTGTCTGTAAAGTCGGTTTACGGACGATAGTTTAACGCGACAACGTCATAACAAAACATTGATGAAATGATTGCATACTTTTATGAATAAAATTGAATCATTTTTATTTTAATAATAAAAGAATAAATACTTGAAATTATACTAGTAATCAGATTTTTAAAATGCAATAATAATTAACCATTTTTGCCGAAATTGTTGTTGTAATAAGCAATGAAAACCACATTAACTTTTCACTTCACTATATAAACAGTCGACGAAACAGTTCACGTGTAGATGAATTGTAATTAATTTTAAAAACCGGCGTTTAGCTATAAAGTTTAAATATAATTATGAACAAGTTTTCATATAAATAAACTGTAATCAAATATCTATCATAAATTATATGAATCACCATAATTTTTAGTCAATTTAACATAAACTATTATTACTGCACTCGCCGACAGCGTAACGGAACACAGCGTAACGGAACAATGTGCGTAGGGAACGAGACACTTTTTCGTGCTTGCAGCCGGCGTTCATAGATTTATTAGACGTTGTCACGTCGAAAATATTACGCAAAGACTAACACTGTAGGCTTCCCAAGACAAAACAGTTGCCTACAGATGAAAAATTGCCACTTTCCAGAACAACACTGATCTCAGAGGAACCGCTTCTTTAAGATTGCGTATACCTTTAGGAGTGTCCTTAGCACCACTCCTCAGCGACCCAGCCATAGAACATCATCTTCCCATAGGCATGATTTTATTTCGATGAATTCACTAGCTCACTCTTTGCTATCGCTGGCTAGTAACCTCGCTTTGCTCTAGCGAGTGAAGTTTGAAATCAGGTCTTCGTCACTCTCACGTCACGCTTGGCATCGCTGTGTTTCTATTTGTGGCTGAAGTTCTGACAAGCAGTTGAAGAATGGAGTTCGCCGCAGAGTTGCTCGGACCTCCAGCCTCCCGCCAGGCCGTAGCTCGTCCAACATCAGGCGGGCTGAGGAAGGGGCGGACGTTTCCCTTGCGCCTGTGTGGTTTCCTCGGGGTACTCCCGTTTCCTTTCCCCCACCAGTGCATTCAGTCCTCAACCGTCTATTACAACCCCCTTGGGGTCGAACAACTAATTTAATCCTTCTCATTTATCTAAGCACGTTGCAGGGGTAGAATCGAACGACATATTTAATGTTTTCGTTCTTAAGGGGGATTGGTCGGCTCCATTTTGTGATTTCAAAAATTTTGATGGTTTGGTTTGGTGAAATAATTTCCTCCCGGCGCTTCCAGACTAGTCTGCTAGTACGAAGGATATTCGTAGAGTTAGCTCCGTATGGTCATTAAAAAAAATTAACTTATCAAAAAAAAGTTTTTATTTGCAGTTTTAGTTTACTACAGATCTACTTTGCATTTTCACATAATCGCCATTCAGTTCCAAAGTACTTTTCGTAAAACTACACAAGTTTCTTTAACCTCTCTGCATAGAAGTTTGCCGCCTAGATATCAAACCAGTTGACAATCGTAATTTAATAATTTTTTTTCTGTAATATTTGACCTACGTTACATAAAATAAACCAAAATTTCGCCCTTTTCATCCCAAAAAAAGGTAGCCATCATTTGTCGATTCGAGTTCGGTGTTAACTTGAATGTTTTCTGAGATGTACTTGGCTACACGCATTGCGTATTCGAAGTCCATGATGCCTATGGCCGAGGCGTCCGTTCCATTCCCAGGCGGTGAACTTCTCTGCAGAGAGGTTAAATAAACTGGTACAGCGTTACGAAACGTGTTTGGAACTGTGTAGCGATTATGTGACAATGTGAAGTAGATATGTAGTAAACTAAAACTGTTGATGAAAATTTTTTCTAACGAGTTTATCTTTTAATGACCAAATGGAGCTTACTTTACGAATATCCCTCGTAAATACGGGGTTGCATAATAGTACAGAAAACTGGGGAATTAGGATAAATAGTTGCAAATTTTTTCAATTATATAACAACAACGGAAAAACTTCAAGATTTCGGGGCATAATCCCTCTTAATACACTGCCACTATGATAATTTTTATTTTATTTGGGTCTACTATCTCGTCGGCTGCCAGGTATTTACAGACGATAGCACATGGCTGTACGGAACAATGGTTTTGGAAAAGGAACCGAATACGGCTCACTGTAAGAGCATGATTCCAGTATATTAAAACTGCGTCACCTCAATACATTATTTTTTTGGACGGCAAACAATAGTAGATCAATAAATAATAGGAAATAAGGTCATGGTTTACAACTCCATTGCGGTAGTTAAAATGTGCGTATGTGTGCTATCTACTTAATAAAACCCAAAACTGACTGACTGACAACGCACAGTTTAAACCTGTCGGTCTACAAGCATGAAATAATGCCAAGGATTTTCTTATATAACGCAGATGAGCACTAAGAAAGGATTTTTGAAAATTAATCCATTAAGGGAGTTAAATAGGGGATGAAAGATTGAATGAAGCAAACTACCACTCAGTGACACACTCATCATAAATTCTCAGGAACTGTAAGACCTACAGACTTAAAAATTGGCACGTGTATTCCTTTCATTACGTAGACATCAGATAAGATTGTATTTTACGAAAATAAGCTCTCAAGGAGGGTTGCGGCACTTAAAAGATATAAAATTCTCTATTTTAAAATTATATTGTATTGTACTTAGTCTCCGTGGAAACGACTTTTGCATTATTGATGCCTTCTGCGTCTCTTGACGTCTTTTACGTTTTAATCCTTACTTTCGGATCTTAATTACCAAGGGGTGGAGGGGGGTTGGAAAGGGGGCTAGAGTGATAAAGCTTAAAAATTTCCCGTTTTTCAAGTATAGATGTGTCCTGCAGACTTGACATGATGTGTAATGACGTGTGAACCCAGGGAAATGCGGGATAGTTTATTAATAATTTATCTTACTGAATATGTCTTATAAATAGAGACCGGAAAAAATTCGCGGAATCATTAGGCGATAGGCTAGAATTCAAATACACAACATACCTCTTAGATGATTTTGCTATTGGCTTACTGTTCATCTGGACGCATCTCAACCAATTATAAATCCCCAGAACCAAAGAAGGATCGAATCACAGACAAACCAACTGAGACGACTTACAAGTCAGCAGCCAATGAACTTGCCTTATTTGCCCGAGTGTACAGGGGAATGTGCAGTATATCCTGAAGGCCATCGAAACCGCGAATTTTTCCGGTCTCTACATACTTATAAAACATTTTCCCTATGGCGATCAGCGTGATGACCATTGTTTCATGTAACAAGTGTTCACTGAGAGCGATGTTTGCCCCCCCCCCCCCCCCCCCCCCAGCTCGCCGGGTTCACCTGGAGTGGTCCGCATGAAGCGGTCCGCCCAGGCGTGCGTGCGACTGACAGCCACCCGGGTGCAGCGGCGCGCGAACAGAGCGCCGAGCGACAATAATAATTATTTGCGCGCGTGTTTCAGACCGCCATTGTCCGGGTCGGTTCACTCGACGGGTCGTTCGCTCGTCGGCCGGCGAGCCCCAGCGACGCGGGTCCTGACGTCACACGCGTGCTCTAGCCAGGACAGTTCGTGCTGAAACCAAGAGCAACATCTCTCCCCTTCAAACGAAACGCTCCCCGCGCTTTGGGGTTCGTAATCATTACAGACCGCAAAAACCCGCGCGCATTCATTTCGCGACAGGATAGAATCAGAACTCGTTCACCTTCATGCTGCTTCTGGCATTGGACCACAGTTCATTTGAAGGACTCCGAGCTCGTGTAAAAACCCTCAAGAAAGGCGGTATCGAATCACAGGCCTCCCAGTGAACAGGTCTCACGAGTGAGTAGCCAATGAGCAGGTGTAATTATCCCGAGTACATACAGGATCGTGTAATCTATCTTAGAGGTAAATGAAAACCACTGATTTTCCCACTCCCCTAGTAATCACTAGAGACCTGAAAAATTCGCAGACTCATTTCGCGATAGGATAGAGTCCAAATACTTTTGACATTATTTTGCTTCAGTGATTGGGCTACAGTTTATCTGAAGGACTCTGGATCCAATGAAAAATCTTTAACAGAAGAATTAGCGAATCACGATCATCCCAATCAACAGGTGTTACGAGTCGGTAACCAATGAGCAGATGAAATTTGCACGAGTGCATAGAGGATCGTGGAGTCTATCCTATAGGTATTTGAAATCGCGAATTTTCCCACTCCCCTAGTATAGTAATCCCCCACAGCGGCACGTGATCCGGTGTAGCGTGGAGAACAAACACTGCACGTCTGCGCGGGTGCTCGTGACAAGTGCCTTCCTGCGACGAGCCAGCTCGGAGACAGGTGGTGCCGGCCGTCGACTAGCGACTCCGGGACGGGCTCTACGTCCCTGAGGTACACGCCCGCGAGGAACAACGGCCCACGCGACCATCCCACTGGCTCAACTGCAAGGTAGAGCGCTGCCAGTCTTCTGCTCGCGATCCCGCCATTGGCTCGCGATTTGCCGATAGCTAGAGACCAGAAAAATTCGCGGATTCATTTCGTGATAGGCTTAAATTCAAACATGTGTACAATTCTGCTGGTTCTGCTATTGGCTCGCGGTTTAACTGGAGCTCTCTGGGCCAATGAGAGACCATCGACCAAAGAAGCGTCGAATCACAAGCTACCCAGTGAAGACGCCTCATAATTTAGTACCCAATGAACACGCGTGTTTACTTGAGAAATGCAGAGGATAATGGAGGCTATCCTAGAGGTCATTGAATCCGCGAATTTTTCCAGTCCCTACCGATAGAGCGTCCGAGAACCTGCTGATTTAACGAACACCAGGAGCAAGTATTTGGTTTCCTCTCATTAGAACTGCAATAAGGCATGCCCGCGCCAATGGTTTGTTTCCATGTAATTGGCGGGCGTCTGCAAGATACGTCATTGTCTCATTGGGCCGGGCCAGTCAGGACGAGTTCGCTCCCGTACTGGATGTCTGTGATTTGTGTGCCGACAGCAGACATGCATCTGAAATAAACTCAGCCAATCACTAAACACAGACAGTGTTTTAACACATATTTAGTCTTGAGATCTTACCTCAAAAAATACATGGCCCTAACAGTGACGCATTTGTTTGTCCTCATTTGATGTTTTTTTTTAGAACACGCACTAGTCTGTTAGAGGCATTGAAAAAAAATTTTTTTTTTAGTTCGATACACATCACTATTCACTGTCAAAAATTCCACAAGCATCGTAGAAACTAGGAATAAGCTACAAACCTCAACCATTCTGAATTGCGTTCGATACCACACGTGTATTTAGCGGTTCCGTCGGCAAATAAGAGGTTTGAAACTGCTACATACCGTAAATGTTTTACTGCTCAGCTTTCGCGCGCTCACTTCACGGACCATATCTCAACGCGTTATGCAATAAACGTTCAAAAAATAAATTTTTTACTTAAATAAAAGTTTGTAGATGTTTAGTTTTGCGTTACATTCAGATTCTTTCGTGAGTATATCCAACGGTAGATGACATATCGTCGAATGACTACTAATCTATGTAAATATAAACTACAATATTCTTTTGTGAAACAAAGTTTTCTGTGAGCCTAATTTTCACCAATTACATAAAAAAGTAAAATAAAAAAATCATTAATCCAAATTTAAAATAAGCGCAAGTTTGTTAATAGACACGCGACAATGGCTAGAAGTGTACCTAGTATTTTACATAGTACTACATACCCCCTTATTTTTGTAGAGGATATAAAGCCTGCCGATTTTAATATTCCCCAAAAATTTCCTTTTACAAGACCACTTTGGCATCTACCCGCACTGTAAGTAAGTTTTGGTAACATTCCTCAAGATATAATGGAATATGTTAACTTATATATCGTATTGGAAACATAGGTACCATACAAATATGGTTTGATTCATATGCATTACGATTTCCCCTAATTAAATATAAGAACTACGACTTATTTTTATTTAAAATTTCCTGAAAAAAAGTTAAGGTTAATAACTTCCGTTACATGTTCAGGAATTTTACCAAAAAAATATTTTAAAGCGGACTCAAAGCGATTATGAGACACGTCTATCTCGAAAAAATAAAAAAAGGAAAATTATTAATTCTGTAAACCTACATAAAAGTTAGATTAGTAATGTTTTTAATATTTGTTTCATAGTTAGACCAGGGTCTTTACAAGTGCTGCTTTCAACAGCAGAAGAGCTTCCTCCCATGTCCGTCAGGGTCAGAGGAGAGGCGTTGGAAGTTTTGTACACGTATATTCATAACGGAAAATGTGACTCGGATACTTTCCATCTCCACATGGAATACTGTGGCAAATTCTCACCCTTAGAGTAAGCCGCCACAACTTGTACACGCGACTGTGAACAGCGTCTTCAAATTGCAATTAAATATTAAATTTATAAATATATGTACATTTCACTTGCTGCTCCAAGCAGATGTAGGTAAGAACAAACTGCAAAAAAAAAAAAAAAAAAAAGTTCATGCAAGAAACAATTATTAGTCGTCTTATACAAATCCAAAGCCAAAATTTGTATTGCTGTAAAAAAAAAATCTTTGAAATAAAATATATCAACAATTGAGCATTACTGCTGGAGAATAGAATCATGTACAAACTTAACTAATCATAAAATTGTACTAATTAAAAATGCTCTCATTTTAAAAATATATAACTGGTATGCATACACAGTTACTTACAATCAGCCACAATTTTCCTTCACAGAGCGTTTGCCCTCCTAACATATAATAAGCAACGTGTCTCAATACTCAACGTGGTCTTTCAGTAGACAGCGTCGATACTGAGCCAAACTCGCCGTTACGTTTTTGACGTCACTGATGAGGCAAATGTTTCACCAACGTATTTTAATGCCTGTTACAATTCCTGGTGTTGCATAAGGACGCCCAGGCCAAAATTAATTATGGCAAGAAAATCCGTAAGCTAAACTCAATGCGGTTAGATCAAAGGCTCTCATGCGAATTATATCGCAATATATCTCCCTTCGTGGCGAGATGGGATATGCTTTGTGCTGGTCCGCTGTGGTTACTCTTTCGTGGGGGAGGATGCAGGGTAAACGAACATAAGGCTGGCGCAAACAAGGAGGAGGGGGAAACGGGGTGAAAAACAGACCACCAAATCAATATTCAGGTGGCACTTAAATAGAAACCAATTAACGACACCTGTGGGCAGAATGGGAACCCGCCACCGCCCACGCTCCGAAATGAAATGGGGAAGGTGCCGAAGGCATCCTAAATGAAAAAGCGCGCGCGGGGGATATGAAGTTACGTTCCAGGTTCATCTCCAATGTTAGCGTCCAACGTGGCTGGCGGTCGTGATTACTGCATTCATAGCGCAAGCATGCGTGAGCGTGAGTTCCCCCCCCCCCTTGTCGTGGCAAACAGTAACTCACAGACGTGCACAATGTGTCATATCAAGAGAAACATGCTTCGAGATTACCAACACGTCGCAGTAACAATCAGAATACATCCACGAATTCCTGATACCACGCAGTGCTTTTTTTTTTTTTTTTTTTTTTTTACCCCAATTCAGATTTAGTTAGTATCGGACGTACGCTACAGATAGCTTTAAATTTAATAATGACGAAATAAAAAAAATATTTTCCTAAAACAACTTTTTTATATAACGTATAGAGAACAAGAAAATTACCCCTCTAAACTATTCAACTTAGAAATGATATTATAGAGATACAAATAAGTTTGTTCATGTTTGTCTGCCGTGCTACCTTATAAACATTAAGTTATACGTGTTCGACTTTTGGGCTAGTCACGACAATGTTCATAAAAATTATAATATGTAAGTAGTGATTATCTTTATTTATATTAGCTAGGGATGTAAACAACCAGACATAAATTATAATTTTTCAAAATGTTCGGGCATAAATAATTCAACTGAAAACACTGGATAGTTCAAATAATTTATTTCATACCCTAAGAAACTTAATTAGTTGTATAATTTTTGTCCTGAAAGTATTTTAACGTAATATGACCCAACATGGAATGAAGTGAAAACAATTATAAGTTGTAAGCTGGAGATTTTATCTTTGAAATATGATAAATTTATTACAAATAATTGTGATACTATAGACAAAAATATATTTACTGTTTTTTTTTTCAGTCAATTTCTTCAAAGTGTAGGCCCTAACTGAAACTACTTTGCAAGTAACAGCTAATATTAAATTTCTGTCACGTGACACAAACGAAAAGGTTATTTCAGAAACAACCTAAGTCTCTTGCTGTTTGGCTGTTCTGAGTTAAGCATGAATTAATTTTCTCTACATGTAGGCGCATAGGTTGAAAGAAAAGAAAGAGCAGCCAGCCCAATATTCGCATCTTTAGATGGTCATGAATGCCATCATTTATCAATGATAGAACATAAGTCAATAAGTCAATTAGTTATGTAGTTTCTTCACTAAATGGTTAATACAAAATTACCTAAATCTAAAATGGCAAATTTGGCAACCCATGAGCAATAATTGAAAGATTTAATATTTCAAGAGGTAATGTTATTTTTGAACATGTATTGTGAGGTTGATGATGTTTGCAATATGCGTAATGTCGTTTTCAGGAAGTTTATAAAGTGAAATTTTATTCTGACTTTTTATTTATGCCTTCGCTTGATAACAAAAATAATGAATCTCTAAGTAGTATGTTTAAAACAAAGTCGTTATCCGCGTCTATCTGTCTGTTTGCTTACTTCTTATAAACTACAAACAGGGTTTTGACGCGGTTTCCACCATAATTTAGAGAATTTCTTCCGACAGTTTCATGTGTAAAATATATTCATATGAAATTTAAAGGTAGTAGAGAAATCTAGAAGTTTTGTAATTAAGTTGTAAAATATACTTTTAGGATGCTTACATGGCTTACACTGACTTATACATGACTGATACATCAATTTACTACAGAATTGTAGGTCTTTATAACGGCCTTATCCAATTAAACATATTAGTTACCTTAGGAATTTAATTTATATCAAAATTGACCTTCACACAATAAAATTTAAATGGATATCTGAGAAAATATCACAGATTTTCTCATGAGAAAGAGGCTGTTAACATTGGTTACAAATAATTTTGTTAGTTATTGACAATACGTGTTAGTAGATACTATGTATGTCATTTTTGAAAACACTGGACCCTTACAAGCGCTTGATACTTATAAGTACTTATTAAATCTAAATGACTCCTGATCAGTGTAATTAAAAAAACTAAGTTACCCACACAGAATGACATCATACTGTTGGTTCTAATATTTAATTGGTGTTCTAGAGAAATAAGTATCAATTTTTTTATTAAGATTTGTAAAACTGGCCAGTACAATAGTAACGTAACCTACACTGAAGTATCTTTAAAACTATAAAATATTTTAATATAATATGTAATTTAAATATTAATGATATTTTTGTGCAATTTATTGTATTTATGCTACGCACACATGGCATTATGGTTATTTATCTAAATATTTTGTGTGTTTTAATTTAATTGTTAATAAATATAGTTCAAGTTGTTAGAAGGAATGTTTTTGATTTGAAAAACAATGTAATTTATGAATTTTAAAAAGGCAATCTAGAACTTAAACACAGTAAAATTTAAATTATGATTAAAAATACATACCAAATGTATTAAAAATGTTCCTGCAACAATTACAAGTGTATTGCTAACTTTTGTACTTTCTGAAAAATTAGATTCCAGTGACATATGCTGTTCCTGAAATAAGTTATTCATTAACATCTTTCGGATGGTAGCACTAGGTTGGTTTTTTTAATAAACTAACATTTTCATTGCTAAGGAAAACTACCAAACAAATGAACATGCAAAAACTACAGCTAAAATCGCTGCTCACATTGGTTTCCGCAATTATTTCCTGAGTGTCCTGTGTTGAGCTTTATAATGTTTTCCTGCAAGCAGATATTTTACGCAAAAATCTCATTATTAAAACTGTCAGTTTCTTATATCCTAAAAATATGTTCACCATTAAATGGCAGCAGCATGCAAGAGACGCTGCCAACTAAGCTACAGGAACACTTTAATACTATTGCGAATTCAGTGGAGTTTCGTTGAAAAACTGTTGAAACTGCTTTATTTGGAATATGAATGGAGCCGGTTTAACAGGTTTTTTTTTTTAAATTGAAACTCAGCTTATAAGTAGCAGTGTCAATTATTCCATAAATAGAGAAGCATTACCTCTTGTATAAAAAATTCATGTCCAAGCACGGCTTCAAGGCGACTGAAAACAAAGAAACGCGTCGATGCACGTCTACTGCAGTAGGGATCTCTGATGGCCGTGACCACAGAGGCTTCACGCTAGAGTGGCGAGAGCTGGTGGTTCGATTTCAACCCTCGACGTAACTCAGTCTAGAGGCTCGATTACACCATCCATTTTCCAGTTGGAACTAGAAAATTCGTGGGTTGATGAACCTTCAGGATGGACTCCACAGTTCTATACGTACACTCGGTCAGAGGATGCCCAATTATTGGCTACTGTCTTGTGAGACGTTCCATCGTAGTAGCCTGTGATTCGATACACGCACAGCTTTGGTCCAGTGTTTCTTATTGTCCCAGAGTCCCCCAGATGAGTTGTAAGCCAATAGCAAAGGAAGAACTTAGGTATAACTATTTGAATTTTAGTCTATCGCGAAATGAATCAGCGAATTTTTTCGGGCTCTGTCTATTAGGTGTCGAAGTATAAACCTCCAGTTCTTAAAATTTTTAAAAAGATGTTTTACACCAGATAATCTAAATAATAATCTATATATAATACATGTGTATAATAATCTATATATGTATAATGGGATGTTGGTATGGTTGACGTGGAATAACTCGAACACCGTTTGACCAATCGCCATTAAAGTTGGCACATCGAAGTGTTTTTTTTCATGGAGAAGATTTTCATGCTATCCATTTTTTGTAACTCGCCGCTAGATGACGCTGCAACGCACCAAATTCGGAACCTTTCAACCGATCGCCATGGGAAAACAGAAAATCTTAGGTCATAGACATAAAAACATCAATTATTTTGTGTCGTTTCTCTGTACACCACACTGACATATAGCGCTATCCATTTTGCTTTAAATCGCGGACAATATATCACCATGTATTCAGCCCGGGCAACGCCGGGTACTGCAGCTAATATTATATTTAATTTGACAATTTATCTATGCTATATTATTGCTAGAGACCCGTGAATTTCGCGGATTCAATGACCTCCAGGATAGACTCCAATATCCTCTACACACTCGGGCAAATGCCAACTGTTCATTGGCTGTTGACTTGTGAGTCGTCTCGACTGGGTGGCCTGTGAGTCGACATTTCTATGAATGAGGGTCTCTAACTGGTCCTCATTACTCCAGATTAACAGAGAACCAATGACAGAAGCAGCACTAAGGTATAATTATTTGAATTTTAGCATAACACGAAACGAATCCGCGAAATTCACGGGTCTCTAATTATTGCATTTACGCCTCTTGCCGCTAGATTATCTTTCACACTCTCGCCTGTGTTGTTAGTTTAGAGTGTAGAGCTGTCCGCGGTGTTGGTCTGTGGTGTATCCTCCTGGAGCCTCGACCTGCCAGACGGTGGGTACTCGCGAGAGAGTACCATGATCGAGTCTCGCGCGGAGTGGGAGCACACAGCCACCAGAACATGTACAAGGACAAGTGTGCGAGGATTTATTTCACAGCCGACGGTGGCCAACTCCTCTGGGTCGACAAGCAGCGACCTCCGACAGCCGACCTTGCAGGCGTGGTCGGCGCCACAATCGATACAAGCCTTATTCAATCTCGCTGAGAGACCAGGCCCCGCCCACGCGGTCCGTCAAATGGGCCGTGTCAGCTGCGGCCAGAACTTCCAAGATGGCCGCCCGCCTGGCCGCTGAGCCGAGTGCGAGGGGTGACCACGTCCGCATCGCCGCTTCTTCAGCTGATTGTTGCGCCATCTTGGTTAGACGCCCAAAACATCGGCTCCAGTGTAGTGTTTTCAGTTTGGAAACAGTTTTAAATGACTTTTATTTTGAAAGTATTCTTCTTTAGGGGCGTTATGAAAATATGATGAGAGTGAATTTTTACGATGCGCGAGCACCACGCAACGAAATTATCACAGGACGAAAAAAGGCTACGTACAAATGAAAATTATATATGTGTTTTTAAATCTTATACTTTGAATACTGGTTCATATAATTAAAAATATTTATTGTGAATATCAAGGATAAGGTTATGTTTAAAAACCGTTTCAAGTGTATTTATATAAGTGTGTTATGTTTCAGTATGTATAAATTATTTGCATGATAAATTATTAGATTATTAATTAATAAAAATATTTAAATTAATATCGTATAATAAGCATTCATATATTTATTGGTTTTCATTATTCATCTCAGTTATTTTATTAAATTAAATAATTAATTTTATACATGTGTTTGTATCAATGTTAAATACGAAATATTTATTAATTTTTTATATTTATTGCATTCACACATTACCAAACACATATATATCACTCCAGTACTTTTGTTATTTTATTTTTATTATTTTTTGCATGCAAAAGTAAATTTAGTTGTTTTTTTACTACGCCAAGTAAGTGAAACTTCTAACGCAGGTACATAATTATTCGCATCAATTTTTATGAAAGTGTGTTTTTAACGATGGAGATTCTAATTCATGCTTACTTACCATCATCAGACGTGGCGAAGAACCATTTCCGCAATTTTTTTTGGGTGGATTAGTATGGCATTCCTACCTCCATGGTTGAGTGCAACAGAGCTTCCGTGGTAACATTACTTGGAAAATTTTTCAGAATATTCTAAAGTGGCTAGAAATAAATATTATTTAGGTGTGCATATTTCATACAAAAAAACTTAAAAAAAACAACTGTATTATTGGTTTTAGCAAAAACTAATCTTCTACACAACAGTTAAATAAGTAAAAGGAAATGATATGATTAAATTTAAATCGTACAGTTCGATGAAAAATGCATACCAGTTCACTGCACTGTGCGTAGAGACGACGAGGCATCAGATGCAGAAACAAGTGTCGCCCTTACCGCACTTACAAACAGGCGACTATCTCGAGAGCTGTTCGCCCACGTGCATCTTTTGCCCGTTTCAAGAACACAGCCACGATCGAGGTCGCCGGTGCTAGAACCCGGACACAAGCTCCGGACAACCCGTCAGCCTTCTTAAATGACGACAAGAGTTCAGCACGAAAGCTGACAACTAACTAAAGTGTCAGTTACGAATACACATCTATGCACAGAAAAGTCTTTTCTGTACTTTTACAAAATATTCCTTTGAAAGCCAACTGCCAATAAATAGTTTGTAATACTAAAATAAATACATTACAATATTGTACAGCACATAAATATGGTTATTTATGCATAAATTAAATACGTTTTTCGAAATAATACCGAGTAGGTATGTCTAACGAAAATTGGCGCATAATTTTATATTTTAATTGACGCTTCATTCAAGGATGATTTATCAAAACCATGGAAAAGATAATCGATTATTAAACCATTTATTTTTATTTTGTTGTATCATGCTTGTTATGTGTGCAGGGAACGGTTTACAAATAACTTTAACTATTGGAGGTACTAGGACAATAAGAAGCATAAATGCTTGGGCAGGAATCCGAACCAAGTATTACTGCGAATACTATTTTCTAGCGATACAGATGTTTTCATGTAAATGTAGAAATTGAAAAATATATGTAATTTTACATGAATATTTCTGTTCCGTTTACAAAAAAAAGTAATCTATAGTGTAATAGCCAAATTATTGGATAATTTTAAAGTTTAATACTGAACACAAAAGTATTTTTAAATAGTCTCCCGCCTATCCGGGCACACACACGATAAGCAGAGCTCCAGGAAATACAACGCGACTTGAAGACTACTCAAGATATCCGAGTGGGGTCTGTTTCCGAAAAGCTTTAAGAATTAGCTGAGGGCCGATAAGTAGTTAAGTAGTTTTGTTCCCAGATTAAGTTTTTAAACTGTGTTTTTAAAATAGTCAAAATGGCTTAAAGGCGTGTTTTCAGAGTAATTTATAGGCATAAAACAAAGGATACAGTTTCTTGAAAACAATTAAGGGACTTGCATTACACCTTTATCTTAATTTCTACGACATATTACGGTCACCGCTTAAATTTTGTAGTTGTCCTATGCACGACGAGATGACTGCGCTAGTTCAGAGCCTTGCGCGTAGAGGCGAAACCTTGCTAGAAGCACCAGCGAGCATCGAGCTTATCATCCTTCCTCACTAGCACACATACACCCCTTAAACACTAACCTAGCCTGTAAACACGTGGGACTTGAACTCACGACCTCTGGGCTAGCGGACAGGTACGCTAACTAAACTAGACCATCGAGGCTGGTGCCCTGCTAAGTACACAGAGCTTAGGAAATAAATAATTGCGATGAAGGGTTTCGTTTTTAGAGAAGTGTCAAATATTTGAAAACTGACATCTTATACAACCACTATTGAAGTGAATATTCTTGTTACGAAAAAGTATTTAGTGTTTGGACACTTACGAGCCATAAATGTTATGTTCAAAGTAATAAATGAAAGTATTAGAGCGTAACGTCATGTCGACATTAGAGTTTATAGTAATGAAACCAGTTCGTAAAATATAAGGGAAACAGTAATGAATAAAGCTTTGATTATTTTTTAAAAAATAAATTTTAGTAAGTGTCTTAAAATCACTTCTTATCAATCAGACACAGTGAAAAAGATTCTGCTAAGTAAATAACTGTAAAGCAATAATGTTTTATCATTCGTGCTGTTGTTTCTATCACATTATTTCGACTTTCTGTCCTACTGACAGAGTGAGTCTGAATTCGAACGAAAAGCTTTGGTTGCAAGTACAACACAACAAAATAAGTTGAAAATTCATATACGACTCATGGCTTATAGTGCTTCACAAGAATTGTATACGTAATTTTAGTTGGAGCTTAACAGCATTTTTATAGTAAATAATGGAAATAACTGTTTAAGATAGACCACCATGTGTCTATATAATGTTTTATTGATTGAAGTTTTAAAACCTCAGCCAAACGTGTCACTGTCCTAAAATGATTTGAAATAATTCGGGGTAACCCCCTTTACTTTTCACATATTTTTTGACATGTAACTACCCCCAATTATTTCAAATAAATCATTAAGATAGCTGAAAAATTCGTGGTGGGTTTAGAACTTTGTTTAATCAAACATTATATTAAATGCTTTATGTTTTATCTTAATTACTTTCTCTATTATTTACAATACAAATGTAGCTCAGCTCCAAATTCAGTGACGTATACAAGGCTTGAGAAGCACTTTAGACTATTAAGTAATAAAAAAAGGGTTTTAAGTTTTTTTTGTCGTAATGAACCTGTAGTCGAATTTGTTGGCCGAATTCAGACTTAATCTGTATAGTACATTTTCCAGGCATAAAAACCACTTTGAATATTGTGTTGGTAAATGTTTTTTACGCGACTATATAGAAAAAAAACTAATTGTGTAACACTTTAGCTTTATCGTAAAATTACAGTTATTCTAACAGTTAACTGAGAGCTAAATGATGGCTTTAGAATCCCTTTGAAACTCCAATTAACTCACTCCATTTAATAAAGTGAGATTTTATTCATTTCCTGCAATTAGTCCCAAGAACTACTTCACAAACATCCGCTTTTATAACTTGAGAGATAAGATAACGTCTTTGCTCATCGCTGAGAAACGTTATTTGTGTTTCCTCAGGAGGTATCCGGTTCGCAGATCTTGGAAGGTTCGTAAATAATCAACCCCTCAATTCTAAAAGTTTTATTGTTTCGTCGACGTCACTGAGTGCCAGAAAATGCGTTTGAAAAAGGGTCGTGATAAAAAATCACCCACAAACAGAATTATTTGAAACATTTTGTTCCATAAAATGTTTTGATTGATGTTTGCCATTTATTCTTAAGGACGGGGGTTTTTACACTTTCAAAATATTCAATGAACGTAAGTAGTATATAATAATTCCTCCGAGCGCTGGGCCCTGGGTCCGGTGCCGACGTCCGCCATCTTTGATTGTGACTTTGAATTATTATGTCTCCGTTGCACTTTTCGTTACGGTCGTCATCTTGAATTATGGCATCACGGTGTCAATCTTGAACAATGACGTCACCATTTCACTTTTCGTTACTGTCGCCATATTGGATGATGACATCACGGCGGCCATATTGAATGACCTTGACCTGTGACGACCTCAGCCGCCATCTTGGATCATACCATTTTGAATTACGACGTCACCGGTTCATTTTTAATTACGGCCGCCATCTTGAAACTCCGTAAATATTTAGCTAGAAAATGGGGGGGGGGGAATCTAAAATTTATAAAAAATGTAAATAAGAAAATTTTAATAAAATCACTCCACTATTTTAATATTTGTCCATTTTTTAAATTTCTTAATTTTCATCCGATTTGAAAAGGAAATTTTTTTAATTCATAATAAATTACTCTTTTAAATTTTGGTGATAAAATTTATATAAAAAAGGTACTGGGTTTGGACCCGGCGAGGAAAAATAATGGCGATGGATCCTTCCTCCACGGAAACCATTAGCAGAATAACCTCCAACACAATTCCAAGGCAGATATTACGTCGGTCAGTATGCCGTCATGGCAACCATCGTGTAGGACGTCTTGGCTGCCATATTGAAATTATGTAATTTATGACCTAGAAATTCGGAAAAAAATTAAAAATCATAAAAATCTCATGTTAAAATAATCGTTAACCAGATCGAAAACTGTGCTTTGTTCAATCCTTGTTCAATGCAAAAAATACTAATTTTAATAAAATTACCAAAAAAATTATAGGTTCAAGAAACAAACAACAAAATTACAAATAAAAATTTATTACATAATTTCTACAAGTACAAAAAAAAAGGGGGAGAAAACTTCCGAAAAATGCCTATAGCTCAAAAATTACGACACATATTAAATTTTCTTTTTATTCAGCACAGTAATTAATTGGACTATCGCCTGTTCTCATCTTGACGTTGAGTTTTGGGATACTCTATTATGTTTAAGTAGAAATTTTTAGTTTATTGTAATTCACTTACAAAATGTATAATACCGTCACGTGATAATAGTCCACCACTACTCATTTGAACACTGACGGGCGCTTTACAGATGTGCGAATTGAAATTTGAAACTAAAATTAAATCATTAAAACATTTAAAATTCTTTTTAAAAAGTTCATCTTTGTTCCCAAGTTAGTAGGATACATTTCACGATGAAATTATGTACCCACCTGGTGTATCTATTACGTCATCTGCAGGCAACCTCTTTACGTGGAGGAGATTTGTAAAAATACCAGACTATAAAAAATGCCTCGATACATATTATCTAGATAGAATATACAAACAATTAAAAAAAGATGATAAATCATAGATGGAAAACTATTGTTTATTATAGCTAATCAGAAGAAATTGTAAGCATTACTCTATGTGTTTTACTTCTATTAGATATACAGAATGACTTATGTAGATATACAGAATGAGTCAAAATCCGACCTACAAACTTTAGCTACTGGTTCATCACGACAAAATAATTTGAAGACATATACGACTTATGGAATAAAGTGCTTCCCAAGACTATTAATACGTTTTTGAAGTTGGATTTGAACAATTTTTTTTTTTTAAATTCTAATAGAGAAAGTATTCAATATGGAAAATTGACTCAGGATTAAGTTTAAAAGAATGAAATACTACCACAACCACTGTGAATTTCGTTGGTGTTAAAAAAATATTTGATTGAAATAATTTTATTATACACATAGTGGGAAGCACGTTAGCCGTTAAGTCGTACATATGTTTTCAATTTGGAGCCAAAGTGTGTCCGACGAATCCAGACTCGGGCGCTGTACAACACCATCCGTCTTGATGTGTCGTCAGTTGTTTTGCCCGCGCGTGTTTGGTCAGGGGCGGTTGTCGGGCGTGTGCTGAGTGGTGGTGGGACGTCGGGCGCGGAAACCAGGGGGAGTTGACGCCGCGTCGCGTCGGCGCAGGTGTTTGCGCGGAAGGAAGCGAGTCAGCGAGGCGCTGGAGACACGAGTCGCCGCTTGATTTGGCGCCATTGTGCTCTGGCCGCGCCGACACGTCCCCGGCGGCAATTACGCCCGTAATTAAAGCGCTGGTCGCCCGGATGTTGTGGAGAAGGGAGGGGTGGTTGGGCCCCGTCACTACCCCCCCCCCCCTTCACTGCAGCTGGTCGGGGGTGGCACCTCTCCGGGAGTGGAGCCCCGGGTCCGCGGAGAGACTTGGAGGACACAGCGCTCACGCGGCGAGGTCCCGTGCCGGCTCAGACTTGTTGCTTAGTCAGGCAATAAGTACACCGTGCTGACTCGCCTCACGAGCTGGGCTCCGCTGCGTGGGGCTGAGCTCGTGTCGGCAGCTGCGACGCCCGCTGGTGCTTCTAGCACGACATCCCCCCTGGGCTACAGTCTCGCCTTGCGCACTGTCACTTTACGGACTTTTTCAAACAAGAATCCACTTCAAATAAACCAACAGTTCTTCGTACATTCAGATAACTGAATCTTCGTAATTTTTTTGACGTGACGTCTAATAAATCGATGAACGCCGGCTGCACGCATAAAAAAGGATGACTCATTGTCCCGTTAAGCACTTTGTCCCGTTACGCTCATTGTACGCTTGCGCCGCATCTATCTCTCTTCCACTCGATTGGAACAACCATCGATTTGACTTTTTCGAGGCCCATTAAACTTGAAACACTCCCATTCGTTGCCTACTTTTCCTATCATCGTCCTATCCTTAACAGAATAACACAGATTGGAAGAAGTTAAATAGCAAACAAGTATAAACGTTATAGTTAAAATAATCTGTTCGTTAAAGTAATAAACATATTTGAATTAATGAGTGCAAATAAAAGTAAATTTATCATTTAAATTGTAGATTTCATTTCACTCATTCTTTGTATCCATACAAAATAGTGATAATTCAATAAAAATGATTCAATTTTATTCATAAAATATGCAATCATTTCATTAATGTTTTGTTATGACGTTGTCACGTTAAACTATCGTCCGTAAACCGACTTTACAGACAACCAATTTTTTTTTGTATAAACAGGGTAACGCAGACTTGAAAAAAGTGTATTTTTGCATACTTTTTATGAAGTTTTTGAATGTTTTACTTACCTACCAAGATTATTCTCGGTACGTGAATAAGTGAAATTACTAACCGTAAATTTACGAAGACGACGATCAATTTATGAAGATCCCTGGATAATGTAAACAGCGTTATTCGTAAATTTAAGGATAAACAAATTTTGAACATTTTACGAGTTTTGAGCGATATTCATAACAAGTCCCTCGAGTGTTTTCAAAAATCTGAACTGGGTGTTTGATACCTAAAAATTACTATTCTGGAAGTGACAGCTGACTTCACAGAAGAGTGACGTCGAGGACGGAGCAGCAGTTGCCTTCAGTAGCCATTTGGCGGGAGAAGCGTGTAAAACCTACAGCGATGAGGCCTTTTAAAAGGCATGCATTTCGACTGGAGTAACGACGGGAAACTTACACTTTTTACGAAACCATGCTTCTCGATTTACAGCAACAAGCAAACAGAGGGGAGAATGTAGTGGACAATATCCGAGCCACCAAACAAAAACTCTTATATTTATAAACTCATAAAATGAAGAAAAAAAATAACATATCGATACAAAATAAGACACTTTTTGGCGATGAAAAAAAATTAGTTTATTTTTCATAATGAAAGAGCAACAGCAAATACAAGCAGGATCGACTACTTTGGGGGGGGGGGGGGGTTTGTAGATGTCCCACTGGTAGTCTGGACCTAGTTTATTACCTTTTTATTGCTTCAGAGGTTGTATTATACAGTGTATATTTTACCTTTCTGGGGGGGGGGGGGGGCCACGTGCCCCCTTGCCCCCCTCTAAATCCGCGTATGAGCAAGCGCGTCGTAAAGCCGTTACCAGGATCCTAGACGTCGACGGAATAACAATGCAATACCAGCTCGAGATAGTGGGTGTAATAAGACAATACTTTTCACAGCTGTGCAAGAAACAAGAGACATAACCAGTTTCAATTCAAGACGTGCTGTGGGAGTGTGTAAAAAGTTATTGACATCTAATATTATAAATACAACTACAATTTTTTTTCTTCAAAAATTACAGTCACCAAAGTTTAATTTACGTGTTTTGAGTAGACTATATCCTGTAATAGTGTGTGTAACTACATGTGATTTTGTTTACACATTTACCATGGGTGTAGACAGTATTTGTGGAAGGAGAGGGCAGAAGACAGTCCCTCCTCCTGAAATTAATTTACAAAGATAACGATTATAATACATTTTTAGGCCAGTTGATGATCCCTTAAGTGCTTTTTGAAATTCCTGCCATTGTAATTTTTTTTAAATAAAATTCTTTGTCTAAATAAATCTGGGTTACAATTTATGCTTTGTGTTCCCAAGTACCTCCAATATTTAAAGTTATTTGCAAACAGTAGTTTGAATATCTTTCCAGTATTAGCTGTGCATCTTAAGCACGGTAAAACAAAAGAATGCCAAAAGTGATATAAAAAAGTTAACTTTTCTGTAGCTTTAAAACCAAGTAAATAAAATGTTTATACAATAACTTCATGCTTGTAAGCACACACCTGTGTTTCCGTACCATGTGCGTCTCTGCCTGAGGACGGGAGCAGATAGCAGTTCCCGAAACGTCGCTTGTTTCTGTTTTGGTAAAACTATTGTATTTTTTTGTCTTTTCGTTTTATCGTGTTTTTGTCTCGTTACAACTGTTGTGCTGAATTATTTTGGTTTCAATATTTTTGTGTTGTCATCATTTGTGTGTTTTTTTGTTCACTTAGTACTTTTTTCTTTGTTTGTTGACCATATTTCTGTTTCGGAATATTTTGTGGTGTTTATATTCTTGTTGACAACAGCAATTGTTTGCTTAATTTTGTGTGTTTTTTGTCTTTCTTGTGTATTTTTATTTATTTAATTTATTAGTTTTTCTTCAACAGAAAAAGTTCTTAGCAATGGCGTATGTCCAAAAACTTACATCAAGTTCTATATAATTATTGTGCAGCGGGATTGTAAGTTTGTTTGCAGAAAATCAACTATATAATTGCCAGACTAGTTATACAAATTGTATTTCACTGTTATGGAATTACATAATTCATGCTGAAAGAACAACAACATAAGAACACATAAAATTGTTTGTTACCGAAGTAAGATGCACGTGTTAGTTTCACACGAAACTACAGTAAACTCGTGGAATAACATCATGTCAGTGTTAAGAAGACTGCAAGTGTCCGCTCTACCACTCTGGTTCTGGGGTAGAGCGCCTGCCTTGTGACTTGTAGGACCCGGGTTCGCGCCCCGGCTCCTCCAAGGCGGATTGCCCAGACAAAACGGTGGCATTTTCTCTGGTAGGAATACAATCCCTTGTAACAAGTCAGGCTACCAAAGAAACGGTGGGTGGAACAGAAAAAAACCTTCCAGGTGGCTTCCAAATGGGGAGCCCGTTTCTTTTCTTGGGCTCCCCATGCGGTGGCCATTCCGGGGGTTTCTCCGGGGGAACGGAGTTTTGCAAAAATATTGTTTTTTAGCGTTTTAGTTTTTAGTAACTGTAGCATTATCATTCCAACATGTTATAAATAAAGTTGAAACATTTAAACATTTAGCTTTTGTACATGAAATATTTGAAGTAAGTATGTATTAGTCAGTGAGTGGTTGTATACCGATGTTGTGTGTTCAACCATTTATCTGTATATATTTTCTTTGAAGTATTATTGACAGTTAAATTTTAGTCACAAACTGTTTACTTTTTTAATGTAGTATTTTAGAATTTATAGAGGAAATAATATTTATAGGCACAATTCTGAAAAAACCATATAGTTTTCAATAAGGAAGATTGTCTTTAACACACACGCGTATTTTCTTTGTATGTATGTGTATATGTACCAGACATAAAATGTTCTACTTATTTCAACATGAGCAAAGTTTTGATACTTTCCAACACAATCTTATGATTAAAAAATTGGTTGTCTGTAAAGTCGGTTTACGGACGATAGTTTAACGTGACAACGTCATAACAAAACATTGATGAAATAATTGCATACTTTTATTAATAAAATTGAATCATTTTTATTTTAATAATAAATACTTGAAATTATACTAGTAATCAGATTTTTAAAATGCAAGAATAATTAACCTTTTATTGCCGAAATTGCTGTTGTAATAAGCAATGAAAACCACATTAACTTTTCACTTCACTTTATAATCAGTCGACGAAACAGTTGTAATTAATTTTAAAAACTGGCGTTTAGCTATAAAGTTTAAATATAATTATGAACAAGTTTTCATATAAATAGACTGTAATCAAATATCTATCATCAATTATATGAATCACCATATTTTTTTAGTCAATTGTAACATAACCTATCATTACTGCATAAATACTTTAAATTATACTAGTAATCAGATTTCTAAAATGCAAGAATAATTAACCTGTATTGTCGAAATTGTTGTTGTAATAAGCAATGAAAACCACAGATTAAAATTCATCGAGAATATTTTACGTTTTTATGTCTTCCAGTGCTCAAAATAATATGCAATTGTGGCCCCGAGCACGAAATTTTATTTATAATTCATTAATAATAACGCCCCTCGCGATAAACAACGGAAAATATGTATTAACGAGTGCCTGGTTGCCGTGGAAGGGGATAGATAGCACGATTCGTTTGGTTCGCGTCCGTCACCGTAGATGGCAGCACCGTAGGGTAATAATATTATTTCTTTTTTATAATACGATTTTATAACAAATACGCATCCCAAATACACCAAACTTATTTATAATGTGTTACAATATTTTTTAAAACATTGTGCAAAAGATCCCGGGTGTAATTTGAATTATTATGTGTAACTGTAAAACACCATTGTTCGTACAAATACGTATTTGAAAATTCAACATTACTTTTAAATAACCGTACCGATTGTGCTGAAAATCGGTGGACGATCGTTAAATTACATAATATTGATAATTCAAACGACGAAAACCTGATTGAAAAGTAAATTGGATGGTTGTTCCAATCGAGTGGAAGATGCGGCGCAAGAGTACAATGGGCATAACGGGACACTTTTTCGTGCGTGCAGCCGGCGTTCTTCGATTTATTAGACGTTGTCACGTCAAAAAGTCAGTGAAGATGTTAAAGACGGAATGGAGGCGACATGCTTGGACGCGGAAATTAATAAAATAATACATAAATTGCCAACAAAAAAGGTCGTCAGGCATTGATGACATACCTTATGAGTTTTACAAGCCCACTGGGAGATTATTGGCCCTGATTTCTGTGAGGTTCTACGCTACATTCTATCAAGAGGAAAGTTGTGCAGGTGCCATAAGGCCTCATTGTTCTCATCCCCCCCCCCCCCCCCAAAAAAAAAGCAAAACGCAGTGAAGCCAATAGACTATTTATCAATAATGTTTTTTTTTGTACGGGCTGTAAAATAATAGCCAGGCTATGCGGAAAACGTTTAAAGTTGCGACAGAGTGATGCCTGTGGTCCTGGCCAGACATGCTATGTCACATACTTTTCCTCTCGTTGGACATCTTCTGTGGAAATCGTATTCATTCAAGTTAGGCAGGCCACATCTCTACCTAGCTACAAACCAAGGGGGGCTGGGACATGATCATGAAGCAAATTGCGAAGCAATATATCACGCAACAGCCATCGCCATTGCATCTCCAAAAAAAAAAACAGACTGGACGGAAGCAGGACCACTGCCGCTCACATATCGAAGAGCCCAAGAACCGCTCGCTTCTGTCGTACAAGCCATGCCTGAAGACTCAACTGCCTCAGTCAAAAATATGTATCACAGAACAGTAAAACCCCAGTCACAGTAAGTCACACACCAAGTATCCACTGGATGCGGACTTAGAGAATTATTGCGGACACATAATATATTTCCTCAGTTTAACGATCGACAGCGTACCGTTTCTACAATAACCTAACAGCCACTGCAATGCGCAAATACAGGATTCGTCTAACAGACGACCCTGCATGCGTGCTGTGAGGCAGTATTGATACGGCCTTGCACGGAACACGTGGAATGAACGCATAGCGGTGCCGATAAGGCAGTGGTGTCGCACAAGAGTGACGTCAGCGATGAGTGTCTATTGCACTGCGACTCGTACGTGTTCCCGTCCGCGAAGAGAAGAGCAGCGGCAAGGTTCATCCTGCGAGCTATACAACTCCTGAAGGACGTCACGACACCGGTGACTGCGAGACCTTGTACGAGTCCTGCGACAGGAGCTGTGCAAGCTCCGAACACGGTTTGGAACATTCTTATTTTCGTTTTGAAAATACGCGGTTTAACATGGTTTGACAAAATAATTAACTGAAATAAAAAAAAATTGTATGTTTTATGTTGAGTTATTACTTAGCCTCTTTTTTAACTCTTGGCCTGAAAGTATATATATTTATTTTTGAACTAGGTTTTTGTTAACAATCTTTGTTTCTTAGCGCAAATGAAAAGCATGTAGTATGTAGTCAAACATATAATCAAACTTATATGTTTACAATTGTATTTGTTTGCAGAGTAAGTAGATAAAACTAAAACTAAAAAAAAGCGCAGTGGTAGGACGCGTGGTGATAAGCTCAACGGTATATAATATATGACGTGGTTCACACCTCGTCAATACAAAATAAAATTTTATATTTTTATTTTATCATCATTACTATTATTTAAGGGCTATTTATAATATTTTAAGACTTTTTAATATTTTTAATATAATAGGTGTAACAATTTTTCGTAACTAAAAATAATTACGAACACTTTTCTAATATTTAACCTACTATTTTATACTTAAGAGTACTTATATCTGTTTAAAGTATAACCAACAAAACTACTGGAAAGTAGTCCTTAAATAACAGCAATAACGATCAATTGAAAAGAAAATCTACATGGCGTGTTAGATTAAGTGCAAACCCATACTACGTAACGCCTAACATTAACTTTTTCTCCTCCAACCCTTAACAAATCTGCACTACGTAACACTTGACCTTTACCATTTCCCCTCCAACCCTCGACAAAATTAAACCAATCGTCATAAAAGAGAAGTGCTATTGAGACGAACGGGAAAACACGGTGTTTATAAATAGCTGGATGTCGATGGCGGGTTGGCAGAGGGGGGTGGGCGGCTCCGAGTGACGCACGCAGGGCGCCTCGCGCGGCCGGCCACGCACAATGCGCGGTGACGTCACCGCCGCGGTGCTGCGTCGCGGCGGCGCCCCTCCTGGTGTCAGCTTGCGCTCGTGCTCGGTCCGCCGCGCGCGCCTTCCTTCACACCTCGCGTCTTGTCGACGGCAATGCTGCACGAACCTTACACACGTCAGGAGGGAATTCCTTCACACCTCGCGTCTTGTCGACTGCAATGCTGCACGAACCTTACACACGTCAGGAGGGAATTCCTTCAGACCTCGCGTCTTGTCGACGGCAGTGCCGCGCGGACCAGACACACGTCAGGAGGACCTTCCTTCACACCTCGCGTCTTTTCGACGGCAATGCCGCGCGGACCAGACACACGTCAGGAGGGACTTTCTTCACACCTCGCGTCTTGTCGACGGCAATGCTGCGCGGACCAGACACACGTCCGGAGGGACTTCCTTCACACCTCGCGTCTTGTCGACTGCAATGCCGCGCGGACCAGACACACGTCAGGAGGGACTTCCTTCACACCTCACGTCTTGTCGACGGCAATGCCGCGCGGACCAGACACAAGTCAGGAGGGCCTTCCTTCACACCTCGCGTCTTGTCGACGGCAATGCTGCGCGGATCAGACACACGTCAGGAGGGACTTCCTTCACACCTCGCGTCTTGTCGACGGCAATGCCGCGCGGACCAGACACACGTCAGGAGGGACTTCCTTCACACCTCGCATCTTGTCCACGGCAATGCCGCGTGGACCAGACACACGTCAGGAGGGACTTCCTTCACACCTCGCGTCTTGTCGACGGCAATGCTGCGCGGATCAGACACACGTCAGGAGGGACTTCCTTCACACCTTGCGTCTTGTCGACTGCAATGCTGCACGAACCTTACACACGTCAGGAGGGAATTCCTTCAGACCTCGCGTCTTGTCGACGGCAGTGCCGCGCGGACCAGACACACGTCAGGAGGACCTTCCTTCACACCTCGCGTCTTTTCGACGGCAATGCCGCGCGGACCAGACACACGTCAGGAGGGACTTTCTTCACACCTCGCGTCTTGTCGACGGCAATGCTGCGCGGACCAGACACACGTCCGGAGGGACTTCCTTCACACCTCGCATCTTGTCGACGGCAATGCCGCGTGGACCAGACACACGTCAGGAGGGACTTCCTTCACACCTCGCGTCTTGTCGACGGCAATGCCGCGTGGACCAGACACACGTCAGGAGGGACTTCCTTCACACCTCGCATCTTGTCGACGGCAATGCCGCGTGGACCAGACACACGTCAGGAGGGACTTCCTTCACACCTCGCGTCTTGTCGACGGCAATGCCGCGCGGACCAGACACACGTCAGGAGGGACTTCTTTCACACCTCGCGTCTTGTCGACGGCAATGCTGCGCGGATCAGACACACGTCAGGAGGGACTTCCTTCACACCTCGCGTCTTGTCGACGGCAATGCTGCGCGGATCAGACACACGTCAGGAGGGACTTCCTTCACACCTCGCGTCTTGTCGACGGCAATGCTGCGCGGATCAGACACACGTCAGGAGGGACTTCCTTCACACCTCGCGTCTTGTCGACGGCAATGCTGCGCGGATCAGACACACGTCAGGAGGGACTTCCTTCACACCTCGCATCTTGTCGACGGCAATGCCGCGCGGACCAGACACACGTCAGGAGGGACTTCCTTCACACCTCGCGTCTTGTCGACGGCAATGCCGCGCGGACCAGACACACGTCAGGAGGGACTTCCTTCACACCTCGCGTCTTGTCGACGGCAATGCCGCGCGCGGACCAGACACACGTCAGGAGGGACTTCCTTCACACCTCGCGTCTTGTCAACGGCAATGCCGCGCGCGGACCAGACACACGTCAGGAGGGACTTCCTTCACACCTCGCGTCTTGTCGACGGCAATGCCGCGCGGACCAGACACACGTCAGGAGGGACTTCCTTCACACCTCGCGTCTTGTCGACGGCAATGCTGCACGGACCAGACACACGTCAGGAGGGACTTCCTTCACACCTCGCGTCTTGTCAACGGCAATGCCGCGAGCGGACCAGACACACGTCAGGAGGGACTTCCTTCACACCTCGCGTCTTGTCAACGGCAATGCCGCGCGCGGACCAGACACACGTCAGGAGGGACTTCCTTCACACCTCGCGTCTTGTCGACGGCAATGCCGCGCGGACCAGACACACGTCAGGAGGGACTTCCTTCACACCTCGCGTCTTGTCGACGGCAATGCCGCGCGGACCAGACACACGTCAGGAGGGACTTCCTTCACACCTCGCGTCTTGTCGACGGCAATGCTGCGCGGATCAGACACACGTCAGGAGGGACTTCCTTCACACCTCGCGTCTTGTCGACGGCAATGCCGCGCGGACCAGACACACGTCAGGAGGGACTTCTTTCACACCTCGCGTCTTGTCGACGGCAATGCCGCGCGGACCAGACACACGTCAGGAGGGACTTCCTTCACACCTCGCGTCTTGTCGACGGCAATGCCGCGCGGATCAGACACACGTCAGGAGGGACTTCCTTCACACCTCGCGTCTTGTCGACGGCAATGCTGCGCGGACCAGACACACGTCAGGAGGGACTTCCTTCACACCTCGCGTCTTGTCGACGGCAATGCTGCGCGGATCAGACACACGTCAGGAGGGACTTCCTTCACACCTCGCGTCTTGTCGACGGCAATGCTGCACGGACTATATACACGTCAGGAAGGACTTGACCGGGGCTTGCCTCGTACATTTATTTTTGTAATCAAATCACTAATATTCCTTTTAAATTTATAAATACTTGTAAATTCCTACTAGAAAATAGTTTTCCCAGTAATAATGGGTTCGTATATTTACCCGGCCATTTATGCTTAGTGTTGTCCCAGTGCCTTCGATAGTTAAAGTTATTCGTAAACCATCCTCTGAATAGTTTTTCAGTGTTAACTGCGCACATTAAAAATAAATAAAACCAAATAAATTCTATTTATAGAATTTTTGATTATAGTGTCCAGGTTTAGAAAAATTATTAAATAAAACATAAATTAAAATGTAAAATTTTGCGCCAATTCTCGTAAGGTATACTCAGTATTTCGATAAAAAAACATATTTCATATATGCAAAAATAATCATCGCCTTTTTTGTACAAATATTTCGTATATTTACTAAATATTTCTTGGCATCTGAATTCAAAAGTATCTTTTGTAAAAGTGCAGCGAAATTTTTTCTGTGTGCAGCAAGAAACCGTTTTCGCATTGGCCTACAGCGAATTCGGGAAACCCCGGATAACACAAGTCAAGATGATGTGAATAACCACCACGGCGCTTTGCTCCGTGTGATTTGATACCGTAATCGATCAGAGGGCGATGTCGATGGAAGTATCGTTACTGGAAAGGGGCATTCCACTACTTAAGATTGCTCAAATAATTTTTTAAAGTTAAATTTATTAGTTTTATTAAATGAACAGTGATTGATTTTTTTTTCATTGTACTATAACGCTCGATTATCGCTAATTTATACTCCATAAATTTTTTCCCTATAGTAATAGAAAGTATTTTAAAGCTCTATGTTATGTCTCCAACTTATATGTACTTACATGATTAAACGTTCATTTACCAATTTATTAAATTAATCTGAACGAACAAGTCCAAAAAAAAAAAAAAAGTTTTCGGAACAGGAAAATGGCCGCTGCCGCGTGGAAGTTCTGGATTGGCGACGCGGGCCCGCCGGGGCACGGCGAGCGAGCACAAGCGCCGCGCACGTGAGGTGTCAGCGGGTGTCGGCGCAGTGACAGCCGCGCACGTGAGGTGTCAGCGGGTGTCGGCGCAGTGACAGCCGCGCACGTGAGTTGTCAGCGGGTGTCGGCGCAGTGACAGCCGCGCACGTGAGGTGTCAGCGGGTGTCGGCGCAGTGACAGCCGCGCACGTGAGGTGTCAGCGGGTGTCGGCGCAGTGACAGCCGCGCACGTGAGGTGTCAGCGGGTGTTGCAGTGACAGCCGCGCACACACACCACATGCACACGTGTGCAGGCGACCCGGGGCTCGCGTGCGACCCGCGCTTTCCACCTGCGTGCGAGCTCGCGTCGGCCAACATGTAGAGGTGTAAAAGTAACGAAAAAAAGCGCACCTGTATGTATTCGTTACTATAACAATTAGTAATCGTTACTATCGTATCGTTACGTTACTCGTTACTTCAGATACCGCATAACATGCTATGTTATGTTGCAGCAACGAATCGAGTCGTATTGTGTGCGCGTACAGTATGACGTCACGTAAATAATAATAAATAGAATATAAACAATTAACAATTTTTGATAATTAACAGTTTTTGTTAACCCTGAAACAATTAAATCTCATTAGAGCAGATTTATTATAGTATCTCTTTTAAGATAAGAACAAAAAAAACGTGAAAATACGCGATTTTAAAAAAACAAAAAACATACATATTTCTCATTTGTAAAAAATACTTTCTTACGTTGTTTCTGTTCCAATCTCAAACATTTTCTACACACACAATACCTTTAATAAACAGTAAAAAAACTTGGACGACGGATTTTCCAAATTATACTTTACTTAATAAACAAACATCGTTCTTTGTAACGTAAATTCATCGAATATGCACGCGCATGCGTAAAACATACGAAAAATGCGAGTAACGAGATGCAGCCGTGTGTAACGTTTCGTTACTCGGTACTAGATGGCGCACCCGTTACTTAGTACCGAATACATACGGTTTGCTACAGCTCTACCAACATGTAACCGTAAGTTAACGCGGGCTGGGAGGGACGCGTTAGCTTGCTGTTTTTCACTCCTACGCATCAGTGACGTATCCAGGGGTGAAGACTTTGCGTTCCAGACCCCACCTTTCCAGGGTTAAAAAAAAATTAAGAGAATAAGAAAATGATATCAACTTAGCTGCAAGGTTACGGAGAGATTAATTTGGGAGGATTATTGTAATCCCTAGCGGGCAACAATAATGTATTTCCGCCCCATTATATCCCGACATGCATTACACACTGTAGCAGCAGGAATCTTGTTTCCAAGTAGTTAATGCCGGTTTGCACACGTGTTACTGTGATCAGGGGGAAAATCGGTCAGATTCGCAAGGGGGCCCCGCGGGAATTTCTAGGAGCTAGCGCGTGACCCGAGACTTGCACGTGGGGGTAAACAGACACGTCTTCTCTGGATACGGTGCTGGTATTTTGTACACTGCCCATATTTTGGTCTATACGCATGCAGTAAGCAGAAGACTTTAAAATTTCGTGTCCGAGGCTCGTGTTTTAAGTGTGTTTGCAACATGAGCACGTATTAATTTGCTCGTTACCGAGGTTAGATGTTACACATCTCTGGCGTGTACTGAAAGACACGCTAATGTTTTTTTTTTTTTTTTTCGTAAAACGTACAAAAATAGTTAGTGTGCACACAATTGTTTTGTATAAACTAATTACGGCGGGATCTGCAAGATTATAGTGGGCGTGGAACCATTCCAACCCAGCTATTTGCTCTCAAATATTACGTGTGGCACACACAGCTTACTCTCATTGAGAAGTTAGTTCTCTGGTTGTATTTCGCCATCAGCAATGGCCAAAGATTATTCCCTGATTCGTTTCCCACTCCACAGTCCAGTCAATTGTCGCAGTTTCTCAGTTCACGCTCTGGTAATTCTCCGTCTATTAAAGTGCTGATTGTAAATATTACAAAGTTCTTTACGCGCACTCAGATACCCGGTGAATTTAATTATAGTTGGCAGGTTCGGGATCAAAACATTCTGAATAGGAAGCTGTTAAGTAATTGTTCAAATACCTAACTCGGTATTTTAAAGGAAAAAAAAATGTTATAAACTCTCCATACAAATTTAAAATGAAACTGTTTCAAGAGTTTAGCAGTGATTTGCAGTAGAAGTGTTCGCAGAATTTCATTTCGGTCTTTACATTCTGGAAATTATCCATGCAATTTATTCAAGCGATGGGAGTTGTCTGTTTGTGTGTGATGATGGGAACAGATACCGGATATCGAAACGTCGCAACTGTTTTGTAGGACAAAACCTACTGTGTTAGTCGGTGTTGTCGTCTCTGTGTTGTCATAAATATCTGTGTGTCTTCATCGTTGCGTTAGTATAATTGCTACTGTTATTGAGATTGTATCGTCGTTGTTAGCCCACTGTGTTTTTTTTTTTAATTACTAAATTCCTGCCACTGAATTTTTGTGCTGCTTGATATTTAAGTTCGAATGTGTTCGTCTGTTCTCTCATCGTTGTGTTGTCCATAATACCTGTTTAGGTTCACAGTTGGGTTTATCAGTTCGACATCAGCTGATTTAGGCTTGTATTATGTGGAATTATGTTTTCATTTTTTGGTTATAATGTTGCAATCTTGAATTTTTTTTCCTATAACAGTGCAAAAAACTGCAAAAGCGAACATCCAAGAAATTGTATAAAATCAGAACCACTTTGTCTGTTGTTCACTTTCAAAGTCTTTCATTTTTTTGTTGTTGTTGGTAATGGTATGTTCGTCAGGATCCGCAGTAGTTGGTGACGGTGCGATGTTCGGAGTGCCGGGCGATCGCGGCCGCTCTGCTCCGCGGGGAAGCCTACAACTCACTAAGTTTCGGTTCCCTGCAAGAATTTCCGAAGATTTCCGAAGTTTTGCTTTTTGGTATTAACGCCACTTCAGCTGCTAAATCAGAAGTTTCCAATGAAAACAAGCATGTTGTGACTGACCTAACCTAACCTAACCCTTCCATTTTTTTTTTAATTTCAATTTTTGAGAGAAATCCGAAGTTGCACGAACGTGGTAGGGAACCGAAACTACGTGAGTTGTAGGCTTCCCCTGCTCCGCGGGGGCGAACCACGACGGCCACTGCGGCGATGCGCCTCCCTTTGAGGGCGGCCCGCGGAGAGAGCGTCTTGGCGCGGGTCCGCCGGCTAAGTGGGGCCCCGTCTCGCCTGGCGCGCGCGGGCTGCAGCCACACCGCACAGCAGCGCCGGGCATGGCGAGTCACGCCCACTTGGGTAACACCCCATACTTCTTACGGCACTTTACGGAAAAACCACGAGGTTTAATTTTTACTATGCCCGCGCAGTATGCAACGATAAAAAAAAATTACGCACAAATAAAAATTATGTTTTTTCATTCGTATACTTTACTTTATGATATTGAATACTGGTACATATAATTAAAGACATTTATTTTTGTGTATACTAGTGACATAAATAGTATTAAAAAAATTTTTTTCATGTGTTTTTATATAAGTGAGTTTATGTTTCCTTATGGTGATAATTTATTTCCATTATAAGTTATGAATTACTACATTATTATTTAATAAATAATTAAAGTTAAATAATTATAATAAACGTTAAGAATATTTGTTGATTTTCCGTATAATAAAAATATATCTCCATTATTTTACTAAATTAAATATTTAATTTTATACGCGTGTTTATATTAATACTGAATACTGATTATTTATTTTTAAAAAAGTATTTGGATCGATTTTATACTTTACCAACCGTTTTTATAGTATCACATTAGTCCTTTTATCATTATATTTCTAATAATTATTTGAATTCAAAATTAAAGTTTTTTTTATTATGCCAAGTAAATATAACTTATAACGCGCGCACATGAGTACACACACCCATTGGTTTAATGTTGGTGACCTTAATGTTATACAGAAAGCCCACCCCAGCTACTTTTTTTTTATAATCTGACTGTGCCGGCCGGTCACGGGTAGTAATATCAAACTCGAATCAAGTTTCGAGTCCCATCAATATCGCGGTCATAAGAGACGGGTGATGGGACAAACTGACAAGCTAGAACAGCGACGGAATGCATCAGTGAAGAAAATGGGAGTGCCCCGAGAAAACAGCACCAGCTCAATAACAACGTCCGCCACGTTTTACATTAGTGGAAGATCCTAATTTGTTACCGCTGGGATTTTCCTTTGCAGTTATTTCAGATCAACAGATTTCAGCTCTATTAATATTTAACGTGTTTGTTTTGAAACTCCATGACACAAAAAATCGTCACGTACTTAACACAGCAAATTACTTACTGGCAATTACTGAATGCACACGATGTCTCTGTTTTAAGTATTCCAATACGAGGCTCCAGATTATTTGTATTATTTGAATTATTTTGCTTCAGGTATCTGCATTGTACAATAATTTTAATTGTCTTCGTTTAACTTCGACTGCCTACATTTTGAGCAGAAATATACAATTTCACGATCATTAAAATTTTGTCGATGTTTCCAAGCATTTTTTTTTAACGCAACTGTGAAACCACTTGATCGTTCTTTTCATTATATTAAGATACATTTTAAATATAGAACAGAAATTACAAAAAAAATAATAATATGCGTACATGATTCAAATACGGTTATGAGTAAACTAGCTCACTTTTAAACACCTTAATAACAAAACTTAACGCACAAACTAAACGTTACCGACAGTGTTTTGCCACAATAGCTCAAGTATAAGACAGTTTAACAGAGGTGAAGTAACTGACTTGTTATTTAGACCAACCGTGTTTGTTCATGTTGTACTATAGCTGGGTCATGTTCCGGTGGTTGTGGGTTTGAACCTGTCTGTATCAGCGATGGCTTGTGGCCAGTTTCCCACACTCGTTCTGGATAAATACTTTGCTCCTCATTAATTCAGTCTCTGATAAGTTACAATGCACAGATCGATCAGAAGAAACACAATGCATATACTAAGTTAATAACTTAAATTGTTGTCCCATTTTAATTAGTTCTGTAAGAATTTTAATTAAATTGTATTAACGAGAACAAGGTTTTTACAAAACAAGAGTGAAAAATGCTTTTATTTGGAGCTCAGAAAATAGAAATAAAATAACGCAGAAAATTCATGGGAATATTTTGACCCCACAAACACGCTTTTTAGGTTGTATAGTCAAGAAAATTATTTATATTATAATGAAGTTGCTCGTACATAATTTCAACTAGCAAACATCTGTACGCATTTCAGACACTTTGTAACCCTTCTTCCTCCTTAATTGGAAGAGGGGTTGCGTCCCCGACTCACTCTGGGCGCGAAGGGAAAAAATAAATATTAAAACCAGGCATAAAAAGCTAAACAATATAAATTCCCCACACCACAGCCCAGGGGTCAGGCCAAAAAAATTCAAAGGATATAATAGTAGAGTAACCATTAAACAAACAAGAGGCAAGACTTTGGACGTATGTTATTAAAAAATAGAAATTTGCAAAAATAATTTTTACTATACATAACCATACAAGCTTAGTTACAAAAGCTGACGTTAATAATGGCAGCATCTTATCCCCATTTGCGATACTAACAATAACCTTTAAAAAATCGTAAAAATATAAATACTGATAACAACAAGTATAAAAATATATAAGGGCGTGAGGCGTGGCCACTATAAAATATCAAAATTTACTGACTGCCCTAATACCAAAAATCAAACAAGACAATCAATACAAATATATAAAAAATCTACAAAAATAATACTGAAGTACAAACAAATTATTTAAATAAAGTTCTTAAACTCTCAATCAACGGTGTAGTCTTTCTTCAGATGTTCGTTGCTAAAGACTTGCCAAAAAAACAAAGTTAATATCCTAGGCGTGCGCTGGCTTCCTGACCTTCCTCACCAACTCCAGAGTCTAATGCCACGCCGGGCCATTGGTACGAATTCACAAAGGCGTGAACGATGATCAAAAAAAAATTATCTTATTTTTAAGGGAAATGTAGCAAAAACTCTTCACGTAACATAACTATGTTACCACAGAAGTATTTATCATATACTTCAAACAAAGTCTTACTTCTTTATTAACTTGCCAATGATTTTATAAAAACGTAGAATGGCCGCACCAACCAACATCAGGCTGCGCATGTAGTCCAATACCGATCGCATACATTTAATAATACTGCACAAGCTGATATATTAGCTAAATGCAACTTTAAGTATGCAAATTCCGAAGACAAAGTCTCAAAAGCAAATTGCAAAATGTTCGTTTCTTCCAAACTTATACTTTTATTACAAATACAGGCAAACGGGCGACCTTTTTTTAAGAAAATCCCACACTGGAACAACGTGTGAAAACAAATGGGCCTCTTCACCAAACTGGCTAATAAAAGTTCCGTCCAAATAAAATTTAGTATGGGAAAATACACAGTTCACTAGGTTTGCCAAAAACCACTGCAGTACCACGAGGGTAAAAATCAAAATTGCGGCCTCTCTTTACCTTGATAAGTTCAGTATCACAGGGCAATCCATTGCCCTGTCACCCAGCGTGGAGCCTCCAGCCCAATACTCTTCGTGGCCCGTTGCCGTCCGGCACACCAGTCCGCGCCGTCACATGGCTCTGTCCTCGACGGTCGCTCGGCACACTCTCCCAGCTGATTTTTTCTTCACGGCAAGCCGAATGTCTGACGTCTTCAGCCAACCGCCGGGCGCTCACCAAGTGGTATTTACGTGAAACACAATCGATATTCTTAAACTCATAATCGATAGCTACCAAACGGCGTATAACTAATTAACAGAAACAAATATAATTAAAAAAATTTACAGATAAATTAACATTAATTAAAAAAGGCGTAAAAATACGTGAAATAAAAAACCATATAAAACTAGAGACCAGCAACAAAAATAAATTACAAGTAAAAATGTGGCCCTGCCGGCCACAACCTCCGCCTTGAACAAAAAAAAAATTTAAACAGCAACCTTAAAAAACTAAAACGTCAAAAAAAAACCTTGGACTTGGAGACAAAGTATTCTCAAAAACTTCTAATCCAACAAACCAGCCCAAACTCAAACAAACAAACCTGCAACAAGGAAAACTTGCCTCCAAAGCCTCAGTCAAAATTTCAACGCTCAAAAAAAAAAAAAAAACAAGAGAAGGATTTTCCAACAAGTAACGGAAAAGACAAACTAAACTCACAAACCGAACAAACGGGATCTAAGTATGCCAAAACAAACAAACAAGCTCCAAAGTCAAGTCCGAAACGTATTAAACAAAACCTTCTCTTTTAAAAACAAAAAAATCAAAAACTAAAGACCACTATAATTCCTGGTGCTGTTCTTGCTCCCGCTTCTTTTTAAAGCAAACTTTTTCTGAATGACCATTTTTGCCACAAAAACCACAAACAAATTTCTTAACCTTCGAAACCGAGCAATCCTTAGCAAAATGCCCTACCTTATTACACTTAAAACAAGTCTTATCAATGTTTTCATTACCCGGCGTTTTAAAACAAACCGGTTTAAAATTGATTTTGCCTTTACACTTATCGAATTCACATTTAGCGTAAAAAATATTATCAACCTGGATAGCCCAAGTGTTGAGTTCCTCCACACTATTAGGTCTGCCAATAAATGCGCATTCGTGTCTGATGGCAGGATTTAGATTTTCCAAAATAATAGCTACAAAACGGTGATCATCTAACTGCAGACCAAATACATTAACGTGATTTCTAATATCCTGTATAAATTCTAAGGTGCTTTCATTTTCCCGTTGAAAACGGAAAATCAATTCCTTAATTAGATCGTCCTTCACCCTCTTAGGGCACAAATATTCCCACAAATTCTCTTTCACTACCGACCATCCAACAGACTTATTTATACCTGACGTAATCACGTCTCTAGCGATCCCGCTACATTTAGTCGAAATACACCTTAACAATTCTTGCTCATTTTGTAAACAACAATTAGTTTTCAAACTATCTACCCCCAAGCAAAACTTTATTAAATCTCTTGGCCCACCGGAGCATAAAGATGGCAACCTATCCAGTTCCTTAAAAAGCAATTTACTTTGCATAGCAGTATTCAATGAATTTACTTGGCTGATCTCCGAATTCTCCACATTTTCCTCAACAGGTTTTTTCCTCCCTTCTTTAATGTGGGTACTTAATTTCCTGCGTAAGGTATCAATGTCATCCTCCAGACCACTCTCTACTCCCGCTGCTTGCAAATTAGCGTAAACCTGTTCTTTGGGAAGTTTATAAATCCAAGAAACTGCCATTATTAAAAAAATCAAAAAAGTCAGCAAAATCGCAAAAGTCCAAAGTCTCTGCCAAGCAGAGTTGCGCAGGTTGTAACCCTTCTTCCTCCTTAATTGGAAGAGGGGTTGCGTCCCCGACTCACTCTGGGCGCGAAGGGAAAAAATAAATATTAAAACCAGGCATAAAAAGCTAAACAATATAAATTCCCCACACCACAGCCCAGGGTTTTTTTTTTTTTTTTTATTTTTTTTTTTTTTTAAAAAATCGTAAAAATATAAATACTGATAACAACAAGTATAAAAATATATAAGGGCGTGAGGCGTGGCCACTATAAAATATCAAAATTTACTGACTGCCCTAATACCAAAAATCAAACAAGACAATCAATACAAATATATAAAAAATCTACAAAAATAATACTGAAGTACAAACAAATTATTTAAATAAAGTTCTTAAACTCTCAATCAACGGTGTAGTCTTTCTTCAGATGTTCGTTGCTAAAGACTTGCCAAAAAAACAAAGTTAATATCCTAGGCGTGCGCTGGCTTCCTGACCTTCCTCACCAACTCCAGAGTCTAATGCCACGCCGGGCCATTGGTACGAATTCACAAAGGCGTGAACGATGATCAAAAAAAAATTATCTTATTTTTAAGGGAAATGTAGCAAAAACTCTTCACGTAACATAACTATGTTACCACAGAAGTATTTATCATATACTTCAAACAAAGTCTTACTTCTTTATTAACTTGCCAATGATTTTATAAAAACGTAGAATGGCCGCACCAACCAACATCAGGCTGCGCATGTAGTCCAATACCGATCGCATACATTTAATAATACTGCACAAGCTGATATATTAGCTAAATGCAACTTTAAGTATGCAAATTCCGAAGACAAAGTCTCAAAAGCAAATTGCAAAATGTTCGTTTCTTCCAAACTTATACTTTTATTACAAATACAGGCAAACGGGCGACCTTTTTTTAAGAAAATCCCACACTGGAACAACGTGTGAAAACAAATGGGCCTCTTCACCAAACTGGCTAATAAAAGTTCCGTCCAAATAAAATTTAGTATGGGAAAATACACAGTTCACTAGGTTTGCCAAAAACCACTGCAGTACCACGAGGGTAAAAATCAAAATTGCGGCCTCTCTTTACCTTGATAAGTTCAGTATCACAGGGCAATCCATTGCCCTGTCACCCAGCGTGGAGCCTCCAGCCCAATACTCTTCGTGGCCCGTTGCCGTCCGGCACACCAGTCCGCGCCGTCACATGGCTCTGTCCTCGACGGTCGCTCGGCACACTCTCCCAGCTGATTTTTTCTTCACGGCAAGCCGAATGTCTGACGTCTTCAGCCAACCGCCGGGCGCTCACCAAGTGGTATTTACGTGAAACACAATCGATATTCTTAAACTCATAATCGATAGCTACCAAACGGCGTATAACTAATTAACAGAAACAAATATAATTAAAAAAATTTACAGATAAATTAACATTAATTAAAAAAGGCGTAAAAATACGTGAAATAAAAAACCATATAAAACTAGAGACCAGCAACAAAAATAAATTACAAGTAAAAATGTGGCCCTGCCTGCGCAGTGGAAGCGTGCTGGGCCCATAACCCAGAGGTCCGTGGATCGTAACCACGCTCTGCTACCAACGGTTGTAACCCTTCTTCCTCCTTAATTGGAAGAGGGGTTGCGTCCCCGACTCACTCTGGGCGCGAAGGGAAAAAATAAATATTAAAACCAGGCATAAAAAGCTAAACAATATAAATCCCCCACACCACTGCCCAGGGGTCAGGCCAAAAAATTTAAAGGATATAATAGTAGAGTAACCATTAAACAAACAAGAGGCAAGACTTTGGACGTATGTTATTAAAAAATAGAAATTTGCAAAAATAATTTTTACTATACATAACCATACAAGCTTAGTTACAAAAGCTGACGTTAATAATGGCAGCATCTTATCCCCATTTGCGATACTAACAATAACCTTTAAAAAATCGTAAAAATATAAATACTGATAACAACAAGTATAAAAATATATAAGGGCGTGAGGCGTGGCCACTATAAAATATCAAAATTTACTGACTGCCCTAATACCAAAAATCAAACAAGACAATCAATACAAATATATAAAAAATCTACAAAAATAATACTGAAGTACAAACAAATTATTTAAATAAAGTTCTTAAACTCTCAATCAACGGTGTAGTCTTTCTTCAGATGTTCGTTGCTAAAGACTTGCCAAAAAAACAAAGTTAATATCCTAGGCGTGCGCTGGCTTCCTGACCTTCCTCACCAACTCCAGAGTCTAATGCCACGCCGGGCCATTGGTACGAATTCACAAAGGCGTGAACGATGATCAAAAAAAAATTATCTTATTTTTAAGGGAAATGTAGCAAAAACTCTTCACGTAACATAACTATGTTACCACAGAAGTATTTATCATATACTTCAAACAAAGTCTTACTTCTTTATTAACTTGCCAATGATTTTATAAAAACGTAGAATGGCCGCACCAACCAACATCAGGCTGCGCATGTAGTCCAATACCGATCGCATACATTTAATAATACTGCACAAGCTGATATATTAGCTAAATGCAACTTTAAGTATGCAAATTCCGAAGACAAAGTCTCAAAAGCAAATTGCAAAATGTTCGTTTCTTCCAAACTTATACTTTTATTACAAATACAGGCAAACGGGCGACCTTTTTTTAAGAAAATCCCACACTGGAACAACGTGTGAAAACAAATGGGCCTCTTCACCAAACTGGCTAATAAAAGTTCCGTCCAAATAAAATTTAGTATGGGAAAATACACAGTTCACTAGGTTTGCCAAAAACCACTGCAGTACCACGAGGGTAAAAATCAAAATTGCGGCCTCTCTTTACCTTGATAAGTTCAGTATCACAGGGCAATCCATTGCCCTGTCACCCAGCGTGGAGCCTCCAGCCCAATACTCTTCGTGGCCCGTTGCCGTCCGGCACACCAGTCCGCGCCGTCACATGGCTCTGTCCTCGACGGTCGCTCGGCACACTCTCCCAGCTGATTTTTTCTTCACGGCAAGCCGAATGTCTGACGTCTTCAGCCAACCGCCGGGCGCTCACCAAGTGGTATTTACGTGAAACACAATCGATATTCTTAAACTCATAATCGATAGCTACCAAACGGCGTATAACTAATTAACAGAAACAAATATAATTAAAAAAATTTACAGATAAATTAACATTAATTAAAAAAGGCGTAAAAATACGTGAAATAAAAAACCATATAAAACTAGAGACCAGCAACAAAAATAAATTACAAGTAAAAATGTGGCCCTGCCGGCCACAACTTTAAAAAATGGTTTCTACATGAACTTATAAACAAAATGCGCACTTTACCACATATAATTGGACCATCAAGAAATGACTTAAATCTTTGCTATATCTCCACAAACATTTCTTTACTGCGCAGCTTATCTTCCAAGATGGCGTTTACAGCGTTGCCACTTGCTCGAGCGATAACTGCTGCGGAGTAAAAGAGGGAGGCAGGAGTGGGTTGTTATCTCACTTTGCCCTTCAACTCGGGAGGATTAGCGTTCCAGGCTTGAAAGTAAATTCATGAGGCATTTCGCAGCATTTTCCCGAGGGATTTCATCAGTGCCAGAGATTTCCAGGTTGGGCGCGAACTGGTAGATCAAAAATATTTCTATTTTTTCTTTTCTTCCAGAAACTACATTGCGAGTGGCAGAAGAATAAGTGAATGTAACGCTTCCGTAAGATTTTTTAGCGGCCACGTATTAAGAAGACACTATATATACCACCAAAGCCTTATAAAAATGTAAACAAACGCCTTGCCATGGTCGCAAGGTTTTAAATATTTTTAGTAATTTTTTCAGGTGCTTTGGTTTACTTTACGCCTAAATAAAACAGTTCTACAGTAATTGCAATACGTGTTTTAAGTGTTTTAAATAATGGAGGTATTGTGTTATTATAAGTGCCTTGATTCGTTAGTGGATTGCTATAAACATGTTGTTTTAGGAGAATGTGTACGTTCAGTACGTAGATACAATATATTATAATTTATGTTTTCATTTAAGCTTCATATACCATGAAGATATAGATAAATTTAAATTATTTATTAGCTTAATATCTTGACAAGTCAGCTATGGAAGTTTTTCTAAACGCATAGGCTAATACTTTGAGTTTATTCCTTTTTTTAATTTTTCTATTAGCTAAGATATTCAGACCTTTGTGATAGCATACAATTTTTACTTAAATAAAAGTTAACACATATTATTAAAGGAAATAGTACGCGTTGTTTACAATAAAATTTTAGTGAATTATTACTTAAAAAGGGGCTGCACATGTATCACGGTTGAACACATATATTTTCAGGCATTTCTGACGTATACAGAAATAAAGAAGAATGAACAAATTCGAATATCTTATTCGCCAACTGCCAGCACCTTTATTCATCAAACTGACGATGTTATCGAAGTAGGTGTTCGCAAGATTTTTCTTCTTTTCGCACTTTTTAATTACTTCGCCGCCGAGCCGGCAGCAGAAGGATCAAGAGAAGGAAATGCGAGAATCAAGATTTTTTTACTCTCTCAGATAATCTCGCTGGGAATAGTTTTATTAATATAATTCTGCCTTTCTGGCTTTCCCAAGTATAAAGACAGCACAAAAGAATCCAGAATTGTTTAATAATTATTTCGTGTAGACTGCTGACATAGAGTTTTATAATGGTTCTTAAAAAAATTGCTTTCTGTGTCTCGTTGACACATAAAAAAATATATTATATTTCCAACGGAGGGAGTAATTATTCATGCAAGCGAAACAAAGTGACAAGGTGACTTCCAATTAGGCTCTGTGAATACTACGGTTAAGTCCAAGAAATACGTTATTTTATTTGGTATTGTGATCCTACCATTATTATTACTGTCCGTAAACGGAACTCACAAATTAGTATTATTTTTATTAATGAAGATGGGTTATGATCGAAAGTTTGTTCAAAGTGTGCAGAACTCCGTGGAATGAAACACTATCCCGAAATCTAAGTTTAATTTTAAAAAAAAATCCACTTCGGTATTCTGCAAAAATGCCTTTTCTAAAATCATCTTTCAAGGACGAATTATACTCCCCCCCCCCCCAAAAAAAAAACCCAACATCATTTAAGAAATGAGCCAGGTGTAAAGTCGATTTTATGAACTCTTACCTACTTAATTTCTACAAAGAATTACCTCTACAAATATTTCGATTCCTGACAAAATGTTTGATAATTATACCTATATTATAAATAAGTATTTAGTTATTTAATCGAATATTAATGTTATTATGAAAAATTATTTTCGTGCAACCTGAATTAGTTAGGTTACATAAAAATCTTTAGCGAGATATTCCAAATAACTCACACCTATTGCAAAATAATTTCATAAAACCTTCCTTCTGCATATTTGGTATATTTCATTCAGAAAACAGAAGTAAATATTATTATTCTGCGGGGAGAATTTTTTTCACTGTGGGGATCATCATTAGTTTTATTTTAAGTATTTATTCGCATTTTTAAAACATTTGAATTAGATAGTTTGCTAAAACAATTTATCTAGTTAGTACGTATTTAACGTTTACACATTAATTCGTTTTCTTGCATACAATTCTAATTGTATTTTAAAGACTAATATATCATTTGCTGTGGCATATTTTCTTCAGTATGTTTTGTATAGCTACCTGATTGCATACATAATAATGTAAGGCCTACTTATGCATTTGACAGCTGCTTTTTACGGCCAATAAGAGGCAGAAAACTGTACTAATTGGGACACACATTTGTTTGATCTATCACACCACTACTGCGATTCCAAGTGAAATTACAGACTGAATAAGCCAGAAAGTTAATTCAATGAAGATTAGGACGTGGTCATCGCGAAGTGGACACTTAGTATGCGAAGTTATTCTAAGGGTTTTTACGGTTTCCTCCTCCATTGTTATTTCACCGAGGTTTAAACCCACTCTTTCTCACCTTATCTAAGTTGCTTTTTATTCCAGGAAAATCTTTCTCCCGAGCAAAAACAAAGCCACACTTATTGCTTTTTTGCACCACATTTAGACTGCCTTGTTTATTTGTACTTTCTTAAATTTTACTGGAAGAAAATTTGGAGAACTTATTTTCCACTGAATAGTAAAAACTCATTTATTCGTGCCAGATCTCAGTTAAATTAGCTCAACGACATAATTAAATAATCAGAAAATGACATATAATATAAGCACACTATTAAATCCGTTTCGAATTTTTTGTAAACCGTATTAACATTATCTAAAACTTTTGTCTGAAACAATTTTTCATACGACCAACCAAGGTATGGAAAATAACAGGGGTTGAAAGACAAAAAATTTATAACTCCCTGAATATTCACACTATTAAATCCGTTCAAAATGTTTGTAAACAGCATATATAATATATAAAACTTTGACCTGAAACAGTTTTTATACAAACAACCATAACTGCAGGGGGTGGAAAAAAAGTGTTGGAAAAAATTCATAACTCCCTTAGAAAGGACACAATCGAATCAATTCAAATAGTTTGTAAATCTTATCATTTTTATTTAAAACATTTTTCTGAAACAATTTTGATAATATGAGCAATTGCTGCAGGGGGTTGAAAAAATGTTAGAATTTAAAAAAAAATCATGATTTCAGTACCATGTACACTATCAAATTCGTTATAATTTACTGTAAAACCTTTAAATATTATCTACATATTTTGTCGGAAATAATTTTTATACGACCTGCAATGCCTGCACGGGGTGGAATAAACAGGTGTCGAATGAAAAAAAAATCATAACTCCCGTAGTAAGAACACTATCAAATCCGTTATAATTGTTTGTAATTCTTTTAATTTTTATCTTAAACTTTTGCCTGAAACAATTTTTGATAATACAATGCGGTTGGAATAAGAAAATAAATAGAACTTCTCTACCATATACACTATCGAATACATTCTTAGTTTTGTTTAACTTTCTAAATATTGTCTGTAACTACTGTTAAAATAAATTTTTATCTAACCAAACATTACTGCAAAGGGTGGAAATAACAAGGTTTGAAAGTAAAAAAATTAACATTACTCTTTTTTAATAGATGTACTATCAAATACATGATCATTTATTGGATGAATACTAAACTTTATTTAAAACTTTGGCTGAAACAATTTTCGAAAAAACGAATAACTACCGTAAAAATATAAGTTGAAATTAATGGAATTCAAAACCTTCTAAATATCAAATTCGTTCGAATTTTTTTCAAACCATCTTAATAGTATCTTAAACCTTGGTGCAATTCAAATTTTTTAACGACCACGTTATTAGTGCAAGGCATGAAATAAAGTGTTTGAAGGTCAAAAAAGTTAAATAATTACCTTAGTTGGCATATCATATTAAATATTGCTCTAAGCTATTCATTGCCAGATACACAGAGCTACAAATATTCCTCATATTTTCGCTGCACGGAAAATGAGCAAACATTTAATCGATCATTTTGTAATATTGGAGAACATAAATATGTTATGTACATTAAATTCTTGAAAAGTTCCAGAAGTTCATAGAAGTTGCCAAAATATTTTTAGAATAAATAGGTGCTTCGAAATCTACCTACGCCTGTAGGCCATGCTGAAAGGTATTTTTTTCATTGAAAACGCGTAAAATATAGCGATGTTGTTACACTATGCACCATAACACTCTGCAACTACTTTAAAATGAGTACAATTTGCTACCGGATCTACATAGTGCATTTAAACTAATTCAAACTCTTGGAATCAACTTGTTAAAATAAATATATAACTCTCCACAGAATTAAAAAATTAACTTAAGCAATTGACAAAACATTTAGTATCATATTCTGACTAAGAATATTATCATATTATAACTAAGAAAAATAATAAAAACTGTTCAAAATAAACTAATTTGAATTGTAAGACTAAGCCACGTCGAAGTCGAATATCGTACCGACGTTTCGCTCTGAAATGCAGCAAGCATCTTCAGGGTTGGGCAAAGTTGATTTATGAACCCTGAATAAACCTGCTACAATGCAGAGCGAAACTCAGTAAAACAAACCACTTCCACCTCGAAAGTCGAGGTATTTTATCATTCAACAGCCTGCAATCTACTTAAAAGAGTTCGGAAGTGATAATGCAAAACTGAAAAAAAAAGCAATTACGAAAAATATCAATAAGTTCAGTGTTAAAAATAATTAGAATAATAAAGTATTTCTTATATTCAGCCATAGTTTGAAATATTTTATGCATCAAAAATAAAATAAAAATGATTATGATTTTTTAAATTTTGATTTCAACATTATTTTGCTTGCGGGATGCAAATACAGAGTGAGTCAGACTCCGGCCGCCAAACGTAGCTGGACGTTCATCATGAAAAAAATAAAACATAACACTGCTTAAGGTCTAAAGTGTTTCCAAAACTGGTATTCGCCTTTGAAGTTAAAGCCGAACAACTTTTTTTTATTGCAAATAATAGCGGAATTATTAAAATGCGTCTGGATAGTGTTTAATTGAAAAAATGTTCTTCTACCAACGCGAAACTATCACTTTCGTAAAATATATTTAAGACAGCGACAACTATTGCTGTGGTGTTAGAAAATCAGTTTAATTAAACATTCTTCAGATTTTCAGTGTTCTATCATAAGTACTTTCTCAATTATATGCAATAAACCAGCTGTTCAGCTCCAACTTCAAAAGTCTTGGGAAGCACATTGGACCATAAGTTGGTGTTTTAGACTTTTTTTTTTTGTTGGACATGCAGCCGAAATTCGCCTGTGGAACCCTGACCAATTCTGTAAAAGTTTTTTGTCCGCTGTCGATGAAGCGAATGCCAGTGCAGTGTGGTGGGTTGGCGGGGACCCGCACTGACCTCGGAGCGAGCCCCCGGAGCTAGCGGCCGCTGCCCCGGCGCTGTGACGGCGCCGCCCCGACCGGCATGCCTGCCGCCTGCGGTCTGCTCTCCGTCGCCAGCCGCGGGCCCCTGCGCAGTCCGCCGCCCGCCCAGCAGACTGCCGCGGCCCGCCCGTTCGCGCCTCCCGCCGGCCCGGCCCCTCGGCCGCGCTCGGCCCTCTCCGCCGGCGCTCGGCCCTCTCCGCCAGAGCTCGGCTGCGTCGCTGCGCGGGACGCCAAGCGCAAGACACGAGTCTAACAAAAATTATCAAGTGCATGCTCCCTCAGAGCCTACTCACGATAGCGGAGTACTAAGGCACAACCCCGATATTTTAGATATTGCATTAAATAAGAGAGTTCAAACGGGATTCGAACTCAGAGTCTTTCACGAAATGTCGTCTGACCACTTTCCAGTACATCTACTATTCGATGACGTGGACACTGACATCAGTCCTCCGAGAAAAATTAAAGACTACAAGAAAGCCGACTGGAGAGGCTTTCAGACGTATTTAGTCGATAATTTGCCTGCAGCCGATGCTGCCAACTTCGAAACGAAAGATAACATCGAATCAGCAGTCACTGAACTTACAGTTAAAATTCAAACTGCAATTAACTCGTGCATCCCAGAAAAGGTGGTTAGATTTAAGAAAGATGAACTGCCGGTGTATATTAGGGATTTAATTTCTCAGAAAAATAGATTAAGGCGCGAATATACTCGACGTAGGCAGCGCGACATTAAAGCGAGAATTAATGAATTACAGAAAATAATTTCCGATGAAATAACTCTTTGGAGGAGCAGCCAATGGGAGACGAAAGTCTCTCAGCTACAGGTGCAAGATGGTAGCACCTGGAGTATGACAAAGCGATTCCTTCATAAGATAGATAAAATACCTCCGCTACAAACTCGCACTGGGTTCGCTTTTACACCGACAGACAAGGCACAAGCCTTCACGAATACCCTTGAATTAGCCTTTCAACCTAATATCGAACCCTGTGACCCGCAATTTAATGCCGGAATATACAGAGACCTTACAATTAAACTTAATCAGCCTTTAACTTCAAAACCTTACTTAACTCAATCTCAGGAAGTTAAACAGGCTATCAGGCGTATGAAACCACGTAAGGCACCGGGAAACGATGGCATTCAGAAACTGCCCGACGAAATTTTGGAATACCTAGATCAATTAATAAATGGAATACTTAAACTACAGTATTTTCCATTGCAGTGGAAAGAAGCGAATGTGATAGTCTTTCACAAATCCGGAAAAGATAAGACACTGCCCCAAAATTATAGGCCCATTAGTCTGCTGAGTACATTGTCAAAAGTAGCCGAATGCATAATTCTGCAGCGACTAAATGCTCACATTAAAGAAAATAACGTACTGCCGGACGAACAATTTGGTTTTCGCAGCGCGCATTCAACAACGCATCAACTGGTCCGTATGACAGAACATATAATAACTGCGTTCAATCAGAATAGCTATAATCTCGCAGCGTTTTTGGACATAAAAAAAGCCTTTGATAGAGTACTTCATGAAGGCTTAATTTATAAATTATATAAAACTGGCTTCCCCGATTGTTATATTAAATTACTGGCCTCGTATTTAGAAAATTGATCGTTTAGAGTCACGACAGAAGGAGCACAGTCCGATTTAAAAATAATTAAAGCAGGAGTCCCACAAGGCAGCATTTTGGGGCCGGTTTTATTCAATATTTATATCCATGATATGCCTAAGCCCACACACCGATCAGTTCAGTTTGGCTGCTACGCGGACGATACGGTGTTGTTTAGCAGATCTAGTATTCTAGAACTCGCAGCAGACAGATTGCAAACCGCGTTAAATTCAATAGAACAGTGGTGCACAAAATGGCGAATTAAGGTAAACCCTACTAAATCAGAAGCTATAGTTTTTACGCGTAAACATCTCCCGCCACTCGAAGATAGACCACGACTAACACTTTTCAATGAGCAAATTCCCCACAAAAATGTTGTTAAATATTTAGGCGTGCACATGGATAGGAAACTACTATGGCGCGATTACATAGAGGCGAAAAGAAAAACAGCTTTCACTAGGCTCATGGCCCTCTACCCCGTCATGAGCAGACGTTTAGGTAGCTCTGTTAAAAACGGAATAATAATTTATAACGCACTAATAAAACCAATAATCACGTATGCAGCGCCGGTGTGGGCAACAGCAGCGGAATCTCACTTAATCAAGCTGCAGAGAATTCAGAATAAGAGTATTCGTATTGCGACAGATGCGCCTGTGTATTGCCCCGTAAGGGCTATGCACAGAGAGCTCAAACTCGAACTTTTAAAACATTATTATTTCCGAACTGCGCAAAAATTCTATGATAAATGTGCCATAAGCAGAAACCCATATATTTCATCACTGGGCGAACAAGATCCAGAGTTGCATGGAAAATATAAAATGCCAAATTCAATCTTGGCTCACAGACCTCCGTAGTGTGCTGTGGCTGATGGCTGAGCGACCGGCCAATCAGTCTCCCGCGAGTTGAAACTTAAATTATAGACATTAATGAAATAATTTGCTAATTCAAAATGGTCCGAAGCACGCAGGTGTAGGTTTGACTCCCGGGAGTTCACTGCCTGTGCTGTTAGGGCTGACTCCCAATGTCCGATGGGCATGGCCCGCCTGGAAGGCTTCACCTCCAGTGCCGGTTGTGTTTCTGAAAGGCATGGGATTTTGAATTGCAAGCTTGCAACAAATACCAAAATGCGAATAGGTCTTGACTTAATTCACCTGTAACTTTATACACCAACAGTTCCTCTATATTTAACTAGTAGTATAGTAGTAGATATTAGAGATTTGTAAATTAGTAATAAGTCCTAGATACTAAGTAATAGTCATAAAAAATATATATTTCGAAATTAATAATTTAAAAAAAATAAAAATAAAAAAAATAATATTTATAGTTATTATTGTAGTTTTATCTTAAGCACTGCACGTCCATCCATGAGTTGGGTGTTTGCATATTTCGTAACGAAATGCCTAGTTTATAAGTCATTTATCTGTTTTCTGTCTTAGTTTCTTAGTTTTTTAGGTGCTGACTGGCGGCGGAGTGAGTGGTCAGTGCAACCACTCACCACCAGGGGCGCTTGCGTCCCTGGTCACTAAATCCAGTACTGGAAAATTAGTAAAGCGGACCACGAGTCCAAGTGCCCAACCCCCGCATGGTAGACTCTTTTCTACTCTGTCCAACACTTCATCCAGACCATCCTCTGTCTCCTGTAAATTCCTACACGTAATGCATGCCAATTTGCATCCCGCATGAATGTGCCCAGGGGTTTCCCTGTGTCTATGCAGGTTTTACCTGGGCCCAACCTATCTCTAGTTATAGTCTAGATTTAAGAGTGAGGGGAGTTAGTCATGGCGCCAATCGCTGCCATGGCTGGCCAATCCCCTCCTAGCACATGATGCATGCGACCCTCTCCTTGCATGGCTAATCCCAGCATGACTAGGCGTATAGGCTTCGGCCTGAGACGCACCTAGGTCCCTCCCTAACCCGGACCCCTCCAAAATACACTTAGTTTTAGTTAGGTTAGGAAAAAAAAAATCCTGAAAGATTATGTCAGAACATATAGTTTAAATATGTATAGATTTTTTTTCTCTGAGCGATAATGACCCAGAGTTACATCGGAAATATATTGGCTCGCAGACTTTCGTAGTGCGCTGTGACTGGCCGAGCGATCGGCCAATCGCGGCGCACTTTACATTTGTCGCGACCCTTGTGTCGCTGTTCCGGACTGGCGAGAAACCCTTTCTTGGACCCGAACTTACGTTTCAATACTCAAACACAACAACTCGAGCATTTTATTCGTGGGTTATCGCCAGTGTTAGCCCTGACTTCGTTGCTGCCAACTGTCTCTTGATTGCTTCAGATGAATTGTGATGCCCTTATGTATGTATTCACAATATAGATATTTTTGTAAATTGTACAGAAATATTCGTGTAAATTTACAATACTTATTTTTTAATTTTGTACATTCACATGAAAACAATTGTATCACTACAAAACAGTGTTCGCATTAATACTGTGTTCGGATTCTTACCCGGGCATTTATGCTTTGTAATGTCCCGGTACTTCCAATAATTAAGGTTATTCGTAAACCGTTCCTTGAATAGCATTCCAGTATTAACTGTGCACATTAACAGAGATAATAAAACCAAATATTAAGAAAAGCTTGAATTAAACATCAATTAACATGTATAATTATGCTCTAATATAGAAATAAATACTCAAATTTTAACTCGACAAACGTATTTAATATATGCAAAAATAACCATAGCTATGTGTTGTACAAATTTGCAATATCTTTCTTCTTCTGTTACAAGCTATTTCTTGGCAACTACTGGTTTCCAAAGGAATCTTTGGTTAACGCACAAAAACGTTTTTTGGGGGCAGTCGGCCATAGTTTTGTAGCCGAACTTCTTGAATATTCCTATTCTCGTCCTTCATTTTTTTTCTTTACAAAAAATATAGTTTTGTAATACCTCAGCATTCATATCGCGACCCTCAGAACTACCAATGCAACCAGGTGCTTAAGGCGTGGGAAAAGGAGGGGGGGGGATGTTTGTAGTCTGCGTCCCAAGGGTTTTGCAAGAGGGGCTAAGCGACACAAGTTATCAGTTAGGGGCTATTTAGTTCCAGGGGGCAGGCCCCCTGCTCCCTTCGGATCTACAGCCGTGATTGCAACCATAGTTCGTAGCACGACCCTGAGCTTGGAAACTTGTAGCGTTCCCAACCTCCACTGCGGGAATCTCAGAGGGAGATGGCTTACACACTAGAGCGAGTCTAGAATCCCTTCCTGTCCCCAAGCATCCGTCATCTTGGGCACTCTGCCGTGCCGCTGACAATGTAAACGCAGATTTACATACTAATGACCACATCGAAAGTTTGGCATGGCGTCGGAAGACCCGGTTTCTGTAAGGCCGCTTGGAAGGTCGTCGTCATCCTCAAGCTGTGGGATAAAGTGTAGACGCATATCTGTTGCATGAACTAGCTGCTAAGACCCACTTTATGGATGCGCAAAACATAATCGTTTAGTCACGAGAATGGGCTTTAGGCAACAGAAGCCTTGACTTAGAAGACGTGGGCACACTGTTATCAATTACAGTCACAGTTACGGGTTCTTTAACGAAACATTTAACTCAAAGAAGATTTCTTCGTAATTTTAAATAACTAAATAGTCGTAGAAACTCGTTGTATTTAGATTTCTGAGTCGTATGTGTCGTTCTAAACAAAGTTGGACAAAAGAATAGTGTTGTTTGTGTAGACTCAACCATTTTTTGAATTTTTTCTTAGTATGCCAGAAATTTCTACCACGGAATTCTCTGCGCTGTCTTTACATTTAACATATTACATCGGCATATTTTCTGTGTGTTTGTGTATTCATCTTGCATCGTCTGTTCTTCAGGTTTTCCCAATGACGACAGCGCAAACTAGCAGTGGATTATGTAAAAAAATCATTATTTAAATAAATTTTCCCCACTGCAAGAATAATTCAAAGTGTAACGAAGCACTTTACTGGGCTAGGATAAATAGAATTAAGGTGAGGTAACTATCATTCAGTTTATTACAACAAATACATTAAATATCAATAGCAGATAGATCCCACTAATAAGGATCCTCAAAATGATTCAGAGGGCCTGCTACCAATCTGAAGCACTCGTTTGACAGCCGCAAACTGTAACATGTAAGATGTGTATAAAAGTCAAGTGTAAAAGATCAAAGATGATTATAAACAAGGCACCACTTAAACATTGGTACTAACAAAGAATTCCAATAAAATAGTGAGAATGAATAAACAACTTGACTAGAAAATCTTTCAATATTTACAAAAGCTGCAGCTAAAATATTAGCCACAAATATTAATAATATTAGGACATTTAACTTAAAAATTCAATATCAATAGTGTCTACAAATGCCATAAACCAAAATATACCTCCGTTTTCACCCCCTAAAGGATGAATGTCGATAAATAGAAAAATAAAATAAGGAACTCTATATTCACGTTTTTCTTTAGTTGCTTACCTCTGATTTCAATAAATTCGGAATTTTTTTTTAAACCATACTTACCCTTTCGATAGCCCTTAGGAATTTTATTACACAAAATGGTGAAATTGTGGTTGGTAGTTTTTATGTGTTTATTATCGGTTCCCAATATCTTTTCTTGCGGTTGGTTGTCTTAGTAGACATAACTTCAAAGATAACATCAAATCGTTTACAATTAGTTTGCCTCCAAGGCATTCTCAATATAGCATAAGTTAGCATTCGAAGTTAATACACAATCTGAACTTGAACTCTGAAAATAATCATCCCAGAGGCGAAAGCCGCGCCCGATTCCAGGTGCTTAACACAACGTGGAAGTGTCCAGACGACGTTCACAAGAACTCACTCCGGGACAAGGAGTCGTGATGCACAGCGAGTAGACCAGGTGATGCTTCACGTCGCCACAGCGAGCTCCTCGGTGGTTGTCAGCTCGTCACCAGGTCAGGCCACCAACACACTTCCTGCACAGCTCGCAATTATAACTGGCAAAGTGCTCCAAGCAGTTCAGACTCGGGGCAGGAGTGATTCAACGACAAAGGTTCAAGTGGAGTCTTGCCCAGCAGTGACGAGATAATCATAGAACTGGTAGTTGAGTTGAAACTTCAAAGTCTGCTACGTGTATTACGTAAGTTATTGTAAATACAAACGTAAACTTCGTTCAAACTTCATGGGACTTAAGTATGTTAAAGTGCAGGGTTGTAGTAACCCAAAAATGAATAGAAGTATTTATTACGCCTAGGTAACCAAATCCCTTACGTCTCATACGTATCTAAAAGTTGTAACCATACCAATCTCTGGCAGCAATAAATACAAGTTCAGGTTTCCATAAGTCGCACCCGCGTATTCAACGGAAACGTTGACACCACTCACGCTAATACACCAAGTATTACGTCAGTCCTTAAGCATAGGTAATGTAGCTTTCGATCTCTTCAACAAATAGATTAAGTCCCAACAGCAAGAAAGTCAATCACCTCAGCTTGCGAAATATTCGAGGTGCTACAAATGCTTATATCAAATGACGATAACATACCATACGTCCTTTACCTAAGTGACGGTCTGGGCATCTCCACGGCTGTGGGTGACGGCAGTCTTCTCTTCGGGTGTCCGTCGGCGGTGGTCAACTGGCAGGCTCTGCTTCGACTTCTGCTGCCGAATTTCAGGACCAGGGGTTTATATACCCTAAATCCAGGCTCGGAACCACCAGGAAGAACATTCTGCAACTTTCTGTATTTTAGTCGACATTTAGCCTTCGGTTCTCACAATTAAGTAGCCTTTATTTATTAATGGATCAAGTTTTTTTTTGTGGAAGACCTTTTTTGATTATTGTTGCATCGCCGGTGACGAACCTTTCAGGGGGTCACGCTTGAAACTGAAAGCTTCAGAAGAACAAAACAGGCATGCTGCCATCAACAGGGGTGGCCGGAGGGATAATAATATAACAAAAATGTGTCACCACGGCCATGTTTCCGACAGTACTGTTGGAGAGCAAGAGTGCGTACTCTAGCCCGAAATTCTCTGTGCCGTTGGGTAACTTCAGGCCGATGGGGGATTCCGGCGGGAGTTAACACTGCAGCCTGGCTCTGCTCGCAGGCTTCAGCCGGGAGCTGTCGTCTCCGAGTGAAAGGTTGAAGGTGTCGGGGGCGCGCCGCTAATCGAGAGCGATCAGGCCCCCAGGGGGCGGGTTCCCGGCCAACAAGCATCGGCACTAAGGCGAGGCGGACAGCCGGCTGATCGGCCCGCCCAGAGCCGCTGTTCCCCGCCCTCGGCGGCGGGTAATTGCGTTTCCGCGTCTTTATTTCAGTGTTGCGGCGCTGCACACGGATGCTTCACTACATATCATTATTTTGGTAACTTCTGGAACACTTATATCCTACACGTTAGCTGTTACTTCTAAAAAAAAAAAAAAAAGGCCAGATTTTGCCTGAATAATTCGCAAAGACTCATCCAAACATTTTTTTTTTTTTTTTACCCGGGGCAGGAAATGTGTTCAGCCCCTAACACCTCCCCCCAAATGCTATAAATGTACGAAACCTAATTTGTTTAGATCCCGATATTTTATAAGTAAAATTTTAAGTTAAATACTATCAAATCCCGTGTTTAAGTGTGCGTTAAATTTCACGACATCTACGCAAGCATGCTGCGATAAATCATTAGAAACTTAGTAGTAGAGATCACCATTGAATGCACTATTAATGATAATGATTAAAATCAAAATATTAGTAGATACTGTGTAGTTAATATCTATATTCACCTTTTTATAAACTTTTTGTAGTCTACAAAAAATGAGCCAGTCCATCCTTCCCCCGACCCCTCAGATCAGCCTAATCATGTCATGCCTATTCTCTACAAGACCGTGTCCTGTGTTTCCGCAGCTGGATTACACTTGCAATATGAATTCTTTGCTCGCGTGTTTGAAACACCTGGAAGCAACAAGGAACTGAAGCTCCTACATGGCGGGTGACGTCAGCTCGTGGCTGTCATCCGCGCCGCCTGCTGCCTCGGGGCGACTCGAGTCGGGGCCGCGGCGGGGGGCAGGAGGGGGAGTGGAAGGTCTACGAGCCACGCGACGACACCTGGGGGGGTGTCAGGGAAGTAATGTGACGGACCATACAGGATGAGACTGCGTTCGACCGACAATCTTCTGCGGGTTCACTGACAATCTTCCGTTCAGGCTTTGAATATATATACTGTATAGAAGTCGCGAGTGGATAGGATTTACTCTACGTTTTTCAGGAGCGTATGATGAACAGCTTGGGAACTTCACCGCTGCAGGGCGCTGCTGTAACGCCTTGTATCGTCTTAGGTTGTTATTTACACGTTAGAGCGCAGCACTGTCGCCCGCTGTCATTTCCCGCACCCCCCACCCATCATTCACTGCAGCTCAAGGTCGTTCAACGGGAGGGGGAAGGGGTGTTTGAAGAGTTCGACACTTGTCCGCTAGGGACCACCACAAGTCGATGCCCTAGAGATGGTGGCGATTGCGGCGGTGAATTAACCAACTACCTCAAACCGTATTAGAAATTTTAACCTGGGCTGGCGACTTCTATACAGTATATATATTCAAAGGTTCAGGTTCATCGAGGCAAAGCAAGTTGCAATAAACAGCACTGCTTATGGTCTGAAGTGCTTTACGAGGCTGGTACACGTCTTTGAATTTCGGGTCGAACAACATTTTTTATCGTAAATAATGGAGAGATTGTTTAAGCCATAAGAGTCTGGGCGGTGTTCTTTGAAGTCTGTTGCTGTGGAGCTAAGCGACCCCGTGCAACTAACTCACTGTGTTCCGGCTGCATTCCAGAAACGCGACATTTACTTTCCGAAACACTTTGATGTTTCTGCAACATAAAAACAATGTGTCGGAAACTTCTAGCGCTACTGCAACCAGGAGAGCAAGCAGAACTTTATTTCTGGGGATTTTGGTGGAATAGAACCGTGTTTCACGCTGTTTGCTATAAAGCTATTTCCAATTTTCTGGTGGGAATGATAGATATTTTTAGGATTTCTAAGGGGGGTTAATTACACCATATCCTCTCTTTGAAACATTACAGCAATGTGTGGAATCATCTATGCCCCATAGAACTGAAATGGAGTTGATCTGTAATAATTACTCACGAGATATTTACAATTTTTTTTGCATGGTATAATTTCATCAAAGTTTGTTAGCAGACAACGTTTCACTTTAAATCTCTTGCTAAACGATATTTGCGATTGGTATATTAATAGTTTTGTTATTCGTAAACGTAATATTTTATTTTTCTATAGTGTAAGATGTATTGTTTCATCGCAGTTGCATCTCATCGACAGTGGCGACACCAGAGACGCATACACAAGCATGTTTGGGCTAGGGAGGGAATCAGAATTTTGGCTGGAACGAAGTGGCCCGCCACTAGAGCTAGTTCGAGTGTTAAACAGTATTAAGTGTTTAACAACATCCCTAGGCATGTACTGGTAGTTATTTACCTAAACAATTACATGGGAAATATACACTATCCACCCTGTGATTTTCGCAGATTTGTATTTATCTTTTTGTGTGTAAATGTACGAGCACTTATTTTACTAACTTTGAAAATGAAATTACTATAATCGTGTTGAATTATGAATAAATCATCAAAGGCTTGTCGCTTCTACGTTCTGATGACTTTCATGTACGTGTTTACGCTGTTTGCAACAAACTCAACACGAAAGACGGAGTTCGACATAGTGTATACGATCAGTCCTTCAATTAATTTGAGATGCATTCTTCGTTGAAAAGTCCAAAATTTACTGTAATTTCAAAAGTGTACTATACAAATATGGCACACTCTCTAAGCATGTTACATTTGTAAACAATCTTACAAGAGACACTATGGATTCGTGGTAGTGTCCCATTAAATTGTATATGTTAATATCCTACATTTCATGTTTAAAGACATTAACAAAACTTGGATTAGTATTTATGTACTATTTAATCTAGAGACAGAAATTTACTGCACAGCCCTCTTCCTTTTTATTTTTTTTTATTTTAATAGATTCTGTGACAGTATAGTTGTGAAAACTCCCGTTTCAGTCGCTTCTACTTAGAAACTAAACACAAAAACAAAAGGTGCGTAAAATACACTAGAGAATGGTACCAGACGTTCCAAGGATTTTTTTTTGTGAAAACCTGGCGTTATCATCACTTCAGGCCTATAGATGGAAGACAGTTTACCCAGTTTGAACAATGTATCTGTTTGATACACATGTTACCAACATTATGACAGAAAAATTATTTACTCTTAGAGAACTTTTTAAAAAAAAATTATACAGTTTTATGGTGAAAATATTCTTCCAGTTCTTCAAATTCCTTAAAAAAATATAATTTTATTTCACACCAGATAATGTAAAATATAATTTAACAATTAAACTATAAAATATTTTTGTAGTCACACCTCTGGCCACTAGGTTATTTTACACACACTCGCCTGTGTTGTTAGTAAAAATGTATCTTGTATTAATATCTAGTGTATTTGTTAGTATACCAGCATGGCTGTTAGATAAATAATACTGTTAGTAATCAGATGGAAATAATTTTTTTTTTAAAAATCAATTAAAAGTTAATATGCATTATCCCAGATCTCTGCACAACTTTTTGGGGCCCAAGCTGACGAGACCCTTAATTAGGCCCTTTATACAATGACACGTAAACGGAGACGGATCTCACGGAACAGTCTCTCTACAACAGCACGCACACGGAGACGGACCCGTACGGAGTAGCTCGGCAATGCTCAACTCTTCCGTTTACGTTGTTTTGTGCGACCAATAAAAGCCGAGTATTTGGATGCGGTTGGCGCCATGTTATTTTTATGTTCTAAATACTTCGAAAATTGTTTCAAGTCAAGAATATCTAATGTGATTAATTTTTATTACATATGTAAATTCTGGCCGTTCTATAATCTCGAAGCGTACCAATAGATATATTTACATTAAATTAATATTTTGTGACCTTAAAATATAATCTCATTGATTGAAGTAGCTTGGCTTCTGGGTTGTAGCCGCGTCCTTGGGGAATAATTTACCGACGTTTCGGTCGACATTGCATACCTACTCAGTAGGTAACTGCTCCCTGATGATGGCGACTGCAATGTCGACCGAAACTTCGGTGAATTATTCGCCAAGGACACGGCTACAACCCAGAAGCCAAGCTACTTCAGACAATGGCCGTGAAAGCCTGCGAACAATATTAATCTCAACGGTTGCCTGTTGTTACGTTTCCGCGCAGTGTGGAAGCAGCAGACGCGATAGTAGATGTCCCGGGAGATCCGTCTACTTTCCCGTGGATTGTAGCCCGGACCTTACGGGCACTGAGGCGGTAAGTCTCTCTTGTGGACAGCCGCGCGACCTGCGACCAAACATCGAACTAAATTATTTGGAAGCTTTTGTTATGCGCGTTCGCCCGCCATTTCATGCAACATTGCTGTTCCGTCGAACTGCCTCATGCGCCGCCTCGGGTTAATTGGGATGCAATAATCGCGAGTTACAGGCGCCGGGAACACATTTATGTCATCGATTACCATTGTCTGTGATTTGCGCGCTTTGCGTTCCGGAGCGTGATAGACTGATCGATTGCGTCTCGACTGTAAAGGCGCGTAGGCACAGTTCTCAATGCAATGCAATGGATGGTAAGTAAACACTTACTGTGTTAGTATTTCTCCCTGCTCTCTCGCTCATGCAGTTTTCTTGGGAGATATTTATGTTTAACGTTTTTATAACATAGGTGTAGGATTTGTAATTGGCACTGAAAAATCAGTTTATACGCCGTAAGAAAACTTAATAATGTTGATAAAGCGTTAGAAAACCAGAGCCTATGAAGTACCCACTGCAGTTTTCAAGCATAAATAAAAAAATATATAATTTCGGGAGTGCAGTGTAATCATGAATAAGGATGTCAACACAAACAGTTTCTGTTAATTTAACGGGATTAATAACATTGGATACATATCATATTTAGGCCAAAACATACATAAGCCAACTTTATGACAATGTTAGTTTTAAATCATTTGTAACAGCTGAAAAAATTAAGCAATATACTAATTTAACTTTATGAATATACTGAAGTTGGAGAATTACACATACGAACTGGAATGTTTTTTTTTTAAGATCAGAAATTTAGTGACAATAGACTGCACTTTGTTTTACACCTTGTTCAATAGTAATACACCATTCACAATGTAATACAGAAACAGGATAAACCAATAACTACCTATAGTGTAACATTACATAGTATTTATAATTCATTGGACAGTAAAACTATTAGTAATAATATATATACGTATTTATTATGCACATAGAAACTAAATTGTTGCATATCAAGATGTCAGTTATTCGAAAACAATGTATTTATCTATGATTTCAGTCAAAAAATTTATTCACTACTCCATTTCAATATTTAGATAAATATACTCAATTTGTACGGTTTTGTACTTCAACAGCAGCAAACACCCACATCTTCAACAAAAGGGTGAAAAAGTATTTTCAAATGGATAAGAGAAAGCTGAAGAAGTGTTGGATTTGTGGACATGTACGTCCTACGAAAACTCGCTGAAGAAAGTCAGCATAACGAAGCGTTTGAGTGTATTCTTGCAAACATGTGTATTATTTTTTTAACATGTTCAACATGAATATCGCAAACTATGGATAGTTGCTGGAGTTTTGGGCATTGGGGCAATAATTACTTGCAGCCGTAGGTGTGCCTTGCATGGCACCAGCAACTTATTCCAATACCACGATGTTATCCGTAATGGCTGGTAGAAAGCATGTGAAGCTGAATTAGCAAGAGCCATTGGTGAAGTTGACGAGGATAACATTCCACGTCATTACTGTTGTAGTAGATGGCTGGGATAGCTGGGATAGCTGGGATAGCTGCGATAGTAGGGTATCGCACTAAGAAAGCTTTGTTTATGGCAGTTTATGTTAGGTTGAGGAGATAGATCATAATAATCATCTGCTACACAATAATTACAAGATGTCAACATACAACTAAGGAAAAACGCAATCGCTTACAGAAAATCACAGGATACTGATTTTAAATTAAAATGTAATATTGAAAATGTTCCAAGCCACGTTGCTGGTGAGCACAAAAGTTACAGTTCCTTAGATGACTTCTGCGATGGGCAAAAAGACCGCGAGCCAAACCTTGTCCCAAAGTTGGAAAAAAGCGGTCTGTAGCCTTATATACACAAAGCTTGCCAGTACTTGACTGCACATCCTTGAAACCTCATACAAGATGTAGACAGCAAAAAAGTCGAACAAAAAGAGTAAACTATCCTAAAAGGATACCTCGATGTCAACAGCCTGACATAGATCCAGAGCGTCAACAGTTAGAGTGAGACACTATTCTCCAGGCACGAAGAGGAAAATGGTTTTAACGCGTAGAAAAATTCTAATTCCTTCAAATTCTGGGAAAGATTTTCATATACGTGCATTATTACAAGCTGCCTGAACTTAGTTGGCAGTATTGTTTTTTTACCTCCAGCATTTTAAACAAAAATATGTATTTTGTTTTAAAGTATTGGTTGCAATATAACAATATGATTTAACAATAAACTATGTGTGCTGTTAAATAAATTTTGTAGGTAAGTATTCATGAAAATTGTTGCTCATTTGGTGCGTATATGTGTTCAAATTTAATTCCAGATAATTAAAGAAAACATCGTTGTGTAATTTATTATTGAATAATTTCCAAAAAAAGTAAAGGTTAATTTTTAGACAGTTATCTGGACAGCTACATTTCAATAAAACGAAAAAATAAGATAGAAAAATAAATGCACAAATCATCCTTACCAACCATTTTTTTATCAATAATAATTATAATATTTTGAAAGTATTAAAAAAAATATTCAGAAGCAATAGGATTGTTTGGAAGAAAAACTGAGAACACTTTTCATTTGCTGTAAACGCCACACATTTCCTGTATACTTTTTTCATGTTATAGAATGGGAAAAGTCCCGGCCAAATTATGCATTTTAACCTGTAGTTGAAACAAACATATATTTGGAAAAAATGTTTTTTGACTGAAATATGAAGGAGAACCAGGCCTAGGTATATAAAAATAACTCTTATTCGGTAAACCTGTGTTCGCCCTTGTTATTTAAAAAGTTGTAATATATATTTTTAAATATAACGGGAAATGCAATTTTTTTCCATCGGATGGATGTGTTGCGTAGTTTTGAGCGAATATTTCAGTACTTGCTAAAGTATGTATAACGGCAACGAGATAATCCTCATGTTTCAAATGCACTTATAATACGAAATTCGGACACGAAAATTAACGTATAATTATTTAAAATACATTTTATTACAAAACTAACAAATATTTTTGCAAAACTCCGCGGCCCCGGAGAAACCCCCTGAATTGCATCCGCATGGGGAGTCCTAGAAAAGAAACGGGCTCCCCATTTTGAAGCCACCCTAGAAGGTTTATTTTTTACTACCAACCGTCTTTTTGGTAGCGTGATTTGTTGCAAGGGATTGTATTCCTATCAGACAAATGCCGCCACTTGACTGAGACACCGCCTTGGAGGAGCCGGGGCGCGAACCCGGGTCCTACAAGTCATAAGTCAGGCGCTCCACCCCAGAGCCAGAGTGGTAGAGTGGCGATCGGCAGTCTTATTAACACCGGCGAGATTATCCCCGCGTTTACTGCATTTTGGTTTTTAATCACACATGCTTATTTCTGGCAGTTGATTTGGGAAGTATTAAAAAAAGAGTTATTCTTTTAGTACTCGCCAGTGATGCGTAACATCTAACCTCGGTAACGAGCAAATGTATGTGTTATCATGCTGCAAATAAACATATAATACGAAACTCGGGTTCAAAATGTAACGTAGAATTATTTTGATTAATGTTGAGATTCATAAATAAAATAGTCGCGTTTCAAATAAAAAATTTCTGGATGCGAATCACACACATACTTCCTGCGCCCGCCGCTCGAATTCGCTGTATCGTAAACGTTGCTTGCCACCATAAAACGAAACGTAGATAGAAAATTAGCAGCACGAAACACCCAAATTTTTAAACTATTAGACATTATTTTATTTAAATACTGCCCGTCTTGATAAAATTTACTTAACAGTTAATACTATAAATTTTATCAGCACGTTAGATGTATACTTCTACGACATTACTAAAATATTAACCTTTAAAATTTTAAAACATATTATAACACTAAGATAATATATTAATTTTTGCTTAAACGACTTTAATCAGTCTGTAAATACTTCATAAAAAACCTTAACGTTATTGAGCTAATTCACATTATTATAATTTAAAAAACTTTAAAAAAAAATTTCCAGTGCCCCATGAGGTTTTCAAGTGTGCGCTCTAGCACTGTGCTGCCAACACTCTTGAGAATTCAGAATATGTCTTTTAATCATTGTAATAATTATAATACATATTTTTACCATGACTATTTTAGTTTGCCAAATATATTTATCATAAATATTCATTTTGCACACAAATAATATTTATATGTTCCCTCATATTTACGAAAGTGATTATATACGGGTTTATGTTGCTACACGTGGGTCCGACATCTTTGTGACACATTTCATTTCATCGACTTCCCTTTCATTTTCACGAAACCATTCCTACCGAGAGCTAAGATGTTTACACACACAAAAAAAAATCTAGCCAATAGTTACATCTAGTGTGAACAGCGAGGCCGGGTGTTGAACTCGCTAACTCGGATTGCTTCAGGGGAGAGAATGGTGGGAATGGCGACTCACAGTAAAGGACTGTATCTCGTAGGTAACGCCACACCACCGAGTCTCAAGGTCGAAGGGATAGAGGGTACGGAACACCGCGATCTTGCGTGGCGGACAGAGCAGGCCTGAATCAGGGTGTCCACAAGGAAAAAAAATATTTCGTACCAACTTAGGCGAGAAAAAAGTACTAGATTTGAAAAAAAAAGTACTAAATTATAATTTTTTTTGTGGTTTTAACAATTTAAGAAGTTATCATGGCATTGCAATGTTTGAACTTAAATATCACACCACACACACATAAATTCCATAGTTTTTAAAAATAATTACGCTTAATAATAAAACTTATTGGAGTTGCTGTAATATTATTATATTAAAGAAAAAAGTACTAGATCTAAGCGTAAATGTACTAGACCACTAAAAACTTATAAAAGTACGTACTAGATCTAGTACGAAAGTACTAACTGTGGACACCCTGATCAGGCCTGAATGCCGGAGGGCATAAGGTACCACCCCCCCCCCCCCCCCATCCCCCTTCTCAAACAACGCCTCACAGTCGAAGTGACGCACGGCCGAGATAACCAATCCACGTCTCCAACCCTCCAGCTTGTCCCGCCCACCTCCCACGATGGTGTACGCGCTGAACCTGCTGGCGGAGTTGCTCCCTGACTCGTTCAGGGGTCTTGTTTGCACGAGCATCTTCATAATCATTCAGACGTAACCACGCGGTAAGGTCGAACATGCGCGGTAACACATCTCAACCGCCGGAAAATAGAAACGCGCCCGCCCCACGAATCCTACGAGAGAGTTCAGTTGCGTTGCGGGCACCGCGCGGTTAGGACGACGAGATTGCAATGGCTGGCTTCGACACTGAATTATATGTATATTCTTGAAGTGGAGAAAAGATGTGTGCGAGTGCTCGTCTTGGCCATGTTGGACTTCGGGTAAATGTTTACCGAACGTTAAATATCTTGTAAATACAGTCCTTTCCTGTAAGCGAAAAAAACAACCCTGCATTTCAAATATTCTACAGCGCGATTTCGAACACAGTTGGCGGACCCACCCCCATGTTGGATGAATTCATATTTACTCAAGTCATAATTTAGTTTTATGGCGATTTTTACAGATGTTTCACTTAGTACGGCAAATAATATTTTGCGGTTATTTTTTGAGCCAGATATAGTCTACTCTTTACCTACAATTTGTACATTCATACAAACGTGCACTCTCTCTAGAATTTTCATAACGGTATTTTTGCAGGTGGGTTATTCAAACAAATTTTTGTATAAATTTACGATCCAGATCATTAGATACCAAAATTGTGTTACCCGTTTTATGATAATATTTAAATAAGACTGCACATCAGGAATGAACCAGACACGCTGATTTTTTTGTCTTGCATTATTATCGTGTCAACGTAAACAAACAAATGTCGTGGAGAGGCATGTCAAGTAGCATGCTCGTTCCGCGATGTGCAACCGGTTTTTAGCCTCGCGCAAAGGTACCGTTTATTAAAGCGGCTGCCGATCTGTCACCTCATCGGGACTCGCCTGAAGTGAAGCATAGGCCCGCAGGTGGCGAGGAAAGTTGGCTTGTGGGGGAGGGGGGGGGGGGAAACTGCTTCTGCGCGCATGCGCGGCTGCCCCAGCAACCACCGGACTCTCGGGGCTGACAATGGAGGCAGAAGACCGCCAACCACCCCCGTAACCCCACCCCCCTCCCGCCCCCTGCCCGGCACAAGCCTCCCGCGACAAGCGGCTAAGAGGATTTGAACCGCAGCCATTCTGTCGCGGGCTTTGTTCCGACTTGGCTGGACCTGGAGTCGGCAACAGCACAGGCCGCGCGCTTCCCCTCTCATCGAGGCCGATAGCTGTTCTGAACTCCAGCTTTAATTACACGAGCCGTGTCCGAACACACAGGAGTGCGTTCACAGCGCAACCGTCCCTACATCCCTCGGAAAATACAGCCACAATGTGGAGGACACATTTCTAATACTTTTACTGCTAGCACCACCTGTTGACTATTGGTCGTACTAATGTGCACGTTAGTCATTTTGAGTCGTGATATTTACGAATATTCCGAAAAAACGTAAAAAAAAATTTTTTTTTAAGTTTAATGTGGCGTGACTGTTATAAATGTCAGCTATCTGAAACACAATTTTTTGTTGGGAATCTCAAAATATTAAAAATACTTATAATTAGATTTAAATACCCCTGTAAGTGTAAGATCGCTTCTCGGTGATTTTATTAAGGTTTTTATTTGTCTCTATTTTAGCTATCAGTTATGCTTACACCGTATGCCAAAAATCTAAAATAATATTATTGTTACGAACGTGAGCAAGGCCGCGACACTTGCAGGTGCAGAGCTGGCTGGCGACTGCCGCAACATGATATGCACCGCGCGCACCTGGAAGATAACAAGGATTGTCGCTTTTCCCCCTCCTTCCCACCATTCCCCGCGCGGCGCCCTGCCTTTGACACGTAACTGACACCTGACAGCTGCCGAGTTATGCGAGCCACCAACACGTGTTTCGAGAGATTTCTGCCTTCGGGTCGGCGCAGAATGACGCGACTGGCCCCGGCCGCGCTCGTGAGTTCTGGAAATTTCGGCTGATATATAAAACGAGGTCGGCGGCCTGAGGGAGTCTGAGATCAGAGAGAGAGAGAGAGAGAGAGAGAGAGAGAGAGAGAGAGAGTTCAGGAGGGAGCCTTCCCGCGGCGGAGCTTCCGGGGCGATAGTGCCGCGGATGTGGCAGATTGGCGAAGTCCTTGGACGAAGGTTCCAGGGCAGGGAGTGAGTGAGTTCAGTGGAGTCGGGAGTTTTCCCGCGGCAGAGTTTCCGGGCGATAGAGCGGCGAAGTCCCTGGACGAAGGTTCCAGGGCGAAGAGTTCAGTTCCGGGTTGTAGTGTCGCGGGCGCGGCGGAGTTCCGAGCGAAGTTCCGAGCGAGGCGTCTAGTGGGATCTCGGCGAAGGCAAGTGCGTCGGCGGCGGCGGAGTGCGGTGACGGAGTCCCGCGGCTGAGATCCACGAGGGGCACTGCGGCGAGAGTTGCGCCAGAGGTGCGGCCCAGCGAGGTGTGTGGATTGTAAGAAACGCGTGACTGGTGAAGCAACATTTTTAAAGGCAAATTATTATTTGGCAATTTTATAAGATTAATTGTAAGTGACATAAGTAGTGGCCATCAATAAAACTGTGTAGTGTGTAGTAAAATCTATTAATTGGTCTATCCTTTATGAACCCTGTAAATCGCAACATTATATACAAGCCAAATAAAACACGATTCCGAAGCTCATGGATGCAGGGACGCATCAGTAGATGCGAGTGTCGCATCCCTAGAAACCTCGAGTTAGTGGACGCGTGTTAGGGATGCCGATGCATCCCTTGGGAGGATTCGAAAGCAACGAAAAGATGGCTGCGTCCTTATCTAAGGGATCCTCTAGGCTAGTATTCAGATGCAGTTACGGTATATCGTAGTTTTGTGAAATTACGCCAATAAATAATCTCATTAAAGGAACTTAGCCATACGGATTTCATAACGTCGTTTAGCTAACAATACTGCCTAACTAACATTTCAGTAAATTGCAGCTAGGCGGTATTGTTTACTAAGAGACGGAAGCTTGTTTACGAAAACATATTTCTTCAAAAAAATTTCAATTCATGAGAATGCCATTAAAACTTTTCTTTTCAAAGGATAGCATTTAACTTGTTTGTGATCAGTGACTGATTATAGAATTACCGAATAAATAATCACAAAACTTTTTTGCCATAGCTATATATATATATATATATATATATATATATATATATATATATATATATATATAATTCAAAATCTGCATGATATTAATATGTGACGAAGGTGGTACCAGAATCCAGAAAAAATAACATTTAAGTGTAATAAGAATAACCATAAATGCAAAACAAAACAACACAGAAGTTGAAAGATGACACGCAGCGAGGTGGCATAGCGGCGAGACACTGGGCTCGTAGTCCGGCTCGTAGCTTCCCGAGCTCACTCCAACAGATGCTGTGGTGGTATCTCACTGCAGGCCTCGACCGAGTCCTCCCCCACAGAGTCTGCTCTGTGTCGTTGTGTGTCGCCTTCTCTGAGGCCGTGTTCTACAATGACACGGAAACGGAGACGGATTAAGTAAACAAGAGACGGATCTCACGGATCAAGAGTTTCCACAATAGCACGCGCGGATTAGCTCGGCAATGCTGAGCTCCTCGTACGTTGTTTCCGTGCGACCAATAGCAGCCGCGGGTACTTGCCTGCGGGGGTAGCCATGTTTGTTTTATGTTCTGTATACGTTAAATAATGTTTCAGTTACAAGAATATCTAGGGTTCTATTATTACTTTGTCATTTATTTTTATCAAATACGTAAATTCTGCTCGTGCTATGGTCTCGAAGCATTATACATATTGAAATGCAGTCTCATTTGGTTGCCATCACCACCACTACCATTGTGGAAGCAGCAGACGCGATAGTGAAATGTTCCGGAGGTTCCTTCTCCGTTTACGTTTACGTGATTCGTGTCTCTGTTGTAGAACGGACCTTAGAGGGAGACAGGGTGTCTGGTCTCAGGGATACTGCATGGAGCCGCTGTGTCCAGCTGATGTCTGCACCACGTTTGCTCAGAGCGAAGTGTAGCGTCTGCGTAGTGGACACAGTTTCAAAGAGCTGTATTTTAACCATCACCATTTCTGCAGCGTTCCGGATGTTGAAATATGACGAAAAGTGACTCAACCATCTCCATGTTGGGTCGCACATCCATCTAAGTACGCCGTTTTAATGAAGAGCTTTTTTACAATGCAGAATGCATTTTTTTAGGTGCATTATAAAAAGACGTTGAGAGAGTATTTTTTTACGAAAGATGGGCCTACCATACACAATTCTTAAATAATTGCAAAATATTTTTTAAGCTTTAAAATTCTCAACAATATTATGCTTCAAAATCATAGTACGGGCAGAATTTGCATGTATGATAAAACTAAACGACAAAGTAATAATAGAATACTAGATATACCTGCTTGAATTGTTTCACGTGCCATTGTAGAACGGGCCTAATGGCCTCATTGTCGACGAGACGAACAGTCAAAGAAAAATATACTGAATTAAACTCGAACACAACGCACAGATATTTGAAATTTGGAGGAAATACCCTAGGGATGCACTAAGAATATATATATTTCATTTACATTCCATCCCCTAAGGGGTGAAAACGGGAGGTAAAGTTTGTATAAAGCGAAGCACGACTTCCTCACTCACTCATCACTAATCCTTCGGAACTGTAAGACCTACAGGCTTGAAATTTGGCACGTGTATTTATTTTACTACGTAAATATCCGCTAAGAATGATTTTTTTTACGAAAATCATCTCCCAAAGAGGGTTGCGGGGGCGTTGAAGATCAAAATCTCCTGTGTTTCAAGTACATGTCCTACAGACTTGACCTGGTGTGTACATAAGACCCAGACAGCACCGGGTACTTCAGGTAGTAAAACCATAAAGTAGGACTCATTAATGCACTCTGGCGAACATTTGATACATCTAAAGAAGTGATTAAAATTCCTGTGACAATTTTACCGAGTCCTTTCTTCTTTCCCTTCCGCCAGCTCCAAGTTCTTTGGACGTAAGTACACTAATGTTCTTTTTAAATGAAGGAAACTGGTCCTCGTGTTTGCACAGGGGGTCTTCTTCTCTCCGCTGGAGACCGCTGGAGACTCCCCTCGGTCCGACGGGGACTTGTACACGCCGCGGGCAACTCGGGCCGGCAGCAGTGCCGAGTGTCCAAGAGGCGAGGTAATTGTGCCGAGTGGAAGTGTGGCAGGAGGTGATTGCTCGCGCGCCGCGGACTGCGGGACTCCCGGGAGAGGTCGGTGTTTGTCCTTCGCCTTCCTCCTCCCCCTCCGGGGCCCGCGCGGCCAATAGCATAGAGTCAGCACAGATGCAGAGGCGCGGCCAATAGCGTACAGTCAGCACAGATGCAGAGGCGCGGCCAATAGCGTAGAGTCAGCACAGATGCAGAGGCGCGGCCAATAGCCTACAGTCAGCACAGATTCAGAGGGGCGGCCAATAACCTACAGTCAGCACAGATGCAGAGGGGCGGCCAATAGCGTACAGTCAGCACAGATGCAGAGGCGCGGCCAATAGCGTAGAGTCAGCACAGATGCAGAGGCGCGGCCAATAGCCTACAGCCAGCACAGATTCAGAGGGGCGGCCAATAACCTACAGTCAGCACAGATGCAGAGGGGCGGCCAATAACCTACAGTCAGCACAGATGCAGAGGGGCGGCCAATAGCGTACAGTCAGCACAGATGCAGAGGCGCGGCCAATAGCCTACAGTCAGCACAGATGCAGAGGCGCGGCCAATAGCGTACAGTCAGCACAGATGCAGAGGCGCGGCCAATAGCGTAGAGTCAGCACAGATGCAGATGTGCGGCCAATAGCGTACATACAGTCAGCACAGATGCAGAGGCGCGGCCAATAGCGTACAGTCAGTACGGAGGTAGATGTGCGGCACAAAACGTAAGTGGTACATGTATGCGTGGCCAATAGTGTAGAGTCAGCACAGATGTAAAGGCGTTTCACATAGCGTAGACAGCACAGATGCAGAGGCGCAGCCAATAGCATACAGTCAGCACAGATGCAGAGGCGCGGCCAATAGCGTACAGTCAGCACAGATGCAGAGGCGCGGCCAATAGCCTACAGTCAGCACAGATGCAGAGGCGCGGCCAATAGCATAGAGTCAGCACAGATGCAGAGGCGCGGCCAATAGCGTACAGTCAGCACAGATGCAGAGGCGCGGCCAATAGCGTAGAGTCAGCACAGATGCAGAGGCGCGGCCAATAGCCTACAGTCAGCACAGATTCAGAGGGGCGGCCAATAACCTACAGTCAGCACAGATGCAGAGGGGCGGCCAATAGCGTACAGTCAGCACAGATGCAGAGGCGCGGCCAATAGCCTACAGTCAGCACAGATGCAGAGGCGCGGCCAATAGCATAGAGTCAGCACAGATGCAGAGGCGCGGCCAATAGCGTACAGTCAGCACAGATGCAGAGGCGCGGCCAATAGCGTAGAGTCAGCACAGATGCAGAGGCGCGGCCAATAGCCTACAGTCAGCACAGATTCAGAGGGGCGGCCAATAACCTACAGTCAGCACAGATGCAGAGGGGCGGCCAATAGCGTACAGTCAGCACAGATGCAGAGGCGCGGCCAATAGCGTACAGTCAGCACAGATGCAGAGACGCGGCCAATAGCGTACAGTCAGCACAGAAACAGAGGCGCGGCCAATAGAGTACAGTCAGTACAGATGCAGAGGTGCGGCTAAAAACGTGTAAGGGGCACATATATGCGTGGCCAATCGTGTAGAGTCAGCACAGATGTAAAGGCGTTTCACATAGCGTAGAGAGCAAAGAGGTAGAGGCGCGACCGATAGATTTATCCCAATTTTTGGTATAAATCCTATCTTCCTCGCCTTCTGCACCTGGATGCAACCACATATAGCTATACTACTCCAGGCCTCTAGTCTGTAAGGGCCGCGAGGAAACATCTTATTACTTCAAGCGGGCGACTTAAACTATCTCTACAACCACACCAGATCACAAGTGTGGACTTCAACAAGTAGCCAAAGTTAAGACCTGTGCCATGTCTAACCGAAAATATTTAGCACTGAAGCTTAATTTCAAGCGGTATATCGAAATATTTTCAATTGCAAAATCGTGAGCCCCAATTCCCCTTAACCTGTACGTTCTAAACACTTTCAAATTCTATATATCTTAGATTCGCAATTAATCACCAGAAAAAAAGTCTAACATAATAAAAAAAAATCCCGGGGGGGGGGGGGGGAAATAGTGATTTCATTCCTGGATGCTACTTGGGCTAGAATTTTACCATTTCAGTAAGAAGAGTTAATCGAGACAGAATTCAAACTATCTTATCCTCGGTAGTTATGAGCACACCACCAGGACGTAACCACTAACCAGGAGAGAGGTCTGGGGGATCAGGATGGGGGGGGGGGGCACAAGTGGTGGTCCGGCCGCGGGGGGGGGAAGGGGGGTGGGTGGGTGGGGGGAATTACCATTCTCCAATCCCGCGGAGAGCGCGCGGTGCGCTGAAGGAGAAGATACGCCGGGACCATGCGTTATTCAGGGAGCCGCGCCCTGCTCTTAGAGCCGTCTGTCTCCGGCCCCCGACCCCTCCCGCCCGGCGCGCGAGGTGGCGTCTCCTCTGCTCCAACTGGCGGGCTCGCTATAGAGGTGTAAAAGTAACGAAAAAAAGCGTACCCGTATGTATTCGTTACTATAACAATTAGTACTCGTTACTATCGAATCGTTACGTTACTCGTTACTTCTGATACCGCATAACATGCTATGATATGTTGCAGCAACGAATCGAGTCGTATTGCGTACGCGTACAGTATGACGTCGCGTAAATAATAATAAATACAATATAAACAATTAACAATATTTGATAATTAACAGTTTTTGTTAACCAAGAAACAATTAAATCTCATTAGAGCGGCTTTATTAGAATATTATCTCTTTTAAGATAAGAACAAAAAAACGTGAAAATACGCGATGATAAAAAACTAAAACATACATATTTCTAATATGTAAAAAAAAAAAAATACTTTCTTACGTTGTTTCTGTTCCAATCTCAAACTTTGTCTACACACACAATACCTTTAATAAACAGTAAAAAACTTAGACGACGAATTTCCAAATTATACTTTACTTAATAAACAAACATCGTTCTTTGTAACGTAAATTCATCGAATATGCGCGCGCATGCGTAAAACATACTGAAAAATGCGAGTAATGAGATGCAGCTGTGTGTAACGTTTCGTTACTCGTTACTAGATGCAGTGGCGTAGCCAGGATTTGTGTATGGGGGGTGTTAAGAAGCATGGCCTCACCCCCCCCCCCCCCGTATCAAAGCGGGGGGGTCCGGGGGTCCTCCACCCGGAAAATTTGGATTTTAAGGTGTAAAATAGTGCTATTTTAGCAGTTTTCGGTACTTAAATTTAAATATTGTAATGGTAATTTTTTTTTATTAATTTAATATGAAATTTGTTTGAGTGATGAATAAGAAATTAATTAAAGATTTGGTGCTAAGGGGGGGGGGGGGGGGTTTGAACCCCTAAAACCCCCCCCTGGCTACGCCCCTGACTAGATGGCGCACCCGTTACTCAGTACAGAATACATACGGTTTGCTACAGCTCTAGCTCGCTATGGGACTTCAGCGTGGAAGCTGGGGGTTCGGCCAACCTGTATCCTGGCTTCTCGCAGGTACATCACTGTCTCGTGTCTCAACTCCCGTGCCTTATAAGTATGGTGGATTGCGATGAAACCTAAAAGCATGCCAATACACTGCGTAGTTATATCGTTCAATTTAGCAGCATTTAACCAAAACTTAATTCAAATCACACCCCCCCCCCCCCCAACAAAAAGTTTTCTTTTAATGTTTGATATTAAAAGGAATGTAATTATTTCAGGACAAAAATTGTACCAAAGTATATATATATAAAAAATCAAACTAATTTGTTTGGTTATATATCTTTTATTGTATCACTTTTAAACCACAAATGTACACCAATTTTTTTGTCTGAATGAATCTGTTTAAGAACTATTTATTACAATTTTTTTTGTCGAAAACCTGCAACATACATATACACTTTTTAAAAAAAAATAAGTATTGCAAAATAATAAAACAGATATGTTCTGTTTTAAAAATGAAATTGGACTAAAAATAAAATCATTAAGTCTTGTCTTGACTTATAAGATTCTTTCAAAGTGTTGAAGTACCAATAAATTATATATATATCAATTTATTATTTTTATGATATTTTTTCTGTTTTCATTTCCACCCTTCTTCCATGGTTACACCCTTGCTGGGTGGTGACCCAAAATATCTAACTAGAGGAAAGTTTTGATACTAACTTTTTGAAGCTTTTATCTGTAAATGGTTTTGATATAATATACCTAATAAAGCAAACATTATCACTGTAACTATGCAATATTTTTTTGATTGATATAATCAGTATTTTTTTACTAAAAATTACTTGGTTCTAATTACATAAACTACCCATATTTAATTATTCTGAACAAATTAAACAATATTACATAAATATATTTGTAAAAAATTTACAGCAACTTCTATAGTCGAAATCCAGTTCAATATCTCATTTTGTTAAAATACTTGTATTTCACTCCGCAACGATGAATATGTAATTTTATATGTTTGTATATTCGTATATTTGGACGAACCTTTTTATCAGTAATCAAATTATGCTAAATCTCACAAGGTATGGAACACATAATATTTTAAGTCATATTAAATATAAAAAGTAGTTTGATGTAAAATCAGTTTTTATTTAATATTTAATTTTATTTATTCAAATGGCAAATAAATCTGAAATATTTTTTTGATAATTCGAAAAATAGAGATTTTAAGTAAAGATTTGTATATTTTTTTTTACCAGCAGGTTCTGAATTTATGTATCTGTTGATAAATTTTCATGTATTACATATATAAGTTACATAATTTATTGAAGGGTATTTAAAAATATCACCTCAGAAACAAGACCTACTTTGAAGGCAGTTAACTACAAGTGCAACAATATATGAATTATTAAGAATGAAATAACAAATTCAATAGATTATTGTCTTTAAAATAAAATACAGCTTTCACTGTTCATGAAATTTCTTCAAATACACCGAGTTGCTGAAAATGCACGAGAAGTTATGTGTGCGCCTGTTCCGTAGCTTGACATTGAAAGTATAAAAACAAATCTCCTGTAATTGCGCCAACATTGTAGTGTGCGTTGCAGAACCATTTTGGACGTTTGCAATTCCTCATCAAGTACTTAGTAACAGTGCGGTTACTCTACTCTCATTCTTCTTAATTCAACTAATTCCTTTGAGAACTGTCAAACGCTTTATCTGCTTACTTTGTTTGTTGTATCCTTCTTCCTCGCGTCTCCTTCCTGTGGCGTCTAATTGAAAGAGACTCGTCTATATCAGTATTTCCCCAGAGGATCTTCCTTTGACTACCAAAATAAGAAAATGTGCGTTGTGCTTAACAAAAGACCAACCACAATGGTTTAATGTTTTCATACAGTTCCATTGTGCCAGTATTAATTGCTCGACAGTGATGCGTATCATATACTGTACTATGATTGTACGAAAACGTAAATGTTTCACGTATGCAGAACACAGTGAAAAAAAGTGTTTCGTTACGAACTATTCACTGCACTTGGATCCGTGTGGCCACTATCAGGGGGCTGTCAACTAGATAGGAATTATGATGCGCTTGTACACCAACGGTTTTTCGGTACCAACATTAGAATGTCATTAAAATTCAGAGCTAAATTATAAATATTTTTTATTAATGTGATTGGTGAACAAACTATAATTTATCTTCTTAATATGAATATTTTGACTTTTTCAACATTTTACTGTCGAGGAAATGATTTTACAAATTTGTTTAAATAAAGGTGCGAATAAACAAAGGTTTCACCGTCAGGTTGGAGACTTTTTTTTTCAAAACGCGCTCGTTCAAATATAGTTGTGGTTTGCACATGCCTGTTTGATGTATTAATATTAAATAATGCGTAGCGTCAAGGAATAGGGGGAACGCGATAAACGTTTATGTTTTGAAACCAACATTTATGTTATTTTTTTGTGCATGCATGTGTGTTTGAATGTAACAGTTGATTCTTTGAAGGCACAAATTGTACATTCCTATTTGCGTATTTGGTTTTTATAGATACCTCTTTAAATAAAGTCAATTTGTGTGTATTGCATCAGATGGGCATAATATAGCTAGTTAGGAGCTAAATATGGTTATGAATTGTGAAACGACTAGGTTAACTTAACATACTTTAAGACCGTCAACCAACACAACCCATACAATGTTATGAAAATGCTTAATTTTTTGTAATGGATATCAAAAAATACATAAATTAAACGATATTTTATTAAAATTCATAAATGTATTAAATAGGCCTAGATACTGAACCCGAGCAATTCTGAAAAAGACCTAGATCCTGATAACATTCGGGACAAAACTAAATTTCTTTGGTTTTATGCTGTGTGGTTGGTAGTGTAAGAATCGTTAGTGACCTATTTCAGAGAGAGAAATAAGGAATCATGTTTAAAACGGGAGTTGAATATCTGTTTACTTCTATACTCCTTACCAGTTTTATAGTGGTGGGTTGCAAACTGGCAACTCTAGTAATGTTCATGATGCACGAGTACGTTCTAATTAACACAACAATGCGAATTCTTTTAAATAGGGTTGTTCCGGAATTTCATGCAGAGAAAAATCTCTGTTTGCTGATACTTGATTTGATTAAATTTTTACAAGAAAAGAAGTCACCAAAAATGTCCATGAATGAATCGTTTCAGCTAAAGAAAAGCATAGTAAGACTTGACTACTATCTGTAGTTGCTTGGCTTCTGGATTTTAGCCGCGTCGAAAGAGAAAATATCACCTACGTTTCGGTCGACGTTGAAGTCGCCATCATCAGAGAGCAGTTACCTACTGAGGTTTTTCTTTTCTTAACCCTAACTAAAACTAAGTGTGTTGGGGAGGGTTCCGGGTTAGGGAGGGAGACTAAGTGCGTCTCAGGCCGAAGCCCATAGACTCTAAACATGCAGAGGTTTGCCATGCAGGAGTGGTAGCATGCCAGCCATAACAGCGATTGGCGCCATGACTAACTCCCCTCACTGACTATACTAGACTAAAACTAGATAAGTTGAGCCCAGGTAAAACATGCATAGACACAGGGAAAACCCTGGGCTCTGACATGCAGGATGCAAAAGTTTAATGCATTAATATCAAGCAGGATGCTTACAGGAAATCAGAAGGATGGATCTGAAAGAAGAGTTGGAAAGAGTAGAAAAGAGTCTACCATGAAGGAAGGGCAGGTGGGGGGGGGGGGGGGGGGCCTTGGACCTTGCTGTCCGCATTGTTTTGGGTGGCACTGGTTGTTTCGGGGGCGACTTTAGTCGTTTCCCGCTGGGCTGCCAGCCAGCCCACTTAAATTAAGAAGAAAAAAAAGTATTTAGTATATATATTTAAGCTGTAATTCAAAATCTAATGCCTTTCCCAACACAGCCGGCACTGGAGGTGAGGCCTGCCAGGCGAGCCATGCCATCAAACATGAGGGTCAGTACGAACACGACAGGCAGAGAACCCGAGGGGGCCGACCATTCACCTGTGTGCTTTGCACTATTTTGAATTAGCACTGTGTGCCCTTATCGCTAGTGGTGTTGGTGTGTGCGGTTTTCGCATGTTTAACGCAAAATATTGTGTACTTAAAGCTAAATGCCTATAACTATTTTTTTTATTATTAGGTTTTCACAAGTTCTCCTGCCTTTTAATACTCTCGCCTAGAGAATAGTTTTTTTACCCTAAAATAAATTCAGCCTTAATGCTGTGAACGAACAAAGTTTTAAAAGTAATACTTTTCCACAATGTTACGGAATCTTGAAAACTGATGTATTAAACCAAAAAACTGTGATCAGAAAACAAGAGAAATAAATCAATATCAGAACACTGATTATCTCATACTACCCTCGTTATCATCAAAAGAATTTCAACTATTCAGTTGTGTATTTTACTTGTATATTTACTCTAACACTTTAAATAAATAAAATTGTTTTAAAAATTTGAGTTAACATCCATCATGAGTATGAGTTTCAAAGTAACTTAGAAGAGATTTTTTTTTAGTTTTTGGATTAAGCACAATTAAGAAATTATACTTATCTTCTAAGAAATTTTCATCACAAATTATTTTGGAAAAAGCAAGCAACTCATTACAATTTTTATGAACATTTTTTTTATTTGTTCATATATATTGTATAGCTGTCACCATTCCATATATTTACAACTGTGATGTGTTTTAAAATGGAAGTGAATTTTCCAGTGATTGGAGCTTGGTTTCTTCTTAAGGGCGCTGGAAGGCTAATGCAGTCGCCCGAATTCCGCTAGGTAGCAGAGGCTGCTCTATCCGCGGTGGCGGCAGGAAGCGCGCCTTATCTCAGTTACAATCTGCGGTTGCCCTCTCTCTCGCACCCGGGCCGTGCCGAGCCGCGCTGGGCGACAGGCAGGGATCAGCTTACCAGCGTTGTCAACTCCACGGGCTAGCCTCGGGTGACATCACACCCGAGAGCCTTTATCAGCGAGTCCTGTCCTTGAAGGAACACATGGCTCTTGCCGATGAGTAGGGCCTACTCGGCTTTCTGAAGCGAGTGGTTGCCATATGACCTACCCGAGTTAAATATAGACAAATTTGTATGATAAAATATTCTATAATGTATATTCCTAAACTTATGTACGTGCATATAACTGATAATGTATTTTGTGTTCCGATATTTTGTATACATTAGCTATATGTGAAATTGGAAATCTAAAAACTACAACGCCGAGAATTACGATTTATGTAATTATTTTCTTTTAAATAAACACATATACGAATATAGCGTGTAATAAAAATTATATTCTAAAAGGAATGGTGTCGCTTACGTATCACTAATGAGCCATGGGTCGTGGGTTCTATCACAACCCTTTTTGTCTTAGTTTATCAAAAGTGAGTTGTTACCACAGTGATTGCATGTGTAATTTTTGCAGTCTAATTTGCACATTATTACATCGTTTCTTATAAGATGTTACTAAATTATTTATGTTTTACTACACATAAAAAAGTTATTTAAAAGGAAATCAAAAAACGTGATTTTCAAGTTATATCTCAAACAGTTATATTTAAAATTCTACGTGATCTAAATTTCATACGTAACAGTTTGCTTAGTACATAAGAAATGGCGCATGGCTTGAGCGTTGAATCTTGATGACTTAAGTAAAAAATGCGTACTCATTTTTAATGATAAAACAGCCCTAGCATTAAAACCCTCTGTAGACGGGAACACACAGTTTAAAATTTTAAAAATCGAAAAAAAAAAAAAAAAAAAAAAAGGAATATACTTTATAACAAACCAAAAACTTTCATCAAGAAATATACTGCTTACTAACAACTTGTTTGGGATCCCAGTTTTTCTGTGTTTTTTTATGAAGACTTTTATTAGTGATTAACTACCTACCTTGTTTATTGCCATACAAAGCTTTGTAGTTGTATTACAGATACTACATATTGTTTCAATATCGCCAAACATATCTAAATGCATACTTGATTTATTTATAGTAGACCATAATATATTCTTTTATATACATACATCAATTACCATTTTGGGATTGTGTCATTATTGAGTATTACAGTCTATGGAAGTCTCCAAACAGCGTTTTATATTTTTATATACTGTATACATATTTACGTATAAAAACGTTACGGCACGATATTTAGCGAGATGCTTTTGTTCAGGAATCACTAACATTATTTTAATTAAAAATTTATAACTGGCAATCACCAACAGCAAGGCCCTTCCTCAATTAAATATTAATGTAACAAGAAATTTGTAAAACTGTTTGTCTATTGCCTCACAGAAAGCAACTGGAGGGAATTATTTTTATTTAAATATTAAATTCAAACAGCTAATATATTAACACGCACAACGTGATTGACCAAATATGGTCAATAGTTTGATTTATTTTTTGCCAAACATTTTGTACAAAAGCAAACAGGCAATGTTATAAGATGTAATATCTCATATTAATTAACTATTCAGGCAAATACCATTAGAATATTTTTACTGTAATTTTTGTTTTGATACTTTAAATATATTTACAACACAAAAAGTAGAAACACATTAACAGTCATCTGAATTTAAATTTAAACACAAGTTCTATTGTCTACCAACAAAACACCAAATTACAAAAGCATTAACCCACAGAACGAATCGGTGGATGATAAGTTAATTTAATACAGTGTACACAAAACTCTGACGTTAATATTCAATACAATTTACATAAAAAAAACCGAATATCAAGTCAAATAATTATTAGGAAAAATGTTTACAAAGAAGTGACTATTCACGGTATCAGAATTAATCCCGGTAACATTTATATACATTTTATATTGGCTACTAATAAAACTAATAATAACAAAAACATATTAACTCACAAAAAATGGCAAATGCCTAACAGAGAAAACAAATGCCGATAGTAAAAATACTTAAAAAATAGTATCATGCTATTTAGCATTTACAATGTAGGTATAGTGATTATTTGAGCTTCATAATAATTTTTGATGACATACATATCTTGTATTGCCTACCAATAAAACTTGTTACGTATTGCAAAAAACATGACAACATACAGAATTGCATGACAGATGCTTAGAAAAACATTTCACTACACTATTCACAAAATCAATAATTATTTGTTTGGCCTAAATATATCAATTATAGCATATCCGAAATAGTTATTACATACACAAGCAATAATTTAAAAAGCAGCGAAGCACTTTTAAGGGATATATCCTTTTTCAGGCCATAAATATAGATTTACGTTAAATGTTATCAACGTGAGGATTTTTATTGTTTTTATCTTCACAAAGTGAAAAAAAAAAAAACACTTCAGCACAGCCTATAGGCGTAGGTAGATTTCAAAGTACTTACTTCTTTTAGAAATATCATTAAAACGTCTATAAACTTCTAGAAAATTTTTGGAACTTAATGTACGTAACATCTTTATGTTCTCCAATATAACAAAATTATAGATTACATAAATGTTCTCATTGTCCATGCAGCGGTATTATTATGAATGTTTTTAACTGAATCCAGTATTGTATTGTATTCAGTATTGAATAGCTAAGAACAACTTTTATATTTTGTCAACTAAAGTAGGTATTACATATTTTTTTGACCTTCGAACCCTTTTTATCCATTGCACCAATAATGTGGTCTTATAAAATGTTGATTGGTACCAAGGTTTAACATAATATTAAGATGTTTTAAAATAAATACTGATAAATTTGATGCTAAAGTAGTTTAGAATTTCTTTTTTTTTTAATTTCAAACCTATTTTTTACGGTAATAATTCGTTTAATCAGAAATGGTTTTAGCCTAAGTTTTAGATAAAGTTTAGGATATATTCAATAAGTTATTACCGATTTGATAGTAGGCTTTAATTCTGTTAAAATGTAATTAACCCTTGTTATTTACTTTTAACCCTTGTTATTACACTCCTTTGTAATAATGGTTGGTAACATAAAAAATGTTTTTAACAACAGTTTTAGAGAATATATAGAAAGTTAATCAAAAATAAGTAAGGATGCGATGATGTACACGGTAGGAAAGTTTTATTTGCTTTCTTATTCCAACCCCAGGTTTTTTTAACTTTTTGCTTCAGACAAAAGTTTTAGATAAAAATGATAAGATTTACAAACAATTTGAACAGATCTGATGTAGTGCCTACTAACGAAGTTATAAATTCCTTTTTTGTATTTTAACCCCTCTAGCCACCCTTTGCAATTGGTTGGTTGTATCAGAAATTATTTCAGACAAAATTTTAGATAATATTTGTAGGGCTTACAAAAAATTGATCGGATTTGATAGTGTACGTAGTAAGGGACATATTAATTTTTTTGTCCTCCAACCTTGGTTTTTTCCACTCCTTTCAGTAATGGCTGGTCGTATCAAAATTGTTATTTAGACAAATGTTTTTGGTATAACTACTACAAGTTATAGGTAATACGTACGTACAAACATATTTGATATTCGTCGTATTGTAGGAGTTATAGCGATTTTTCTTGTTTTTTTAATGACTTCCCCATTTCTGCCCCTTTGTTTGGATGTTGCCCGTTAACGAATTGGACAGAGATTTTCCATTACTATATTTTATGTATTTGTTTGGTAGTGATATGTGCAAAATTAATTAATTAACGTTTCTATGAAAATGATACCTAGTATATATATATATATATATATATATATATATATATATATATATACATATATATGAGTTGACGATGGTTTTGGGGTCTACAGACCACGAAAAGTATGTAAAAAAAAAATTCGGAAGTAGCACGATGGTATAGGCGACTAAAGCCGGTATTTCTACGAAATCTAGCTAATATATTGGGCATATTTTACAGTTACCTTTCAAAAGAACTTTTTCAACATTTTTTGAGCATTAAAAATGAGAAATATATAAAGATTACAGAACTGAAACGTCTTTAATTTTAAAAGCAATTGTAACTGGTTACTTAATTATACGATTTTAATGTAGCCGAGAAAAAATTTATAATTTTTACATGTCTTTCAAAATTATTTAATTCTTGAGGTTTCTGACAGCCATGATAAATAAAATAGCTGGTTCTGAAAGAAATTTAAACCATGTAGGCCAGTAACATTGCCTTTATACCTTATCAGCTTCAGTTCAATAATCAGTTTCATTCTCCTTATTTGTACTACCCAAAATTGTAAATCATGTAATTTTGGCAGTTAACTATGCAAAAATTATGCATTATATTTATGTTTTAGTTTTGTGAAAATGAAACCACTGAATTTTCTACAAGTTTGACAGATTAGTTAACGTAAATATAATTTTATAACATGTTATAATATCAACGACATTGGTAGGAACCGTACAGTTTCCTTATTTTGAATTGATTTTCTTTTTATAGTGTCGCGTTTGTGCTTCAGTTATGTACAATGGTTCACGAACCGGCAAACCGCGAGGAATACGGGGGTCAGCGATTTCCGGCAGAATGCAGTCCATGTAAAACTGAGATAATTTTGGCAGCATTTTTTCTTGCCAAAGAATTTTGTCCCTGACAATACATTCTACTATTATTTTTCCTCCCGCATATACAACAAAGTCACAATACTCCCTATCACAAATATTCAACTGACCTTGAATTTGGAAATAATAGCTATGATTTCTTCGCAATTGCAGCTGCCCATTTACACTCTCAATGCACAATTTTTTCCCCTTCAAAGTCACTGCTTCTTCCAAAACCTTATCTTTGAGTGAATACAAACATTTAACTTCCAGCAACTTATCCGTTCCTACAAGCCCGTCTGGGCTGGCACCGAGGTATGGATGCTCACTATCCACGAACAGACCACATTTCTGAACCTCGGCACTTTGCTGTTGCTCGTAAAGGTTAATTGCTACCGATTCGTTTAACCTCCCATACTGAATTGCAGGTGTGTGAAGATCTTTTCTGTACAAAAAGGATTTCACTAAATTATGACACGATGTCTTCTCACGCCTGCACATTACCGAACCAAACATAGATGCAGTGAGGCGGTTCATTCGATGTTCGCGCCACTTGCTGTTAATGTGTTGTCCAATTGTATCGCGTTCTAGAGTTTCCTTTTGTTCGGAAGTTTCCACATCAGATTTCAAGTTTGCCAATACATCTAACTTTTTTCTCTCCAGTGTATGTTCATCAATGTCAGGCTGAGCAGCATCCGGTCCATATTCTCGGTCAGCATCACCTCCGCGTTTCTTTTTTTTGTAAACTTTCGCATTTGCTTCTGCTGATAGACGCAGGCGACGAGCAATTTCTTTTTTCTTTCTTGAGATGCACATGTTCTTGAACACCTTCCCTGGGCTTCTCCCTGACATGCGCTTCCAAGGACTGAGATGCCAACTGGCTCCAAGGGTGTGCGCCAGGCCAGCGCCATGGCAACGTCTGTGATAAGACCCCTGCAGAGTGTAGTTAACACGTTTCCCTCCAGTGAATTTAGCTACTAAAGCCATATATCTGAAAATACCAATATACATTATTACATACAATATTATGATTACAAAGAAAGTAATATAAATTTAGTCTTATCATGTGAACAAAACTCTTACCTTTCAGCTTCATTTGTAGTTTCGTTGAATGCAACTCGATCAGCCTTCCTAACGACATTATCGATGCATTTAAAAACTTGCTGCAAGACTCCTCCTTCCTCAACCTTTCCTACTTTGTCTTCTTCCTCTTTCTTCTTGCAGAATGCTTCACGGCAGTTGCTGTGTCTTCCCAAGGCGTGGTAAGGGTTGTTGAGCAAGTCTTTACGCAGTCGTTCAACAGAAGCTTGGCTGAAGTCCGTACCTGATTCTTTTATTGCAGCCCTCACGCCAATCACCATACGATCAATGCATGTCACGCCATTAATTTTGTCTTTCAAAACTCTACGTACATGGAGTGGATATGATGTGTTTGCAGCAAGCTTATGTAGGTTCTCGCTGAATGCACGTGTTACATGGTTAGCACATTCTATTTTGACAGTTTGCCTTCCATAGGAAACTCCTTCCTGTATCCTACAAAAAGTACTGGAGTCACCATCCCCTATGTAGTACTTGTACATAACGCCATGTTGCTGTATACTGTGTCTGAAACCTTCAACTATGGCGCACTGCTCCATGCCAGTTGAAGGGCCACAATAATTCTTAAAGCATTCATGCTGTTGGATTTCAGTTTGGTCTTTTTTGGCTCTGGCACATACAGAACAGAATGCATTTTTGATGGAAAGAAACAAAACCTTTTTAGTAGCAGCGCCAATCAAAACACCCTGCAACAGCAAGAAATGATTATGTAAATATTCAACTGATTTTCACTAACGAAACAAAAATTATAAAAATATGTCCCCAACACATTTTATCCTCCTAAAGCAATGCAGATAAAATGTCAGTTTTTTTTCCCTTCAAAATTTTCTCGTGTTACATCCCCTTGTTGTCTGAAAAGTATATTTCACTTTTTAATTACAACGAAATGAATTGCATACAGTTACGTTTGGTGCTCCAAAATTTTTTTACTAAATTTGTTATTTCTTTTCGTATTGGAGTATGCTGTTGTATGAGTTTGAATAATGACAAGTCAACGAAATAAAAAAATAATAAAATTAAATAGAAATTATTGATATTTTAAAAAAAATTACAAAACCTATAATGATCCACAGATTAATAAAAAAAAAAAAACCTTAGCAGTCCATATCAAACAAATGGCTGGAACGAAAACAGAAAACAAAATCATTTAAAATATATGAAATATTTATATTTTTGTATTTTGAATTTGTTTTCGGCGTTCGTTCCTATGCATTTCATATTTTAGTCCTGCATAAGTGTTGGGTGCGTGTATTTGTCAGTACACACTTGGTTGGCATAAAAGGCACTTGTTCAGTTGTGATAGAAATGCTGGCATCCTGTGTGACAAATAGTATGTAGAGGAGGTGTTATAATTTTAACGCAGATATGTGAACAATGAATTAACGTGATGAAATGGGTGCTTTGAAAATAAATAAATGTGGATTTTTTATTTAGTCGAATGAACTCAATTGTGGCTGATGACTGTTAATATTATTTCTATATTAATATCTTGGTGAAAACTATAACTCATATTGTTACCAAACTTATCAACTTAGGTACTGAAATAAGATATAACTTGTTCAACATGCACAGTAACCAAAATTTAATTTAATTTAAAATGGTTGATCTTAAATTATTATAATTTCCAAAACAATACGCTAGAGAGCAACCCAACCATAGCATGTACCCTCGTGCTAGAATATTAGTCCTGTAGGTTTCGGGAACAAAAAATAGGAATGTTAAAAATTTTCAATACAGGTCATTCACACAAACATTACTACAGATAGTTATGCCATTAGTCGTCTCGGAAGCTCACAGTCGTATAACAGAGATGGTAATCGTTCTGGACCACTGGATGCTTCGTCTCAGCACACAGGCGTGTGAGGCTATCGAAAGGAACTACCTATTCTATTGACGTTCTGGAACCATGGTTTAGAAGACTGCACCTCCTTCGGCAACTGAAAAGTTTCCTTATACATCAATCTCACTGATGAAGATCAAGATTTAACAGCTCGATAGGACAGCAACGGCGTCCCCTAAGGCTCTCCGTTGACTATAGTCGGTATATGACCGTTGTACTCCCTAATTTTATGACGATATATATAACATATTTCCCAGAACTAAACACCACTAGTTACACAACGCGGAAGAAGTAACTGTTGTTGGTTACCGTACTGGGTCTCAAAGGGTTCCAGACCGCCTCTTACACAGAAGCCGTCTTGCCTCGCTGACAGCTAGAGTTCCAATCCCTTTATTGTAACATTTCTCCAAATTTAAACCTGCTAAGCCACCAAGGGGCACTGATATAAATAGGATTTTTTCAATCACTATTTACACCTGGAAGCTATTGCAAAGCAGTAAAATCAACAATAGAAATGTATTTCGTGCTGTCACATACAAAAAGTAATGAAACTAATGCAATATTATAGTCTGAATATAATTCATTTTAGAACAACGACGAAACTGAGAGAAATATAGCTACAGTTTGGCTGGATTACTAACTCAATACATTTGCATATACTAGAACAAAATTTACATTTAGCACGATAATTAACAGACGAGAAAATGTAACTAAACAAGTAACATAAATATGTAATCATTCCAGTGCAAAAGTTGATCCTTCAACAAAATAAAATGTCAGTGCAGTTTAAAATAATGTTTATGCCTATACCATGAAAACACGAATCATATTCTGACTCATAGTAAATAATTTTCTACAAATATTTTATGTGTTTATATTTATTCACAAAACACTGTATACTAAATTAAGTGAAAGCTACATATATACGGCATATAAAACATTAAGAGTAATTTAAAGTATAATAAATCTACATATACCGTTGAGAACATATATTTAAATTATAGTGGTATCATTTCTGATACTATATTTTGCTTGTTTTACTAATACTAGGTCTAACACCTGATGTAACTTAGGATATTGTACTGCCCACTCGAAAACGTGTATACGATAACGTAAAAGAAATCTCAATTATCGAACTCACCACACCAGAAGCAGAATTGTAGCCATGGCCATAGCTCCTCTTTGCCCAACCGCCATCTCCAATAACTGTTATGTATGGTACACCATCTACAATATGACCTTTTTGTATAGCTATTTTTCTTTCTTCCTCTCCAGCCATTTTCATTTTTAGTGCCAAGTGCTCCTCCCACACCTAACACAAAATTAATCGTTGAAGGTAATTAGGATGAATTAAAGAGATTTCGAGCAGAAAACTTAAAATTTACATTTTGAGGACTTAAATTTAAACAATAAAAATTGTCAGCAAAATCTTACCTTTCCAATTTCTTTTTCATTTTGCCTAAAACAAGAGGAAGACATAACTGGCACGTCCAACACACCCATAACCTCTTGAATTTGAGTAAATCCTAAACCAGATGATAACGTTCCCCAAACCAAGAGCGTATTTATTTCAGGTTTGTTCTGTACTGTTTTTTCATCTGTCGTGACGTATTGGATTTTCCCACATACTTCGCAGTAATATTCCCACACACAGTGAAGGCCTCTCCTCGATTCATTTCGCAACCGGAGACACCCAGTTGTACATGAAAGGGAATGTTTTCCCACTGCTTCAAGTTGAGGAAGAAGAAAGCTTGGATTGACAATCCGACGTCCTTGAATAACAGAGTCTAAACTTCTTTTTGTGGTATCATTTTCAACAATTAGTGGCGGAAACTCATCGTCGTCTATTTCCACGCCAACCCAATCTAAGGCTGGATTATAATCAACGCCACTACTATTAATAGAATTCGTAGGCGATGAAGGCAGGTCTTGGAGAATGATGTCAGCACTGAAAACACATTAAAAAAAAAGTAGATATTGTTCAATAAAAATGTACGCAATGAGTTACATACATTGGCTCATTCCAACATAAAGGTTTCTAGTAATTTAATAAATATAGGCTATTATATCTGAACCAGATTTGTATGGGAAATATACGTGTGGTAGAATATTTCTGAATCATTTTTTTGAGGTAAACCTTTTAGTAATTTATCAAATATATTAGAAAATATGACATTTTTGATAGAAAGTATACGTGGATAAGATTATTATTATTTTTTATTGCGGAAGATCCAAATGAAACTACTGCACTGCATCTCCATGATCCAGGACCGTCTAAAGAAACTTAAGGGCCCGGGGGCGAAAACATTTACCGAGCCCCCTCCCCATTACTTAATAGACAACTTTTCAAACCCCAAAATTTAAAAAAAAAAAAAAAAAAAATACTCCAAAGACTGTAAACGTTACTGTCGCCATAATTGTAAACGCAATCTGTGCATATCGCATTACTTGTAAAGGTTTTATATGGATTATATTAACAATAGACTTGTAATTATTGTCCTATAACAACAAAAAATATTGAAACTCAACCAAGGCCCTTGTAGCCTGAACCTCGATAATTCAACTTCCCCCCCCCCCCCCCTCCTAACCCTTACTCAACCCTCTCGACGGCCATGTGTATCTCATGTCATAAGGTAATGTTGAGACATGCAGTCGCATGCGAACCAAAGAATTAACTGTCAGAATATTATTTTTGATTCGGATTATTTTACAGCTTTGAAAAATAGCAAAATTAATTCCCTTCAAATATGCAGTCAGTCAGCAAAATTTGACTGTTATTGAAACATTTCTGCGCATTACCAGTAGGTTTCATTTTAATCTGCAGAATTACACCAATATGGAAGCTATAACTAAATTTAGATATGAATGTTTCGTTAGAAATAATATGGCAATTTCCCCTACAAACGTAGACTATATTATTTAAATGGATACATTCGTACTAACAAACATATGTATATATGTGTGTGTGTGTATTTATTGCTGCCACAATGTTTTATAATACACATACATAAAACAAAACATGGAAAATCGCATCAATATTTTTATCTTACATTTAACAATGGATGGCTGGCACCTAAAATAAACTTGTGTTCTCAACAGTCATACAAAATTAAAAACTAGTGGGAAATATACACACATATGATAACTTAAGACATAAGAGAGATGATTATTTAAATAAAAACATTAATATACAACTTTTTAAAACGGACTAAAAAGTATAAAATAATTTATCCTAGTCTCATACAGATTTATAATCCCATACAGATTCCTAACTCCACACAGATTGTCCTGTAATATTGTGATTATGAAATTTTAAAATCTATGAAAATACTTGTATGTCATGCCTGTCCACATAAAAATGAAAACAAATTACATTAATTTAATTTAATTAGTTAAAACAACTAAACACGTACTTCTAATGTAAAAATGCTTCTGGGCACATGAATAAACCTAGTCATTTTTAATATGACCCACACTACCATGGGCGCCGTTAGCGAGGGGCAGGAATTGTCCCTCCCCCTAATATTTTAAAAATTGTGCCCCATGTTTATTCCATATTCTCCCACTCCCCAGATTAGGTTGGTCCCCCTAATTAATTTTTCCTAACGACGCTGGTGCCCACTACTATGGAGGCACAGTTTGTTATGGTCTATAGCATAGGCGGATTTATGGGGTGTACCCTAGAAGGGTAAAATATGCAATGGATAATACGACATGCAGTAATACATAGGTACTATTATACTAGATACAGAATACCCGTGGACCCCCCCCCCCCCCCCAACACAAAGGTCATTCCGATAGACACCCCCCCCCCCCCCCCCACAAAGAAGGAATTCCTGGATCCGTCCCTGGTCTATAGTAAGGAACCATCCCGGCGTTTGCCTGGAGTTATTTCAGAAAATATTGTGGAACGGGCCTTAAAAAAAACACCGTAGCACCACGTGCCTAGTAAAAGGCAATAGGATTTACACATCAAGGTAGTCTAATTGATTTCAAACTTCAACAGCGTGGACAAAATGGAAAATGGTTTCTATTAAGTACATTCTAATTATCACACTAGCCAGGAGCGAATATTAAAAAGAAAGGGGCAAAATATTTGACTAAAGTAAGTTAGTACTGAAAGTCAATAGGTAAGAAAACTATGTTGATCCTAATTCCGTAATCGTTACAATTTCCTTATATTGCTGTCAGTAATAAAATATAGTAATTACAACCAACTCTATTTTAAATGAAGCATATATTTTTTTTATTTACCCTAAGATAAAATTTAAAGAAAGTAACTGACAAACCATTTTACATTATTTTGTGTAATCACTTACCGCTTATCTGCACATTCTTGGTACATTTCACATTCACCGGAAGTAGATGCTGTAGAAACAGTTAATTGCACGCATTCGGAAGTAGATGCGGTAGGTGCGCACAATTTTGAATCCGAACCTTCACATTGTTGTGAAATATAATTTTTCAATTTTCGCTCTGCGTGAAATTTCTTTTTAATCCTAGCTTTCTTGTTGTTTTTTGTTTTCCTATAAGGCCGCCCATTCACAAATTTTTGTGGGGCCATTTGGAAACAAAATAAATTAAAATCTACTGAAACGCGGGAAAAAAAAACCACTAGTTTGTGTTGCACACTGAGCGATGCTAGCCGCACGAGTGGAGCTACGGGCTGCTGCCTGCTGGCAGCGCGGCAACAGCGCGCGCCACGAGGCCAGGCCGTGCCGAGCTGCGCTGGCTCCAGACGCGATAACACCAGACACCGCGGCGCCTCCAGTACTGCGGGCTGCATCCGATATATTCTCAGAATGCCAGGCGCAAAAAATACATGCACTGCTTGCATGTTACAAATCTGCTAAAATTTTATTACAATCCAGCATTGTGAAACATTAATAATAAAATTAAATCCAAACGCATTTCGTGCATGTTCTCATTTTCTTATAAGTATTACCATGACGTTTATATAGTCTAATGAAAAATGACTTAATTACATGCCTGCACACTTTTTTCGTAACAATTTATGAGCTATTTCATTAAATCCCTTCAATAGATTACTTAACATACTTCAGTTATACCAAATTTCATTGGCATATCTTATCCCGTTTTCAAGATTTGTATAATGCAAAATTGAAAAAAAACCAAACTTTGATAGCGATTTATTTAAAAACTATTTGCCTAAATAATATAAAATTTGGTACAATCTATGCTCTTCGCAGGATGAATAAATGTTACAAAGAAAAACAGAAAAATTATTTTGCGAGCAGCCCCCTTAAAGCTCAGTCACACATAACATGCCACTTGACATTACTATTATGTGAGGGCTTTCCCTCTAAATATATCTAAATATATGCATTTTATGTTTTGCCTCAAATTTTCTCAACAGATATTTATTAAATATTATCAAATAGCAATGAAATCATGCAGTAGTCACAAATATGATTGCTCGTGTGATATTTTTTACTACTCAAAAATAACATTTAATTAATATCTGGTGAATAAATTGGTATCCCAACCAGAAATATAAGAGAGCCATTGGAATAAGTTAATGAACAGATATGACAAGAAAACTAAATAACCAATTTGGCATTAACACAGAGCTTTAAGTGACACACTAAGCGCAATATAACTCCGAGCTTGAGCTACGTCACACATGAGGAGTGTTGACTGCAACACGTGTGGGGGGGTCGGGTGGATGAGGAGGGGGTATAAGCAGATACGGCGACCTTGCACAGCAGGTAGAGAAAAGCAGAAAACATTGACCACTTACCACTGACGTTCCAAGCACTACCTCAGTTCTTCAACGCCAATGACTGTTCCATCCGAAGAGTCTGATGTGTAAACGTCACTGCTGTCACTGTTTGCATCACCTAACTGAACAATCGCTTTATCAATTTCAATGTCAAAACGCACATCCTTATCCCAGTATTTGTTCTCGAGTGTCTTGACGTGATTGCAAATCGGAATCCAATCTTCTGGACCCATTCGGTTAAATATTTCCTCGCAAAGTTTTTTTACATTTGCCAAATTGCAAGTAACATTTTTTGAAGCGACTTCTCCTTTAACTTTAGCCCATATTCTTTCTATCGGATTCAAATCCGGATGATAAGGGGGCAGACGAAGTAATGTGTGGCCACTATTTACCAATAGTCTGTCTGCCGAGTACTGCACTAGCGAAGGTTTGTGCTTCTTTATGAGGTTATACAAGTTTGGTTTGAGCATGTCGCTAGTAAAGGAAATATTCTCCTTACTTAACCACTGCTGCATTTCCAATTTTGTCGAGCTGGAGGTAGGAGTTTTATTTATTTTTACATTGTGATAGGGAGCATTATCTATCATTTGATTTTGTATTAATTGTTCGGTGAGCCATTTTTCATATTGTTTGTACAGTCGTGCGAGACACACCCGTCGCATTAGCTGTTCTCAGCTGTGCTTTCTCTAGTGAAATGGAGGGTTCCTGCAATCGCGCTTCATTTTCCATAAACTGCAGAACGTTATAGACGATTTCCCGCGCCTGCGAGTGCAGTTTTTTACTCTTAACTTTTGACAACACTGGAGGCATTTTATGTATAAAGTTGTACTTTACTGAAGTACTGCACTACATATGTAACACCATTGAATATATATAATGTATAGAAGTCGCGAGCCCAGGTTAAATTTTCTGTCCGGTTTCGCAGAAGAATTGTAGTAGTAGGAAGCTCCGTCGCAGCGATCGCTTCAATCGCTGGGTATCGACAGCGCACGCCCCTAGCGGTCTTAGGACGTACTACGTTAACCAGCCAGTCATGCCACCTCCCTTCACCCTCCCATACACGGGAAGCTGGTATCAGCACCGTTCGGCGACCTTGACGATAAGTATTCCTTACCACTGCCTTTGAGAGCCACGAAACCCCGGGAGAAGACAGTTACTGGGATCACTGTATCGAGGGATTGTGTACCCTAGTAACGTGAAAATTAGCTCCTAAGAACTTTGTATCAGGCTTTCAGTCCGTGTTGAGTTTAAAATATGTTTTAATTTAAAAGTTAAATACCTACTTATTTTAACTTTATTTCGCATTGATAATTTTATAATTTCAGACATGCTGAAGGGTAATAAATGTGCGTACACGGGTTGTCAGAATACTAGGATCGGTTCACAAGGCACATCAATGTTACGTTTTCCAGTTAAAAATAATGACAGGGAAGTTGTGAATTATAACTTGCCAATTTTGTTTTACATTATTTATCAGTTATATACTCTGTAAAAAAAAGTTGACGCAAGTATGCGAGGAAAGTCCTAATTATTTAATATGAATTAGTAAAGAATTCTTTTCTATTATATTTAAAATATCCACGTTTTAATTACTTTAAAAAACTAATTATATTACAGCAACCACATATTTTTAATTTCATCATTTTGACTAAAACCGAGTGAACGATAGTTAATTTTCGACGTAAATTTTAATAAACGCAAAGTTTTAGCCAAGTATTACCCACGTCGTCTGTCATAAAATGCATTTGTTTGGCAAGCGTTTCAACAAAAATTTTAAGATAGATTGCAAAATGTGCTTAAGAAATAACTAAACAATTAATTATTTGTGAGTAGATAGACTGCAGCTGCATTAGTAATTTTTTGTTTATTACTTTACCATATTAAGATGCCAGTAGCTTATTGATCGCTGTCAAAAAACGTCATGTGAAAAATTTTGCGTTTATTTACCAGAGAACATACTTTTTAAGTGGATTAGTGTAAGAAAAACATAAGTTCGAACTTTTATTTTATACAAAAATAAAAACAAAAACGTGGTAAAAATTGGTCCACACAACCACCTCCGTACTTTTTTTAAGTAGATAAAACGGATTAAAATGCTTTGAATTCTACCGTTATTACCTAAGTTATGAACAATTTCATTCCAAAATATTTTATTATGTATCCAGAAAAAAAATTAACCTGGAAGAAACTTATATTGAGATTCTAAAAGTTAGGTACGCATTTTAACACGAAGTGTTATAGACTTCTTGCCCAGTCAAAGTATAATTATGTGCTCAAATTCAATCCGATGTTTATGATTTTGTGTTTCAATTGTTCAGTGGTCTGCACGGAACGTCACATCAACAACAGTCATGATAAATAGGAAATGATAATGTAACTGACATATTTTGGGCAAATAGAGGAATCAGTACCTCTTATCGGCTATATGACTGTGTATAAGAATCCACCATTAAGAACAAAGTCAGGGTTCTCCAAGTCCAAATTCTCCCTCGTCACCTAAAACATGTACAGGGTTGCTTTCTTGGTTTTGCGTATCCCATCTTCGTCAAAGAGAGCTAAATGAAATGGAGCCAACTCATACTGCATATACATGATCAAGTCATCCTATTTTTCTTCAGTTATCGTTATCCTCTGGAAAACTAACAAATGATAAATGAGCTATTACAATTGAATGTAATAGTGTAGCTAATATTCACCAGAGTGAGAGCTTGATCTTTTCGTGACAATGCTTGATTAGAATTTTTCCAACATTATTCTGTATTGATTGCTCGCCAATTACTATAGCATTGAAAAAGGTAACTGTGGCATCCCCTACTAGTCCAGTTGCTATAGACATGATTTGTTGTGATCCAGGAAATGGTGGGTGATTATTTAGCTAAGCAGAGATCTTATATTAATCTGTGGCATCCCTAATTATTCGATATTGTCAGAAATCTAGTCGTTCAAAGATATAAAATGAGTAGCGCATAACTCTTCAATGATGAGCAGATGCAAATGCAGTCATCCCCAAGGTCCACTCGCTCAAGAACTTGTCAGTGAATCCTCGTCCTCGTGTGAGGCTTCCAACAATTTTCATGTTACGCATTTAAGTCTGTTCTGTGGTCTGTCTGACCAAACGCTATCAGTTCTTTTCTTTGAGAAGTAACCCTGACATGTAAACATGTTTAATTCTGGGGTCATCATGGACTCTAGTTTAAACATGTCTTGTAAAGTCAAGTGACAGCATTTGGCATACGAGAGGCACGGTTCACAAATATATAGGTCAGTTGCTATAGGAAAAAGGTTTGAGATAAATAAAAAAACTCATTTTTTAAGTGAGACTATCTCAAACAATATTGGATAAATGAAAAAGTGAAAATAATCTTTTATAGGATTTTTAATACTATTTCATTTTTTTATTAAAACCTTTTTTTCTTTTAAGGTTACTCATTTACGAGATATTTTTTTAAAAATCAAAAACAAATGCCTTTTTTTATAATACTTTCTAGTTTCTGACTACCTCATTTTCTATTCATCATGACTTTTGATTTTAATTCCCCTGAACACTACTAAATACGTGCAAAGTGTAACAAAAATATCGGATTTAATTCGACTACGAGCGAAATGTTAGCATATTTTGACTGGGCTATTTATTCCTTCATTAGAACTATTGCTAGTTTGAAAGCTTTCAACAAACGTTTCTGACAAATAATCTCAGTCCTGACATATGACAGTTGATTATTCCTCTGCGTTTTACACGATCATATTTTTACATATTTCACAGATGATGAAACAAACACGTACATTTTCTAACGAGTCATTGATTTATAAACCTTACTCTATACGTGTCAGTGATTGCACGTGTGTAAGTCGTTTGCTAAAGCTCGACAATGAAATATTTTAAATTAGTTAATGTTGTAAAAAATAGTACTTACTAATGAGATTATTTTACTTAACGTATAAAACGTATACGTAACGAATACCTAGGGACAATAACACAATAGTTTTGTTAAATGTCATTAGATGGCATTGTGCATGTTTCGTATCGTTATGAATGTACGGAAGTAAAAGTTACAAAATTTATATACGCAATAGAAGAGTTTTATATACTGATATTTAGAATGAAATAATTCTTTGAAATTTATATTGTACTCTGTTTTTTTTAAGTTGTTAAGTGATATTTAAATTTATTATGCATGTACATATAATATAAGGTAAATACAACTGTGGTACATGGGAACTTGCACGATTACAATTTCGCTCAAAATTACTGGGCCTCATTTAGCCACAGTTTGTTTCACTTAAGATGGCTTTAGATTACATTTATTGCAACGGCTTAAGTCTTTGGCCGCTGAATATTTTACTGTAAAATAAACAAAAATTATTAATACATGATTAGCTAGTCTTGCACTACATGAATATGTGTTAGTTTTGTTTATTGCTTCACAAATTCTTAATGCTTCACATAATTCATATGTCAAAGTCACAAATTTCGTTGTACGAACTGTCAAAAATGTCACATACTATGGTAGGATGATTATGTGGCTTTTTTTACATTGAAAGTTTTTGTGCATGTAAATAAACTCTTCAAACAACTCTAGAATACAGAGAACTGTTTTTCGCTAGAGTTTTATACACCAACTTAACTCAAAGTTACTGGGCCCTCATTACTTGTAAATTATAAAGATGATAAAATAGTACGTATAATCATTTGTTTGTGGTATTTTTATTTTACTTCCACCCATTTTTAATTTTTTTTATGTGACCTGAAATGCAATTTAATGCACTGTGTTGTATAATGCTCCTGAAGGAGAATTTACAAACCAACCTTACTTATGAAAAGTATAGGTAGTAAATATTTTTAAAATTTTGTATAAACTTTTTTTAGATCTAGCCATGTTAATAAAATATTAATTTATCACTGCAAAATAATATTCACTGCACGTATGCGAACATAAATATTATGTATGTACATGTTTACTGTTTAGTTATTTCTTTAACATACAATATTTTCCCCCGATAAAAACGAGTTTATTGTGTTAGAACTTACTAAAGTTTTATTAATGTATGACTAAGTTCGTGCACAGATTTACACTGATCAACTATTTATATAACAGTGTCTGGTATTTTATAATTTCTTCTTTGCATACATTTGGTTGAATTTATATTAAAGTGGATTCTTTGAGGTACTTTAATTAATTTGGTGAATAAAATATTTATTTTATATCCAATTGGACCGATTTTTATTCAAATACAATAATTATTATTACACCATCTGGAATCCAACACCAATGAAGTACTTATATATGTGGCTCTTTTTAAATAATTGTGTAATATTTCAAGGAATATTTTTTTTTACTTTCGGTTCTTTAAACAAAATATATTTGTGTTAAATATATGTACGTATCGTTTTGACGAGCATAACCTTCCGCCTTGTCAATGCGCTGGCCCTCCACGCAGTAACGGAAACAAAATACAAAAGATAGAGAGAGAAAGAGAGAGAGAGATAATACGCGCGCGACCTTGAGACAAGCGATACTATAGCGCTCTAGCGTGGGAGACACTAACCACGAGTTCCTTCTTTTCGAAAGCAGAGCTGTCTGGCGGGGGAGCTTGCAACTACCTCAGTTTTGATTCCAAAACTGGCATAATAAATCGTATCCCCTCGCGACTTCTATAAGTTATATATATTCAATGGTAACACTGGCTCTGAACAAAAGTGATACACTACATGCATACAAACCTCAGATCCAAACTGTAAACGAAAACGTTTAGTAAGTTCCAACGTATTCGTCGGATTTCACCGAAGGACTAAGTTTTCACTCTGTGCAGTAGCGTGTAGCCCCTGTTATCAAGTTACGCATTATCTCTCACTGCCGCGCCACGTCTGCCTTCTCCAGTGTCGGGACTCACACACACACACAACGATTTTCTAACCGTCACCCAGGCTCGGAGTTATGTTGCGTCTAGTACTTCTTATTTCAGCTTGACTGCTGGACCGCAAGATTTTTCTAGTTTTGGATGCTGATATAATTGACGTATTGTTTTGTAGTTTATAGAAACCAAATACTATTTAAAGACATTGAGTAAAATTTGGTAGACTTTTTTTATTGGAATTCATTTTTCCAACCTTACTTTATACAAGAGCTTGACTACCTTTTTCATTTTGGAAAACCATGTAACTTAATGACTTATTGTTGTCAGCAATATTGAAACACACACACTAAACATATGCATGATGTTTGTATCTCTAATTTTCAACACTTCTCTCCTTGGAGTTGCTTGGCTTCCGGGTTGCAGCCGCGTCGAAGGCGAAGATATCACCAATGTTTCGGTTGATGTTGCAGTCGCCATCATCAGGGTAGCAGTTACCTACTGGGGTTATTGCAAGTTCTCCTGCCTTTTAATACTCTCGCCTGAGAGGGGAGTGTTTTCCAATTGGCTGCAGCTGTTGAAACACTCCCCTCTCGGGCGAGAGTATTAAAAGGCAAAACTTGCAATAACTTAGGTAGGTATCTGCTACCTGATGATGGTGTCTGCAACGTCAATTGAAACGTCGGTTACATCTTCGACTTAGACACGGCTTCAACCCAGAAGCTACGCAAATCCAGACAATGGCTGTGAAACACTGTGATCTTTACTCATCTTCATACACTTAACAATAGGGAAACACAGAGACAGCTCAGCATGTGGCTTGGGGGTTGTGGTGGGGGAAGGGCGGAAAACAACGTATGTATCATGCCTGAGAGTCACTGAGGGTCGACGACAAAATGAAGGGCCTCTGCTAAATGTGCATCGTATCTTACAACTGCCTTTAAAATACTTTTTACTTTTCTTGGTTGGAATAAGAACTGACAAGACAATCACTGTTTACAAGAAAAATACTAAATTAGGTTCTTTTTGTGAACAGTATTGAAATTAAGAAGGTATTTATTGAATATTGTTTAAAATATAATGAAACCTCTCTTTCCACACCAATTTCTCCACATTAGTTGATCATTATAGGTAATTATGTCCACTAAACAGACACTGTCAATATGCTCTGTAGAGATTGTTTTGGTTGGCAAAATGAGTCTGTACAACTGTCTCACTGACTATGCAGTGTGTTTATTAGGTCCATAGAAAAACTTAAACCTAAAATGCTATACCCTATATTGACTTACGTAGTGACTAGCACTGGAAATACTCTTACTGCACTTTTCTAGGCATGCATGAATACATTAGTAATATACTGCCTTCGGTAGGCACCCATATTCATGTTCTTTACCTGCACACACTTTACTGCCTTGTGGGTATCTCAAGCTAAAGGTACCATCTTTGGCTTAACTATGCTGATCAGAATGCCTTAAGATCATGTTTAATGAGCAAAATGCAAGGGCGTGAAAATAATGTTCTGATCGCTGAGGGTGGCTGGTGGGTTCAGAAGTGGAATGGTGTTATGGGTGATTTTGGCTGATGGGCTCTGAAGTATCTACATTATAATGGTAGAACCATGTAAAAAAAGCACCTTTTTAAAGTATTTATTGAATCTCACTTTTCATTCTAGTAATTACAAAAATTACAGAGTATTAAAAAATTTAATATACCTAGAAGCATAGTGTCCACATAACTCATAAGGCACTGTAAATTTAAAAATTAATCTCTATTCTAGACATATTTAGACTAGACATAAAAATGGTGGTTTTAATTTGCATTTTGAGTTTTGCACAGCCAAAAAATCTTTGATAGCTGTATTTAGCTCAGGTTAAGTTGTGATAAATCTCCAACATGACATGATTTGTTTGCAAACATTCTCCTTATAAATAAAAATATTAAATTTGTATTACACTCATTCTTTAATTTTTACGCTTAGCCATAAAAAAAAATTGTTTATATATTTACACACTTTTCAGTGCTTACATACGTAAATAAATTAATTATATCCCGTCTAGGACAAACTGGTTGCTTTGTCAGTGTTCAGAAAGTTTTTTAATTTGTTGTGTGTCAGCGGAAATTAAAAAATGTTTTTTTTTCATGATTCATATTTCAGCATCATTAAAAATCTCAAAAATTTCAAAATATTTCTTAATCTTGTGTTTGTACTAAATATTAAAATCTATAAGACTAAGCATTTTCTATATAACATAAAGTGTGAATTTTTTCAAACAAGATAACTTCTGCTTTGTAAAAATATTAAAGCTCTCTCTGTATTCTACATATCTGTTGTATTACAGCACACAATGTGTGTTACTTTGTACGACTAGTAAACATTAAATAGTAGTTTTATCTAACACATATGCATTAAGTAAGTTACATTCATCACAATGTACAATTGTTTGCACAAAAATATTTTTTTTTGCATAAGAAACTTTTCAACACTATCAAAATGCTAACTATTTGGCACAACCACAGTCTTGCAAAAAAAAATTGAAGACTACAACCCTTAATGTTGAATGTCCAGTGTATTTTTATTTACAAATTTCTTCTTGTCTGTATTAGCAAAATGGTAGATGTTTGGGTAACTAGACACCATTCATATATTGTCACAGGATTTATTTTTGTTTGTTGGTTCATGTTCATAAAGTAAACTAGATAAATAAAAAATTAAAAAAAAGAAATCTTTTATTATAGACGTTTTTGCTAAAAATATTATTTCTACTGCTGAGAAATTGTAACACCTGAAAATTATGTATAAAGTTTTAAATGTGTTATAATTTATCATATATGCATTTTTTGGCCAAATTCTATGCAAATTTAAACAATTTACTCATAAAATTATTTTATTCCAATAATAGATCAAAATATCAACGATGTTAGATTGAAATTATAAAAATTTTGTTAAAATAACAAATCATTAAACTGCATAACAATATACACTATATTTCACAAGTAAAAGAGAGAGATAAACACATGGGATGATGTTACTATAGATAAACATGGACCAAGTAACATCATCACAAATTATAAAAACTGACATCACCAACTTAACACATAACTTAAGTCACAGCAAAAACCCATACTTAATACTTCACAACTACATGTAACAACACTGGCACAGTATTAGGTAATACCAACTATTCAAAGCATTTGAATCATTGGACAAAGTGTAAATAAATCATACAAGAATACAATTTAAAATCAATAATGATACTAATATTTACAAAAGTAAGCTACATATCTAGCAGTACTCTGGACTTTACAAACACTTAATAATACAAAGAAGATTTACTACAAAATGTTTAACAAAAATTACAAAAACAGTCAAATAATGTAAGCAGACAAAACAACATTATATTAATCACAAAGGACAGCATATTCAGCATAGTTTTCAAAGTAGGAAGACTGACGATCTAGCACTGCAAACAATACAAACATACTTTACACTACAAAATGCTTGTTGCACATGTTAGTGTGAAGACTGAGATTGTTCTTTAGCAGTGTTTTGGACCTCTCTGCAAAGCAAACATTTCATTCTGATTTCATCTTACTAACCCTTTTTATATTTGTAATGACCTCATAAATTTCCCATTGTTTATCACTACATCCATGGTATTTTTAAAATTTTTACAAATTTAAAAGTATGTTCCTAACCTGCACTCATTGCATAGGCAACATTATTATGTATTTGTTTGTAAAGTCTTTCCAGTTTTATTTTACACATTAATGGGAAACCAAAAAACATTTCCCTCCCAATAAATATAAACATTTAAGATTTTTAATGAGTAGCAAAAAACTTTGAATCATTTATATTTTATATAGATGATAAAATAACTTGCAAGTTTTTTAATACATATTTTTACTCTTTTAAATATAATATTGTGATCCAAAAACTATGGCACCAGCCTTGTAAAAACTAATTTACTTATGTAGGTTAAAGAAGTTAGTAACCAACTGCTTGATATATTTTTTTTATTGAGAAAGATGTTCAGAACAGCGAAATGTGTCAAAAAGTGATTTCTTCCGGGCAACTTTTGTTACCACTTTTAACAATTTGTTTTACAGAAGAGTCCTGCTAGTCCAGGCCTCGCTCGTGCAGATGTCCTGTGCACCTGGACTGCATTACGAAAAAGCAGGATTCACTCTTTTTTTTTTTACGTAAAAGCTTCGGTGTACATATAGTGTACCATAATTAAACTATAATTAAACTTTAAGGAATTAAGCTTTAGGAAATGTTGTATGTATGAAGAAAAACCATTAATTTTTGTAGTTTTGCCATACCAAACTTGTATTACGTGCATTTTAAGGAAAATTTTTATTTAATCCAGACTTTCGGTGATCCTGACAGGTTGCGTATAGTTAGTTGGAACATGTTCGGATACGCTCAAGGTGATTTTCGTGTCGATGCCATGAATGACCGTCGGATGCGGGTTCGAACATGTTGGAGATGGACGGGAATGCACGTACGGCGGAGACTGCAGTCAGTGCTGCGTCGTGTAGTACATCACGGCAGAGGCAGACAGCTGCCACTTGGCCGCCCGCAGCTCTATCAGCTGCAGCAGCGTCTTCTTGACGGGAGGCAGGCCCGGGGTCAGCAGGAAGGCGTCCCGGGCACTCGCGATCAGGTGCGTCAGCTTGCCGGGCAGCTCCTGCTCCAGGTCCCGCCCCACCGACGTCAGCACGAAGAACAGGCTGTCCGTCTGCGGGCGACACACACCACAGGCTATCGTCTCACCCAACTGCGCTAAAAGTTCAACTTCTGACAGTAAAACACACTTAAGAAAATTTCTTGCTTAAGTTTATTCAACACTGGACTTATAAATACATACAATTTTACCCTTTTAATAAAATTTCCTTATTAATAAGTCTAAATTTTTTAATACCGAGAAACTTCTTAACATGGATATTAGGTAACACATACAACATGTTAGTTTATTCATAATATGACAAACTACTTAAAATAAATGGCCATCAAGCATACAAAAATAAAGGAAACTTACACAGAAATTTTACTCAAAATGTGTCATATAAAATGCTTTATTTTGGAAATGAAACTAAATCTCTTAAGGATCCCACCTAGTAGGGGTGTATCTGAGTTAGTGAGGCGTGATGATATGTGTGAGTATGACACTTGCTGGTGCTTCTAGTGTGGTATCTCTTCTAAGTACAAGGCTCTGAACTTGTGCGCATAGAACAACTATGAGATTTGAGTTGTAACCATAACATTATATGGCGGAGAAATTAAGATAAAGGTGTAATGCAAGAACCTTGCGTGCTTTAAAGAATCTGTAACCGGGTTTTTCATGTCTTAAAATTACTCTGAAAACACACATTTTAACCCTTTTCAATCTCCTAAAAAAAAGTTAAAAACCAAATAAACCCATCTGCCCTCAAAGTGTTCTTAAGTGCTTTTCGTGAACAGAAACCACTCAAATATCTTGAGTGATTTTCAAATTGCGTGGGTTCTTCTGATGCTCTGCTCACCGTATGTGGGCCGGGTTGGCGGACCCATTAATAGTTAATATTATTAAGGTTGCCACCACCCGGCGGTCCCGTGACTGAGAATGGGGTTGAACTTAGTGATGCTGAAGTGATTTACAATAATTTAAATATGAGTTTGGTCCAGGAGGGCGCCAGGTTAGCCAGGACGTCAAACCCCAGGGCTGGTGTGGGTCGCCGGCCCTAGTGTGGCTAACTAGGCTCAGTGGCTGCACATTTTGGGGAAGACCCTACTAACTAACGACATCCTTCAGCACTCCCTTCTCCACACTAAATAGGTAGAGTGGAGAACTACTGAATGAAAGAAACATTTTGGCGGACGTGGTTTTATTCACACGAACCAAGGGGCAGGTACTAAGCCCGGGTAGGTATGATACAAATTACACTGGAAACACTGTTAACACATGTTGCACATCACGTTATTCGTCTACGCCCACTGGCAGCAGTTCCGCTATAGAAAGATTGCGATCCAAATCAGCCGGTCCTGAACTCTTTTTAAAACTCCACAGCGCGGTTGCGCGGCAAAGGAGAAGTTACGGCAGGAGGGTTGCGTCCTGCACTGCAAACTGGTCCAGGTATTCGTGGTGAATTAAGCACAGAAGGTTTCAATTGATTAATAAGAGTTACTAGAACACAGATCTGTGATGTAAGCATTGCAGCTTTCCCACTTGATGGTCACCTCCGCCTTGTATCGCGAACTCCTGAAGACTGCTGCTAGAGGTCTCCAGGTCTCCACATCCATAAAGCACTAATAAATGTTTTAAGAGAAATTTAATAAAATTAATAAAAACATTAATAAATTTTATTCTTTAAATAAAATTTATTCATTTAATTATTTATTAAATACTAATGTTATAATTTTTACTGCATATAAAGTATACATACTGTAACATCACCTAACTTATATAAATACACTTTAAAAAGTTTATGAACACAATTTCTATCACTAAGATTAACAATAAATGCTTTTAATTTTATGGACCAGGATTTAATATAAATGACTAAAGTACATGATTTAAAAGCACATATATAATTTTTATTTGTATGTAGCCTTTTTTTCAACCTGTGAAAATTTTGTTACATGATGCGCACGCATCGTAAAAATTCACTATCATCATTTTTTATTCATAATGTGCCTAAAGAAGTATAACTTCAAAAATCTTGGATAAATTTGCAATGGAAAAAAAACTGTATGTGTAAATTCAAATTACCTACTTGTATTGTTTTCATGGGCAATTGAATGATTTATCGCAATACAGCAGAACCCTGTTATAATGTCCCTGCATATAATGTTTTCCTGCTTATAATGTAATATTTTAAAAGTCCCAATATTTCCCCCATAAGGACAATGTATTTATTTCCTGCATATAACGTTCATAAATAGTGTAATTTCCTGCTTATAATGTTTGCTTTCTAACATTCAATAAATGGGGAAAAAATGTTTTAAAACCAAATTATTCCAACACTTACGATAAAAAGTTTCCTTTATGTATGTTTATGTTTACAATCACTGCCATACAATACATGAAGTTTGTTAAAATACAATTTTATGCAATATTCTGAAGGTACACAATGTTCATAGTTACGTGTCAGTTGGCACCATTAGGCGAATCTTCTCTTCCTTGCCATTTCAGTGGGTATTCAGATGCACGTACATAGTCCTACTATATTTAAGTTGCCAACCATTGAGTGAGGGCATAACTAAAAGTGTTTTCTATTGCTTAGAAATAATTTTTTTTTTTTCATTCATACGTAGGAATCCCAAAATTAAACATTTTCAGGTGGCGAAGGAGTAGACGTTCTCACTATTAATGTTGTCATCATCAATCGTGAGACAATTTTACAAAAAATGTGGCAATGTTATCTTTAAAGACAAACAAAATTCAACCAGGGAACAAGACGAAGTTGAAAAATTGTTGGCTTGTTTCAGAAAATTCATGTATCAAGTATACTATCTTTGGTTTTAACACTAAAGTTGTTTACATAGCTTGGTGAATCCATTGGTACAAAGCTCGAACACTGTTAAGTGCTAAATTGAGATTTCCTGCTTATAATGTTTTCCTGCTTATAATGTTATTTTCTTGTGCTCCCTTGAAAAACATTATAACAGGGTTCTACTGTATATTGAAAAATAACTGGAGGCTTTCATGGAAGAGAATTAATTATTTAGTGCCTACTGATGCAGAGGTGCCCTGATCGCAAGCCTAGCGACGAACGAGCAAGGGGACACGGAGGGGCGGGCAGGGCCTCACCTCGCCTTGCGTGCTCGGGGGCTTGAGGCACTCCTGGCAGCACTCATGCAGCAGCGACAGCAGCACCAGCCTCGGGGGCACCCCGTCGTACTGCGTCTTCAGCTGCAGCTGCCGTCGCTTCAGCTGCAAGCAACACCTCCTGGTCACTTGCCCCGGGGCAGGGCTCGTGCTGCTTCACGTACTCTCAGCAGAAAGGGGAGGTGACATTAACGCAATATCTGTTCCATCGTGTCATGCATTGTCTTTCAAATAGTATTACCTTGCCTGGAGTCCAATGTGGCTTTCTGGTACACCCTTCTGCAAAATTAATATGCCTGCGTAACTGATTAATTTTCATGGTTAGCTATTTAAAATGTTATTTTATGTAATTACTGTTTAAATTCTCCACAGTGTGTAAAGTTAAGAGATTTCTTTCCTCCCGGAACCTAATCCCTCATTTAACTTCAAAAGAGCTTGTTCGTGTACATAAAATATTATCAACGTAAAGCACTGAACATCTCACAAATGTTTACATGACATCAAAATACTTAATATGCATGTTTACTGATTTCAAGTGGCTTAAGTGCAATGAGTTTGTGGCATTAATAAAACAATGTTTACAAAAGTATAGAACTCATACTTAAAGTGCTGTAATAAAAACTATGAATTAAACTGTAGAGTAGTTGTACCGGTATGTATTTATACTACAAATTATTGGCTTCAGTTGTGTAACTTACTAGTGGCAAACCTGTGGGAGGGGCCATGGGGTAATTGTCCCCTTACTTAACCCCCCTCCCTCAATAACCATAACATAAAAAAGTGGAGATATTAAAAAAATTACTTTCCAAGATGACAGAATTGCGTTCAAATAGTCTAAAGACCTATTGCTTTTCGAAATTTCTGACTCCCCATTTAACTGGGAGGTATTTCTGTACCTACCACCCAAAAACACTCCAATAGCCACTTTATCCCCCCCTCCCGTTCACCTTTGTGCTCAAAAATGGCCTCTTCCCAAAATCTGAAGCACTGCTTACCCTTGCTGGAAAATATATTTCATCTAGCTTTATATGCTTTAACCCTTTCAGTCACACTTTTGTCATTTCCTAAGATTTCATGTTAAGTTTTTTTACTCAACTAAACTATTTTTTTATTTAGTTATAATCTTAGGGTTTAATTATGATACATACCTATTACTAATATACAAGCATTACCTACATCAAAACATTTTAATTAATATAACATTTTTTTTTCATAGGCATAAAGAATTATGTTTACTATAATGTTGGCTGCACCATGAACCACACATTCAAAATTTAATTAATCCATGTATAATTAAGATTATGGATGGGCCAATCAAATCCTTAGTATTTGAAGGTTTCTAAATTTGAGGAAAAATATTTCAGGAAATAAGGTAGGTACACAAATAGGTAAATCAACTCTGATAACCTCTGAAGTTTACAAGGTCAATATTTTTTTTCATACAGATCCTGTTACCATTCCCTCGAGATATTGTTCTTTTAACATGCATTTATATGATTAAATAACAATATGCATTGATTCTGAAAACTTAGTTCATAAATAAAATTTTCAAACATTTAAATTTTCAGCACCATAGTCAATATTTTTTTTATTTCTTGTAAATTATTTTATTTTTGACCCTTAAAACCTAGATTTGGATTCGACAGGTGTATTCGAAGTACTCCTTGGGGATTCGAAATCGAGATTCGGATTCGAGAAAATCTGGATTTGGCTCATCACGAATTAAGATGTAATTGACCACTTTAGTTAAAAGGATAGACTGAAAGGGTTTAATTTATCACAATACCAAACTGAAGCTATACTTGACTAATCTGCAAAAGCCGAAGCGATGCTGCGTCACTGGAGCGAGACACCCACCTCGCAGTACATCTCGTTGAGGAACTGCATGAAGGCGCAGAAGCGCGTGGTGGAGGGGCCGCTCTTGAGTATCCTGTCGCGCTCCTGGCACCACTGCCGGCACGTGTTCAGCAGCGACTCCAGGAATGTCTCCTCCTGCTCCTTCTGTAGCACACACGCACACGCGTCGCAGTCCCTTGCCCTGCCCACGGCCTCGCTCCGGCTCCAGCCGAGGGCTGTCTCCCCTTCCGCAGCCTCTGCACGCTAGCGTGTGGTGGGTGTGGGAAAATATCATCACCCAAACGCATGCGAGTTTGCAAAACAAATTATTGTTATTCAAGGAGCCAGCCTCGTCAGGAGTGTACGTGTGTTAGTGAGGCGGGATGATAAGCTCGACGCTCGCTGGTGCTTCCAGCGCGGTATAGCCTTTAAGCGCAAGTCTCTGAACTGGCGCGTATTCGTCTCGTCGTCACAGGATAACTGTGAAATTTGAGCAGTGACCGTAACATTATATGGCGGAGAAATGAAGATAAAGGTGCTATGCAAGCCCCTTAAGTGCTTTCAAGAATCTGTACTGACTGTTTTATGCCTAAAAATTACTCTGAAAACACGCGTTTTAGGCAGTTTAACGCTTCTAAAAATACAGTTTAAAAACTTAATCCGAAATTAAAAGTACTTTTCGGCCCTCAGCGAACTCTTAAATGCTATTCGTAAATAGGCCCCACTCGGATATCTTGAGTAGTTTAGAAATCGCGTTGTGTTTCCTGAAGCTCTGCACACCGTATGTGTGCCCAGGTAGGCGGGGCCCTTAAAAAGATGACTAATTTATGAGCTGTAATTTAATTTCACAAGAGAACTTACAATTATAAAATGTGATTAGTCTTTATTATAAAATTATATATATTAAAATAAATTTTTATTCAATGTGTAAATAGTTCCCCCCACCCATTTAATAATGTGGTACCGTACTTATCATTTTCTCCTGGATATTATGAATATAACTTGAATATTTGCTAACCACATTTTTACTGTTGTGCTTAACCTAAGTCAAAAATGCTGAATTACATATTTGAAAATTGAAAGTCATACTTCCTGCCTACCTGCACTTTGAGCGTTCTTTACACCACCTCCTGAGAAGTGTATAAGGTGTAGCATGCACGTGCAGAAGTTGTCAAAGGTACAGTCCACGTGAACCAAGCCATAGTGAAATTGCTTTCATTGAAACAATTGATGGCATGATTCTATTAAATTTAATTATTTTTCAATGTATTCATACTTGGATTAATTGTTATAAAATTTTTACACTCCAGACAGTGTTGTATAGAAGGAATTTCCAATTTAAAACCAATTTAAAAAAATAAAATAACACATTTTTTTTTCCTCCAAGAAACAGCTATGGTATATGCATTGAAAGGAACCTCATAAAAATATTTTGTTGGCATTACTGTGTTTTTATGAAAATAAATTTGTGTTTAAATATATTTCCTATTGCAAAAGACACCATAAATTTATTAAAGGATCAGTGAAACTCAGAAATACTGTAGGCTGTGTATAAATCATTGGTGTAATGAAAAAGTGGAATTAATAATTGTCAGCTTGTTGTTAAATGTAATCCAGTACCTGATGTTTATTTTTATTTGTTAAATTATTTAATTTTAATTGCAAAAATCACAAGAAAACATGCAATGTACTAGTTTCAGTAACAGCTATACTAAATTTCATATTACATATATGAGAGATAGGTTGCGATAGTGATGTTATAATGGTGTTTAATAATTAATTAAATTTACAAAAATAATTCCTATGAAATATGTATGTATGTATGTATGTACATAATATGTAAACACACACCTAAACACACACACACACAAATATATATATATTCGCTTATGAAACAACACCAACCAAGTGACTTTTTTTTTCTTTCCAAAATTAGTTTTTTGTTTCTCCATGAAAACGTAAGCATTTTGTGTCTTCTCATGACATGTTTCGCCAGGAATCCAACAGAATGCCCTACAATGGACATTATTCTAACATCCGCTATCATTCAGTTCCAGCATGGTGCATAAAGTTTAGTTTCATTTCTACATAGCTGCTTTCTGCTGTAACCTGTAAGGGACCTAGTTTAATGGCCAGTGCAATCTCAGTAATTATTGCACCTCTGTGCAGGTGGTGTGTAATGGATTATATTGAAGGATTACAATACCAGGTGAGTCTAAGGAGACAACCGTGTTCAATAATTTTAATTTAATTGTAATCACTGCAATGTATTCAGAGCCAATCAAGGTCAACTGTTTCAGTATTTTGTTCTCATACCGTGAAACCTTATTTAGAATATCTTATCACACTAAAGTAGTCTACGCTATGATTATGTTGAACCATAAACATGTTGGTGTGAAACAGTTACTTTACTATTCTTATAAAAATTATATAATGCCACCAGTCCTTATGATACCTACTGTATAGGCTTAAAATAGTCATCATTTCGTTAGTTTAAGGATTTATTTTACAAGTGCTGTAGTTTTGTTTTAAGTGGTTGATGATTACTGAAGTTACTAACTTATTTTCCCATCCTTATTCATTGTTTGAAAAGTGACGTGTGGTGTTGGGGTAAAAGTTTGAGGACCCATTGACCAATCATTACAATTAGTTTATAATGGTTTGATTAAATAACATTTTATCTGACTGTGAATAGAATATGCCACAGTTCTTATTTAATAAAGGTTCAAGTAACTATGTGAATGTTTGGAAGCTACTTGGACAGTTAGGTGCTGAAATGAAATAAATACCTCGATAATAGTGATGCACAGTTTGGCAGCAGGAAGAGCATAGGTCACACTGTCCGTGACCCGGCCCATGATGTGCTTGACGAGCTCCATCAGCATGCGAGCAGACAGTCTGTTGGGATCTGCAACCAGACCTTCTCGTCAGCCTCTGGCACGTCACATGACACGGCATCATACCACGAAACACTGGCAAAGTAAGCGCTTTGTTCTCCTGTCACGCAGTGCACCATAAATGACAATTACAAAATATTTTTAAAATCCAAATTTTTTTTAATGCATTAATTTGCAGGGAAGCATTAACCTCCAACTATTAATTAAATATGGTAACATAAGAAATATATAACTCTTGTTTCTAAGTATTGAAAATAAAGGTTATTCCGGCAAAGTGCAGAATTGTACTATGGAAAATTATGCAAATTTAGGAATATTTGAATAATAAAAGTAGAAATTATAACTATTCATATGATTGAAATTCAATATATAAAACAAGAATGATTTTTGTTTGCTTTATATTCTATGTGGATACAAGTACAGGGGCAGATCCATGACAGGGCATGCCAGGCATGCCCGGCTGCCATTACAGGACCCCACACGACTCCTTCATTAGCGACACACATGTAATATTACATAGTTGTCATCTAATTGTAAACCCTTACTGATTACTTATTTGATTTATACATTGTAATATGCACACGAACATTCAAAATGAGTTTCCATGGATGTGCACAACAGACAAAGATCACAATAACAATAAAAAATTCAAATAAAAATACAATAAGAAGTACAATCCACATAGGACAGAACAAACAATGGACAGACACAATAATATTAACAGTATAAAGGAAAAGTATTAAAAGGATAATATATGATCATCTGCAAGGAATGTTGCATGATACAAATTAATTATAATATTAATATTTGTAAAGGAATAATAATTAATTTCCTGATTTTTTTAAATGTAGATAAAAATTAATTAATTAGATTTTATTTAGAAAATCAAATTAATAATGGTAAATTAGCAAAACCAAAATCAAAATTTAAGTTCCAGTTTGACTTCAAAACATTGTTTAATATTCCGGGGGAGGGACTCCTAATTCCCGTTCAATATCCCCATCCTTTTTCCCCCTTCCTTGTTCAGGCTCCTCTCAAAAATATTAGGGCCTGCAAAGTCTAGGACTGCCACTGTAGCCACAGTCAGTTTTAACTAGAGATGTAAAAGTAACGAAAAAAAGTGTACTCGTATGTATTCGTTACTATAACAATTAGTACTCGTTACTTTCGTATCGTTACTCGTTACTTATGGTTCTGATACCGCATAACATGCTATGTTATGTAACAGCAACGAATCGAGTCGTATTTCGTACGCGTACAGTATGACGTCGCATAAATAATAATAATAATAATAATAATAATAATAATAAATCGAATATAAAGAATTAAAAATATTTGGTAATTAACAGCTTTTGTTAACCAAGAAATAATTAAATCTCATTAGAGCGGCTTTATTATAATATCTCTTTTAAGATAAGAACAAAAAACGTGAAAATACGCGATAATAAAAAACAAAAACATACATATTTATAATTTGTAAAAAATAATTTCTTACGTTGTTCTGTTACAATCTCAAACTTTGTCTACACACACAATACCTTTAATAAACTGTAAAAAACTTTGACGTCGAATTTCCAAATTATACAATAAACAAACATCGTTCTTTGTAACGAATAAGCGCGCGCATGCGATGCGTAAAACATACGAAAAATGCGAGTAACGAAATGCATTCGTGTGTAACGTTTCGTTACTCGTTACTAGATGCCGCACTCGTTACTCAGTAACGAATACATACGGTTTGCTACAGCTCTAGTTTTAACTGTTCACTGGCAGACTCTACTGAAGTCAATATAAAACATGAATTTACAAGGAAAGGGCACTGGAATATATTTTCATATGGTTGGAAGGGTAGGATCATGGTTTTACCAGCTACCTAAGAAAAGGTGGTAGTTAAATCCTGTAATCAACAACCATAATAACATGGCATGTAGTGCAAAACAACATCCATGCACAGAGATGGTAATTCTAAGAATAACATACCGTACCTACTAGATTGTGTTTATTTTTCTCCAATTGTTTGGCCTGTGCTTTCCTTTTGTAGAATTTGTAAATTTGTGCTTGGTCATGTTGTTACAAAATAGTTGAGAAACTAATAAATTAATGGAGACTCCTTAAGGGTCAGCATTATTTTTGTGATACCTATACAGAATTTTCTGGTTGAGTAGTCAGACTACTTTCCTTAAGGAGGGGTGAGGGGAGATGAAATCCTCAAGATCTATTTTAATTTTGGGTTTACCCTGATAGGACGAAAATTACAATTCTATCGTTAATATTGAGGGCTGTGCGCACGTTCCCGGTGACTTTAAGGTGTTATGAAAGGGCGCCACCACGTGGAAGGGCACGTGGACCCGGCGGAGTCTCTCTCTCAGGGCGTGACGTAGCCCAAGTGGGGACGAGTTACCAGCCCTGTCTACCCTACCTATCCAGACCTGGCCCGCTCTAGGCGTCGGGCACGCCACACTCCTAGGCTAAGTAGGCTCACTCACCACGTGGTTAAATAAAATACTCAGTTTATATTTATACCCAGATTTAATTTCACTAACACGTTTCCCTCCACGCCCGTTACACGTTACACGGTTAAAAAGCCTGAGGCACGAATCGACTTAGGTGAAGGCATGGTCCACACACGTGGCCATGCTACAAGTATGCTTATTACACGATGGTTAAAAAACTCGACTGAGACAATTAATTAATTATGCAGTCCGCTGACCGAGAGCTGCCCCGAGGATAACGAACGAAAGAGATTTAGAAAGAATTAACGATACAGAATTACTTGGTCAGTGGTTCACAATGGTTGAGGTCCCCGGGGTGCTGGCGCGTCTGCTCTCGGTCAGTGATGAAGATGGACTGGGGCGAGAGCTCTGCTCGTCTCGACCAACATGGCGCCTCCGCGCCAACACAATTACCGTTATTACATCCTATGATTCCGTGCCCCGGCGAAAGTTAAATAAATTACAGATTAACATTAAAAAATATATATAAAAATTACTGACAATTGAAAGTTCGTTAATATTTACTTATTTAATGATAATTTATATAAAAACATTCCTACTCTCGTCCAAGTCCGTGCCTGTTCGGGTCCGCCCGGGCAACGTCTGTGGTTCTTTCAAGTAACATATTTAAATTAAAGAAAACACAAGTAAATTGCACAACACTGGGGCAAAGACGAATGAAAACAAACAAAAGGTTTACAAATAATATTAAACGTAGCAATTTTAGGGGTCGCCGCACTGCTTCTAAGCGCCCTCTTGTGGTAGTTCGTGGCGCGCAATTCAAACACACGACTACGTACATGGCGGTACAAATGCCAGGGGAGGGGAGGGGGATGTTGAGGAAACGGAGACTGACTAGGCTCATGGGGCGTAGCCCCGGCTGACGTCAATATAATTCACAATAAACTTTACAAGTAATGCAATACATGCAGATTATGTTTCCACTGTAAAAATTTTCTTTGCAGTTATGGCAACAGTAACTTTCAGTCTTTAGATATTATTTGACATTGGGGTTTGAAAAATTGTACAAAAGGGAGGAGGTCTGATAAAGATATTTGTTACCAGATACTTTGTTTCTCTCGATGGCCCCATTGTAAAACTGGGTTTTATTCCCAACTGGGTCAAACTCAAACTTTTCGTATGCTGGAAACATTATGGAAAATGCTGTGATCCGGTGGTTTGATTCCGCCCTTTAATTCATCTCATTACCAGAGACCTGGAGAAAGGACCATATCCCAGTTTAAACGCACAGTGTGTGGTTATTAAAACAGCTGTGTAGGTATCACAAAAATAATGCTAACCCTTAAGGAGTCTCTATTAATTTACTAGTTTCTCTCAGGGCCAGATTTAGGGGAGAGCAACCGGGGCGAAAACCCCTGGGGCCTCCACAAATGGTGCGCCACCACAAATCCTTTGATATTCTTTTTTCGCTGTTTTACCTTTACCTACAGTACTTTGTACATACATGATTATATTATTGTTAAATATTAACAGAAATATTCATTAACACTAAAATTTAATTTCACATAATTCTTGTCTCCGATTATATTTATGTATGTTTTTTAAATACTAAGAGAATCTACTTGATTTCACAATGAATTATTTATTGGAAAACTCAACTGAAAAAAATTGTTAATTTTATTTGGAAAATAATTTGGGGCAAGGGGGCCTCCACTCCTCTGTTTCCCCGAGACTTCCAGACCTCTAAATCCGGCCCTGGTTTCTCTACTATTTTGTAACAATATAACCAAGCATGAATTTATAAATTCTACAAAAGGAAAGCACAGACCAAACAATTGGAGAAAAATAACCACAATCTAGTAGGTAAGTTATTCTTAGAATAGGTTGAAGCGTTAGGATCGCCGCTTCCTTCAAACACCGCGTGTCTGCGCGGGCGGCGGCTCGTCGTCCCGTCCTTCCTTCCCCCTCCTAGTGTATGCCTGCTTGCTTCTGCCCTCTCCTCCTCCGTTCGGCGCATGCGCGCTGCGCGGCACATATGTTATAAAAACAGACGTTTTCGATTTATTCGGCCTTGTTCTTCGTGTATCAACTAGCTCGTCTGATCTCGTTTAGTCTCTTTTGAGAGCTCGAGTAATTGTTAGCCTGCATGTAGTCAGTCAGTTAGACTTTAACTTTGTACGACGTGCGCGACCTTGGGGGAAAGAAAATGTAAGTTGGAGTAAGGCGGTGGTCCTTGCCATAATGTAAACGTTTGTTAAATTTTGTGTGTTTTGTCTAAATTCCCTTTCGATCGCCACCTGGAAAATTTCTTTTGGATTTCATGTAACTTGATTTAATTTAACTTCATTGGTTTGTAACTGTTCTCCCCTGAGTCGTCGACGTACATAAAACGTATCGTAAATTTTAATTTTTAGATAATGTAACTTACTTTTGTAACGCACGTAATGCGCATAAGGCAGTGGGTTTTCCCTGCATTTTGGCAATCTTGTAATTTGGCAGTTTCAATGTGCCTACCTTAATGGCCCTTAATGGGACCGCGCATGTTTTGTACTACGTTTCGCCGGCGTAAAATCTCACCTTTTGTAGCCTTGATAATTGCTCGTTCACTGTTGCTGTGTGTGTTAAACTTTTAAAAAACCATATTGGTTTTTTTTTGTTACGTAAATAATCACCTTGTTATTTGTTTGGATTAAAACTTTATTATTATTTAAAAATTGTTGTAGTGTTACAAATACCCGTTCTCAATCCTTGCCATGCTATGGCGTTCCACCCCGTCCTTATGCCTGTAGGCATTACAAGGTACAAAACACCAGCACATTAGATCACGTGTAAACTTGTCAGTCAATTTAAAACAGTTCGAGACATGAAAAATTTAGTAGATAGCCTACCTTTTTCATTTGAAAATATATTTCTAGCAATTTTTATTCTTTTCACTTTTTCTCTATAATGCACCATTTTCGAGATATGTTTGATGGAAAAGACGTTGAAAAGATTGAAAAAATTAGAAAATCGTGGTTTTACTTCAAAACAATAAAATTTTCGTTATTTTTCGAGTTTACCGCAATTTGTTTTCAGGTTCCCACTCATCGCCCTCACGGTCTCTAATGACCCCGACAGCAAGTAAGGAATGGCGGTGGGGCCGCTCACCGTCGACCGCCTGCCGGATGGCGGCCTGGATCTCGGCGGGGAACTCCCCCAGGTCGGGCGCCTCCTTGGCCACGCGGTAGCCGGCCGCCGCCTGGCGACCCATGTCCGCCGCGCCCAGGCTCTTGGACCGCTTGAGGCCTGTCTGCAAGGCCGGGGAGATGCGCATCAGGCGGCTCTCAAGGGCGTCCGGCACCAGCTGCAACCAGCGCCACAGGCAACACTCGCTGAGAACAAGCCTCCCGACCAACACGTCTCCCGGGTGTCACAGACCCAACTATGCACATCTACACGCAACTTCATGGCCTCCGAGGTGGGCCCTGCTAAACCTCTACTGTCCCATTTCGGGAGGCACTAACAGACAAAGAAACATGCATGTCAGAGATTGGCCTTGGAGTATTTACAAATTTATGTTCTCAAATACTGAACTTTAAAACTTTCGTAAAACTTTTGAAAAATTTAACAAATGAATTTAAGTGTTTAAGTAAACATTATTATCATCCCTAAAATATAACAAAATTATACACAATTTGGTCTTGGGAGGTGTTATTCCACCCATTTCTCCCTGGAGCTAAGGCTTGCAAATAATGCTAGACTTCGAGACATCAATGATGCTCAAACTGAAGAGTAAACGGCCTCCCAGGCAAGAGCGTAGGCGGGGATGTCCATTCAAATCGTGATAGTGTAACATTAATCAGTGTTTTGTACTTTACTTACATCAAAGGGGTATTTTTTCATTAAGTGATTAAATCAAACTTTATACATATCAAATAAAATTAATTAAATTAATCTGAGAGACTTATTAATGCAATTATAGAATTGGACAATTTAAAATTGAAAATCTGAATAGAAAGTCATTTCATACATAATTCCCAAAATATTTGAACTATTTAATTAATGAAGTCATAAACAATAAACAATAAATTCTACCAGTACTTAATATATTTACGATTTGTTTTTGTATTTCGAGGAGAAAATTGCAATGACCATTACAAACGTATATAATTTTTTATAGCTGCATGTGTTTAAAATGTCATTATTTTATTTATAGATTTTTTCACTTTGTACGAAAATTATATATATATATATATATATATATATATATATATATATATAGAGAGAGAGAGAGAGAGAGAGAGAGAGAGTGTGTGTGTGTGTTAGTGAGCGATTCTGAGTAGAAGTTAAACAATACAGGAAAATAAATAACATGTTAAAAATTTGCTTGAACTTAAAAATTGTTGTCACCATGTGTTACAGTGGTCAGTGATGTTATGTGCAATGTCAAAACCTGAAAATTGTTTTTGATTGAAGATAAAAATTCATAGTTTAAATACAATTAAATAGATGACCAAAATAAAAGCGTAGTTAGATGTAAGCCGATGTTCGGAATTGCGTTCACCTTGTTCCCGTTGGCGTTCCCGGGTACAGTCTTCATCTCGCTGGCGCTGTACGACTTGAGGGGGGACTTGCCGGCGGGGAAGTCCCCCGACGGGGGAATGTGCTGGGCAGGAGGCAGCTCCGTCGGGCCCGCCTGGGGCTCCAACTGGAAATGTACGCGGTGGCCCTGGAACATTCGTCACACCCACAACCTATCACTGATGGTCCACAAACATGCTGTGCGAAATGAACATTCCAGCTACGAGTATTTGGTGGGATAAATTTAAGAAAAATTGGAATTAAATTCACCCAATGGCCAATTTGGGTGCTTTTTGTAACAGCTGTGAATAGGTATTATAATGAAACAGAATTGTAAGTGGTGAATTTCTGGATCACGGCCTTTACTGTCCGAGCCTAACGTCTTGGTGACATTAATTACACAGGTCAACAAAAAAAAAATATTTGTAAAAATGTTTTGAACCAATTTATCTAAATTTCATGTATTTTTGGGTGCTGAAACAATATTTGGTATCAGTTTTTTTAACACCAACGATTCACTCCAAATAAGACATCAATTATATATTTAAAAAAAAAAAGGAAAATTTAAAGTGAAAAATTGAAAAATCAGATTTTTTTATTAAGTAACAATTACCACTTACAATAATATTAAATAACTGAATGCAATTTTTTTTTCACTCCCTCTTATCAGTAAATTTCTTGCATAGCTTTTTCTTTGATGTTATGCATATTGTTCTCTGTAAAGTGACCAATAGTAATCACCCATCATCTTGGTATTCCAGCATCCCTGGTATAGTTTCTCAATCTTTTTTATGTCTTTATGAAACTGTTCCCCTTGCTCTTCATTCACATCACCTAAGTTTTCAGGGGAAAAAAAAGATGATTATGCAAAAAGTGGACTTTTAAGGCTCATCAGACAACCAAGAGTTTTGAACTTGTTTATTATATTAGCTACAATAAATTTAAAGTTAAGGGCTTCACATTGCCCAAAAACTTAGTCATGACTTCTTTAAACGATATCCAAGCCTCCTTTTCCTTTTTATTCATCGTTGCGTCGAAGTTGGAATGAAACATCAGTTTACGAATATCAGACCCAAAAAAAAAGCCCTTCCTTCAGTTTAGTTTCTGAGAAATGAGGAAATGCACTACACAAATATATGAAACAGTCACCAACTTTAGACAAAGCTTTAACAAATCGTTTCACTAAGCCCAGTGTTATGTGGAGTGGTGGTCTACTAAAGGTTTATATAAAATATTTTTCATGCCAGGAGTCAAAGTTTTTCTTACGGGCCATTATTTTTTGGACCAATGTTGATCCCTTGCTCTGCTGTCCAACTCACATATAAAACATGGAAACTTATATCAAGATTTTCGTGATTTTCCTTCAAGTGGACTGAATGAGCAACAGGCAATGAAGCATAAATATTTCCATTATGTAATAATACACCATTTAAACTTGTTTTTGATGAGTCTATGAAAAGTCTCCAATCTTCCTTTTTATACTCAATACCAAATTCATTCATTAGACGGTCAATATTATGGCAGTAAACCGATTTCTACACCAAAATTTGCAAAGTATACTTATTTTATAAATTATGTAATGTTCCTTTGATGTTTTTTAATTACAAAGTCACCACATATAGAACAAAAAGTGTTAGGATTGTTTTTACAACCACGATTAGCCATATTAAAAAGTGAATAAAAAGAGCATAGGTTAAGCACTGCAATTCAAGGTTGTATTAGCTACGAACTGCTGTGTAGTTTATCAGAACTACCAACTTTAGAACAATTGATTGTATTGGTAGCCTTATGACACTGAAATATATTGTTAACTTGATATCTCTATGATTACAAATATTTTTTGTATCTATTTTTAAAAATAACTTATATTAACTTAAAATATTAAAATGTGAGAAATTGTTGGGTGATATGAATTTTTTATTATTATTTTCAGTATCAGCACACCAAATAACACAAGAATTAGCTAAAATTATTAAATTTTTTTTTTCACATTGGCCTGTGTTATAGTTCACTTTTTTGTATTTTAATTATTGTGAGTTGATCTGGACAAATTGTATTTATTTATGTTGGAAACCTATTATTTATGTAAATTGAAAATAAATTCACCCAATGACCAATTTAAGCGACATTTGTAACAGCAGTAAATCTGAATTAGAATGCGTGCGAGTAAATGGGTGTGTGTGTGAATTAGGTTTTTTTTTCATCTTCTCAGCAGTGAGATAATTTACAATTAACATACACAACCATAATGTAGGGAAATTTGGCAAGCATCTGGCCTACTATAAGAAAACATCCCAGCATTTGCCAGTGGTTTGATTGGGAGTATGTATAAACCGGATGCATCAGCAAGACATCGGAATCAGCCAATTTTCATTGAATCAGGAACTTACAAAAATCATAAAATTTACTTAAAAAAATTAAAATTAAGATTATCATGATTTTTCGTTTTAGTTTTCCTGTTAACTTTCAACTTGTATATCTCGCTACATTAATCATTCGTCTACAAAAAGGAATAAGTTAAATAAAAAAACTCTTGATAACTAATGACTCTAATATAGCTTTTAATTGTGAATGTTCAAAAATCTAAAAAAAAAAAAAAAAAAAACTAAATTGTATTAATTTTTATTGAAAAAATGTAAACAAATTGTGAAGAAAAAAATTCTTTTGATCCGATCGCTACCAAACTTCGCAGGAGAGTGATGAGAGTGATGACGTGACAGTAATTAAATTTCACTTTTCGTATTTCATTTTACAGTGTGTTGAACTTGAGCCTTTTATTAAAGAAAATTGGAATTAAATTCACCCAATGGCCAATTTGGGGCGACATTTGTAACAGCAGTGAATCGGAATTGGAATGAAACAGAATGGCGAATTTCTTTATCAACTGGATTTTGCTGTCCGAGCCGAAAGTGGTGGCGGCTAGTCCCGCCATTGCGTCCGGTCGCTGGCAGTCGAAACAGCCCGGACCATCGCAGCTGGTGTTAGTAACAGCTCGCTGATTAGTGGTCGGCTCTGTGATTCCCTGAGATGGTGCTCGCCCCGCTCCGAGCCTGTGGACAACTGGAACGAGGACTTGGCCCCCGGCGACAAGCGTACGAGCGTGCCCTACACCGTCAAAATTTTTTTTCACCTCTTACTTGTGAAGAACGCCGGTCACAAACTATCCGGGGATCCTCGCAGATTTATCGTCGTAAAGCTACGAGTGCAAACTTCACTCACTTTGAACATGGACCCACAAGATTAATCTTAGTACTCAAGAGAAAAAAAAAAAACATTTATAATGCTGACTTAGACACGTGCAAAAACACACTCAACTCTTCCCACACCGCACGGATATGCGACGTGGTTTGTTCGAGGGTCCAGGCATATGAGATCACCAACAACACTCTCGGTTCATTTGAGGTGGACTGTTGGTTGAACTCAGGGGCGAAACAACTAAATTCCAAAAGGAGGGGGGGGGGGGGCAATATACCTTTTTATAAAGAATCATCGATCCCCCTATTGAAGCGGGGGGTCCGGGGGTCCTCCCCCGGGAAAGTTTGTATTTCAAGGTGGAAAATGGTGCTATTTAAGCAGTTTTATTATCTAAAAATTGATTACACAGCACTTTTTGTTTGCCCCCACTTCAAGGTTTCAGAAGGGGGGGGGGGAATACCCTTGCCCCCCCACCCCCCTGTTGTTGCGCCCCTGAGTGTAAGTGTTCTGCACTGTCAACATGGTGTCACATCAATTGGTGGTGGTTTTGTTACAGTTGTAGATTCAGACACGTTCTGTACGCACAGCATATTCCGAATAATATTACTCTGGTCTAATATTTCATCGGTAATAAAATTTAGGCCTTACTGTTTAATTGTTTTCCATGATTTATTTAAAATTGTCTACTTTTTTGTTTTAAGTTTTTTTTCTTTCCTTCGCAGGCCCCCCTAGACCCATGGGCCCCGTTGCCATAGCAACGGTAGCACCGGCCATGTGGGGGGCCCTGCCAACAACTCTCGGTTCATGTGAGGTGGACTGTCGGTGGAACTGCGGAGGGTGTAGATACCTGCGGCGCCCCAGGGTGCAGCTGGTGCAGCTGGTGCAGCATGCTGCCGCTCGACTTGGAGTGGTGCAGCTGGTGCAGCACGTTGCCGCTCGACTTGGACGACTGCAGCGCGTGGGGTCGCTGCGCGTGGCTGCCCAGGGCTGCCGGCAGGTTCATGCTGGACCTGCGCACACGCGCTGCTCCAGAGGGCGCGCTCCGAGGCTGGCGGGGCTCCGGGGTGGACTCCGCGACCCGGGGGGAACAATTGCCTCGTTTAGGGTAAAATTTCAATCCGGATTGAACCTGGAGTGGAGTGAACTCGGAGTGAACGTGTAACGAACACAGACTGACGAAATGCGTTTATGGTAAATATCACAATCCAGATTGAAATGCAAACAAGATCGAAGTTGGAGTCAACATGGACTGAAAATGTTGTGTGGTTTTTATCCGTCCAGCAATCTTAAAATATGTTTTTCAATCATCACGTCCAACAATAACTCTACTTCCATCTCTGTCCACACATTCCTCTGCTCTTTTTTTTGTTTTGCCATTTTCACAAATCATGCCTGAAATGCAACGAGACCAATAACAAACAATGCAATAAGGCGGCGGCTTGCTCGTGCGTGTTGTCTTTTCACTACAGTCCGTGTTTAAAGTAAAATCTCATTCCGGATTCTTCAGGCCAGTCCACCTCAACAAGTGGAGTGGATTATCTCACTTCACTCAAACTTCAGTCCACAACAAAGTGTTTTAAGTAATATTTCAATCTAGATTCCTCACTCCACTCCAGGTTCAATCCGGATTGAAATTTTACCCTAAACGAGGTATATCACACCTGCTCACTGTCTGCTGACTCGTGCGTGTGATTCGACACTTCTTTTCTTTAGCCTTTGCGGGTTGGTCCTTGAGGTCAACTGCGCGGTCCAATCACTGAAGCAGCATTTTTGATTGTAGCCTATCGCAAAATGAAACTGCGATTTCCCCCCCCCCCCCCGGGTCACTAAGTCACGGGTGTAAAATTTTAACTGATAAGTAAAATTTTAACTGATAAAATTGGTCTCAAACATGTCAAAATGTCAATAATACGTCATAAAGAGGAGAATGGTTTGCCTCGCTTGTGATTTAAAAAAAAACATTTACCAACGAGTCAATCATTTAATAATAAAAAAACAATGTGACAAGACAATGTAATTGCATTCCAGATGACCTAAGTTCGATTTCCAGTCCATCCATCCTGATTTCCGTTTGCCATGGTTTGTCGAAATCACTCCACGCAAATACTGAAATGGTTCCTTGATCTTGCTTAAATAAACCCATATATTAGAATAACTTGATAAGTTGGTACGTATAGTGCGTTCTTTTACAGTATGAATAATTTTGATTTGCCCGACTAAAATATTTTTGCCATATTAAGTCTTGCAAATATTTTTTTTTCTCACCAAAAGGAGGTACCTATTGCTAGGGACATTTATATTTTCGCGAAAATAATTCGAGAATAGTTGAGAGTTAAAACACCGTAGTGTTGTCTGTGCTTCGTGATTGGTTGAGATTTTTCAGGTAGTGGCAGCACGTTCGATTTTATTTTTAATTGTTATAAATTATATGGTTATTCAGGATTGTTCAACAAAAATTACAATTGTAATATTAAGGAAGTTTGTAGCTACAGTATTTAATAATTTGATATGTATTGGAGCTTTTTATGTTAAACCTAAAAAAAACTTGTCATGAGAAATCATTTGACACGTTCTGAAAGACTACAATCCAATAGAACAATGAACAAATGCTATGTTCGTTTCAGGAAAACAGTGTCGAAAATGTAACAACAGCTGATAAAAAGAAACAGGTTTGATCACAAGCAGGTGCGCAGAGACAAGCTTCGCTGCGGATATGTTGATATAGTTGTAAACAGTTACATTTCTTGAAAAAATCTTTGTGACAAGTTTTTTCTCGAGACACTGTATCTCCGTCGTGCTCTGGTTGACTTGACGCCAAGATAGGGTGGTCCGATCACACCGCAAACCGCATTCTCGTTGGCACTCAAGTGTTGAACTGAGTTCTCTGGCCGGGCGCAGCAGATAATAAATAAATAAATAAATAAATAAATAAATAAAGCGTTGCGAACGAGAACGAATGTTTCCAAATATAACGAGCTTAAATTCCAAAAGCCACCCCTGGGAATAGGCAAGTTTCTTTAGGTGTCTCACTTAACCGGTGTCCGCGCTCGAGGTAGTATTTCTTACGCGGAGATGTACGGTCACTTTAGCGGGTCCGTTCGGTAGAAAAGTAACCAGGACCAAACAAACCTCCGTCACAAATAACCTCTGGAATTTAAAAAAAAAAAAGTGGAGGCAAAAATGTCATAATCTACTCCAGACTGAAACTGTCCTTTGATATCAGTTGATTATTTGGTAAAAATATATTATTTAACATTTTTATTGCAACTTTACGTGTGAATATTTAGACATATAAATATAAAAATTTGATACTCCAAAATCACGTAAAACCATAGTTTTGATACGACCTTTAATTGATTCATGCAATGGGAAATTTTGATTTAGTACAATTCTTTGAACATACGCCAGTGCAGTTTTGCACTGTTTGTCAAGGAAAAAAAATATTCAAGACTGTAAAAATATGAAACACTGGACAACACAGCGAACAGAAGGACACCGCGATGAAACTAAACAGGTACAACACCACGACGACAGCACCGACGAACACAGTTGGGTTCCTGTGAAAAAACAGTTTTGATAAAGTCTTTTCAAGAGTTCGGAAATGCGTTTAAATATTTTTTTTTTTCATTCGAAATGTCGGATTCTACATTTAATAATCGCGGGAGGTTTTCCTTATTACCTAAAACACTGCATAATAGTTATTTCCCCTCCACCCCCCCCCACCCCCCCACCGGCCGACGGGGGACGTAACTAGAGGGGGGGCAGACGGGGCATATGCTCCGGCAGCGCATTCGGGAAAGACGACCTGAAAAAGGGGGGGGGGGGGGGGGGGCCGCTAAAACTGCAGAGTGATTTTACTAAAGATATACTTATACTTGAATATCGTAGTGTAAAGAAACATCAAAAAATTTTTTGGAGGATAAATATTTAAAAGCTGGTCTTTTTCGCGTAATATATATAACTTGTGGTGTACTTAAAAATTAAATGACCACAAATAAATATATATATATATATTTTTACCATCTGAGATGAATCAAAAATATTTGAAATAGTGGAATTAATTTGTGTTGGCGATATGAGGTGTTGTCGGAAAAGGTTTTGGTTTAGTTGATTAAAAAAAAAATAAGGGGCCGTCAAAAAGAGTTCTTGCCCCGGGTGGAAACTAGTCTAGTTACGTCCCCCCCCCTCCCGCAAATAAAAAAAATTCTAGTCTGGGTCCGCGCTGACATACATCTGCTTAACTTTGGTGATTGGACTGCAGTGCTCGTGACACGCCCATTGCGACCTTGGGCCAGTTATAAACGAGGAGAAGTGGTGGCTATCCAATCACGGGTAATCCGCCATAGGAGGTGACCTTGATGTCAACCAAAAGTCGAGTGTAGCCTGGGGTGCAACAAATACGCGAAATAATAAGTGCCTCTACTTGTGCGCTTATACATAACCCCATAACCAGAGGGCTCTGTTTCGCATGTAGGCTAACATCCAAACACTTTTACCTATAAACTGCTTCTGCGATTGGCCCACAGTGAAAGTGGAGGGTTCCAATAAATTGGAAACATTCGTCCAAAAAGGTATCGAACCACGAGAAACCCAGTTTAGACATAGACTTATCTCATATCAACAAACAGGTAAAATATTTTATGATTACCTAGAGGACTGTGGAATCCATCCTGAAGACCTTTGATGAAAATTATTTTCACAGACTTTTACAGTCCGTAACTACACACCAGATACTCGTATTATTTCTTGAAAAAAAAAACTTCTTACAATTTTACATAATTACGTAAGACATCTGCAATGGCGTATCAAGCTTAAAACAGAAAAGAAGTAAGAAAAAAAGGAGAGCATTTTTCGGAATCCAGCCAATTTCATTATGTTGATACATTTACTTCTTCAGCTAATGACTCTGAACGCTTCTCACACATGACGCTATGAATCTATTTCGTTATTCGTTTCTTTCAAAGTGTTTAAGTGCCAACAGCTAAGCTGTTAAAAAAATTACAGAAATTTATCCTTGATATTTAATTTTCTGGTTAATTTCCCCACTTCCTTTGGTTGTGTTCTTGGACACCTTTATTTCAGGGGGGAACACCCGACTGCTTAGAAGACTTCCACACACTGTGTTAATGTTTTGCACAATTTGTTTTATTTTTTTGCTACGGTCGGTGACAGACGGTTTTCCGCCCTTGACTGACCAGACCTGATTTCCCTTCAGAAAAAAAAAATTATCTAAGCCTCGTTGAACATTATTCTATCAGTTATAATGTTAAGAAAAAGCTTCAGTGTTTTTGAGGAACGTGGCGCAACACATGTCTCTCTGGCAACCACACGTATGCCGGCACGCGTTACTTACCGGGAGGTACTCAGGTCACCGGGCTTCATGGTAAACTCTTTGGCATGGACGTTAAGGCGAGGGTTCGGTACCAACATACCGTTCTGCAGAACATCAGTCCTTACATCTGCAAAAAGGAAACACCGCAGGTGGCTTCCCGGAGCAACAAGACGCTTAAGGAAGTGAGAACCAACAGAACATATCACCGTGTCCAGTCATGCTTGGCTGAGGTCGTGTTCCAGTAGCGGTTACTAGTAACAAAGTGATTATTTTAAGTTTAAATTTGGTTTGCTTTGAAGCTGAGGCATTTATAACTACAAAACAAAACAAAAAATTATCATATTAGGTTTTTTTTATGGTACAATTTTCCAAAAACCATACGTTTTTAATATATAAAATGTTGGTTGAAGACAAAATGTCATCTAAATGTCATACGGTAGTAAACTACAAAATTCCTTGAATTTTGAATAGGTAATCATATAATGTTCGCAGGCTTTCACGCCATTGTCTCAAGTAGCTTGGCTTCTGGGTTGTAGCCGTGTCCTTGGCGAATAATTCACCGACGTTTCGGTCGACATTGCAGTCGCCATCACCAGGGAGCAGTTACCTACTGCTGATGTTACCTACTGTTACCTACTGATGATGGCGACTGCAATGTCGACCGAAATGTCGGTGAATTATTCGTCAAGGACGCGGCTACAACACAGAAGCCAAGCTACTTCAGGTAATCATACAGTTTTGCATTGCATTGGGTTCCTCTGTTAAAAATAATTTAACTTAAATTATTTCAAATCATGTACTGATGGCCAAAAAATGTTAATACGGTGTACACAAATACCTGATTTTAAAGAACTTCTATGATTTAAATTAATTATTAAGCTATGATGTATTAAGCAGTTCGCAATGTGAGAAGTGGTTGCAGATGAACACTGAAAGTTCTTAGTTTGAAACACCAAACATTACAAAAAGTTTCACTACGGGCAAAATCCAAACTAGATTTAACACAACTTGATTTTATTATCAGAAAGCTATCATGGCAGGGACGCTAGCTGTCTAGGGAAGCTATCAGGGCCACTTAGCTTTTGAAACACAGTGGAAACGACATACTCAAACCTTTATTTTAATAGCAGTACCAGAAGTTAAAAACTACTGGGAACATGGGTGGTTTAAAGAATAAAACTATCAAAGATTTTTGGAAGATTATTGTAGCACAATATTGGGATTTTTTTTTAAATGATTTCCTGTAGTCAAAATAACTGGATTCAACATACTATGTTTTCTTTTTCGGGTGTTTTAAAATTTCCGATGCATGACTATTGCAAGTGTACGTCAACTGCGCTAGTACGAGCAAGTCCTTTACGTCACTAATATGCATCACTTGTTCTTCAGGAACAAGTGCCTGGCAGCAAATAAACTTTGTGACAGTAAAACAACCCAGCTTCCGCCGGAAGTATCACAGCTGCAGGCACATCATGACCTCCGAGTGGGATGGCGCAGAAGTAAAACACTTGAATTACTTCTAGGAGTGACCGGGTTCGAATCCCATCTTGAGTTCAGATTTTTACGCTGTTTCCCCAAATTCACTCCAGGAAAAAGCTGCGATGGCTCCTCCTATTCCACTCGTGGGTGTCGAGTGAGCTATTGACCTCACTGTTGACGTGAAGCCAACCGAATACACTGCAGACTAATACCGGACAGCTCCAAAATTTCTGTGTGAAAACCTGTCGCCTTTGTCACGTCATAGAGATTGCAGACGGTTTCGGGTTGCCCAGCATGAATCATGGAGGTATTAGTCTACTTATTACTTCTTACCTCCATGGTATGAACAATTTATGTATATGTTTAGTACATGTTATAAAAAAAGGAGGGAGATACAGAAGTGCTACTCTTACAGTGGAAACTGAAACCATTATGTATTGCTCGACATGTGACACTATCTATTGGGTGGGCCCATAACTACTAGCAAACAAAATAAAAAAGGGTCATGAGGTTAATACCAAAGTTAATTTGACTATTTGACAGATTTAAAACAGATTTAAACTGTGCGAAAAACCATTAATGCTGTTTGGTAATATTTTTTTTTTATATAAATAAGTAGAAGATGCAAAATTTTCTGGTAGGCTACACCACAAAATATGTGATCATCAAAATAAAGTGAATTAATTTTCACTGATTTTGTTTGCCTGATAATAGCTTATGCTTTACTTCTCACAATCAATGTAGCTATTTTAGTAATATATTATGAAAGCTACTATCTAGCGGTTGGGCCCAGAACTCCTTCCAAAAAAACTAGGTCGCAGTCTTGGCAATTAGAGTTTCTCCCCAATGATACATGTGGTACTAGTATTATGACAACGAAAATAACTTTATTTCCTCTAAATAAAATAATAATAATCCTTATGCAGATTCATGACTGAAAATAAACCTTCAGCGCTTCAGTTAAAAAAAAAATGTTAATCAAGTTTGACACCAGATAAAATAATATATTACATAACAATTTATCCTATAAAATATTTTATAGTCACGCCTCGTGCCGCTAGGTCATTTTTCAATATCTCGCCTGTGTTGCCAATACAGAGCTGTACTGTGTTGGTCTCGAGTGTATTTGGTTAAGCTCAGCCAAGTAATACACTAACCTGACAGTCCCACGGTTTGCTGGCCTACGGTTAAATGAGCACTTCCATCCTATTGTGTAAACTTCTGCAAATGTCATTATCACGTCCATTGTTATTCTACTGGGCATAAAGGTATATTGATTTCAGTGACTAGTTTCATCACCCGATAGCTATGTATACATCCACTACATGTATCAAGTATTATAATCTTAGTCTACATTTTTACAGGTTTCACAGTCTGCTCTATCATTAATTACTAAAGTTTATGAACCCTGAAAATGCCCTTATTCAATCAGTTGTTATTGTTTTTTGAGTTAGCTACAAACTTGTTCTCCCCAAACGTTTTAGGAATTCTTCGTTCATAAGCCTGTTCACTAAATTTTTTGATATCGCTAAACAACACCCTACGCAAAGATTGGTTTCTAAAGACCTAACTCGATCAAACATATATCCTACAACTATTTATGTGCTATAAGTTTACAAACCCGATACTCTATCTATTTATTTATTTTTAATTTTATATTTATATTGTGTACTTTTCCCTTGTAGGAAATCAAAGCACCATTTAAGGGCACATATTGAAGGGAAAAAAGTTATTTATACATTATTTTTCTGTAGTTTAAGTACGAAATCTTTTCTTAGTTTAGTCTTTTTTTAAATAATCACTTCTTTGTTTTTATTTATATTTAATGTTTAGCCTATTTTTATTTGTGAAAGTTATATATATATTTTTTTAAACCTGGGGTTAAGTGTTAGACAAGTCTGTGTCGCACGTAAAAAGAAGACTAGTAAAAAAAAAATATTCCCGTAGCTAAAAGGTCTCTCACACGCTTCCAGGTCCGCCAATGGACGCGGTACACGAAGTGACAAACATTCACTCCGTTGAACTTGAGCGGAACGGAATAACCTGGACAGCGCCGTGTGCCGTGTGTTCGCGGGTCTGTCGAGGAACAGGCGCAGGCGGAAGGAGCAACTTACTGGGCGGTCGGTATATCTCCATGGTGGGTTTACCTCGGTTAGGCGGCGGGGCGTTGGGCCGGCGCCGGTTGGAGCCTGCATCGCGCACCACCTGCGCACAACACGTACAGCGTCACTGCCGAGCTCGACACACTTCGCCAGTCACTCTCTTTCCAGCGCACAACACACTCAACTACACTGCAGTGAAACATGGCGGCCCTAGACTGGTGCCTCAACCTACTTCTTTCTTTGTCACGCGATTCTCTATTGTCCGTACTTTGCACTTCCCACAACACTTGTTAGATACAAGACGTTCCCTGCAAGTCTCCACCTGAGAAAAAAATTGGTTGTAAAGTCGGTTTACGGACGATAGTTTAACGTGACAACGTCATAACAAAACATTGATGAAATTATTGCATACTTTTATGAATAAAATTGAATCATTTTTATTGAATTATCACTATTTTGTATGGATACAAAGAAGGTGTGAAATGAAATCTACAATTTAATTGATAAATTTACTTTTATTGCAACTCATTAATTCAAATATGTTTATTACTTTAACGAAGAGATTATTATAACTATAACTTTTATACATGTTTGCTATTTAACTTCTTCCAATCTGTGTTATTATGTTAAGGATAGGACGATGATAGGAAAAGTAGGAAACGAATGGGAGTGTTTCAAGTTTAATGTGCCTCGAAAAAGTCAAATTGATGGTTGTTCAAATCGAGTGGAAGAGAGATAGATGCGTCACAAGCGTACAATGAGCGTAAAGGGACACAGCGTAACGGGACAATGTGCGTTATGGGACACTTTTTCGTGCGTGCAGCCGGCGTTCATCGATTTATTAGACGTTTTCACGTCAAAAATACAGCTATTTTTAATCGAATGAACATTTTTTTTCCGTTGGTCGCTACGTTCACTTAATACCTGCTCGCCCTTTTGAGTTTGCGTGCAAACTTTAATATAACCTTATCTTCACTGCACCTCATCTGGCCGTGAGGCCTAAAACTACTTTATGTAGTGATATTCCGAACTGAGATTTGTTTCCACTGTGAAACGGAAGTGGTGACGTTTGCAACCACGAATAAAAGCCTCCAGATGACAAAGTTAAACAGTTTTCAGAGGAACTGGTCGAACCAAAACATCGGAGGAAGAAGCGGATCGATTAAAGACAATCAATCCTGTCCAAAGAAATCAACTGTTTGTAGATGTTCAACATAACGGGTTTCAATCAAACGCTTACAAAAGTTTAGCTGCTACATGAAATCAAACCGAACGACTCAACAGAGTATGAAAAAAAAAAAAAAAACTTTTTTTTCGGAGCTTAATTCAGCTAGCCATTAAAAGCTTTGTCATCTGGAGGTTTTTCTCGTGAATGAAAACTTTCTCACTTCTGTTGCACTGCGACAGCCAATGTCAGGTCGGCATACCACAACACCTGTAGACTGATCCACCTTCTTCCACGTGGAAGCGAACAGGGAATCCCGTAGCTAACTCCCGTAACCGGAGGCGGAGCGTTTTAAAACTCTTGATCACACAAGGTCACTCGAAAACTTTACTCTTTTATAGTTAAAAACATTGTAAACGCTGAGACAAAAAAGAACATCATGCCCCTTAAAGAGAGAGTCGCTGAAGCAATTGCAAGTCCAGGCGCATACGCAGGAGAGATGGAGGAGGGATGTAACCCCCCCCCCCCCCAATTCCCAGAAATAAAAAAAACTTAAAAATATATATCATTTCCACCAAAAAAAAAAAAAGAAGAAGAAATAATCTGAAAGCAAACACTACATTCTTCGTACGCTTCTGATTGCAACTATAACTGCCAATGAGGAAACTGTTTGTTTTAGACAAACAAATATTTGTTTGTTGCGAAACAAATATTTACTTGATGTAACAAAAAATTTGGTTGGCCATGGCAAAGTTTATGAGTGACAAAATTAATTTTGTAGCCCTAACAAAATACATAGTTGAGTTGTCAAAAACATTAAGTACCGTCTAGACATCACCAGAGCTAAAAGGGTGCTTATGTCGATGTGTACTAAGCTAAGTCTAAAACTTTAGTATTTTTTAACAATTTAAGATGACACACGTGTATATCCAATAATATTTGTTTTTAATAAAAACAGTTTATAACCCAGGGAATGATCCTGTTTAAGGAATAACAGTTGACCAAATTGTGTTTCAAAGATACATCAACTTCTACAAGTTATCAATGATGATCTAAAGCTGTCATCAGATTTAAAGACATCACTTTGTTTTTCAGTCAGCTCTTACTGAAGAAGCCCACTGAAGTTTGGAATTTATAAAAATAATAAACAAATACAGGCTCAAAGTACAACGTGTGAGCACGCATATCGAGACTTGCCTGATTCATTTATTTGAGCTATGAACAGGCTACCACAGGAAAAATACAGGTATAGTAGTTACTCTTGCACCATCCAGTTGGCACACAAAAATTCTACGCGCGTGCAAACACAATATTTGTAAAGTTGTTTTTATTTTCTTGGCTTGATTATATTAATTTTGTTTTATTATCACTTTACAAGTATTGTATAGACATTTATGTGGTTGAGTACTAGGCACGTAAAATGGGTCAATAAAGTAAATAAATATTTCAGAAATAATGTGCGCTGTGCTTTTATTCAGCACTCAATTATGACTCAGGATAAACATTTTCTTGTCACTGACTCGATATCACGAGTGCTGTCTGAATTGGTGGCAAGTGTGAGAGTTTAAAACGGTTTCATGCACATTCGGATTGTGCTTACGGGTCGGGTCGCGTGAGGTAAATTGTCAGATAACTCGTCTCTCTCTCCAATGCGATTCCACATGGCGAAAACATGAATTTTTTTTTGAAGGAAAAGGAAGGAGGGGGAGTTTTTAAAGAATAGAAAATATGAATTTAAAAATTTTAAACAGGCTTGTTAAAAAAAATTCACATTTCTATAGACACTAGAACACTGGCATATGCCTACAGACGGACGAGGCTTCACGCACAGTTGAAATTGCAGCTGTTGTAACAGTTCATTTTGCATGACCCGAAATAACTGCCTTCAAAGATATTTTACCTAAATTCGGGGGTGGGGAGATACACACACACCTTGCATCGGCCCCCGGGGATCCGAGTTTAAGCCCCGGCGTGATAAAAAAAAACCGTATTGTTCGCACGTAGGAATCGTGGCGGACGTTGCCATCCATTACGTCAACGCTACATTATCATCTCATCGCCAGTCATAGTTTCCGGCGATCGCGATCTAGCAGTAGCGCTAGAATTACAACCACGCATTTTCCGCTTATTTTCCGCAGAACAACCAAACATTCACGCTGACTTCAAAGACATAGCTTCCACCTAGGCCGCCGAGAAAAACTGAGCCCGGGAGCGGGGTCAAATAATTACGTCATGCACAATTTTTCAAATCTCATTGTAAAAAAAAATAAGGCTAGATAAACTGTAAATTTGAACTGATTGTATTGATTGCATAACTTGTCTATTAGCAATAAACATGAGAAGAAGGAGAGCACAGGGGCATGTTACCCCCCCCCCCCCAACTCACACAAGGGTAAAGGCTGCAATGGATATAAAGACTTTCGAAGTTAATTTTGGACTATTTTTTATATTTAATACTTATCAAAGACGGATGTATAACTATAAATAACTTAGTCAGGCTCTAATATCTAGACTCGACTAAGTTAACTGCATCTAGTGCATCTAGATATTAAGTACCGTTCACCTGATTTTATTGAGGAGGTGCCTCCCGGAAGCCAGTCCTGCACTAACACCATCAGCGCAAACTGAGGCACAGAGAAAAACTTTTCCGTCGGAAAAAAATTGTCAAGTAATAGTTTGTAAAACTACAAGAAATATATTGTAATTTAGTGCAACACATGGCTATGGTAAATTTTGAAAATGTGAAAAAGGTTTTGCGAGATAGGTAATACAGAATATTTCTTACGAAAATTGGCGCATAATTTTACATTTTAAATTATGTTATTTCAATCAAGTAATAACCATGGAAAAGATAATCGAGTATTCAATCATTGGACTTTATTTTATTTATTATGGTTATTAATGTGCGCAGTTAATACAGGACAGCTTCTCAGGGAACGGTTTACAAATAACTTTGACTATTGGAGGTACTGGGACAACACAAAGCATGAATGTCAGGGTAAGAATCCGAAAACAGTATTACTACTTGAACACTATTTTGTATGATACAGCTGTTTTCATGTTAATGTACAAATTTACAAATATTTGTACTTTTTCATGAATATTTATGTTTTATTTACGAAACACAAATATAACTAGAGACCGGAAAAATTCGCGGGTTCATTTCGCGATAGGCTAGACTCCAAACTCTAACACCTTTATGCTGAGTCAGCGATTGGACCACCGGTTATCTGAAGGACTCTAAGCCAATGAAAAACCTTCAACAAAAAAAACGTATCATAATCACAAGCATCCCAGTTGACGCGTGCCACGAGTCAGTATCCAATGAGCAGGTGCAATTTGTCCCAGTACATAGAGTATGGAGTCTATCCTAGAGGTCATTGAAACCGCGAATTTTTCCAGTCTCCAAATATAACAATGCATTAAAATACTGTGGGAACTCGACCGAGTAAACTGCACGCTTCCACGTATCTGATGACAGGACAGCGGTCGGCAGGCAGGACGGTGACGCAGCAAAACAAGACATTGTGATGACGATGCCGGCGGCAGGGCGGTTGGAAGCGTGAGGTTGGCGACACTGCCGCCCGGGCAGGGTGAAGACGGGAAGGGAGGGGGAAGAGGCCGCCGCAGGGCAGAAAGGCAAGCCGGTCACGTGGACCGCCGCGCGGGAGTGAGGAGAAGCAGTCCAGTCTCTCAGCATCGCGCCAGCTGCCGGCCGACATGACGTTCTCGCGGCGCGCTGCACGATGACGTACGGCTCGTGCGACGACGCGAGCGACTCCGAGCGACGCGACGGGAGCGACGGGAGCAAGTACCATGTCAAGTGCGACGAAGCGACGATGTGGTGAGTCTTGAGGGGGGGAAACCTCGTGCGACCACGGCTGTATCCGAAATAAGTAGCACACACATTCCTTACAACCCTTAGGCCCGTTCTACAATGGCACGGAAACGTAACGAACGGCAACCAATGAGATTGCAGTACGAAACTAATTTAATTTTAAATATATATTATACTTTAAAATTATAGCACACACACAATTTACGTAAATAATAAAAAATAACGACAACGTAATAATAAAACACTTGATATACTTTTCAGCAAATTTTTTTTAACGTATTTAAAAAATAAACAAACACGGCTACCACCGCAGCCAAATACTCGGCTACTGTTGGTCGCACGGAGCGATTCTTATTTTCTTTTTTCCTAACCTAACTAAAACTAAGTGTATTTTGGAGGGGTCCGGGTTAGGGAGGGACCTAGGTGCGTCTCAGGCCGAAGCCTATACGCCTAGTCATGCTGGGATTAGCCATGCAAGGAGAGGGTCGCATGCATCATGTGCTAGGAGGGGATTGGCCAGCCATGGCAGCGATTGGCGCCATGACTAACTCCCCTCACTCTTAAATCTAGACTATTACTAGAGATAGGTTGGGCCCAGGTAAAACCTGCATAGACACAGGGAAAACCCTGGGCACATTCATGCGGGATGCAAATTGGCATGCATTACGTGTAGGAGTTTACAGGAGACAGAGGATGGTCTGGATGAAGTGTTGGACAGAGTAGAAAAGAGTCTACCATGCGGGGGTTGGGAACTTGGACTCGTAGTCCGCTTTGCTTTTTATCCAGGACTGGATTTAGTGACCAGGGACGCAAGCGCCCCTGGTGGTGAGTGGTTGCACTGACCACTCACTCCGCCGCCAGTCAGCACCTAAAAAACTAAGAAACTAAAACAGAAAAAAGATAAATGACTTACAAACTAGGCATTTCGTTACGAAATATGCAAACACCCAACTCAGGGATGGACGTGCAGTGCTTAAGATAAAACTAAAATAAGAACTAAATATATATATATTTTTTTTTTATTTTTTTTTATTTTTTATTTTTTTTAGATTTTTTATTATTATTTTAGAAATATATATTTTTGATGACTATTACTTAGTATCTAGGGCTTATTACTAATTTAAAAATCTCTAATATCTACTACTATACTACTAGTTATATATAGAGGAACTGTCGGTGTATAAAGTTACAGGTGAATTAAGTCAAGACCTATTCGCATTCTGGCATGGTTGCAAGCTTGTAATTCAAAATCCCATGTCTTTCAGAAACACAACCGGCACTGGAGGTGAAGCCTGCCAGGCGGGCCATGCCCATCGTACATAGGGAGTCAGCCCTAACACAACAGGCAGTGAACTCCCGGGAGCCGAACCTACACCTGCGTGCTTCGGACCATTTTGAATAAGCAAATTATTCGTTAATGTCTATAGTTTAAGTTTCAACTCGCGGGAGACTGATTGGCCGATCGCTCAGCCAGCCACAGCACACTACGGAGGTCTGTGAGCCAAGATTGAATTTGGCATTTTATATTTTCCATGCAACTCTGGATCTTGTTCGCCCAGTGATGAAATATATGGGTTTCTGCTTATGGCACATTTATCATAGAATTTTTGCGCAGTTCGGAAATAATAATGTTTTAAAAGTTCGAGTTTGAGCTCTCTGTGCATAGCCCTTACGGGGCAATACACAGGCGCATCTGTACGTAAACGGAAGAGCCGAGCATTTCCGAGCTAATCCGTACGGGTTCGTCTTAGTTTGCGCGCTAATATAAAACTCCGTTCCGTGAGATTCGTCTCCGTTAACGTGGCATTGTAGAGCGGGCCTTATAAAATACTGCCACAATGTTAAAGGACGGATTTCTAAAGGATGGATGGCATCTGAATACGTTTACAGCTAGCACCACCTGTTTACGGTTGGTCGTACAAATGTGCACGAAGACATTTTGATTCATCAGCAAAACATAAATAACAACGACCAGTTTTAAATTTTTTAATGTAGTTTGGATGTTATCAGGGGCGTAGCCAGGGGGGGTTTTAGGGGTTCAACCCCCCCCCCCCCCTTAGCACCAAAACTTTAATTAATTTCTTATTCATCACTCAAACAAATTTTATATTAAAATTTAAAATTTTTTTACCATTACAATATTTAAATTTAAGTACCGAAAACTGCTAAAATAGCACTATTTTACACCTTAAAATCCAAATTTTCCTGGGGGAGGACCCCCGCACCCACCGCTTTAATACGGGGGGGGGGGGGGGGGGGGGCATGCTTCTTAACACCCCCCATACACAAATCCTGGCTACGCCACTGGATGTTATATATGTTAGCGATGAAAATAAAGAATTTCTTATAATTCACAAAATATCAGAAATATAATAAACATTTTGTTCGCCATTCAGTAATTTTTACTAACGTTTTTATTTGCCTCTATTTCAGTTATCACTTAAACGCTTATTAACTTACATCATATCAATTCTTGCGGCAAAAATCTTCAAGTAATATTATATATGTATGTACGTGAGTATATATATATATATATATATATATATATATATATATATATATATATATATATATATATATAAAACACAATTCCTAAGCTAATGGATGCAGGGACGCATCAGTGCATGCGAGGTCGCAACCGTAGAAACCTCAAGTTCAGTGGATGCGTGTAGGGATGGACTTGCGTCCCTTGGGAGAATTCTGAAACAACGCAAAAATGGCCACGTCCACTGCAATGCACTTAGTGGATCTCTTAGCTAAGGGATCTATTAGGCTAGTATGCGGATACTTCTAAATATATATCAGCAAATGGTATCCATGGCTTACATCGATTCGGAACCTGTGTCATCGTGAAACTTCTGACAATAGCGATAACTGTGGACCTGGCATTATTTCGTGTTCTCAGAAGCGTTGAATCAGCACGCGAATCAGATTCCTCGTTGCCTCTTTCCGTCGACACACTCCGTAGAACCTTTTCCTGCCATTTCATGTGTGCTGCACATTCTTGGCAAACGTTAAAATATTCTGATTTTAAATTTAAGTGTAAACAAAGTTACATCGAAATTTACTAAAATTATGAGTTCAGCATGGACGGACCAGGATACCGGTGTTCGAGCCCGGGTCCTTCCTAATGCAAGTCCAGTGCCTTAACACTGAACCATTATGCTCTGTTGTGTTAAGTCCTGCACATTTGTACTGCTGGTCGCAGATATGTTAAGAATTCAGTTCGCGACTTGTACCTCAAAACCTACAGCACAAGCTGAAAAACATGTTGCAGTAACGACGCTCCAATAATTCACGCAAAAAAAAATGGGGGGAAGCAGAAATTTAAATCCAACTCCTGTAATACAGAAGCATTGAGTTTCTACCTATAGCATAACGAACGAAACATACAAATCATGAAGAAAATCTGATAATTTCGACATCAATCAAGTTTATTTTGTAAAAAAAAAAAAAATGAGTACACAAATACTATGAATATAATGAGTTGTTTTATAGTAATGTTAATTTCGTTGCAGTAATCGTGCATTCACGTATGAAACTGAACTGTCTGGTCTTGACGACTGCAAATCCACGATACTAGATCGGGTGGCCCTAATATTTCGGAAAGGGGGTTACGTGGAGGAGGGAGGGGTTATCGAGCGCTTTCCCCGGGAATATTTGGACGGTCTCTGGGTAAAAGGTAACAGTCAAAAATTCACTTTTTGCAGGAGAAACAAAAAACTCTTAGATAAAAACTGAATTTAAATACTTAAATTATTTCTTGCATTATTCTTTTATTTACCTACATATTTACCAACATAGTTGCCAATGATTAAAAAGTGCATTACATATTCTAAGTATACTTAAGAGTTTAAGTGACTTGTTGACTAAAAATCACCAAAATGTGACTTGTTACCTTTTACCCGGAGACCGTCCATTTGAAAAATAAACTCTTTAAAACCACATTATTAAGCTAATTAAAAACTGGAAATATGACAATGTATTTACAACTTTATGTTACGAAATTTTTATATTATTAAAATTAGATAGAGTCAAATTTACATTATATAATGAATAATATTCTACAATTTAAAAAATTAATTTCACATGACAAGTGCGTCGGTGTGGAAGGCGGGGCCCAGGGCCTTGCTACAGCGCGCCCCGAGCCGCCGCGCCGGTATAGTCCACTCGCTGAACTCATTTTCTGTGTCGCGACATTGGCGGGGTCCTCGAACAGCCCGCGCAGTCTGTGCTCTCACGGCCGTCGAAGGGTCGCGTGCAGCTCCCCCAGGGACACGCAGACAACTAGCTGTCACTGGCCGAGTGAATGTGCTCGGAGCCAACGACCGTGCATCTGAAAGACTGCAAACTCAACGTCGTTTTGAATCTGTACCCGCGCACGATCACCATCTACACTGCCATCTGTGATTAAAGCAATAAAGCTACGTGCGTGACGATAGAATGGATTGAAATATCGACTGTCAATGTTTTTTTTTTCTTTCTCTATTAAACTCGAACGGAGGCACTAGGTAACTGTCAGTCTCAAATAGCAGATAATTTATTTATAATAATAAACACCTGTAGACTTGTTAATTGCCAGGATTTTCGGTACAATTTAAGATCGTTGAAAGTTTTTTTCTTCTTTTTGTTATAAAAACAGTTCTTCTTTACATTGAGGACTGTATTACACCCGCCAATTTCATTTTATTTAGTTATTATAGAAGCTATCAGGGTGGTAACACATTATCGTAAAAAAACAGCATTTAACGAACTATAATATTAATTAATAGTTAATGTTTTACTACTATTTTTTTATTTATTTAATTCATACATTTAATTCCGACACAAACATTTTAACTGGTATTTAATTGTATTAGCGCTCTCTATGAATTTATGAAAGAATTAGCTAGCTATAGTAGCGCTATCTATTTTTCTCGATTCTAAACACTACTTGGATACATATCAGGCTATTTGAGTTGCCACCCGCTGCTTGACCATCTTTGTCCTTTTGTCGTCATGTTTAAAGTTAGGTAATTAATCTTGATATTTAGCCTAATACTTCTTTAGATTGCAAAAACTTGTTTCGATTATGAATACACTGTTTTCATACAACTGTACATAGTATAAATTAATTATTCCACGACAACAATTTTTCAAAAGACGAAAGAAAATGTGTGCCGGGATCGCCCATTTTAATACAAAGGAATTGGAATGTCGCAGGCGTTCTACAGGACAAACCGCTATGATCGATGCAGTCAGCGTTGGCCATGTTTCCTATATTGCTCTACTACAATATTTGGCGATAGTTACCTACTGCTCCGTTCGAGCTTAAAAAAAACCCGTTGACAATCGATTTTTTTTCAATACATTGTCACGCACTTTTGATCTCGTTACTTCATTTGTAGATCCATAGATGACACAGTGTGGTGTTCGTATGCGGGTATAGTAAAACAACGTTGAGTTTCCAGTCTTTCAGATGTATGGTCGCTGACTCAAGCACGGATCTGCAAGCTAACATTCTTGTGACGTGATGGGTAGGTCGGAAAGGCCACAGGAGCAAAATGAAAAACAACTGAATGAATTTGTGTGCTAACCTTACCTAACGTAACCTTTGTGGCAGTCCTGCAATGACATTTTTCGGCGTTAATGTATTTCGGCGTTGCGTTAATTCGGCGTTGTGATACACAGCAGTTTTCTAGCTGTCGGCGTTGTGGTCAATTTTGACATTCGGCGTTATGGTATTCGGAGTTATTGTACGTTCGGCGTTGTGGTATTTCGGCGTTGTGGTGCATCCCCACCGGGTAGCACCTAACCTCGCTACAGGACAACTGGCCGATGCACTGGCGCGGTAAAGTGGTGTCGGTGAGTGTGTGCGGGGTGTCGCAGGCTGCTGTCGACGCGAGTGACGCTGGTGGCGGTGGCCGCCGCGCTCGTCGTGGCCGCCGCCGGAGCCGTGCTGCTGGCCGCCCACCTCGTGCCCGCGGTCTCCAGGTCAGTGCCGGGACCCGAGTAGTTTCCCGCCCGCCCGCTAGATGGCAGCTTTCATCATGTATCTATATTACTCGCACAGCTGCATTGATCGTGAGAAGTAATGCATAGAGTCCCGGAAATTTCGCGGATTCCTCTGGCCTCAGGATAGAATTCAAAGTTATAGGTGTGCTCGACCCATGTTTACTTTCCCATTCGTTGATTTCTTAGCGAGAACATTTTTATCCCTTGTTATTTGGCACTACCTGATTCGCTTACTTCTCTCCTAGCTGGACATCGTTGGCTCACGGTCGTAGAGGGACGTGTCCAGATAACTGCGGGCCAATCATGAACACAGTGCGGCAGTGTGGAGGTTTGCATTCTAGCTTGCGACTAAATTAATCCGCAAAATTTCCGTGGCTCTAGTAATGCATCACGTAGAGACATTCAAAATACGCGGATTCATTTCGCGATAGGCTAGCACCAAAACAACTATACCTTCGTACCGCTTCTGCGATTGGCCCACATTTTATCCGGGGAACTGTGAGCCAATGGGAAACACTAAACCAATAAAGTGCCGAATTATGGACAGCCTAGTTGAGACGTCTCACGCGTCAGTAGCCAATGAACAGGTGTCATTTCCGCGAGTATTTAAAGGACTGTGGAGTCTATCCTAGAGGTAAATGAATCCGCGAATTTTGCAGGTCTCTATGCATCAGCTACTATCTGGCAAACAAACCAGTGAAAATTTATTTTGGTATCCACATATTTTGCAGTATGGCATTCCAATTTTTTTTTGCATCTTCTCATTTATATAGAACATGCTCTTTTATTTATTAGAAAACAACAATAAGAGTTTTTCGCACAGTTTAAATGATTAGTCGCCAAGTAGTTAAATTGACACGATAAACCTAGTAATAGTAGTTATGGGCCCACCCGACAGATAGCGTCACATGTCGCTCCTAACATGGTTTCAGTGTTTCCGCTGTAAGAGTCGCACTTCTGTATCTCCCTCCTTGTTCTGTGGTGCGCACCACGTCACAGTCTTGTGTCCTGTTTGTCTCTGGAGAGGCCTTGCGTCTCGCCGACTGGAGATCTCTGCTGACGGCAGCACCTCGGTATGTAGAGGACTGTTGTGGAGTCCGTCCTAAGTATTTTCATAAGGCCACCAAGTTTTTGATTCCCTGGATATACAACAATAATAAAACTCTAACACTGACTGACTGACAGCGCACAGCTTAAACCGGTGGGTCTAGAAGCAAGAAATTTTGCACAGGAGTTCCTTATATAACGTAGATGAACATTAAAAAAGAATTTTTGAAAATTCCCTTCATCCTCTAAGGATATTAAATAGGGGATAAAAGTTTGGGAAATCCATCGGGAACATGGCTAGTACAACAATAAAATTGTCATCCAAATGTATGTTTTTTTTACTTCCGGAAATAACTGTGTCCGGTTAAACCATAACTCTACCAGAAGAGAAACGGAAAGGTGGATACGTTGATGCCGGTCTACTCGGTCGTTCATTGGCTGCGAGACTGGCCATTCGTTGCGTAAGAACTCGCATTGGCAAGGGGGGGGGGGGGGGGGGGTTTGTCGTCATCTGGCCAGTTCAGCCACTTGTGCTGGCGTGTGCGGCGGGAGTTAGAGGCAAACAGGACAGGTTCTCTTCGGAATGCGTGGGTATTCTGGATGTCTACCAACCACAGGAGCAAGAAGAAACAATTGTGTTTTAAATACAGCTTGCTACCAAATATAACTGTCTAGCAATACCTAGTTGTGTTAGTTGAGTTTACTCAAAAAAATTTTTCAATGTTTTGTTAATATAAAAATATTTTTATTGTTGATTAATGTTAAAAGTGAGTGAACTCAAAACCCGTAAACTTACGAAGATAACCTTAAACTTACGAAGATCCGTGGATAATTTATAACCAGCATTCTTCGTAAAATTTAGGTAACATTTTCTAACAGTGTGTAACTTAACGTCTCGTCGACAACGAACTCATCAGAGACGATGAAAAGTGATGAGATAAGACTGGGCCATTGACGAAATGCTCGAGTGGGAGAAACTGTACTACCCCGAAAAAACCCGCCAGCTCACGGTAGCATCCACCACCTTCTCGCATTTGCCAAAAATTCAAGTTCGACTACACCGAGAATCGAACGCTTGGTGGGAGGCGATAGAAAAAAAACCCCGCAAATTTACGAGAAAAAAATAACTGGAGGTCAAGGCATATGGTTGGTGTTCATATGCGAAATGATGAGCTATGAAGATGTTATTGCGCACAGAGAAAAATATGTTCTGTACTTTTACAAAAAATTCCTTGTAAACCAGATGCCAACTGGTCGCAGAATACTAGCTCTTGACCACCTGACAATGTGGATTTTTTATTTTGCGTCCGTTGTTTTCTGGATAGACAATGACGATCAAGGTCAGGAACCGTTCGCATGACGAACTATTGCGTAATGTCACGCCGTTCAGTCAAAAGTAAAAGTCACGCAGGAGAAAAAGATAAAAAGATTGGAACCATGTTGGTTTCAACGGTTCTTAGGCCATAACTATTTCTACCATTAAATTTTCAAAATTCGGTTTCGTTAAAGCATAGTATATACTTAAATGTGATTCCTGAAGTTAAAGATTACTGCTTGCTACAAATAGTTTCCCTGTAAAGTCACTATCGTTTAGTATTTTATTCATTTTTGGGAATGGCTTCAAATGACTCTGACAACTGAAACTAGGACATTGTCTTTGAACATCTTTTGATGTGTGCTTTTTCCCTTAACGAAGACAAATTTCCAAATAAAACGATTAAAAATTGTCATGACATAAAAATTGTTGAAACCAATATAGCGTTTTTCGGTTCTTATACCTCCCCCTTAAATGCATACACCCATGGGCGTGATCCAGGAGAGAGGGGCAGGGAGGGAACCCCCCCCCACCCTTCTGAAATTAAGAATCTCCTCCTTATGCTTCTAAAAATCGCGAATGTGAAAGGGGGTTGACAATCGTAATCGTCAAAACTATGTTTTATGAAAAACAGTTTTCTGCTTATTGCATGTATATAGGCAAAAATATAGGCAGTGTACAACATACGAGCACCCTCTTCAGAGATGACTTGTCGGTTAAAATCCACACCCGAACCCCCCCCCCCCCCCCCCCGCGCATTTATACGGGCCCCCTTGCGAGTATATTATAGAGATCACAGGACAGAATCTAGTCTACCACAAATGCGAAACTATGAACAATTCTTTGCGCGTTTATTTATCCTACCACACATATACCTTCATAAAGCATTCAAGAAGATTACGAATAGCTATTTGAGCATGGATTAAGGAAAATGTTTCCCATGCTGACAAACTAACTGCGTAATAGATGTTGCTTTTTTTACGAGTAAAATATTAGGATGGTTATCAATCTTTCCAGTGTACTTGGCAGAGAAACTTAAACAAAAAAAGTTAACAACTTACACTAAATCAGAATTTGCAGCAAACTTTAGCTGCAAGCCAGGGTATTGCCACAAACTGGGAATAAGTTCTAAACAGATTTTAAGAATGTTTGTCAAAAACAATTGCAGGTTGGTAGAGTGGGGTTTAAGGTGTATACATATACATATGGCTCAGTTCCTTGAGGCCAAACTTTGGAAATCAATTGTACATTTCAAAAGCAACGAAAATGCATTTTAGTAACTTAAAATCGTTTGTTCAGGAGATATTTCACATTTTATGTGTTTCCACATTTTTACTTCCTTGCTGTATAAAAAGCTAAAAAGTTCAGATTTACTTAGGCTACAACAAATTCTGCAACAGGATTTGAGATAGCGTTAGTTCGATTTTCCCGTCAGACAATCTTATCTGTAACCTTCATAATCACTTAATAGGTTGGCCAACGTCAGTTAAAACATTTAAAGGTTTAAAACACTAAAAGTGTGAAATATTTTGTGCCGTTATTTGGTTAAAGAAACGGTACATTGCCGTTATTTGGTTAAAGAAACGGTACATACAACTCATCAAAACTGAACGTCTGAATAATGTTTGAGTGTGTGAAGTTCTATAACAACCACGAATTTTAACACTGTGGCAAATTTATTTCTTTGAAATAACTGGGGTATAACACCTTTTTTTTCCCACATATTTTTGTGACGTGTTACTACCCCCAATTATTCCGATGAAATAAGTTTGCTACAGCGACAAAATTCGCGGAAGTTGTAGAAATTCGTTCTATTAAGCATAATCCGGACTCTTGGTGTTTTATCATAAATTCTTTCTCTATTATTTACAATACAAAACGTTGTCCAGCCCTAACGTCTAAGACACATACCAACCATCCTTGGGGATCACTTTAGACCATTAGTCGTATATGTGGTTCCAACTTATTTTATCTATGAACCTGCAGACGAATTTTATCGGTAGAATTCAGTCTCATTCCGTATTAAAGTATTATCCCACCACAAAACTCTGAGTAACGATCTACTGGTTACCGATGTTTGCTACATTATGCGTATAAAAGAAAACTGCATAAAGTCTAATTCCGCGCCCTGTTTCAAATTCAATGTATTCTTTTAAGCTCTTTCGCAAAAGTGCATCGTTAGCTGAAGAATTGATAAATATTTCGTACTACGAGGTTGCAAGGAGTCTAAGGCACCCGTTGAAAAATTATGTGAATACAAAAAAAAACACTTTAACTTAATATACACGATTTTTTGTGGAAACGAAGATATTATATATATATATATAATCATACATATGTGTGCATATAGATGTCTGTATATACATATGAAATTATAAAAAAATATTTGAAATATATATTAATACGTATTAAGTGCATCTGTTCTATTTACCGATGATTTTAAAAGCAAGAAATTAAGAGACCACAAAATAAAAAAAAAATAATATAAAAATTTAAAACGGCGTAACTACAATAAACGCAAATCTGCCAAAAACATATATTATATATATATATATATAAAAACAATTTATTTTTTAATACAATTATAAACTCAAGATATAAGCACATCTAAAAAATAAACACATAGATGTTCGAAAGGGCATGAGTACAAAATTCGAAAAATCATTTAAAGATTCCCAGTGACGCAAATGGATTTTTTTCCAAAAAGGGAAATTTTTTTTACAGTTTTTCTTTTAAGGCTAAACTTTCTGATATATAAGCTTTTATAGTCATTATAAGTGTAGCCGTGAGGCTACTGATTACTCTGGAGGGGCAGGTAGGCCACGCTAGATTAAACAACAAGTAAATTACATTTATCTACAGCCATTAACTCAAGTCTTCTCGTGATAAAATAACGGCATCCGGGTTAACGGAACTCCTGGAGGGTGCGCTGCTTTCTTACCCCAGGGGTGTGCACACACGCCGACAGGACAGCTCCTGCTGATAGCCGCGTGGTGGGCGCAGCGCAGCAGATGTGTTGGCGATGTGCCGCCACAGTAAGCATAGTTTATTCGTAAGGCACTACTTTAATTTAATTATTAAAGCGTGTTGCACTGACGTAGCTGAATTTTAAATGTTACTCTATTATTACACTTCCACTTTCTATTTTATACACATCTCTATGGAGTAGGCTAATATTTGTGCTTCGTGATACGCTTGTCTCCAGAATATACATATCTCCTTAGCGTTACAGAGTAAGTAAGTCAGTGATGAGCGTAACAATATGTAGAATTAATATAAACACGTGTATAAAATTAATTATTTAAAGTAGTAAAATAATCAACACGATTTTACATTAATAATGAAAATAAAAATATATTCTAAATATTTATTTTAATTTACTGTGTATGATAAGTCAGTTACTGCTACGCTACTTAAGCCACTGTCCTTTTTTGTGGGTACGCCATTCCATGCTTTATGGCTTTTATGCTCCGAATAAAATATAATAAAAAACTAGCTTTAATACTGCATGCAAATAATAAATAGAAATAATAAAAAGGACTGGGGTGATATATTATAAACTAGTCGACCCGTGCGGAATTCCGCAGTGCGCACCAAATCGTTTTGTGTGGCATTCCATTCTTTAAAAATTTGTGAGAAATAACATTTTGAAGAAGAATAGAAAAAAGTAAACAGGTGTTGGTACAAAAGAGGACATGTAATTGAACACATCAGTACAAATAGCTGTTACACTTTTTTTTACAGAAGTATTATATTCAAACATACCAATAATATACGCGTGTAAAAAATCTCTTTAAATACAATGTTGGAAGTGATGATGTGATCATCGTTCACTTTTAGGTTGTACGTATCTTCAATACTAACTGATGCTATGAGAAGTAAATGTAAGAGGTTATGTGTGTAGGTTATGTTTGTGATACAAAATAGCAACAGTAATTTCCAAAGTACTTACTTATAAGAAAGGTCTGACGTGCTAGAAGTTTTGGTTAAGTGGTTTTTTGGTGGAATTTTTTGGTTAAGTTGAAGGATCCTCTAAGATTTATTTATCATAAGTTCTGTTTATTATGACGGGAGTGCAATTTAAAAAAATAAATATGTAAACGCTGATGTTTCAAGTGGATATCCGATTCGATATCTATCGAAAAATCGACGCATCCATTAAATGACCTCTTCATAGATAATTTTAAATATCAAATATAAGAGAAGCTGTTAATTTTTAGACCGTGGGTCTATTTTTTGTCATTAGCCGGCACGATAAGCTTTAAAATGAGGGGTAAATCATGAAATTTGATAAAGGAATAAGGAAGATCTCGCGGGCCGACAGAAAAACAGGCTAGAGAAATAATATATAAGATACGGTTGATAAAGTTTAAAACTAATAAAATTAAAAAATTAATTAAATACACAGTAGTAAATATTAATATAAATCCGTGTATAAAATAATTATTATATTTAGTTAAATGATCACGATAAATTTTAATTCTTTAATGAAATCATTAAACACATTGAATTTAAATAATAATGTAATAATTTATAATTTGTTATGCAAATACATAATACTTAGGGGAACATAACCTTACTTATATACAGTCGAGAAAAAAAAATATAAACACGATTTCTATCACTAATATTCACAATAAATAAATGTTTTATAATTATATGGACCAGTATTCAACGTCATTCACTAAAATAGGTACATAATTTAAAAACACATATTTTGTTAGTTGTATGTAGCTTATTTTCATCATCAGTTATTCGTTGCATACTGCGCGCGCATCATATAAATTCACTATTATTATTTTTTCATAACGTGCCTAAATAATTATAACCTCACTTATGTTTAATTTGTATGTAGCCTGTTTCATCTTGTCAATTTTTTTGCATGCTGCACGCCAATCATAAAAATTAACTCTCATCATTTTTCCATAACGCGCCCAAAAAAGGGTAGCTTAAAAATTTTTTTTATTAAATTTGAATTTAATATTTAATTCCTTACGTAATTTTAGCTGTAAGGCACCTAAGGTACCCGTTGAAAAATGATGAATATATATCAAACACTTTATTTTAATATACACCAAATATTTATTTAAAATTAAATTTATTTTAATATTCAGCAATATTCTGAATTCTATCGGTTTCGTCAAAATATGATGCTATGCCCCTGTGAATATCGTGGGCGTACAAGGAAAACCCACTAAGTCCAGTTAGATAAAAAAAAAAAGAGATATTCATATGACAAAGTCCAGTTTAATGTGTTTCATGACAAGGAAAATCATTTAATTCGTGATACATGTTATTCCTGTGATTATAAATGACTGAATTATTACCAAGTCCATGGAATTCCTTCTGCTGACATAGAAAATACATCAAGTGCAGTTAGTTTGTTGTTGTGGCTGACAAACAGATTTTTTCTGGCAGTGAAAAAACACTACGTGCACTTGGTGGATTTTCGCGGTCAAACAATGACTTCATTCGATAGAGAAAGCATGTCAAGTACAACAGCATAAAAACTTTGTGTTTAAGAATGGCAACCTTGGCGAAAATATAATTTTATCTTCAGATGTTGGTGGCACATGTCATCTGTTATTGTTAGAATAGGAAGGATAGAGATAGTGTAAACTGTTTATATACTTCATGATGATAAGTAATTCTAATTACATTTGTGATACAGGATTATTAATATGACGTCGAGAGCAGAGAAGTTAGTATTGTTAGCACGTGAAGCGACAACTGTGAAACCAGAATTACAAACACCAGATAACAATTTAAGATTTTATTACAACTTAACATTCAAATTATCTAATGTTTATATTAACTCACAATTTTTGCACAAACTGTAGGTTATTTTTTTCGAAAAACAAGTATAACTCAATACTGATTTTTACAAAACAAATTATATGGCTAAAGAATGATCCTTTGAAATATTTTAAGCTTGTTTATCGTATTTGGTTTTGTTTATTTATTTTGCTTGGTTTTATGGTGAACAGTGTAATTACACGTAAAACTTTATTAGCAGTGTATGTTAATCGGATAACCATTAGCATTGATTTGCAGTTACTATTGCATGAGTAACTGTCCCGCATTAATTATTTGTTTTGTTTTCAGTTACAAAGAGATTACGGAGAATTGAAAAGTTTATTCCATCTACTGCCAATGAACATGTATACAATCATAGTCAATGTCACACAGCGATCCTGTCGTCCAGCTCAGAATCCGACGAAAATACTTCTACGCCTTTGGTGGAACTTCAAAACCTGGCTTTACCTGGTTAGAACATGTTTCAGTACCGTATATATTTTACAATATTTTCCATCCCGTATGAATATAAAAATCAATTTTTCTCATAATTTCATTATATGGACTTAAAGAGTTTTCCTTGTACGCCCACGATATTATCTTTGCGCCACGGACTCGGCAGCAATGCTAGGGGGAGCAGGTTAGCAAAGAGCAATGAAAATGTTACACTGTAAGCGCATGAAAACAGAATTGCGCCTCGGACTCGGACGCAATGCTAGGAGGTACAGATTAGCAAAGAGCAATAAAAATTATATAGCCTACAGCTTTATACGATCATTAAGTCAGTGATGAGCGTAACTATATATATAGAACTACATACGTACTAGGTTGTAAAGCGCATAAATGATGAATATAACACTTTAATCTGTGCTATTAACCGATAAGTTTCGGAGCTATAAATTAAGCAACCACAATAGAATAATATAATATAAAAATTAAAAATGGCGTAACTATAAAAAAACAAATCTGCCAAAAAAAACCTTTTGGGCATTCAATCATATATATTTTTATACATAAAAAAACAAAACCTATGAACTTTTTTTTTTAAAATAAAATTATAAACTTCAAAAATACAAGCATATTTGAAATAAAAGAATAAAAGCCAGGATTTCCTAAAAGGCAGGAAAGCGAGGCAAGGCAAGGCGCTTATCTCTGCGCGGTATAAAGGCACCCGCGCGCGGCGACTCGCGCCAGTCTCGCTCCCGCGGTCGCCCCGACTGGCACCTCGGCGATATGGCGCCCGTGTTCCGCGCGCTGTCGCTGCTGCTGGCGTGCGGCGTGCTCCAGTGAGTCCATTCAGGCCATTCTTGGAGGGCTCAGATCCCGGGCACTCCACCGAGTCATCGTCACAGCCACGCGGACCCGTGGCCGAGCACCGGCCGTGGGCGTCGAACCGCCGAGAGCCTCTAACCTCCAGTCCTGAATCTAAAAAAGCTAGGTTTAGATGGTTTTGTCTCAGAGGATAGCAAGGCTGCTTAACATCATATTTAAATTTATTTTTGAGGTCTCAGCCGTGGGGCACGATCCTATAGTTCGGAAGAGCGAGAAAAAGGATTGGAGAGGTGGAGGGATTATTTTTGAATTTACTGGGTATTGATTTGATGCGTAAATGTTTTTTTGGACGACATTATAAACTTTTTAATGCGTTTGAGATTATTTAATTATTTAATGAATTTAGAGTTATCCACGCAGGGAGGCAGGTGCGCGGTGTGGTGACAGTGGAAATGTACCTGAAATAAACCACGAAACACGATGTTAAGAAGTTTTCACGCACAGCTGGAAATCTTTTCGCGAAAAAGTGCTTGTCCCCTAGCGCTTAGTCCCTCGAGATGATCATTTACAGTGAAAATGTTTTGCGGCGGGATATACTGCCATCCACTGTACCCTCTTCTTACTCTTGTGGTTGGAGAATTTTTTTTTTTACTTGAGTAACGTCTCGGCTCTATGTCAGTTCCCCGACCTCGTCATAACCCCGACCGTTTCCCCTGCACTGCTTCGACCTCCCTCCACGATACCTCCTGGCAGCCCTTGGTCCGCCCCGCAGAAACATCACTGTTCCCATTGGCAGTGGCCAAATACTCTCCCATTGGCTGAGGGGTGGTGGTGGACCCGAAGGGGGGGGGGGCCCAAGGGGTGGGTGGGACCCGCACGGTGGTTGGGACTCGAATGCGGAGTGCTCGGGCGAACTGGGTATTAGGCGCTTATAACTGTGTGGGAGGTGAAGGAAACTTCCTGCGGCATTACAAATGCATTCATATGGTCTTTTATCATTGGTCTTTTATTTGAAATATTTACTGCATTCCACTTAAATTATAATGCTGTATGAAACATAATATCTGCGTAATTCGCATTTTTTTGTATCAAATACTAGTGTTCTCTCACCATTCAATTATATATGTGCTTACGTGCTTGATTTTTCATGAAAATTATTATTTTTTAAGTGCCGCAACTATTGGTGAAAACTAACGGGTAAATAAGTTACGAGATAATACAGTAACATACATACTTAAAAGTGTTCAGGTTATTTATTCCCCGCAATTTTTTTTGCGTGAAATTGTTTTGGTTATATTTTGTAACAATTAAATACAAATCATTCTTTTACTTGTCAACAAGCTCTATTTGTATCATATCAATATCTTCTAAATCCAAATAAACATCTCTAATATGATCAAAAATTCTAATGAAGGCAACTATTTTGTTTACTGCATGAATTAGTTTCATAAAAATTGTAAATCTACTCTGTGGTTGATCATTCTATTTAGGAAAAGAGCTTAACACGTTTTGGAAATGTATTAGCTAAAATAATTAAACTTTGTATTAGTGTTTATGAAATATTTTTTTCAAATTTATCAGTTTTCAAATTTATTTCGTGTATGATCACGACGATAAAAATTATTTAAAGTAAAGCGCTAAGATTTAAATACATGATTCCTTTTTAAAGTTTTCTCTGTTTGCTCTACTATTAAGAAATTTTTAACAAATTCCCCTAAAGATTTGAAACCACAAATTTAGAAGTATTACACAACACTCAGAACTGGACAATTAATAAGCTGCTGTATTGACAATGAAAATTATGTTTGTGACATCGATTCTTTCCAACTGAACAAAACTGAACCATTAAAATATAAAGTCATAGTTACAAAAAGAAAAAAAAAACTGTTTGCATTATTTTAACATTTAATGAAATATATGTTTATTTTAAGTAATGATTGGCGTCTTTTTGTGGTAGGCCTACGTGTTTTTTTTTTGTTGCCTTGTTAGGTAGATCTCAAAGAAATACTACCTATTGTAGCCGTTAGCATGGTGCGACTTCCGGAAAATTTTTGTAATGCTTTTCGTTTTAGGGTCCATAGACCCCAAAACAATAGTCATCTCAAAAGTTTATATAGCCTTTATATTTATATATATATATATCTACTATATATATATACAATTCAAACTTTTATAGTCACGATAGACTAACTGTCGTAATTTTGCACAAATAACTTTCAAACTGATAAATGAAATCTCGGTCGAGTTCGTTAATGGGCGATATCCGACCAAATGGGCAGAGATGGCTAAGGTTTTAAGAAATACAGAAAAATCGAAATAACTCCCAAAATATGATTAGTATCACATCCGTTTGAACGTTTAATAAATGTTATGAGTAATACCAAAAAATTTTATCTTAGATAACTTTTTGTACAACCAATCATAACTGCAAGAAGTGAAAAAATCTGGGTTGTCAAAATAAATCATAACTCCTACAGTAGGAATAATATCAATTCCATTCAAATTGTGTATAAATCCTTTAATTTTTATCTAAAACTTTTGTCAAAAACAATTATTGATGAGACGAACCATTGGTAAAAGGTGTGGAAAAAACAGGGTTTGAATATTTAAAGATAATAATAATTTCCGTACTATGTACGTTATTGATTCCTAATCTTTTTTATTGAAAGAGTATTAATTTTATTTACAATTTTTGTCTGAAATAATTTTTTATACGACGAACCATTATTGCAAGGGGTGGAAAAAATTGGGGGGTTGAAAAACCAAAAATTCCATATCTTCCTCAGTAGGCACACTATCAATTCCGTTAGAATTGTGTATAAATCCTTATATTTTATCTAAAACCTTTGGTCGAAAATAATTTTTTTATAAGATGAACTCGGTGCAATGGGATAAAAAATGTTGTGCGATTAAAAACAAATTAATAATTTCTGTACTATAATCACTATTCAAACTGTTCTTATTCATTTAAATATAGTAAATATTAGATACAAGATACCTCTAAAAAATTTTTAATTAATAAACCATTGTTAAAATTTAAAATGTCTCTAAGCGGATATTGATGATTTTTCTGGTAATGTTGTTTAAATGAATATAAGTCACTTTTCTTCCAGCATAAAGAAATATAAACGTCGAAATCTACCTGCTCTTGTAGGCTGCGCCGAAAGGGATTTTTTTCATGTGTTATGTGTCAACCTTGTTCAAACAACTAGGCTTGTATATATATATATAGATATATAAATCACAGCCAATGAAGCAAATTGTCACAGTTTAAAAAAACTGGATAGTTTTATAAGTCACTATAGGCAAAACAAATGGTTGTTTTCACTTGCAGGTCATGACATATCTTTTAACCCACCTGATTGTTATTGATGAGTTTTTCCGTCTCGTATGACCTCATTTTGACGAAACGTTACCCACCCAGATTAAACATTTAGTTGGCCTATATAAAAATAGAAGTTCAACGAAATTTGTTTTTTAGTAATTGGAATATTAATTTTATTAAAACTGTAATCGGTAAGTCACAATATTCGCATTTTAAATCATATATAAAGAGGATATGGACATTAAAAGGGATTAAAAATAGAAACGGTAAAAAACCCAATGAAATGTGATGGGTGTGAAAGAGGTCTGAAAGGATAATCCAATTAATTGAATACAGTTTTATGTAGATATTGAATAAAGACTAGCTATTGTAGCCGTTATCACTGTACTTCTTTCGAAAAATGTTTATGTAGTTTTTCTTTTATTTGTCCGTCGACTGTTGTTGCCACCATATAAATTAATTGTTTACCCAAGTCATTGCTTATAATTTACTCAAATACAATAAAATATTTCAAACCCCATATACTTTCACAACGAGCCTTCGGCAAAATTTTCATGGAAAGTATTAATGAATATAAAATTTTTTTTCGAAACGACGGCACTTTTATTAGCGAAATGTACTGCAAACTTAGTTTTTTTTTTGGTTCTTCAAACGTCATACTTCTACGCCAAAAAGAAAATAAAATCACTACCTACAGTATTATTACTAAATAATGTGGAGAGAATCTTCTGGATCTCAGAGAAAAAAATTAAGAATGAAAACCAGCAATTTGAGTTACAAATTTTATTATTTAATTTTTTTCTTATTTCGTCTTTTAAGCGTGGGAAAAAGGGTTCGGTTATGTTTAATCATAAAACGTTATCTATATATATAAAAATGAAACCCGTTTTCCTTGGTCACGGCATCACGCGTGAACGGCTGGATCGATTTCACTAATTTTTTTTTTGTTGTGTTTGCTATGGTCAGGAGAAGGTTCTTATGAAAGAAAAAATTAAGAAAATTGTGCGGAAAATTAGAAAATTTAAGAATAATAAATTCCTATTTCCCTTGGCCACGCCATCACGCGTAAATGACTGAACCGATTTCACTAATTCTTTTTTTTGTTGTGTTTGTTATTGTCACGAGAAGGTTCTTATGAAAGAAAAAATTTAACGGAAAATTAGAAAATTTAAGAATACTGAACCACCATACATAAAATTATTTCCAAACTAACCCTACACTTTGTACAATATAAATATTTTTAAAGTAACCTTATGACGTTTGACATAGAATTGACAGAATGTTTGCTGCAAATATCTTCAAAGAGGATGTAAAGAAACTGTATCGTTTAGGAAATATTTATCAGCATTAGTGTTTTACTACATATTGTACCGGTACATTCGGTACAGAGCTGCTGGCGCAGGCTATTCTGGCTGTGTACATTCTGCCTAGGCCATTGTCATGCCATAATTCGTTATTACTGTGTTGCAGTTTAAAAATAGAAAAACAAATCAATACATTATGTAAACATTTTCTATGTTTGTTTTTGTGTGATATACTTACTTATAAAGAAGAATACAACCGTTTTCTTTAATTTACAGTTGAATTTTCATTTTTGAACTTTTTTAATGTAAATTTATGTCGTTTGACATATAATTGTTTTAAAGACTAAGAAGATTTTTGTTTGCTAATAAGTGTTTGTTAATCATGGTAAGTTCACAGCTTCATATTGATTTTTAGAACTTTTTGGTGACTACACAATACTATAATTTGGTATACATGGTTATACAGAAAATGTATGAGAGCTTTTTATTTTCAGTTGGATTTTCGTTTTTAACAATCCCACCAACCAGACGTACAAGCTTAGGCCGCAGAACTCGAAATACGGCAAGTCAAAGAAATATACGAGCAAATCAAAGTGATGAGCAACGCGAAGCGCGAAATGAACTTGAACGGAATCGATATCAAGATAGGAATGTTGTGTTTAATCCCCACAGAGCTGCATTCAGTTATAATGTGGCAATTGATTACAGTTCAGAGCAAATTGTTGCTATTGGACTAATGAATATTGTGTGCCCACATTGCAAGGCATTGAAATTTAAAAATGAAGCCCCTGGATTGTGTTGCGCCAGCGGCCAAGTCAAATTCACGCCATTTGTACCGCCTCCAGAGCCACTACATTCATTGGTTTCTGGAATTGGCCAAGATTCTTATCATTTTTTGTCTCATATCCAGCAGTACAATAATTGCTTTCAAATGAAATCATTTGGAGCAACAAAAGTTATTCGAGACAATTTTATGCCTACTTTCAAAGTAAGTAAGTATAATGGTAAACAATTTTTTTAGTTTTACAACCATGTAGCTGGTGCAAAATATGTTGAGCCAGTGATGTGTTTATTTTGTAAGCAATAAGTCAAATACTTAATAATAGTCTATAATCAAATGACTTAATCAGCAACATTTTATAACATGTTGTATTTCATAGTGGCATGAGCAAGGTGTTCCAATACTTGGTAAAGACTATTACCTAAAGCTGCCATTGAAGGCTGCTCAATGTCGAGGTTTAAAGTAGTTTTAATTTGAAAAAATGATGTAAAGTATTGTGGCAATATTTTTCCAGCCACATGGTGTTACAATTTGCTATACAATAACCTATATACATATTTATATTTTTGCAGATTCAGGGTCAAATATATCATCGAACAGGTTCCTTATTGCCAATGCCTGATGAAGACTATAAATTTTTGCAAATATATTTTATGGACAATTCAGCTAGAGAAGTCGATCAGCGTTGCGCACACAACAACTCAGTGAAAAGATCCATTGTGGAACAACTTCAAACATTTTTCCATCAACACAATGAATTAGTTGCATTATTCACAACTGCATTAGACCGCATGCCATCAGATAATCACAAAATTGTCATCAGAGCCGATAAGGTGCCTGCAGGACAACATGCTGGACGTTTTAATGCGCCAACAATTGATGAAGTGGCTATTGTTGTCGTGGGTGAAAATTTAGAAAACCGAGACATTGTTTTACATCGGCGGAACAATCAGCTTCAGCGTGTGTCTGAAACACATCGATCATATGATGCCTTACAATATCCTATCTTATTTTGGCAAGGTGAAGACGGCTATCATATTTCAATGAAGATGATAAATCCAGTTACAGGTAAATTGTTAACAATATGTTTACTACATTAAAATATATGTTTACTAACTTAAAATTTTGTTAATTAACACAAAAAATTGTTTACAGGTGCTGACACGAACAAAAAAGTTAGTTCAATGAATTATTATTCATACAGAATGATGGTTCGGGAAAATGAGGACAATCACATCTTAAAATGTCGGCGTCTATTTCACCAATACGCTGTGGATATGTATGTGAAAGTTGAAACTGAACGATTGACATTTATCAGGTTGAACCAGGCAAAACTCCGTTCCGAGGAATACATTCATCTTCGGGATGCCATTAATGCTGATGGAAATGCACAGAATGTTGGCAGAACAACTATTCTCCCAGCAACATACGTTGGAAGTCCGCGTCATATGTATGAATATGCTCAAGATGCTATGTGCTATGTACGACATTATGGCACACCAGATTTGTTTATCACATTCACATGCAATCCAAAGTGGACAGAAATTCAACAAGAATTATTTACTAGCCAATCACCCATTGATCGCCACGATATCACTGCAAGGGTGTTTAAAATGAAATTAAAATCACTCATGGATTTTATTGTTAAGCATCGCGTGTTCGGCGAGACGCGCTGTTGGATGTACTCAGTTGAGTGGCAAAAACGCGGATTACCACATGCACATATCCTCATTTGGTTGGTTGAGAGGATAAGACCGAATGAAATTGATCATGTTATATCAGCAGAAATTCCCGATTATAATGAAGACCCACTGTTACATGAGGTTATTACAAAAAATATGATACATGGTCCATGTGGAATATTAAATCCCAACTCTCCATGTATGGTTGAAGGAAAATGTTCAAAACGCTACCCAAGACAATTAGTAGCAGAAACTATTACTGGAAATGATGGATATCCACTTTATCGCCGCCGATCCATTGATGACAATGGAAAGTCAACAATAGTCAAATTAAATCGACAGGACATTGAAGTTGATAATCGTTGGGTTGTTCCGTTTTCGCCATTACTCTGCAAGGCATATAAAGCACACATAAACGTCGAATTTTGCCATTCCGTAAAATCTATTAAATACATTTGCAAGTATGTGAACAAAGGTAGTGATATGGCTGTCTTCGGAGTTGCTGCCGAAAATTCAAATGATGAAGTCACTCAATATCAAATGGGTCGCTATGTTAGTAGTAACGAAGGCATGTGGCATATATTTTCGTTTCCTATACATGAACGACACCCTACTGTTGTTCACTTGGCCGTACATTTGGAAAATGGTCAACGGGTGTATTTTACAGATGCAAACGTATTACAACGAGTTGACAGGCCACCATCGACAACATTAACCAGCTTCATTGAAATGTGCCAGAATGATGATTTTGCCTGAACGCTACTTTACTCCGAAATGCCAAGATATTATACCTGGAATCAATCATCAAAAAAATTTCAACGACGTAAACGAGGACAGCCAGTTCCAGGTTATCCACAAGTATTTTCCACCGATGCACTAGGCCGTCTTTATGCTGTCCATCCCAGTCAAGACGAGTGTTTTTATTTGCGTTTACTGTTAGTAAATGTTCGTGGTCCAACATCATTCCAACATCTGCGAACTGTTAATGGTCTATTGTGTGGCACATACAGAGAAGCCTGTCAACATTTGGGATTGTTAGAAAATGACACTCATTGGGACCACACTCTCGAAGATGCTGTGATTTTGTCAAATGCTAAACAAATACGAACATTATTTTCTATAATTTTGTCTACATGCTTCCCATCAACACCGACTGATTTATGGCATAAATACAAAGATCATATGGCGGAAGATATATTGCATCAGATGCGTCTTAGAACATCGAATGCAGATTTACAAATGAACGAAGAAATTCACAATGAAGCATTAATTTTAATTGAGGACATGTGCTTGATGCTTACCAACAAAGTATTAACACAAATAGGAATGATAGCACCCAATCGCGCAATGCACGACACATTTGATCAAGAATTGAGACGCGAAGCTCAATACGATTCTGAAACATTACGAGAAATGGTTGATATAACAGTTCCCCTTTTAAATCAACAACAAAAATATGCCTACGATACGCTCATGAAAGTAGTGAACGATGGAACTGGTGGATTTTATTTTTTAGATGCTCCTGGTGGAACTGGAAAAACGTTTTTGTTATCATTGATTTTGGCCACGATTCGATCGCAAAATGGAATTGCACTAGCCCTAGCTTCATCAGGTATTGCAGCTACGTTGTTGGAAGGCGGTCGAACAGTTCATTCAGCTCTCAAGTTGCCGTTAAACCTTCAAATAAATGAAACTCCAACTTGCAACCTTTCGAGGAATTCTGCCATGGCCAAAGTGCTGCAGCAAACCAGATTGATCATTTGGGATGAATGCACGATGGCACACAAAAAATCTTTGGAGGCATTAGATCGCTCAATGCAAGATTTACGAAATAACAAAAACCGGTTTGGTGGTGCAATGATACTATTGGCAGGTGATTTTCGACAAATATTGCCAGTTGTTCCACGCTCAACGCCAGCTGATGAACTAAATGCATGTTTGAAGTCGTCCATTTTATGGAAATACATTAAAACACTTAAATTGAGTATAAACATGAGAGTCGAATTGCAAGGAGACCAGCCTGGAGAACTTTTTTCCAAACAACTGCTCGATATTGGTAATGGTAATATTGCTGTTGATACATCATCTGGATACATTACATTCCCTACCAATTTTTGTAACTTTTGTGAATCAAAGACCGAACTCATGGAGATGGTTTTCCCAAACATTGCTCAAAATTACGTAAATCACGTTTGGTTAAGCGAACGTGTTATATTGGCTGCAAAAAATGTTGATGTGAACGAAATGAATTTTCTGATTCAAGAGAAAATAGCTGGCGAATTGAAGAATTACAAATCAGTTGATTCCGTTACTAATGAAGATGAAGTTGTGAATTATCCAACAGAATTTTTAAATTTGCTTGAATTACCTGGCTTACCACCTCATAATCTGCAATTAAAAATCGGATCAGTAATTATTATGTTACGGAACATAAACCAGCCACGTCTGTGTAATGGCACCCGGCTTGCGGTGAAGAAATTATTGAACAATGTCATCGAAGCCACAATTTTGAAAGGGAAGTACAAAGGCGAAGATGTTTTAATCCCACGCATCCCTATGATACCGGACGACATGCCATTCAGCTTTAAGCGTTTACAGTTTCCAGTGCGGCTTGCATTTGCAATGTCAATAAATAAATCGCAAGGGCAGTCGCTAAGTGTATGTGGCATCAACCTAGAAAATCCATGTTTTTCACATGGCAAATTATATGTCGCCTGTTCCCGTGTCGGAAAACCATCAACATTATTTATTTACGCGCCAGAACATAAAACTAAAAATATAGTTTATCAAAAAGCATTAGAGTAGAGAGAAGCAGTGAGGGGTACAGAGACTATTACTTGATTTATAGAGCGCGCGTGGTATTGAGCTCATTGTTTACTTAAAAATGCCAAGTTGTTCAATAGCAATTTGTAAAAACATTAGTGGAATTATTGAATCCTATGGAATAAACACTATTTTGACAATATATATTTTGTTTTTTATTTAATTAAATTAGTAATGTCCTTTTCAGTTATAGTGATACCAGGGAATTATGGATTCATTTTTATATGGAGGATATTATAGATTTCAGTTCAAATTGAATAGGTACTCATACCTAAGATAGGTCAGCTATACAAAATAAAGTAGTGCATCATTGCTACGCTAAGGCGGTACGAAGTTCGCCGGGTCAGCTAGTATCTCTATAAAAATAATGCTGGATGTAAGCTTTTTAATAGTATGATTTTATTAATACTCAGAAAATGTGCTATCGAAGACGCGGGTTATTAGCTAGTCCCTGAATAATACCAAAAATAATAATGAGTCTCGCAATGTCGCGCTGGCCGTGAGAGCTTAGAACCGTTGCAGTGTAAACCCTCTGCGAAACTCGGTCCACTCTAGTGAACCAACCTGTTTAGATAGACTCTCAATCAATACACTGTCTTAGAGCTTAAAGAATACGCAAAAATATTTATACCGAAATTTTTCACATTGGGCTCTTCAGTTCGTTGCAAATCTTATTTTTAGCTGTTCGGGTGGTAGAGATTAAATATAAAACTTACTTTATAAATAATTTGAATTAAATCCTATCCTTAATCTTAACACACGAAATATTTTAACATAAATATGTTAAATAGCGTTTTTACATTATTCCGATTGGTTATTGGAAAAATTCTTTTAAAACTGCATAATTGGGAAGCATTTTAAGGGACTGCTTTAAGTCGCTGTTATATAGAACTTAATTGCATGTTTTCGGTGATACGCACAAGGTCTATAACAGTAACTAACGGTATGTTATTAAGCATAGTCAACTGTACCAATGTATAAAATTTCGTATTTGCACAAATTTTTCACAGATATGTCCTTTTTATTTCTTTGTTTCCTGGGCTAATAGCTGTTTTGAGCGGCAGGAAATAGGCGCAGCGCTGGATGGTTTATTTCTTGGATTCCCTGTAAATCTAAACATGACATTAGTGACCATGACCTGTCCGTGTATTTTTGTTCAGATATTCGTTCCCTTGCCGAGAGTTAGGCTAATCCCATCCTTGCCTTCATTGTTCGGCTACTTGGGGCTGCCACTGTCGATTTCTACCTCACCTCGCAGAGCAATTTTTTTTCTCTCTTCAATGACTCATTTGCATTAATTGATGTTGGATGTTCTGATGTGTAACATGTTAGCTCTCAGTATAAGTTACGGCTGTGTTGGCCTGTGGAATGTTTAGAGGCAGGTCATTAATATAGACCAAAATGTTAATAACTTTACTAGTGAAATTATGTATAGCATTTAATGTTGATTTATGTTATTGAAAACCATATTGATTATTGTTCAAAATATTGCAGTCTCTGAAGAAAAGTGATAGTCTATTGTAAAGTACTTTTTAAAAGATTTTGGCAAAAATTGGTAGTAAACTAATAGGCCTATAGTTTGCTGCATCTGTTGTAATTCCTTTTTTATAGACAGGGAGTATTATTTGTTTTTTTCTAACAGTATGGTACAATACCTTCCAGAAAAACTTCATTCATTAGTTTTGATAGTTGCTTAGAAATGTGATGTCCAGAAACTTTTATCATTTTGTTTGATATGCCATAGATATCTGAAGAATTTGAGTTTTTTAATTGTTTTATAAATTTTATTATTTCTTTTGCTGATGTTGGGTATAAGTAAATGATCTTATTGTTAAAGGGACAATGATGTTTCAGACTTTGAATAGATTCTGTTATTTGTCTGTTTTGTGTTGAATTTAGTGTACAGCAATATTAGTGAAAAACATATTGAATTCTGAAGCAATCTGCTCACTGTCCTGTATTACTTTGCCATTTATTTCTAGTTTATTGATTTATTTTGCCAGTTTAGTGTCCCTACCTAGTTCAGAATTGATTATTTTCCATGTTGTGGTCATTTTATTTTCACTTAGATTTATCCTGTTCTGTAAATACATCCTCTTACCCTGTCGTATTACACTCCTATAATTTTTTTTTTTTGTAGTTCTTGTAATACTGCTGAAAATGTGTGGTCTGACTATAGGTTTTACTTAATAAATATAAGCTCTTTAGCTTTTTACTGGATGAAATTATTCCCTTGGTTAGCCATTTTTTGGGTTTTTGGTCAGTTGTAACGTGTTTTAACGGAAATGTGGCATTTATGATGATTGTTAATTTTTCTGTTATGCATTTAAATTTTTGTTCAATGGCTGTCATTTCATCGATATCCATCGAGTTTCCTTATCCAAAATATTTAAGAAAATTGTTTTATTGTGCCTATAAATGCGCCTATATTTTATTTTATTTTTCCTATCAGGTACATGTCATTGATGCACTTTAACTATCTGAGCCATATGATCTGAGAGTCCATAGTCCATTACATTATTTGTAAGGTATTTTGGGTCAAGGTTGGTAATGAAATAGTCTATTACAGAACTGGATTGTTTAGTGATTCTGGTGTGCTTATTAATTATGTTATTTAAGTTATATGAATTAAGGATGTGCACTATTTTCTTTTTGCATTAGTCTCTTTTAAGAAGTCAATGTTTAGGTCACCACAGAGTATTAATGTGTTTTCCATGCTTTGTTTATTATTTTATCGAGTTGTTTAAAAAATGAATCAATGTCTCTGTCAGGTGGCCTATAAATACATAATATAATTCATCTGTCAAATACAAGTTTGATTTGAATATAGATACAACTACCTCCATTTATAGGTTCAGTTCGACAATAATTGGAAATCATAGTGTAATTTGGTATTGAGTAAAACGCAATTTCTTCATTATTTAACCAATGTTTAGTAAAGCATGTAATATTTGGAGTAGTTGCTTCACTTTTTAACAGTGTAGTGTTAAATAACAAATCGAGATCAGTGAGTTTGTTTCTCAGTGACTGCATATTCTGGTGCAATATGAGACGCATAGGTTTGTTAGAAGCATTGTGTTTATCTTGTTTATTGAGAATATTATCTTTAGTTTGTGTACCATATGTATTGCTATTCCTAGATATTAAATTCCGGGACTTTACATTAATACTTCTGTTGACTTGATGTAGGCTACATCAAGCCTACATAAAGTCATGCACTCCAATTGCACAAATCTTTCAAATATATAGTACTTCTGTTATTCGGAAAAAAAAATTACCATTGTCAGTACTTATAGGTAGTGTGAATACATTCTCACCAAAATCAACTTTAAAAGTACTTGTGTTTGAGTTTGAGAACCGAGCTTTACTGTATTTATTATTTATTAGTTCAGTTCCATTCTCTAGTTCCCCTGTACAGTAAAGCTTAAAGGAATAATCTCGGATATGCACTCCCCACCTGACATTGTTTTGGTAGAGCTATGGATTAGAGTAGTCAGTTTCTGTTTACCTTCGCGGCTCAAGTGCAATCCATGCCTGGTAAATAATTTCCTAGCTAATGTACTAGTTTCTATAACTTGAACATTTTTAAACAAATTACAAACATTGTTGATACTCCTATTTATGTCCTTTACTACTACATTAACACACGACCAAGTTGGTTGATCGGGACGGGACGAGAGGGATGGGGGGGTCGTTCTGTAACAATATCACATTTGTTTCACTAAAAAGTTTCTGTTTTTGTTTCAGCACATTAATCACTTTATCACCTTCATTTTTGAAACATCATTGGATCCACCAATGATTACAGCTGAATCGTTATGACCAAGTTTTTCACTTTTTACCAGGACGGTTTGTATACTTGCACCTGGTTTAATCATACCAAATACACATTTTTCAGGCATTACATTACTCAACACGCCAGCTATGCCTCTGCCATGACTGGCAGCAAGGATAACTATGTTACCTGACTTTTTGTGTTTCACTGAATCGCGTTTGATTGTGTGGTCTTGTTTGGTAGCCTCTTCTGCCCTGTTTTTCAGAGCATCAAACTTATTTGATACACGAATGGAAAAATCACACGGTAAAGTTGTCTTGCTGAACTTCCGCTTACGCACCACTTGCGACCACAATCACGGAGAAGGAAGACTCACTGCAGTTTCTTTACCTTTGTCAGACAGATTTAAGCTCAATTTTCAGTACATTTATGACTTCTCGTAGTGAACTCACCTCTTCCAGAAGTTGGATGACAAGGACCACCTGCGTTTTCGTTGCACTATCGTCTGAGACAGTTGCACAAATGTTATGCGTTGTGTTGTACTCCCTCTACAGTGATGCCGTGTAGTTTTCTTCATCATCCATTAATTTGTATTACACAAGTGGCACACGTGGCACAGGCCCACTCATTTTCTGGAATATTTCTTTCCTCTATATTGCTACACTTATTGAAGTGATACCATTTGTCACAGTTTTCACATAGAATACCATTTCTTACTACTTTAGTACATTTCCCGAGTTTGTTATCTCTTAAAACACAGTTTTTTGGCGGTATTAACGAACAACACTTCCGAGTCGGATGCAGTGACATCATGTTTGGATTGACCCCTAAGGAAGTGAGACAACTTGCGTACCTTTGTGATAAAACATATGGACTAAAAATGCCCCCATCTTGGGCAGAAAAAGAAACAGCAGGAGTGGACTGGTTGTGTGGATTTTTGAAAAGACATCCAGAGCTATCAATAAGACAACCGGAAGAAACTAGCTAAGCCAGGATGACATGTTTTAAAAAGCATAATATGAATGAATTTTACAAGAAACTCTCTGATGTTTACTCACGTCACCCATCAGGGCTACTTCCTTCAAAAATTTGGAACTGTTATGAAACTGGAGCAACTACTGTGCTGAAACCAAATAAAATTGTCGCAGGAAAAGGAGTCAAACAAGTGGGAACAGTCACATCAGCAGAACGTGGTGAACTCGTAACTGTTTCTGCAGCGGTGATTGCACAGGGAACCTTTATTCCTCCTATGATTATCTTGCCAAGAAATAAATTCAAAGACCACTTCATACTAGATGGACCAGCTGGTTGAATTGGTGCTGCTACAGGATCTGGATGGATGGCAGAGGACAGTTTTGTGCAATTTATGAAACATTTTATTGCCTAAACCAAACCGAACAAAGACGATCCTTTTCTATTGTTGTTACTAGACAACCATTCCTCTCACCTTAGTGTTACAGTTTTGGATTTGTGTAAAGACAATGGTGTAGTACTCTTGTCATTTCCACCACACTGTTCACACCGGCTCCAGCCCCTTGACATTCGTGTTTACAGACCATTCGAGAAACTCTATAGCAGGGGAGTCGATTCCTGGATAAAAATAAATCCAGGAAAAACTCTTAATATCTACGACTTGCCAAGTATGATTAAAGAAGAATTCATGACATCATTCACACCTTGTAATATTACTTCAGGATTTTCAGCTGCAGGCATTTTCCTACTGAATGTTGATAAGTTTCAAGACAGTGATTTTGCAGCTTCTTTTGTAACAGATCGTACTCTGCCCGAGGAAGGCATACAAAAAATATATAAGTCAAATAAAGGAAGTGAATGAAGTGTTTTCGGGCAGTGATAACCAACTAGATATCGTCCCTGGGCCCAGCGGTGTCCAAATATCAGACTATGGAGATTTAACGCAAACATTTTCACCTCAAGCTGTTTGCCCGTATCCTAAAGCAGGGCCACGGCAAGTATGCAGTCGAAATAGGAAAAAAATGAAATGTGCAATTCTCACAGATAGCTACACCAGAGAAAACATTGCTGGAAATGGAAAAAGCCGCAAGAGAGAGTAAGAAGAAAAACAAACAAAAAAGTAAAACCTGCCCATCAAAATATCTAAGAAGAAAACAAGAATCAAAAGGAAACTTGAATTCAGTGATGATTCTTCGGAGAATCATCACAACACACTCACTGTCTGAACTGTGGAGAAATATATAAGAATAATGAAGAATGAGTACAATGTAAGGTGAAAAATGTGGTCACATTGGTCCTGTGCTAAAAACAATCCTTTTTTTTGTGTGTATTGACTGTGCAGATAATGACACAGAAGATTTAGAATCTGGAAATTCCGAATTAGATAATGTTTCAATGTGGCCCTTCCAATGGTGCAATATGCCCCGCATGTCGGGCAAAGTGCAACATGTGCAAGTGCTTTTTAAATAGATTATGTCAATGATAAATATTTTTATGCAATCATTATATTATATTGAATACTGTGGATAAAAAATCATAGTATTCATAGGATGTTAAATATTTTAAATATTCATAATACAAAACAAGAAAAAAAAAATATAACTAATTCCTCTATGTATTCAGCTATAGTTTTTGTTCTGAACTCTTTCCAAATGAAAAAATATTCATGATGGAAATTTGTTTTTTTTTTTTACTTATTATATAGTTATAGTAATTTGGTTTCTAGTAGAACTATTACTTGGTACCTAAAACCACAGTTTCACTCCGCAACGCCCCACCGACACTTTATTTTCAGTGTTGTGCAAGTCTTCCGCTGCTGTTCTTTCTTAGGATAATACTTTATGGTTATTGCTGAACATTAAACTGAAACTTAGTTTAAAAAACGCACGATCGCAACAGATTTTATTTTGTACAAATACGTTAGTTTCAGCTATGTTTCTTTCAAATATTAGACTCTTAGCCAGCGTAGCAAAATGCAGTGCAGCTTCACTGGCAACACCGGCCGGTGTATGTACACTAGCATGTTCGAATGAAATGTGTAGCTTGGCTTAGATTCAGTGCAAAATTATTGATGAGATCCACAAAGAACTGTTTTGTATTAAGATTGTGTACCATGGAAACGTACAAAGCATGTCATACATCGAATTAATACGGCATGACTACAATGTTTACACTTATAAAAAATACCTCTAAATTACTGTAGATTACTGTCGTTATATAAAAACAATATTCTTGATAACCGTAGGATATTTAAAAAAATTAGATATTTTTTTGTAAAAATGCCTTCTCTACATTTTCACTATCCAAAATACATACTAGTTTATTTATTATTTTCACCTAAAATTGTAAATTTAAGTAACAAATTAGTAAACAGTTTTTATTTAGAAGATTACGATTAATTGTATATTTAGGTCATACAACACACAAAAAAGATGGTGAATTAGCTTTTCAAAATAACATTTTCTCTACATTATATTAAACGCAACTTGTTGGAATAGAAGCTGCATGTTATATTAAAAATGTTTTTCTATTAAAATAAATATTATTTCGATGTTTCTCTGGTGCTCAGCCACACTTAAATTGTTGTGTTTTTAAATATTTTGGTAGAGAGCTGCGTGAGTTACCCTATAACCGTGTTTGTAATTAGTGTTCATTTCTGTATACAATTAAAATAATAATAAATAATATAGGTTTAAGTAAAACCACTTTATATTGCGATTTTACCACGAACAGCGAATACCATACCATATCACAACTTAAAACATATAAAGTCCCGTTTTTCTCTTACAAAATATTATAGTTATTAGTCATTTAATGTGCTTTGTAATCGCCTTCAATCCTCTTGGAAGATTTTGGGCGACGTTATAAAAGCGACTAGGCTATAAGGTTATACTTTACTATAAAATTACAACTATGAGAAGGAACCGTTCACTTCAACTTTTGGCATACAGTACTATTTTTTGTGGGCGTTTTGCATCGATATGTATATGCGCTATCAAAATATTGGCTACATACAAACTAGAAAAACATCAATCCAAGCCCAAATTCATGTTGAATTATTGTTATATTGTTCGTCTGCTGTTATATGAACACTTTTCAAATTTACAAGAAATTCATTTATTTTATGAAAAAAATTTTTTTTTGTACTCATAGTGATCTTTGCAGATATTCAGTTAAAATTGGTCATTATTAAAAGTAGGTAATTATATTTTCAGCCAGTTCCATGTCTTATTAGGAGAGAAGTAAGAATAAATTGATCATATTTATAGTTCTAACAGTTCTACGTGACTTTATTCAATCGTTCATACTAGAAAGTATTATTTACATACGCCAGTGAAAGAAGGCACTGTAATGTGGCCATCTATGTAAATTGATATCGCGATTTTACGAGCTAATATAGTTTTATACCACCAACGAACGCCACCTCCCGTCTCTAAAATAATCTTTAAAAAATACTTCATATTTATGTCATGTTTATCAAGATACGGAAATACAAAGTAGATGATATTTTATTGAAAAGTGTGAAATTTACTAACGAGCCATAAAAACTGGACCCGAATAATTCTAAATACTTTAGATCCTGATATCGTTCCAGACAAAACTACATTTCTTTGTGCTCATTGGTGCCCTATTTCAGGAAAAGAGAAGAAATTATATTTAGCCTGGGAGTGAAATCTCTGATAACTTCTATACTCCAGACAGCATTGTTGTAGCTTCCAGTCAGACAGGATTATTTGCTGCCACTATGTCTTGTGTGTAAGAAGTTGAGTCGGAAGCAGCTTGTCGCAGAAGACAAAAACCTCAGCCAGATGCAGGTGCGCCTTCAATCCGTTATCGCTGCTAAGTACCCTGCCGGGACAAGACGATGCCTTTCACCCCATCCCCATTCCTTACATATTTTGACCAGCTTTGTTGGGAATGGGAAAGATACCTGGTTGTTCCAACATTACTGAGAATGCAAAGCTCCTCCAACCCCAAACCCCGACTAAATGCACGTGTCTGGCAAACCTATCTGACGTTCCTAAACAACCAAATGTATGTTGCTGGCCACTGATTCTACATTGCTTCTTAATCGACTGTCATATAGAACTGCCTTGAAAATACATGTCAGTGCATGCAAAGAATCCGATCCACCTTCCAAGAAGACTGAAGAGTTCGAGAAATGCTAGTAATCCTTGTTTGTACTGGGGGAAATAATATAATAAATTTTCTCATTTGTAATTTTGTTGCATTTTCCCTTGGACATTGTAATTCAATATTAAGTTTAAATAGAGAAATATATTTTAACCTAAAATTATCTGCGCCTTACTGGTGGTTGGTGTATGATGAATATATACCTTAGGATTTTTTTTTTTTGTAATTTATTAGATCTTTTTTCCCCTGATATTACCATTTGCGAATAAGGCAAGGATCGAATAGTGCAGGAATCACTCGAATTAATCAGTAAAATAACAAGCGAATTTTTTGATTATTTTTGGTCTTTTCCCCGAAGTTTTTGGTCAAAATTAAAGAATTTCAATCTTACAGTCCATGTCGAGGCAGCTCAGAGTGGCTTGCTTTCAGGAGTTTTAAGCCATGTTTAGGACATAAGGTTCTTTCAAATAGAAAAACCTTTTTGGTTTTTAGATTTTAGAATTTTTAGTTTTTTTTATTTATTAATAAACAGGAAATTTTCTCTTGAAACGGAAATTTTTCCCTCGAAATATGAAAATTGTTAGGAATTTTGAGTCATTTATAAAGAATTCAGATAGCGCACACGCCCAAACATAGCTGAACTCGTACTATCGCTGAAATGGTTTTACTTGTGATGAAAGTTTATTCAAGCAATGATATGGGTAAAATTTTAATTTATATGGTGGCTGCAACCTCTTACAGACGAAAACAAGTTGGTAGATTCAAGATGGCTGCCATGAAATCATACTGGCTGACCAGACTGTTCTGGCATTAGAAGTAGAATGTCTATCTGCTGGATAAAATGATTTTAACTTAAAACTTAATCAAGCACAATAAAAAAATTGGGAACGAATAATAATAATACAAAAACCACCAAACTCAACATTACCATTTTGCGCAATTCAAACCCTAGGTTTGATAAAAGGATAGGGTTGTTTTTAAATAAAAAACAAAAGCTTCCAAATGAATAAGTAATAGACGTAAGATACTAAAAAAAATTGCATCTGAAGTTACGTATTACTTTTTGTCGTTTATTAAAATACATCTTGTAATGACGTGGAAAATGAGGTAGTATGTTTTTAAACATCAAATTTCGGTAACTAAGTAAGATGTAAATAAAATGGTAAGGTAATAAATTAAAAATTGTTATTTTACTTATTTGTATGATTCCGTCCTTACGTGGAAGGGGCGACGTTTCATGTAAAGACAAAAATTAATACTTATGAAATTAATAAATAAAAGAATTAGAAATTAAGAATCAACAACAAGCACATAAAGGTAAGCACTAAGCATATGATTTTTTCTTTAGTTTTTTTTTTGCCTTCATTTTTAATGGTGCGAATAGGGAGTAAGTTATGTTTATTATATAGAAAAATTCATATATCCTTAGCAAATACAGCTGGCTGTAAGCAACTTCACATGAATTACTTTATTAAATTATTATCTGGAATACTTTAAACATATTTAGATATTCGACCTCAAAGGCAGTGCGTGAAACGGGGCACGTTAGTTTTAATAGTAGTCTACTAAATCATATATTCAAGCAAATTAAGATGTTAAAATTTGAGCAAGAATAACATTCAAATGAGTTATTATGATTTTATATCGGTTTAAACGTTTATCATTTTCCCACATTCTACCACTAAAGGGGTGAAAAACCATTTGAATTTGTTTTTATTATAAAAGTCGTATCCCTAAAGATAATGAAGCGGAATGTAAGTTATGTGGTAGGATTTACAAGCATGCAAAAACTATCAACCCTTTTCTACAAATTACAGAAGTTAACTTTTTAAGAGGTTAAATATTTCAATTACTGTTTTAATATTAAAAATATATATTATGAACAAATCCCACAAATTTGTGCCTAAGGAAATGATAAATGAATATACCTACGCTACCTTAGTTATTCAACATTCTCCGAATTATCACTTGTCAGTCTTAACAGAGGTTAATATTATTTTTAAAAAGTAATAAATTTATTTAATCTAATAAATAAGCTGGGTTTGGTTTTTTTTCTGGTTAACCAATATTGCTACATTTACTTAATTCTTAATATTTACATCAGTATCCTAGTGGGAAAGAAGAGATTGGTAAAAATTTGGATATAGGCCTACTGCTTAGTTAATAACAAAAAAAAAACCAAGATTCAACTAATAAGTTCGATAATAAACTTTATACATGTACTCTACATTTAAAAGAAAAATGCGATTGCATCAAATATTCTTAAAAACGGGATGTATTTGTCTAAATGTCAGATCCTTTGATTATTCTGAGCTTAGGTCCAACCATAGAAAATGAATGTGACATTGAAAAAGATTCGTAAACGTAATTGAAAAAGTATAGATGTAAGTTTAATAAATATATGTTTTAATTAACTACCGCATAAAATGGCAGGAAGTGTAATATCATCAAGGTAAACTATATCCTCGATCAGTCTAAAAAATAAGTTTTCAAATTCGATACCTAATCTTTACTAAAAATTAAAAATAGCATACCCATAACTACTTCGAAAACGGTTATTTTACAAAATATATTTTTATGCACCTGACGATTTATTGTGTCTGTTTATTTAGTCCAAATATTGGGAATTAATCATATATACACTTTTTTAAATTGTAAGATTTTAGCAACCCTCTTAAAATTGCAAGAGCGAAGACGCGAGTTATTAGCTATTCATTTAATAAGATTCTTCTGAGCGAAGCTTGGTCATCCAGATATTGTAAGGAAAATTTAGGTCACGCTTGACACCTCGAATGTTACAAATTTATTTACTTCCAGTTGTTATAACATTTTGAAGTCTTGTTCATGTAATTTTTAGACGAAATAAGTTATGCTTAAATTTACTGTCCATGCCGAACATTTCAAGTGGATATTATTGTAACAAACAATAGTCAGCTGAGTCGTCACTAATCTCAGCTCCAATGATATTGTCAAACTTAAGTTATTATGAACATAAATAATTGCACATAATAAAACGTAAGTTTACAAAATTAAAATAATCTAGTTTTGTTCTGAACTATAGAATTTTATTTGCAAATTAAAGCTTTTTATGAACTCAATACAAACAAAAAAGAATGGCCACTACTTTGTAATTGAGTTTCTAACGAACCTTAATAACGATAAACCATTTTATCTACCTGAGGAAAGTTAAACACAAGAAAAGTGTGGTGAAATGAAAAAGATTAATCGTTGTTTAAAACGGAGAGGTAACATTTAACAGTCGTTAATAAAACATTGTTTAACGACTGTGGTTCAATTGGTCCTTAGCCTTTTTTCATACACAACCGTTATATATATTTATAAACTGCTAGTGTGGTTAATTTATATTTTAATTTTAAAATATATCAAACGTAAATTGTTTCACCAATGAAGTCTCGTAGGCACGATCAAGCAGTATACGTCCATGCAATTTCTAAGCGCCGGATACTTCTGTTGGTTCGGCTCCTCTGCTGGAAAAAAAAAAGGTCTTGCGGGAACGATCATGGCAAGCAAACGTTCCTGCTACCTCCATCTGCCTTGTGGTTCCCGGATACTTTAATTAAGAAAATTAGCATTATTTCCATTATTTACAGTTAAGAAAACATAAAAGTTTCATTAAGTTTTTCTATTGGCTTAAACATTTCGCTACCCGCCATTTTACGAGTCTTTGCCGCCGCGCGGGGGGTCCCACCCCATAAGCTGGGCAGACAAAGGGCTGGCAGGATGTCTCTTGGAGGGGGTGCGGGGGGGTCCCACCCCTTCTGCGGGGCGGACCAAGGGCTGGCAGGATGTCTCGTGGAGGGAGGTCAAAGCAGTGCAGGGGAAACGGTCGGGGTTATGACGAGGTCGGGGAACTGTCCACTGGCCCTTAGTTACATTACGGAGAATGTGTTTCGTCATTGGCTGAGTTGTGGCTCGGTATCACACGCCATGTGGATTTTTTTCCCTCGTCATTGCTATTACTTAAGGCTTATTTCTGAAATTGTAACGCCATATCTCACCTAAGTGTAATATAATGGGTGTAAAAAGTTGCACAAGAGATAATAATTACTAACACTGCGCGACATGAATATCTGTTAAAAATATTAGTGACAGAACAAAATAATGCCTTGGAGGTATCGTGTAGAAATCAATAAAATAGCCATTAGATAATAGCAATGAAGAGAAAATGAATACAAATCAGCATGGTGAGTGAGAAAGAGCATTAAACGCTAAACAATCTTATGTAGCCGATACGAGTCAATTAGAAAAGACTGGTTGCAAATATGATCAAAAGGTACTAAGCCCATCAATCGATAATTCATAATCTCTATATTAAAAAAAATTACCTACCCATGCTTATAACAAACACTTATATGACTTGAATAATTTATAGCAGAATGCAAAGATAATTTCCTAAGTGGCGGTCAATGAAACCAGTTCGGTTTTAGGTTTCATAGCTTCACAGCGACGAGAAGAAGTTTGATGTGACTCGAGTGTTCGTAAGCCCGACCGTCAGTGGCGTCATTTCTGAACACTTAGACGTATAGAGTTGTATTTTGGCAGACGGTAAAATAATCGCGCGTAGTTCGAAAGCCACATTAGAAATCCGCTAAAGATGGGATAAAGGAGGGCATAGTAATTAATATATATTAGGTATATGTATATTGATACTATGTATGTTAAAATGATATAAAAACATATATTTAATTAAAAATGTATGCAATCACAAATATATTTTTTAACATTTTTAATAACAAAACCATGCAGTGAAAGATTTAAAAAAAATCTCAATATGCGACTTCCATGATAAATATTCTGAAATTCCTTGAATAAAAACATATCATGGACTTTCGTTTGGCTGGTCAATTTGGTTGTTTAGTCGCTTTATTGTTTTATTGAATAAAATGATAACAATTATGTACACTGCACTGGACTGTTCCCTAAATATACCTATATATTGAATAATTCCATGACTTAACTTTCGTGACATTTTTGGTGAAGTTATTTCCGGCCACGCTTCCATGCCACGAAGCTTAAAAAGCGTCTCAAACAAAAAAGTTTTCAAACTTACATGGAAAAAAAAACTCAAAGCCTGCTCAAGATTCTAACCTGAAGACACAGCGCGCAGAAACTTTGTGGTCCTTAGTTTTTGGCTCCGCCAGTGGGCGCGAGAGTAACGCATCTTCACCGTTTGTTGAAGAAGCACTTTGGAAATACTTGATCGTCAGTTACTACTTTAAGATTTTGTGTCATTTCGTTTGGTCTTTGCCGAGATGAGTGCAGTTGCGAAAGGCCTACAAGGACACGATAACGTCGTCCGTCGCGCCTTATGCGGTGGCCAAACATGGCGATTAACACCGAGCAGGAGACGGGAACTGCAAACACGGGCTCAGAGCCTCTCAGGAGACCTCGTTATTGGAAAGGCTGATAGGGAGAGAGAGAGAGAGAGAGAGAGAGAGAGAGAGACCGCTATAGTTATCTATTACAGCGAAACTTGAAAAAAAAAAAAAAAAAAAAAAGGTATTGATAAGGGTGCATGACCGTGTTCCAGTTCCTTATTTTATATGTACGTTCCACGTGGTTAAACTTGTGGACTTTTTAAGTCGCTAAACGTTCGCTTTTTTTTGCATAATTAACAGGAACAAAGTTCCATTTTTAAAGTTTTTATGCGGTATGGATAAGGAGAATGAAATGGAATATAAAGCTGGAACTTTATATTTAAAGTCAATGTGACATGGTTTAATTTCTTTCAGAAAAAAAAAAGAATATTAACCAGCTTTTAAAATCATCAGAATTTTTATGCTTTCAAAAGGCTAAATAATTACATCAATTAAATAATTTTTTCTGAAATAATTTAAAACCATACCACGCAGTGACCAGCAGTATTGCCTTTAAATCCAAGAAATTTCAGTTAAATATTCTCATAATCAATACTGAACAAAAACGTTAAAAATACCTTGCCAGCTAATTATGAAGAATATATATATATATATATATATATATATATATATATATATATATATATATATATAGAGTCGAGGTTCGGCCACTCAAGTAGTCTACAAGTTTAACCGTGTTAGGTAAACCTAAAAATAAAATAATATCCTTGAACGGGACACACACATAACTTGTGTGGACGCAGTCTATTTGCTTATTTTGATAGAATTTTATACAGTTTCCACGTGTACCAATAGTTGTTTATCTACATATACATGGCACACGGCAATGAGGTGGCATACAGAGTTTCCGTTTTGTTGCATGACGCAATAGGATCAATGGCACGACCCCAAACCGGAGTCAGGCTTTGAAAGTTGTTTGCGAGATTAGTCCGAGAGTTTGTATTATTTGTGTACCTATATACCCAGCGAATATGCACTGAGTATAAGGATGCGTATTTTAATATCTCTACATGGGCAATTAGTTTGCAGGTAGGGGGACATAACTTTTATATTTTAATTACAATCAGGCTGTCACTGCTGTAAATAAACGATTGCTTTAGGGAAAATTAAAAATGATTTTTAATTGATACAAATACGAGATTTTCACCTATGTGTAATAGGGATTTGCTTTTTTACCATTTGAAATTTGCCTACCTGCTTGGGCGGGCTTAATGAAGATTCAGAAAGGCAAATCCACCCACTGAATGATATAAAATTAATTTTATTATGCCGAAAGCATCTATATGAACGATTGTAGGTACTCTCTAAATCTGGATTAGTGAAAATTATTCTAACACGCTGGTACTCAGTGGTATAACATTGGGGTTCACAATCAATCTGCGCCTAAAGAATGTAATTCACTCGTTAATCAGTGAAGCTGAGATATCAGTGATCGTTACACAGCGAAATTAACAGCATGAATCCACTGAATCCACTGAATCAAGAGGAGCAGTTTTAATCATTTATGCATTAAAATTCCAGCGATGTAGAAAAATTTTCTGTTGTTTCGACATTAGAGTGTACGTTATCTGCGAATAATGTTTAATAACTGCCTTTTGTGCGGCTTATCAGACATGTTATCTACAATACGTTGATTTTCGCGTTTCGCGCGACAGTAAACAAGCTTCGTATCGAACTATGACGATGTTGTTACCATGTGACATAACTAGCAAACAATGTACGGTAGCTACTTAAATACTTAGCACCCAGCCAAGTCGTAACCGACACCTCAAACACAACTGTAATCTTTGCTTCCAACTCAAATTTTAATACTCTAAAGTGTTAAAAATTTTCACCGTAAATTTACGAAGAAATCTGGTAACAAATTATTCAGGGATCTGCGTAAATTTACGGGTATCTCCGTAAATCCAAGAGTACTTAGATTACTTATTTGGAACATGAATCCACAAGAGTATTCAAAAACTTGTGAAGGCCACACCCATAACACTTTTCTTCATTCCGCGTATCCATTTGCCCTGAATACAATTGAACCTGAAACTCGGAAGTTGGAGTTCATCGTAGTTTCTACGAAGAAACAGTTATTTGAAATTACGACATGCTCTTTTTTTTAAGGTCCATTCATCATCAAACATTTCGTAAACTTACTGAAGTTTCTAACCGCGTAATCCATTATCTGCGATGTTAAAATATAACGGGCAAAAAAAAGGTCTGTGTGATTGAAAGGGAGGGACAATGAAGGCGAATTTCCGCACAAAAAAAGTTTAACTCGAACGTAATGACAACAAAACTATACTCTGGCGTTCTACCTCTCTGTATTAAAAGATGCGATTGCTCAGACAGTAGACTAAAAGGGTAACATTAGCCAAAGCTTCAAGCACATATAACTAAAACAAAACTTTGTGAGGACTTCTTAGATAATTAATAAAAAAATTAACTTGTAACATATGCTCCTTATCAGTTTAAATTTTACTTTTAAAAATTTATGTAGCAGCAGGGGAGGGGGTGTGGCTAAGCCGCTAAGCGCCAGGCTCTAAACTGGCGCGCAGTCTTCTCGTCGTGTATAGGGCAACTATGAAATTTCATCGGTAAACGTAACAGTATATAACGGAGAAATGAAGATAAGGGTGTAATGGAAGTCCTTAAAGTGATTTCAAGAATCTGTACCGGTTGTTTTATGCCTAAAAATTGTTCTGAAAACACGTTTTTTTAAGTTTTTTTTTTTTAGCCATTTTCAATCTTCTAAAAACAGTTTAAAAAATCAATCCGGAAACAAAACAAAACAAAATGCTTTTCGTAAACAGACCCCACTCGGATATGTTTAGTTTTCAAATCGCGTTGGTTTTCCTGAAGCTCCGGGCGGGCAGGGCGAAAGCCCCGGGGCCTCCACAAACGGAGGGCCCCCACAAATCCTTTGATATTCTTTTTTTGCTGTTTTACCTTTACCTACAGTACTTTGTACATAAATGATTATATTATTGTTAAATATTAACAGAAATATTCATTAACACTAAAATTTAATTTCATATAAGTTTTTTATATAAGTTTTTTAAATACTAAGAGAATCTACTTGATTTCACAGTAAATTATTTATTGGAAAACTCGACTGAAAAAAAAATTGTTCATTTTATTTGGAAAATAATTTGGGGCCAGGGGGCCTCCGCTCCTCTGTTGTCTCGAGGCCTCCAGACCTCTAAATCTGGAGCTCCGGGTGGGCCTTGAGGCGGCGACCGTGCATTGCGCAGCTCCGACGGCCGCCTGCTGCGCGCGCCCAAGCGGCCCCCGCCGCCCCCGCCGCCCCCGCGGGCCCCGGGCGCCCTCAGGCTCGTCGTGGACACGGACGCCGGCACCGACGACGCCGCGGCGCTGTTCCTGCTGCTGGGGCGCGCCCGGCGACGGCCGGTGCCCGCCGTCCACGTGGCGGCCATCACGTGCGTGCAAGGCAACACCGGGGTGCGCAACGTGGTCGCCAACGTGCTCAAGGTGCTGCAGACCGCCGGCCGGCTCGACGTGAGTACCAGCGCTCTCTGGCCACCATCTCACTACATGTGCGCGGCTCCGAGGCCCGAGTCCGCGCCCAGGTTTCCCCTTTTTTTGACGTGACAACGTCTAATAAATCGATGAACGCCGGCTGCACGCACGAAAAAGTGTCCCGTTACACACATTGTCCCGTTACGCTCATCGTCCCGTTACGCTCATTGTACGCTTGCGCCGCATCTATCTCTCTTCCACTCGTTTGGAACAACCATCGATTTGACCTTTTTCGAGGCACATTAAACTTGAAAAACTCCTTCCTACTTTTCCTATCGTCGACCTATCCTTAACAGAATAACACAGATCGGAAGAAGTTGAATAGCAAACATGTATAAAAAGTTATGGTTGAAATAATCTGTTCGTTAAAGTAGTAAACATATTTGAATTAATGAGTGCAAATAAAAGTAAATTTATCAATTAAATTGTAGATATCATTTCACTCCTTCTTTGTATCCATACAAAATAGTGATAATTCAATAAAAATGATTAAATTTTATTCATAAAAGTATGCAATCATTTCATCAATGTTTTGTTATGACGTTGTCACGTTAAACTATCGTCCGTAAACCGACTTTACAGATAACCAATTTTTTTATCGTACTTGTTAGTCAACTGTTCTTTTCGAAACATGAACATTAATAGGATAAGGAAATGAAAATTAAAGTGCTGGTCAATACAAACTTCAATTCGTGATTCCGTATCAGTAAAACTTTCAAATATTTGAATTCTACGCATGATTACGCGATTCCGCCGGAATTTTATCGTAAGCATTTATAACACTGACCCGAACAAAATTTATCAGGAAAGAATGTCAACATTTCTTAAAGGTGAATTATCACAACCATCGTAGAAATTGGAGTTCCAGGTTGGCTTAAAATTTTGTTTTAAAGAGTTAATTTTTCAAATTTTCCGGGGAACGGCCTCCTTAAAGTAAAAAGCGCAGGGCCCCACGAAGTCTAGGGGCACCACTATTTTGAATTATTTATGTAGGTGTTTGGTATAGCAAGGCATTCTAATTAACTACTCCTTGGCTTGTTGAGACCACGTCCGTGGAAATGATGAGTGTTGCCGACGTTTCAGAATGCCCTGTTGCGACCATCTTCAAGATGACTAAAACTATGACGTGGCGTCATTCCAGAAGCCAAAGAGTAGTTCGTTACTGGCCACGAAAGCCTATGATCAAGAGCTAAGTCATTTTCATAGCAAATTACCCGTTAACAAGTTTTCCTGCTTCGTGGATAACTTGGCACATTATCTACTCAATCGCATGCAATTTAAACTTACCTAACAAGTATTCCTGATTACTTACAACAAATATAGGAGCTAGTTTCAGTATTTCGTTTAACACGGTTTTACTATGAAATCATTTCATACATTTTTTTTCGTACGTTGTTGCAGTCAGGTAAACAGGTTCCAGCGACAGTTATACTAGGTTAAGAATAGTGATTTAAACTACTTTTTAAAGCAGATTGCCGTGGTTTGTCGCTCCACGAAATTATATAATAAAACTATACTGCAAGCTGTGTGAATAACACTCGAAAAATAATGTGAGCGAGTCTTTCAGTACTTGTCAGTGATGTGTAAACATCTAACGTCAGTAATGAGCAAATTAATGTGTTCTCAGGTTGCAAATAAACTTACAATATGGAACTAAGACACGAAATTTAACGTAGAATTCTAAAAAAATAAAAAAATACTGCCGAGAGTGATACATATACAAATGAATAAAATATTCGCTTTTAAAATACCAAAATTTCTGGACGCCAATTACACACATACTTGATGCGCCCGCCGCTAGAATTCGCTTCTTGAATCGTAAACGTTGCTTTCCACCATCACGCACAGATAGCAGCATGAAACAGATGGAAATTTTAAGCTGTTAGAAATGGCTCCGATAAAAGCGAAAAAGACCTTAAAAAATCCTGGCTTTGTGGACCTGATTTTCGACAAGGAATTTGATTAAAATACTGCTCATTTTGTTAAAATTCACTAAACTATAAAGTTTCCTTTTGACTTTGTGAACTTTGGTTCTCACCATCTACCACATAGTATGGCAGCGCCGTGGTTACACATTTCCGTTCCATGTGACTTCCGTTCCATTCACGAATTACTCTTACCAAATGCCGTATACCAAAAGCTGAGATTTTACACACAAAAAAAATTCTGGTTCCGTACCGCTACACGCTTCACACTGCTATTAGCCACCCCTTACATTCGCTCTGACTTCCAAGGAAATTATTAATACTCTTTGGTAATGAACCTTTGACGAAAAGATCACTGTCCACAATATTTTTTGAAGCATTTCCTGGTACACGTTTGCCGTCAAACGAGCAGCCATAAATTTAACAAAAAATAACTTTGTGCATACTTTTTAAACGTCGTATTAAATATGTATTGTTCCAAACAAAATCAGGATCTTGAGCGCGTGTGCACCACACAAACAAAAAATATTTCCCTTACTATCTCACAGTGATATGATGGACCAAACGTTAACTAAAGTGAGGATGTCAAACACAATCGTGAGGGAACGGGCTCGGCGACTTCCGAGATGGACAACACAGTCCTTTGCATTATCAAAAGAAAAAGAAACATTCCCCTGTTGAATGGCTCTTGACTTGTGAAACATCTCATATAGGTAGTCTGTGATTCAATTCGAGTAGGTAAATGTAAAAATGTAAAGATGTAAAGATAATGTAAAAAAAAGTAAACTAAATCCTACGAGTAGGTAACTCTAACCAGATGATGGCGATCGCAATGTCGACCGAAAAGTCGGTGATATATTCGCCTTAGATGCAGCTACAACCCAGAAGCCAAGCAACTTAAGACAATAGCCGCGAAAGCCTGCGAACTGTATTTCATATATACAAAAATAACCATAGCCATGTGTTGTTACAATATATTCGTTGTCGTATTACTAGAGACCGGAAAAATTCGCGAATTCATTTCGCGATAGGCTAAAATACAAATAGTTATACCTCAGTGCTGCCTCTGCTATTGGCTCACAACTCACCTGGATGACTCTGGGCCAATGAGAAACACCCAACCAAAGCTTTAACCAATCACAAGCTGCTACGCTGGAACGTCTCAGAAGACAGCAGCCAATGAGTGGGTGGCATTTGACCGAGTGTACGTAGAACTGTGGAGTTCATCCTACAGGTCACTGAACCCGCGTTTTTTCCCGGTCCCTAAGTATTACAAACGATTTATTGGCAACTGGTTTCCAAAGCACATAACTTTTTTCTGTGCAGTGTTTGAACTGTGCAGGCGACTTGTGTTTCACGATGGGGACTGTAACCGTCGTCAGGCATGGTCGAGCACCGTTCACACGAGGTATAATGTGTCGACGGCGAGACAGAAGGCGACCTGGCTGTGTGGGCCCAGGTGCCGGTGTACGCGGGCGCCTCGCAGTCCCTGCTGGTGACGCCGCCCTCCGACAACTACTTCGGCGCGGACGGCTTCGGCGACGTGCCGTACCCCGACCCGCCCGACCCCGCGGCCCTCGTGCGCAAGTGTCACGCCGCCAACGCGCTGGTGGAGCTCGTCGACAAGTACCCAGGTAGGCGCGGCGGGGACGCGGCAGTAGGCCGAGAATCACTGCACCTAAGGGGACTAGACCGAAAGTCATTTAGCCGAAAGGTACTAGACCGAAAAGCACTACACCAAAAACTTCAAAATTAATCGCGCTGGGAATACATCAACTCTGGCAACATGCAGTTGACCGAAAGTAATTTTACCGAAAGACACAAGGCCGAAAGTCACTAGACCAAAAGTCATTTAGCCGAAAGGTACTAGACCGAAAAGCACTAAAACCAAAAACTTCGAAATTAATCTCGCTGGGAATATATCAACTCTAGCCAAATGCAGTTGACCGAAAGTAATTTGACTGAAAGACACAAGGCCGAGAGTCACTAGACCAAAAGTCATTTAGCCGAAAGGTACTAGACCGAAAAGCACTACACCAAAATCTAGAACCCTAAATTACTAACAAAAAAATCCTTCATTCCCACCAACAAATGGAAAGAAATTTACAGAAAACAGCGGGGCAAATGGTTCTATTCCCCTCCCCCTACTTAAAAATGAAAATCTGCATACGCTACTGTACCCAAGTGCCTGTTGCGAAATGGTGACCCAGAGAGTTAATCTACGATTATACATAAAACTATATGACCAATTCGCAATCCATTTTCAGGAAGAAAGTTATAGTAAAATCACTTAAGATTACGCGTAATGCCTATCTTTAAGACTGAACTGTACAAACAGCACAACGAAAAAAATGGTCCTCTGTCGCGTCGGGCTCATGGACGTGGGTCGTGGGTGCGATCTCAGCGGCCCGGCATAACTCGCATCTGTGAGCACCAAATCAGCACTATGCGACACAATGGCCAATATCATATATCGGTACAGTCGGTTTGTCTTCACTAAAAATAACATACTGCGCTAAAACATGTCCCAACACTTCCGCCGTCGAGCCTGATCGTACTGGTCACTCTTGTGAGAAACTGAACAAAATTAAATTGCCTCACAATGCACGTTTTTTGACATGGTTTTGTTTACAAAACTATAGCCTAATTTTCGATCTTCTATGAACTCACTGACATACAAAAATTGCGTAGATGTTTAGACAGTTCTAGTTTTAACTTTTGCGAAAATCAAGAAGTCGTCACCATACCTACGGTAGTATTGGAGTGATTGTATGAAAGACCATAATGGTTCAGATGGGACCATAGAAAAACCATTGACATACGTGCATTTGACCCTATCTAGCAGATCTTCGTGTGACTATTTAAAAAAAGTAGAATCCAATCTGCAAGGACATTAAAAAATTGACATTACCTACTTTACAGTTTTAAAGAAATAAATTCGTTAAGTACAAAATGCTGAACCGCCTAATGTATTATGGCGGGACCGTGACTAACCAAGGCTGTGCTGTGGGCTGCCGTGTTCCAGGCGAGATAACGGTGGTGTGCCTGGGCCCGCTCACGAACTTGGCTCTGGCCATCAGGCTGGACCCGATGTTCCTGACCAAGGTGCAGCGCGTCGTGGTCCTGGGAGGCAGCGCCGAGGGTGAGGAGCTTCATCCGCCATCTTAGCTTCTTTTGTTGCAGTTCCGTGCCGTCAGTTTCCAATGTATTGCATTCACTACCGATGTGACGATTGCGACATTGGTCACAGCTTAACATTTTGCGTGAAAGATTCTAAGCACACTCTCTCTTCTCGTGTCGGCGAGAATTACTGTTGTTTTAGAAAATCTTGTCACAGTGACGACATCGATGCTCGATAGTTGTTGATGAATCACCAATCATTGAAGTCTCCATCGAGGACGTATCGTCGTTCACCGAGGTTTCCTCTGCAGCCAGCACTGTAGTCATTAAGCTTTCTTCTGCTGGCGCATGTAGGTACATCGCATGTACATGTGAATGTTTGCATCAGCTGTACCTCACAAGTCAATATGTTTGCCCATCGCATTATGATCCCTCGTGGTAGTTGGGTGGTCATATCACTCGCCGGGTTCGATTCTCGACATGGTAAATGTTAATAAATTTTTCACAAGTGGTAAACTTGGTGGACATTGCCGTAAAGAGGTGGGGTTGGTTCTCTCAGGTACTCTCGTATCTCCCATTCTCACTTCGGTAGTGTACTTTGGTAATTCAGGTGGCAGGATCCATCTTGCACTGAGACATCTTAGATGACTTGACCATCGAAAGTCCCCCAAAACTTATTCAAAATTTCCCATTTTCAAGCAAACATGCATTCTTTTTTTAATTTAAAATACTCATAAGTGGAAGATTTTGAGCGAGCTCACTCCAACAATAAACTTTTATAGTGTGACAATAAAAATAAAACGTTTTGAGTTTATCTGTTCAATTTTTTCGTCTAGTTTTAAATCTCAAACTTTGTTTTCACATGAAGTTGGAGACGAAAGTTTGACAGTAGGACAAGGTCTTCTAAATTACCATCCTATCATTTGCCTGCAGTAATTTCGGTTTGAACAGAAATCGGAATAGCTGGACGGGTATTCGAACCTGAGCGCGCTGGAAGGCAAGTCTGCGCCAACTCGCTCGTCTGTAGAAAGGGGGAGCGGGTTAGATCCCGCTTACGAAGACATGTTCATGGAAGGGTTATGTTCAGTAAGTGAACACGTAAGTTGTCTCCCGTCAATAAAGGAGCTAAGACCCTCGCCAGGTTGGATTCTTCAATTTGTTTTTACTATAACTTCAGATTTTAGTTATTTATCCTAATTCCTAGCATGGCAGGACATACATAATAAGTCTCAAAGTTTTTACATCTCATTACAGTCTACTATCTGGAAAAGTAGGGAAAATATCATTCGTTATTTTACGGGAGCAAATACGACTTTCATAATTATTGCACCAGTCCACGGATGATGGCACCAGTAAGTCCCAAGAGCGAGTCCCTCGTGTCATGTAGAACTCTGACTTAATATTTGGAAATAAAACCAAGATTGCGGGTCCTGTTCCATCTTAAGTTCGCCGACACTAGGAAAATTTTTAAAGTACACGTGAACGAATCAAACAAATATAAGAAGTACTTCTGTGCAGGTGTGGGCAACATGAAGCCAGGAGTGGAGTTCAATTTCTACATGGACCCGGAGGCCGACTTCATAGTCCTCAACTCGACCGACACCACGAACAGCAAAATCAAGCCGATTGACCTGGTGCCGTGGGAGACGATTAAGGAGCACTTGAACATCACCATGGTAAGGATGAACATCACTGTGGTAAGAATGAACTTCACCGGGTTAAGGATAAATATCACCGTGGTCTGGATGAACATCAGTGGTAAGGATGAACATCAGTGGTAAGGATGAACATCCCCGTGGTATGGATGGACATTACTGTGGTAAGGATAAACATCACCATGGTAAGTATGAACATCACCGTGGTAAGGTTGAACATCACCGTGGTAAGGTTGAACATCACCGTGGTAAGGATGAACATCACCGTGGTAAGGATGAACATCAACATGGTAAGAATAAACATCACCATGGTAAAGATTCCCACAGTTCCCCCCTTGTTTCCTTTCTGCCAAGTGGACCATGTCATGTTGGCTGAAGCCTCTATTGCGTGTGTTGGGGCTAGAAGCAAAAGACATTGAACTGTCGGGTCCTCGGTGGCCTTGTTCGCTGATGCGTTAAGCCCGTGTGGCGAGGGTTAGGCCCGCGTGACTCAAATGACAAATGTACGATCATCGAGTCGGCATCCAGTTGTGGTTCGAAGCTCACTATAATATTAAAGGTTCCGCCACCTTAACCAAATTTGCGCATTACCGTGTGTCGTAAGAGCCCACTTTACTTAATTTGTCCTTAAAAAAAATGTCACAGACATATACACATTTCGGGGGTTCATTGATCAATATGTTTCATCCCGTTCCAACAATTTTACAATATTAATTTTCGCGATTTCTTATAATCAATACGAGTTTATATTTCCATGGGTCCATCATTGGGAAAGTTTTCCCAATGTGTGTTTAAAAACTCTGTTTGAATAAGTAAACCATAAACGAGTATTCTTCTGCTAATTGAATTCGTGACATCTTCGATCAGTGAGTTAGAAGCAGGTGAAATTTTGTATTTTATTCTGTGTTGCACATGGTTCGTTCCTCATGTTGTGTATTAGGTAGATTTCGAAGAAAGACTACCTATTGTACCCGTTACCATGGTTCGACCTCCGGGAAATTTTTATATATTTTTGCTTTTCATGGTCCATATACCCCAAAAGATGCGGAAACTCAAAAGTTTATATATATTTATGTCACATTTTTATGGGCACGATAACTTCGGTAATTTTTCACCAATCACTTCCAAACAGCTACATAAAACTCGGTCGAGTTCGTTAACGGGCAAAATTAGACCAAAGGGGTAAAAATGGGGAAGGTTTTTGAAAAAAAAGTAAAAAAAACAGAAAAATTGTTATAACTCCCATAATATGACGAATATCGCTTCCGTTTGAACGTATTATAAAAATACTAAAAAAAATTGTCTAAATGCATTTTTGATACAACCAACCATAACTGCAAGGGACGGAAAACACATGGGTTAAAGGACAAAAAAATTCATAACTCCCTTAGTAGACACACAATCGAATCCGTTACAATTGTTTGTAAATCTTATAGTTTTTTATCTAAAATATTTGTATGAAACTATTTTTATAAGACAAACCATTCCTGCAAGGTGTTGAAAAAAAACAGGGGTGAAAATTAAGAAAATCTTAATTTCCATACCATTTGCGCTTTTAAATCCGTTCTTATTTATTGTGAAACTATAAAATATTATTTACAATTTTACCCGAAATAATTGTTTATTACCAACCATTACTGCAAGGGGTGTAAAATAACAGGGGTTGAAAAACAAAATAAATAACTTCCTTTGTAAGTACACTATCAAATCTTTTCAACTGTTTGTAAACCTTATATATATAATGTAAAACTTTTGTCTGAAACAATTTTTAATACGACGAACCATTACTAAAACGGGTTAAAAAAAACAGGGGTTGCAATAAAAAATAAACTTCCGTGCCATGTATATCAGTTTTTAATTATTTTAAACCTTATAATTACTGTCTAAAACATGTCTTAGGTAGATTTTTAGGTAACCAACCATTACTACAAGGGGTGTAAATAAATAACAGGAGTTGAAAGACAAAAAAAAATCATAAAATGTTAAGTAGGTATACTATAAAAAACCGTTATAATTTATTGTAAAAATCTTTAACCTTTGGCTGTAACAAATTTTGATGAAACAAACTACTTCCGTAAATACAGGGTTTGAAAAAAAAATACGTCCTTACTATCAAATTCGTTTGAATATATTTTAAACCATCTTCATATTATTTTAAACCTTGGTCCAAATGTAAATTTATATACGACTACATATTAGTGCAATGGATTAAAATAGTGTTTGAAGGTAAAAAAAAATGTATAACTACCTTAGTAGGCATAATATGAAATTCGTTCTAAGTTAAAAACATTCGAAACATTCTTTGCATGTAATATGAGCAAATATTTTAAAAATCATTTTAGAATATTAGACAACATATTGGATGTCATGTTCATTAAATTCTTAAATTCTTCCAGAAGTTTATAGAAGTTTCCAGAACGTTTCCAGAAGAAATGGGTACTTCGAAATCTGCATACGCCTGTAGGCTGTGTCAAAGGGTTTTTTTTTATTTTAAGTTCAGAGTCACGAGGAAAGCGTCAATATATTTGTGATATATTTGTGACAGTGAGGGTAACAGTGAATACTTTGAGATCTAGTTATCCACCAACGAATTTACGATATATATCTGTGTAAAACTGCTGCTGACTTGGTGAGGTAAATTATAAGGTGTTTGTAAATTCACTTTTATCCACGTGGTTTTGATCACCATATTAAAGAAAAGGGACATATATATATTTTTTTTTTTTTTAGCTCATGAAATTTCACCAAGAAAGAATGTTGCGCTGAGCAAATACACACGAGACGACACAGAGCACTAACGCAAAAAAATATTATCAAAGATTTAGGTTGTTTTTATATCGAGATGGTAATGCTGCCGCAAAACATGCGATTCAGAGCTGTGGCGACTGACTGTACGCTCTTGCAGTTATGCGCCGGGAATCAATAACCAACGCAAAGTCGGCGGGATACCGGACTTGCATTGTAAGACCAACCACGAGCAAATCGGCGAGGCAACAGTTTCGCTCGTGGGATGCAGAACTACGTTCTAATTGCTATTGAGTCAGCGGGAAGCCAAACCAGTCAGTACTGAGCGAGCATTAGCATGGTTTGCAATAGCTCGCCAACCGCCACTGACTGACTGACTGACAGCAACTCTTACTGTGTAAGCGCGTTTCAAATCTCAATATTTAAATGAGTTTTTTTTTCCCACTCAGTTTCACTGCTCAGCGAACATCCGTGTACGAGGCCATTACAAGGAGGAATGGACCCCAACAACCTGAAATTTAATGTAGCATCAACTTAATTTTTGAGGTATAGTGACTAAGAACTGACTTTTTTTTTCAGTTAATTTTATCAGTTAGGAATATGAAGTCACAGTAAAAAAAAAATTAAGTTATACTTCTTAAAGGCACGTTATGAAAGATGGCGAGAGTGAATTTTTGCGATGCGCGCGCACCATTCAACGAAATTTTCGCAGTTTGAAAAAAAGGCTGCATACAAATAAAAATTATACCTATATGTGCTTTTAAATCATATACTTCATTGATAGATATTGAATACTGGTTGATATAATTTAAAAAACATTTATGTGAATGTTAGTGATATAAATTGTGTTTATAAACTTTATCAAATGTATATTCAAGTGCAATAATATAGGTGAGGTTATGTTCACATGTAAAATTTATTTGAATTATAAACTATTAGTTTATTATTTAATAAATAATTAAAAATTATTTAGAATAAACAATCAGCATATTTATTGATTTTCATTATTATTAAAATTTATCTCGATTATTTTACGAAATTAAATTATTGATTCTTATAGTCATGTTTATATTAATATTGAATGAGTGATTATATATATATATAAATTTGATTGAATTTATACTTTACCAGCCGTAATTTTTAATATCACTCCAGTCCTTTTATTATTTTGTTTTTATGACTTATTTTCATGCAAAATTAAAGTTAGTTTTTTTTTATCACGCCAAGTAACGCGCGTACATCTCCCAGTCAAACTAAAGCGTGTGACGCTGTTACGGTGTATTTGAGGAGTGAGCATGCAGGCCTGGCCACTGGACTAGACGGGGGGTTTCTCCAGGGCCGGTACAAGGTAAATCGGCGCCCTAGGCGAAAAACCTTAACCCCACCCCCGGCCGGAAACCCCATAAAAAAATATATTTCTTGCCTCAAAATACATCACATAAGCCTAAGATGTTGTCAACAATAAAATGTAAGCAGGCTTTTTTTTTTTACTTTTTTACTGATTATAAATCATAAACAGGTCACCGTGGACTTTAAACAATTACTTATATCAATATAAACATTCCAAACTGTTACAAAAATCCATTTTCATCTAGTTTAAATAATCGTTAAACATATGATATGAGCTGTTGTGTGTCGTGCTGCGCCGCCCTGGCGGTTGCCTGGTTCGCCTATACGGACGCGCCGGCCCTGGGTTCCTCCGCAGGACTGGCGGGCGAGCAAGCTGGGCGCCCTGGCCGGCGCGGCGGTGCGGCTGCTCAACGCGGCGGAGAGGAAGCAGCTCCTGGGCGGGTCGCCGGGCTCCCAGTGGCTGTCCGCCGACCCGGTGGCCATGGCGGTCGCCCTCTACCCGGACCTGGTGAAGCTCGCGGGCCTGTACCGCGCCGACGTCGAGACGCGCGGCGTCGCGGCGCGCGGGACGCTGCTCGTCGACTACGGCGGCCTCACGGGGGCGTCCCCCAACGTGCGGCTGGTGCAGCGCGTCGACCAGGACTCCCTGCAGGAGGTCCTGCTCGAGAACCTCTCTTGACAGGCCCTCTAGAAGATCCTGCCGGCGATCCTTCTCTCTTGATGTCCGTCTCGAGTGCTGGAAGACCCTCCAATGACATTCGTATCGGCCTGAAGGTACTCTCCAAGGTTCCAGCAAAGTGAAAGATTTAAAATTTCAAATGTATGGTGTTTCTACAGTATTAAAACATTTATAGACGAATTTACAGTAAACAGAATGGTGCTTGAATAATACAGATCCTTCACTACAATAACAATGTTATTTCCTTTGCAAATCCACATTTTCAGCTATCTTTCAAGACATGGACAAGTGGAATTAAGTGAAGGAGCTTTCCTTGGAAGTAAAACGTTTTCGCCGATTGATACACACTGGAACGTGAAATTTTTTTCAAGACTGCCAAGCTTGATCTAACCTTGTTGATTCGTGCAGCTAAAAAAATAAATTTATATTTTGTGACCAACTATGTACCCTGGCTAGCTTCGTCAGCAGAGGGGGGAGGGTGACTCTCCTGCTCACTCCTTCTGAGATACGCCGTGTGCCGGTTTATAAACTCCCGAGGCAGAAATAGCTCGCCTCGAGTAGCGCCGTCTGTCCGTCAAGCTGCTCTACCCTGTCTAAATGAAGCTCGAGACGTAGCATGTTCTAATATATATAACTGAAGCTACCAAGGTAACTGTAAACAAATGTTTTAGTAAAAATTAAAAAGCTATTATCACACATTAAAGTTTTTTTCCGAATTGAAGTTAAAAGAAACATTACTAATTAAAATTTTAGTAGTTCGTTGAATGGCTTAAAAGTGTTATTGCAGACTTAATTTTTAATGGATAAAACCCATGAGTAGAGACCTGCAAAATTCGCGGATTCATTCGGTGATAGGCTAGAATTCAAACACATATACCTCTTAGATAATTTTGCTATTGGCTTACTGTTCATCTTGGCGAATATCAACCAATTATAAACCCTCAAGCAAAGAAGGATCGAATCACAGACAAACCAGCTGAGACGACTTACAGGTCAACAACCAATGAACTTGCGTTATTTGCCCGAGTGTACAGGGGTATGTGCAGTCTATTCTGAAGGCCATCGAAACCGCGAATTTTGCAGGTCTCTACGAATGAGTTATAGCCATTACTAAGCCGTGTAAAATATGGTTTTACCAACCAAAGGAGCAAGAATGAGCTAAAATGCTTTGAAATGTATCTTGTCACGTAAAATTTTTGCGAAATGCAGCTGGCTCTGGCCATGACCAGAGCTATAAACAGGCTAAAATGCACAGTTCTATGCATATTCCACCCATATATGCTTTCCTACAATCCGATTTCTTAATGTGGAACCTCTCCTTCCCTTGAATGGGTCGATGTGGTTTTGTAACTCTACTGCTAGCTGGTAGTACACTGGCACACAGTTGCAGAGGGTGGTGTCGAAAAAAAATTTAATCCAGTCATCAAAGCTTTGCAAATTTTTAAAAGTGTGCAGTCTTCCATACGACCAAAAGAAGCCACGGGATTTCTGGGTCTCTAAATGCTACAGACCCGGAAATATAGCGGATTAATCAGGCGTCAGGGTAGAATTTAAAAAAAAAAATCATGTATGCTTTTCCATTGACTGATTTCTTATTGAGAACTTTTTTGTTCTTGTCAAGCGGCACTACCTGATTCGTAGGGGCCGGAAAAATTCGCGGATTCATTTCGAGTTAGGATAAAATTAAAATATGTTTACCTTTAAACTAATGTCGCTATTCGCACACAGTTTATAAGGAATACTCCTGGTCAATAAGAGACCCTCAACTAAGAAATTAACAAGCTGAGACGTCTCACCAGTCGGCAGCCAATGAAGAGGTGATATGTGCCTGTAGGTATATACACAGCACGGTGCAGTCTATCCTAGAAGTAACTCACAATGCGAAATGTTCCGGTCTCAACTGATTCGCTCACTTGCCTTTCTAGCTGGACATCGTTGGCACGGCCGCAGAATGACGTGACCAAATAACTGCGGTTCAATCATGAACACAGTGCAAGAGTATGAAGATTTGTGTTCTAGCTTGCGACTAAATGAATCTGCACAATTTCCGTGCCACTACAGATAACTAGAGACCGGAAAAATTCGAGGATTCATTTCGTGATAGGATGAAATTCAAACATATGTATAATTATGCTGGTTCTTCTATTGGCTCGCGGTTTAACTGGAGCTCTCTGGGCCAATGAGATACTATCGACCAAAGAACCGTCGAATCACAAGCTACCCAGTGGAGACGACTCACAATATAGTAACCAATGAACACGCGTGTTTACTTGAGAAGTGCAGAGGATAATGGAGGCTATCCTAGAGGTCATTTAATCCGCGAATTTTTACGGTCCCTACAGATAACTATAGGGCCATGTACTTTTCGCCGAAAGATCTCGAGATCGGCAATGAGTAGAGACCTGCAAAATTCGCGGATTCATTTCGTGATATGCTACAATTAAAATAATTATACCTTAGCGCTGCTTCTACCATTGGTTCACTGTTAATCTGGAGTAATGAGGGCCAATTAGAGACCCTCGCTCATAGAAGTGTTGAATCACAGACACTCGGTCGAGACGACTTACAAGTCAGCAGCCAATAAACAGGTGGCATTTGCCTGAGTGTGTAGAGTGTAGTAGAGTCTATCCTCGAGGTCATTGAATCCGCGAATTTTGCAGATCTCTAGCAATGAGTTAAAACACTGCAGCGTCGGCTGTGTTTCTTAATTAGTTGAGTTTATATCAGTTGCAAGTCTACTGTCAGCACACCAATAACATTCATCCAGTGCGGAATCAATAACGATCTTACTGGCCCTGCCAAACAGGTAGAGACCGGAAAAATTCGCGTTTTCAATTAACTTTAGGATAGGATGCACAGTGCTGTGTGTACACGGTCACATGTCACCTGTTTATTCGATGCCAACTGGTAAGATCACTGTGATTCGGTAATATCTTAGTTGAGGGTCTCTTATTGACCAGTAATATTTCCTATAAACTGTGTGCCAATAGCAAAATTGGCTTAAAGATATGCATATTTGAATTTTATCCTAACGCGAAAATAATCCGCAAACTTTTCAGTCTACAAACGGGGCAATGGCTTCTCTTGCAGACGGAAACCAACTTCAAGGTAAAAATCACTGGCGCGAGCATACCTTAATGCAGTCTAATGAGCGTTCCCATTTTTCCGCGATAAATACCTGCCCCTACTAATTATATATTTATTTGGGTTCATGGGAAGGGTCGCGTAGCCACGCCCAGGGCTGTCAGGGGCAAATACTATTTTCGGGCCCCCCTCCCCATTATTCAAAGTACAATTTTTCTAACCCTACAATAAAATAATTTAAAGTTTTGTAAAATTTACAGTGGCTATAACTGTACTGTCACCTTTGTGTAAGGTTTCCAATGAATTATATTACACTGTATTTTTTTTTGTAACTGGAACAGAAATATTATATAAAATTACAGATATTTGTAAATTTGTACATTTACATAAAAAAAACTGTATCACAACAAAATAGTGTTTGCAGTAATACTGGGTTCAGATTCTTACCCGGGCATTTATGCTTTGTGTTGTTCCAGTACCTCCAATAGTTAAAGTTTTTTTTGTAAACCGTTGCTTTAATAGCTTTCCAGTGCTAACTGCGCACATTAATAAGCATAATAAAACAAAATGAAGTCCAATTATTGAACATTCAATTATCTTTTCCATGGTTTAAAAAATTATGCTTGCATGAAACATCTATTAACATATACAATTATGCGCCAATTTTCTTAAGAAATACTCAATATCATCTTGAAAAACATATTTAATATATGCACATATATTCCCATATATATTGTAAGAAAGCTACAATATCTTTCTTGTAGTATTACAAAATATTTCTTGCCAAATATTTCCAATTGTAAAAGTACAGAATTTTTTTTTCTGTGTAGCAATAGACTTGAATTTTCATCCTACCATGATTAAAATCATGCATAAAATAAGAGCGTTTGTAACTCAATAAACGTGATGGAAGTGAAACTTCTTTGGCAATTCAAACCTTGACTTATAAATATATCGTAAGGGGTAAAATGGCAGAGAGAGAGAGAGAGAGAGAGAGAGAGAGAGAGAGAAGATAAAGAAGACAAATTTGTAAAAATAACACAGTGAGTGTTTTTTTTAAATTTCTTTTTCAAGTATTGAAGAATCCCAACATTTTTTATATATTTTTTAGACATTTTATTAAATTAAAAGTAAATTAATAAAAATAAATTAACTAATTACTAACTTAAGAATAACTGCTTATGATATCAATAATTATTGATCACTCAAGTATTATTAATTAACAAAATAACTATTATTAACTGTTGAAATAATCACACCATAAAAACTGTGCGTGTTACTGTTTCTTCAAAAATTCTGCCATTCAGAACAGGCTTAATCTCCGAACGAAATATGAAATTCATAACCAGTAGCGCTATCTATGCGGGAAATGCAAGGACTGTCTCGACAGCGCTCTCTACGCTGCTGGTTGAACAAGGAGGAACGTGAGCGCGCTGGTAGCAATATTATAAAATTCAAGGTATTCACAACTGACTATAGGATACCTATCTATTTTATGAAACAAGTGCATGCGCACACTCTCTGTCTTATTCTTTTGTTCATCTATCTAAATCGGTTCTGATTTTGATTTTTTTTTTTTTTTGGTGGCGGACGAATAATCGCACAAAGAGGAAAAAAAAACGAGCCCAGCAACGTATACGGCATAGTGATCTTTTTATATCTCTTTGACCAAGTAGGTACCTACACTCTGTCCTCTTCGCGTCAGAAAACGTTTCACTAAAATGCTATACACGAAAAAGGTTGCATTAAAATTCGGCCTTGAAATTTTGTTCTTATCGCGCCCAGAGAAGTTTCACTTCAAAAACCTCGTAACTCAAACAGGGGCGTAGCCAGGGGGGGGGGGGGGGGTTTAGGGGTTCAACACCCCCCCCCCCCCCTAGCCCCAAATATTTAATTAAATTTATTATTCATCACTCAAACAAATTTCATATTAAAAATTAATAAATTTTTACCATTACAATATTTAAATTTAAGTACCGAAAACAGCTAAAATACCACTATTTTACACCTTAAAATCCAAATTTTCCCGGGGGAGGACCCCCGGACCCCCCGCTTTAATACGGGGGGGGGGGGTCATGCTTCTTAACACCCCCCATACACAAATCCTGGCTACGCCACTGAACTCAAACGCCCCTCCCCTCCCTGGCACGCCACTGCGGCACGGGCCAGCCACGAGGCGCTAGTCGGCGAGTCACCGCACGACCGGACGCCCGCCCTATGGGGAACGAGGCCGCGTATTCGCACAAGCAGGGGATGGGGGGGGGGAGGTCATTAGCAAACAACGCCACAGCTCCTATCTCCCAGCTTACGCCCGCCAATGCGCCGTGGGGCGGCCTGCGGGCTGCGGGCTTGGCTCAACACCGGCTCGTTATTTAATACTTGCGTTATTATACGTTGTGCAACTTGGAGACTTTTTTGAAGTTATTCTTCTTTAGGCGGGTTATGGAAAAAAAAAATATGAAAGTGAATTTTCACATGAAGATGGTGATCCCACGTGCATGAACATAAAACCCATATATAGTCACTTTCATGACAATTAGGGGACATACTAAACTTATTAGTGTGCTTATAATGCGCAGTTATTCGGATAAAGGACCTTGGTTCAAAACTCGGCTTTTTTTTTACCTTTTTAAATTACAGAATACTTGATTATAAAATTGTGATTCAAGCAAATATATACATAAAATGCTTTTCAGGTATCGTACTGCCATTATATTATTTATACACATTTTTATATTAATGTTGAATAATGAGTACTTATTTAATTAATTTTTATGTTGCAATAAATTTCAAAATAGTACAGTGTCTTAAATAAAAAAAGAAGTATAACTTCATACGCGTGTACATAAGTACACGCGCTCCCCCCCCCCCCTCCCACCCCCACCCCCCGCAACCCACAGGAAAACGAAATGGATGTCCCTACATAATTAAATGTTCCAGATTAAAGGTCAGTGGTACTGGCAGAGACTCAACAATTTTTTTGCAGATACATTTAACTATACAAGTGGAACTATGGACTCTTTAATACTTTTGCGCCGTCTGCAATTGTATCAAAGTTGTTTTGATACGCCTTTAGGTATAGTAGTGGACGCGGGAAAGGATAGAAGGAATATATCCCACTCTGAAGTTACAAAAAAAATATGTGAGACCTCGGTGAAGACAGTACGTTATTTTGGGTACTTAATGCAAGGAGAGCTGTTACAACACCTGGAATCCCAAACCACGAAGGCAGTGATAATGTAATTGCCTAAAGCCCTTGTAGTTGGCGTAATTCCTTTTAATGCAATTTTTTTCAAATTCCCTCCCGAAATAATTTCCTGTATCCGCCACCGCTTAGGTAGTCTAAACAAATTTTTAAAAAAATCAGCCGCTGAACGGTTGAGGTTTTTCAAGACTAAAAAGTCTTAACTCAAGAACATCGATAAACGAACACGTGGCGAAGGTTCGAGACTACAAAGCATCATCAAATCTGTCCTGCAGGTTATGAACCCGCGAAATTTCTGTTTCTCTAGCAATTGCCAACTTAATTATTATTACCAGCCGATATATCTCAATTACATTAACATGCATGTAATTTTGGAGGATTTCGGAACTAGAATGTTAGTTACGACTCTGTGGAGTTTCTCTGGAAAAAGTAGCTCGTATCTGATTGCCCAGTAGCCTACAGTGAGCTGCGGAAGATGCCCGGGGCTTCGGCCAGTTGCGTAAACAGCAAGAGCCGTCTCTTGATGAACAACGCCACTCTTAGCTACCAGCAGTGAGATGGATATCTTGGTTTAAAATTACGACGTATCAGCCTGTTTACCTGGTAATCTGAGCTCGTTCCAATGCCACCTGTGAATTAACTGAGCTATGGTTTCAGAAAATTTGACTAGTTTGCACATATTTCTCACATTAAATATCGGCAGGCACTGTGTATCATCACATTATGTTTGAATCACTTGTTGAACAATTCTAGGTTTGGTTGAAGCGTAGATATACATGTGTTATGACTGAAGACTACGGGATGTGATAAAAAAATAGGGTGAATAATATAATTACGAACAAAGTAATAAGCTTACATCAACTTTAAACTAATCTTTTTCTAAATACTCTCCTTGGCTAGTGATGCATTCTAGGACTGGAATGTTCATGATTGGACCGAAGTTATTTAGACACACATTTTGGAGAGAAATGAGCGAATCAGGTAGTGCCAATTAACTAGGATTAAAATGTTCTCGCTAAGAAATCAACAAATGGGAAAGAAAACATGTTTGTATACACCTATGACTTTGAATTCTACACTGAGGCCAGACGAATACGCAAAATTTCGTGGTCTCTATCCATGACGCGCGAAATACACGGTAAACACCTCACCTTCCTCCTCTGGAAGCCAACTGACAAGTCACAACTTGTTCAAACTTGACACTGATTATCTTAAGGAATCTGGCTACCGCGTTTATTACTTCAAATAGATGTAACGTCAGCAGTTGCTGCTGTAAAAATTCCATCACCGTATTTTTTTATTACGCATCGTACACATCAAAGTTGTACAGTATGTCCATAAAATAATGTCCCAGTTATAAATTTTAATAGTATCAAATGTAAGCGTTGTAGAATTTTGATTCAGTCACAATTAAAGAGTAACTCAAACAGTTTTAGATAAGCGCATGCGCAAGTACTGGTTTGTTGTTTTATCGCTTGCAGTGCCACCTACGCAAAATGGCGATTAGTAGAGGGTGCACCTGTTAACTTTATTTGGCAACAGGATAGAGCCCCTTCCCGTTGGAATCTCTATTTGTTCGAGAGTGGTTGAACTTCTAAGTCCCTAACCGTTGGATTGGTCGTAATGGTCGAGACGACAGAGCTCTTTTTTGCTGGCCTCCACGTTCACCTGACATAACGCCATGCGATTTATTTTTTTCCTTTGGGGCTTTATAAAAGATGGTGTTTACGTTCCACCGCTACATAATGATTTTCCAGGGTTGAGACAAAGAATTGAAGAGACTATTGCTTCCATTACTCCGGACGTTTTAACCAAAATGTGAAAATAATTGCACTTTAGGTTGAATGCGTGCCGTTTAACTAAAAGTGCACATATTGAACATTTGTAAGAAAAACTAAGTTAGTTTACCTTCAATTTGATGTATGATTTGCTGTAAATAGTCTAAATTAAACTGTTGTAATATACCATTGAAACTGGGATATTCTTTTATGGACATACTGTATTTTACCACTACGCTGCACTGCAAAAATATGTGCTTTTCTGCAACTTGTGTGATTGAACTATCTTTTTTTTTTACACGGCCTAGAAGACTTCCAGTCAATAGTAAACATTAAGCTCTCGGGTATAATAAGTCGGGTGTGAGCCAAGTCAAAGAGGGAGATATCTTACACAGGCGGCAGCTAACTGACGTGCCCCTGGATATGTTAGGTAAGTCAATGCTGATACGACAAGCCTAGGAACTACTTCAGTTTTCTCCCAGGTGGATAAATAAGTGCCACGTAGAGTAGAACACAAACAGAAGAGCTTTCAAAATGGAGCATCGAATAGATCAGAGAGAGAATGGTTTACTGTACACTAGGGATGCCCAAGATCAGTGAACCTTTATTTATTAAGGTAAAAGTTCCAAAACAAGGTGCCGACTGATTTTTTTAGTTAGTTACCTTGTTCATACCTTTTAAGTTATTATTAGTCTATGTGAAACAAAAAAGCAGAGGCACTAAAACACTCTTCAACAAGTACTTTATTTAAATACATTTTATGTTCTTACTAGTATTTTGGTTCATCTGCCATCTAAAGGCCGTTTAGGAAACTCGGTTACCCGTGTGAGTTCGGAGTGGCAGTCCCAAGATTGCAGGAGAAGTCAAACTCTATAGCCGTCGGTCATACAACACAATGAACACTTTACCATTGCTTCATTATGAACAAAACTGTGCAGTCTATCCGAGTTAACAGATATAGACATAGAGACTAGAAAATTTCGATGGTTTCGACCACCTATAGGTTAGACTTGAATGTGTTCTGTGCCCACTGACGTATGAGTCATGCATTAATTGCTGTTGTTTTCCGTGATAAGCTATTTATAGTTGGTGATTGATAGTATGTGATTCGACGACTCGTGTACATTGGTTTCTTATTGTCTTAGAAGTCTTTATGATGTGCAAAAAAGTCAGTGATCCAAATTTAAAAACCGCCATAACATCCAGAGTTTTGATTTTAAATTTGTTGTTCAATGAACCAGCAATATGGCCGGTTATATACATAAAAGATCCCTATTTATAATTATAGGTACGATTATTTCGTGGATTCCTTTCACATCAAGCTGGACCCAACTTGCCTATATACGTAAGTCTTTTAAAAATGTTCAGTGGTCGATAATAAGATTACACCCTTTGATGGGTTACACGCTGTTGATTGGGCAACCACTTCTTGTCCTTTTTATAACTGGTTCAGGGTTGTCAAGGATTAAGTCAAGAGAACTGTAATCCAATCATCAACGTGAATCAGACACATGTGTATTTCAGGCTTCCTATTTTATCCAATGAATCCGCGAAACAGAAGTCACTGTAATCATGACAAGGACCATCATGTACTTTTCGCGAAAAGATGTCCACACCAACTGCGTTGGCTGGGTGAGTACATCAGTCACATCCATTCACTGCGGGAAGCGAACGCGTGTCGTCTCCTGCAGGCGGCCGCCAATTACAAGGAAACATCTGCTGGCGTGGGAATACCTTACTGCAGTCTAATGAGTAGAGACCGGAAAATTTCGCGGATTCATTTCGTGATAGGCTGAAATTCAAACTTGTGTACATTTCTGCTGGTTCTGCTATTGGCTCGCAGTTTAACTGGAACTCTCTGGGCCAATGATAGACTATCGACCAAAGAAGTGTCGAATCACAAGCTACCCAGTGGAGACGCCTCACAATTTAGTACCCAATGAACACGCGTGTTTACTTGAGAAATGCAGAGGATAACGGAGGCTATTCTAGAGGTCATTGAATCAGCGAATTTTTCCGGTCCCTACTAATGAGTAAAGACCCGTGAATTTCGCGGATTCATTTCGTGTTATGCTAAAATTCAAATAATTATACCTTAGTGCTGCTTCTGTCATTGGTTCACTGTTAATCTGGAGGACTGAGGGCCAATTAGAGACCCTCGCTCATAGAAATGTCGACTCACAGGCCACCCAGTCGAGAAGACTCACAAGTCAACAGCCAATGAACAGTTGGCATTTGCCCGAGTGTGTAGAGGATATTGGAGTCTATCCTGGAGGTCATTGAATCCGCGAAATTCACGGGTCTCTACTAACGAGCTGTCAGATCGACAAATGCACGCCCCTCAGTTATGACAGGTGCGGCGTGTGTCCCAGCACAAGGCACCGCAGCGGCCGGCGCCTTATTTTACCGCGAGCTATTCTCGTACTTGGCGGCGACCCTCCCAGGTCCGTCAAGCCTCGAGGACCAGCCGCTTCGCGCTGTGCGCGGGCTGTTTGTCCGCACACCTCGGGTCTGTACTCCAGCAGGTCACAGTCGTCCAGGGCTAGGCTAGCTGCCGTCGCCTGGTGCTGGCGGTGCGACGCTCGCTGGTGCTCGTAGTGCGGTGTCGCCACCAAGCGCAAAGCTGCGGACTGGCGCAAATTCTTCTCGTCGAGCACGGGGCAACTGCGAGATCTGACTGGTGACCACTACATTATATACGGCGGAGAAATACAAGAGAAATACGTGTAATACAAGTGCTCGAGTGCTTTCAAGAATCTCTACCGGATGTTTCATGCCTAAATATTATTATGAAAAAAAAAAAAAACACGTTTCAGTCATTTTCCACTCTTCTAAAAACACAGTTTACAGGCGAAATACGAAAACATACCTACCCATCCGCCCTAAGTGTATTCTTAACTGATTGTCGTAAAGAGAAATCACGAGCAGTTATTGAATCGGTAGGGGCAAGCGTTTTTCGCGGAGGGGGGGGGGGGGGGTAAGTGAACGCCCATTATATTGCAACAAGGTGTACCCACAACGGCTGCTTCTTCCCTGTGATTGGTGGCCGTCTGCGAGAGACCAGGCCATTCAAGACACGTTCGCTTCCGTACTGGATTGCTGTGATTGATGTGTTGTAGGCCTGAAAGAAACCCACCCAATTACGAAACATAGACGATGCCACAGTGTTTTAACTTTCAGCTAGTCTCGAATTATTTTCGCGAAAATTGCATGCCCTATGAATAGCATGTTTTTTTTCTTCTGAAGCTCTGCACACCGTTATGTGTACCCGGGCCAAATGGAGTGGCAGGTCCTTTTGTGTGGCCGTATTCGCTATTCCAGCGAATGAGTCGGGCTGCGGAAACAGCCTTGCGTCTGATTGGTCAAAAGAATTCGCACTGGCCGGGCCTGAAAACTGGTCACTTAGTCTCTGGCCAATGATTCTGCTGGTTGCGTTCCACCATACTGCTGGCCCGTTGCGCCATTTTGGTGGCATGTGCAATTGGAGTTCGCGATACACAGGGGAAATTTAGCTTCTGAATGACCGTGCATTCTATTCCCATGGCGCACTCTTTGGTCGCTGCCAAGGTCAGAGATATGTAATACTTTTACTGGATTGTTCTTAGAGATGAGAATAAGAAAATTTTCTTGAAATGTATAACCCCATAACTTTTCCGGAAAATTTCCTTGTTTCCATCACTAATTTATGTATAGGTAATAATTTTCTGTAGATTGGTGGGTACTGTTTAAACTACATTTTATGTTGCTATCAGTTGGTAGAGGACAGCGTGGGTATTACCAACTCTCAAATGTTACGTGGGCCATTAGGTGGCAAAGCAAGACACAATGTAAATGACTCTGTCTCACTGCTCCAAACTGTTTGTTATTGGCTCAGCGTTGTCCAGACACGTCAAATAAACTGCTGCCCAATCATCGAAGTGAAGCAGATGAATGTTTGATTAAAATAAACTTGCTACCGAACGAATCCGCAATATTTTCGTGACTCTACTCGGATATGGGTCCGGTCAAAGGTCCTTAAATCGACCTCCAACATGCCACTTGAAATAACTTGAGAAATAAAGCAATAACGCTATTCGCTGTTGTAAAGGCCATGCCAAACTGTCAAATATGTGTCTCCAATATATTTTAAAACAGAGATGGAGGGGTAGTATTGGACGGAAAATGGCTTCTGATTTCTCCATCAAGCATGCCTATTTGGACAGATAACTTAAATATGTTTTATATCATGTCACACTATCAAAGTCTATCTCAAACTTTACAATTTTAATCTAAATTTTGAAATGAAATAATGTATTACTAAGCTGGATAAAATTTTATAACTATTTCTGCATTAATTTTTTTTAATTTTATAAATTGAATTTACAATAATATTCGTTACATTATGAAATAAATGTTCAGCGATTGTTCAAAGTTTTCTTTTCTACACATGCAATTCTTTCGCACACGACATTCATATTAACTTTATTTTAGTTGTTTCACTTTTATAACCTATTTAATCGGCCATTTTAAAGAATCGTTGTGGCGGAAACGGATGTCATTTTCGTTTTCGGGCACTATTTTGATTGGCCGATTGCATCCAACATCCAAGATATTTTAGAACCCGTTCTATATGCAAAATATTTGATGAAAACTTAAGTCATCCAACTTGTCAAACAAACATGGCTGCGCTAATGACGTTTTCGGTGACGTCATAACTCTCAAACTATATTCCACACAACATATTGGAAGGTGTTGGAAGCAACAGATTTGACAGTGCAGCTGGGCCTTAATTCACTACTTTGTATATGTGGAATCAAATCCTGTGTCAATCTTACGTGCACATGAGATAAGACTAGATAAGGCCTACCTCCAATGTGCCACGTGCTCTTGCGTCGTGTTAACTGCCACGCACTAAGTGCGTGTAGCGCTGCAGCCATGTCGTAGCGTTCAGTTCCACTTCGTTTGCTGACTTCTTCTTAACTTAATAACGCAAAGTAAAGTTTTAATAAAACTACAAGCAAGCGAAACAGCAAGCCTATCCCACTGGCTATACAGTAACGCAGGTGTAAGATGGATGTGTAAATTCCTTTGAGCCACAAATAAGTAATATTATCTTCTTGCTACGCTACGGTGGGTTGGAACGTCATGAAACATGTATACTTAAAGTCAGCCAATGAATGAATTCGACGCTGTTTGTAAATGAAGTAAACGAAGTCGACTTGCTAATTCCCATTGACCACTTCCTCAGCCGCAACGCGATGTCAGAGGTGATATTTAAGTCTAGTTTACGTTTGAGTACTTAAGATTTAAGGAAGGATTTTATTACTGATAATAATACACCACTACACTCGTATACAAAGAATCATATTTTAAAGAAATAACGTGTTCTTAAATATTCAATCGTAAAATAGCTTCACACTTTCCGTTAGGTGGTGGATTTGACTCGATTCAGTCTTGATGTAGACTTTTGGACATACGCCATTGCTAAGCAATGGCGTATGTCCAAAAGCCTACATCAAGTCATGCACTCCCATTGCACGAATCTTTCAAAGATAATACTCGATTCAGTGTTATTAGAGCCAGTTTAATGGATGACACAAATTGGTAATCAACCTAAATACTGAGTTAATGATGCTACATTTTAAATTCATCCATCTATCCCGATTCTGTGTATATACATTGAGCCAAGGTGAGCACCCAGATCAAAGATCACGTTACTAGCTGATGTAACAGAGTCTCTGAGAATGTAACAAGACGCCCAAGTGTCATCGGAGAACTGGTACGGTGACATAACGGGGCGGAAGCTGCCAGCCCAGAAATAACACGTTTTTTTGAGAGTTAAATTATTACGGGTACAATACTGCTGTTTAACACGGGCGAGAAATATTCTATAATTTATTACGAGTTCGGCAATGTCCATACTTTGTCGTTAAATCGACAAAGCTATGAATACTGTACTGTACGTTCTTAATTTTTAATTCCAACGAATACTTCATTCTTCAAAAAACACACAACTATTTAAAACTAGTTACCAAAGAAGAGAAGTGAGTTTATTAGTCAAAGCGTTTAGTATTTTAACGAAAACGTGTCAATTAAACTAACTTTTAACTTAATTTTAAAACAAATTATTTTCCTAAAAAAAAACTAAATATAAGTTTAAAATGTTATGGAATTAAAACTTACAAACTGAGTTCTAAATATATCTAAAGAGTAACTGTTTAACTTCACATTTAATTTGTTAATAAATTGGTTAAATATCTGAGTTTATAATAATCTTAAATCTTTTCATTTATGAAAAAAAAAAAATAGAAATATGGAATTCCAATGCAAAGTTTTGGATATTTTTCTAACGAAAGTTGCCGTGGAGAAATATTACAAAAAGGAAATAGTGACATGAATCTAGCATAACGCGAAATGAATCCGATATTTTTTTTTCGGTCTCTAGGAATTAATATGTGGTGGTGATATGAGGTGTTGTCAGGAATAGTTTTGGTTTGGTTTGATTGCTTTGAAAATAAAAAAATTGGTTATCTGTAAAGTCGGTTTACGGACGATAGTTTAACGTGACAACGTCATAACAAAACATTGATGAAATGATTACGTATTTATGAATAAAATTTAATCATTTTTATTGAATTATCACTATTTTGTATGGATACAAAGAAGGAGTGAAATGCAATCTACAATTTAATTGATAAATTTACTTTTATTTGCACTCCTTAATTCAAATATGTTTATTACTTTAACGAAGAGATTATTTTAACTATAACTTTTATACATGTTTGCTATTTAACTTCTTCCAGTCTGTGTTATTCTGTTAAGGATAGGACGATGATAGGAAAAGTAGGAAACGAATGGGAGTGTTTCAAGGATGATGTGAAAGAAAATGGCTTACCCAACACCAAGATGTAGTCAAAAATAATACATTTGCGCCACGGACTCTGCAGCAATGCTAGGAGGAAAGGGTTAGCAAAGAGCAATGAAAATGTTACATTGAAATGCATGAAAACAGAATTACGCCACGGACTCGGTCGCAATGCTAGGAGGTTCAGGTTAGCAAAGAGCAATATAAAATGAGCGTAACTGGACACAGCGAAACGGGACAATGTGCGTAACGGGACACTTTTTCGTGCGTGCAGCCGGTGTACATCGATTTATTAGACGTTGTCACGTCAAAAAGGGGAGGAGGCACCAAAATGAGTTCCTGCTCCGGGCGGAAACTAATCTAGTTACGTCCCTGCAGAGGAAAAATATTCACGGAGCGCAAACAGGAAAGCCAGACACGACGGCGCTGGGCGAAAGTCTTGTGGACCGGAAAAGCGGACCTGAGATAATGGACGCCGAAGTAATCAGCGCTGTGAGACCGGCTGGCACAGAGAAAGCCACGCGCTACTTTCTCCCCTGGTAGGTGTTCAGTCACTCCGCACAACATTTACGGTGACATTCGTACTTGAGATGGCAAGTGCAGAGTTTCTGGCACTCAAGTTCGGAGAAATGCGGGCTACAGACGCTTGCGTGGCACACAACAAAATAAGGAGAAATAAAGAACCGTACGATTATTTCTGAACTTTTAACCGCAAATTTATGGTATGAGGTAACGATTATAACCGCACTAACATACTTGGAAGACACATGTAATAAAGTTGGAAATCATCGTCAACGTCAAGAACACAAGGAACATTTCAGAAAAGTTATTAGCAGGCAGTTAAGACATACTATTTTTTCCTTAATTCTCTTTAATGTTAATACCACAAGCAACATTTCATAAACATTACTAGCAGGCAATTTAGGAATATTATAAATGTTGAGTACTTATGTGAACACATTAAGTCAAGACTTAGGGATCAACAAACGTCCAGAGACAATTTTTTAAATAATGTATAGTAAATTAATATTTTAAAGAACACGCACTTTCCCTCATGTTCATTGTTGGCTCTAAGTTTATTGAACGTTAAAATTAAAATTCCGGTATTATTTCATTCAACTTACTTCCTTAATACATCACTCATTGCACCTCGTATGAATGAGCCCAGGGTTTACCTTGTGTATATGCAGGTTTTACCTGGGCCCAACTTAACTAGCTAGTTATACTCTGGAATTAAGATAGGGGAGTTAGTCATGGCATCAAATGCTGCCATGGCTGGCCAATCCCCGAACAAAGCACGTGATGCATGTTACCCTTCCTGCACGGCACAAACCTAAGATTATTAGGCCGGGTTTATAATCTACGGAAGAAACGCAAGAGAGCAAGACTCAAAATGTTATAAATCGCACTTTAGAGTATCTACCGGTTAGTAAACTACGCAAGGCGCAACAGCAACGCAAGTATTGTTTAACTTCTTTCTTGCATTTTGTCTTGCGTTTTCGACGGACATATTAGACGAGAAGTTATCCGTAAACTTTTAAAGACGCAGACGTTATGTACAGGATGGTCTTTTTATCATTAACATAATGTATATATACCTACTCTGAACTTTCACACAGAGATAGAAAATATCTTCTTTAAAATAAAATTACTAACAATTGCTTTGGTTTTCGTGATATGAATTATCAAAAATATCTCGGGGTAAAAATATGTTTTCTATTGGTTTACATATTATTGGCATAGTGTTGGTGACGTCTTAAAACTTGGGTGCTTTATAATCGGCTGTGACGTTGTTTACGTTGGTTGCGTGTCGCGCTGTTGCGTTCCTTGAGCAGTTAAAAAAAAACGCCTTAGGCGTATAGGCTTCGGCCCCTCCCAAACCAAATACACTCGAGGTCTGGGGAAGAAAACCAGCACCGGGTCCATCTGCCTCACAATCGGCATCGCCATCACCACCGGCTAATCTCGGACGGCTGGCCACGGGGAACCACGCACTGCTCTATGGGCCAGCACGTGTTCGTTCTCGGCGGGGGTCCACGCCGAGGTCACGGCGTGTCAACAATGGGACCACAGCGATTGACTGTCGGATGGGTCGTTACCACAACGCCGAAATACCATAACGCCGAATGTCAAAATTGACCACGCCGACAGCTAGAAAACTGCTGTGTACCACAACGCCGAAATAACAACTGAATGAATTTGTGAGTGTTTCTTAAATGTACCTTAACGCCGAAATACCACAATCAAACCTAACCTTACCTAACCTAGCGTAATATAACCTAACCTAACTTAACCTAGCCTATCCTAGCCTAGCCTAACCTAGTCTAACCTAACCTAGTCTAACCTAACCTAACCTTTGAGGCAGTCCTGCAATGACATTTTTCGGCGTTAGTGTATTTCGGCGTTGTGGTACATCGGCGTTGTGGTACACAGCAGTTTTCTAGCTGTCGGCGTTGTGGTCAATTTGGCATTTCGGCGTTGTGGTGCGTCTCCCTGTCGGATCACTTAATATATGCAATTTCACATGAATATTACTGTTCTATTCTCAACAAAAAAAATTGCAGTGTACTTAACATATGCTATATTTCCCAGCATTTTACATTAATTCAAATTTCACTGAAATTCTAGGTTGTCCCTATGTTCTCTGATTCTGGAAACACTAGTTCAACCGTACTTGATTCGGTGATCGTTCCATTCTTTCGCATGGCTCCTTGCAGCCGCCACACAGCGGCTCGCGAAGCAACGGGACAGGGTTCGCCCGCTAATTGCGGCGGCATTCCTCTCCTCTGCTCTCTCCTAGCCGCCGCCAACACGCCTTGTCGTCCGTGTGTCTGGCCAGGCCATAGACTAGAGGTCGGGTAGAGCGGTTCTCGTCCTCTGCGCACCTGCCCGTCATTGGCTCACTATACGCCCCGTAATATCATGGACACATATTTTGCATTTTAACGAACCTACGACTTCGTTAAAACTTTTTAACTATTTTTTTTTTAGTTTAAGCTTTGATAATTTTAGTTTATGACCATTATGCAACTATAAAAGTATTTTTGATGAATAGTCAACCAGTATCTCAAATCTTGTAAAACGTACCATGACATGTTTTTGACAATACTGCTGTCAAATTAACTGTGTACTTCAATGCTGTAATCATAAATTAAGTCATGCGAGTTTAACATGCGCACCTTATCCTGTATTCGCTCTGAGATTCAACCAGTAATTTATTAAGTTTTTTTTTTGCGCCTTGGTAAAGTTGTCTCTGTTCTTTTCAGGTGGCCTAGTGTACATATTATTTCAGCTAAGTCATTCGTAGAAAAGTAATTAATGAATTCACTAGCGATGCAATTCAGCAGGGCATTGAAATTAGTTATGAAATGAAATTATGGTTAAGAATGCTCTGTACTAATAATTCTATGGCTTGTACTGAAGTTTAAATTAATGTGTAATTTTTAATGTGCTTTTATATTATTACGCTACAAAGATCATTGATACCACACTAACATGGACTGATTTTTAATGTGGCCATATTAATGCAGATATTTATTATCTTTTGTCTAACAGAGAATAGGTTCAAATAAACATTGATGAAGGTTCTGATACCTTGTAAAACTATTACAAACCTGTTCTGTCGTCCTGTTTCGGTGTTCATCCAGCAACATTTTCTAGCAAGCCTGCTTGCTGGAAGCAGCCCACCTTACCAGCATGTCGGTGGAAGAGAAAAATAGCAAATACTTTTTAATAACTTAAGTTCATGCAAGATGGAATGTCCAACAGACGACTACCGAACCTAATAGGTATAACTGAAACGTGATAAATCGTAAATTATATAAATGTAGATCAAATACTTATTGGCGATCAAAAAACTACTTAACAACAGAGAAAAACGAGAGTTTTATTTTTTTTAGCGGATAAATATTTCATTTGCGTTTACTAGATAAAAAAAGGGCACATGTTTTCATCTGTGATTTTCTTATAGACTTATAGATAAACTTTAACTCACTGCTACACAGCCATAGCATAAATCAATGCTGTTAGGGAAATGTTAGGTACGCTGCAAGTACAGATCGCAGTCTACTAACGATGGCTTCGGCCTTCCCAGAAGCCCCACTGAATAGCCGCGTAACCACAGGATTTATTTTTACATGGTGCCTTCCTTAACCTTCTGCCAACCAAAACATCAGTGTGTCACTGACGTAGTTACACAGATTCCGCATTTGACGGCGTGTAAAAGTAAGCAAAAATGCCATAGGCTAGAACTAGGCAACTAACATTATTGTAACAGTCTGTTATAAAATATCTCATCAAACAATAAAATATTGCAAAGTGGAATAACTAGTGAATGTGATCCTTATTTTTATTAGCTTTGTGAAATTGTGTGAGTGAGTGAGTGTGAGTGAGAGTGTGTGTGTGTTGGTGTGTGTATGTGTTTATTTAAAATGTTTGTTATAGGTTAAAAATTTTAATTTTAAGTTTAATTGAATCATGTTTCATTAGTTGCTAGTAATTAGTTTGTTTATTTAGTTTGTATGTATTTTGCAAGTTATGATGTTCTTGTTTATTTGTATTTTATTTATGTTAGCTTCCTTATGTATATTTGTTTTGTTATAACTTTACATTTAATTTTACAAAATGTTTGTGGTTAAGAGGTAAACAAGGCGGCACTCATTAACTTCACCACGTAAAAAAATTCGATAAATATTTTTTTTTCTTAATGATAGTTTTACGTTGGGAAGGGTACGTATATAATTTTAATATAGAAAGTTGTAGATACGTATTTTTAATGCAGAAATGGATCCAGGAGATAATAAACAATACACGTCCTTGAAACGTCTCAATCTATGATCCACGTCAGTCATAATCTGTAAACACTGATAAGAGAATTAGTTTAAGCTGATAGGTTGAGCGATTTGAAAGTAAAACATACGGAAAATTTCTTAAAGATGAATATCAGCCTAAGTATTGATTAAAATAAAGTTTGAAAATATGTTTTAGCTATGATACTGTTTGGTACAAATAATACAATACATATGAATACATTATTTATTGTCCTTAGCCAAGTGTAAAAAATTAACGAATTACTCAATAGTTAAATATGGTATGATTCCACTCTAGTGAGGGGAAATACAAAAACAAATGCTGATTTGTGTGTTACCGAAATATATTTTAAATTTTAGATACAATAAAGTTTCGTAGTGTTAGAGTAGAATGACTAATAAAATTATCACAACTTTTATTTTATTTTTATATGAACAAGACACATGACAACAAACAAATTCATCCGGTGGTCGCTTCGAGCAGCTATCACTAATTGTACCTCTCAAAGAAATTGCAGTATTTACGTACCCATCTGGAAATGTGCACACGCTGGCAGTTTTCCTTGTAACCCGAGTGACAAACACCTACAGTCGCTGCACTACCGTACAAGCACACACCCGACAGCGCGCACATACAACACACGCAAGCACGAGGTGAGCGAGCGAGAAACACGTGCGAGCGTGGCCACAACAAGCCCTACGACAACAACATCCGCCCGCACTTCCGTCCTGCCGCCGTGACGTCACGCGTGCACGCGCTCCACCTCGCCGCCAACTGTGCGGAAACTCAATCGCCTCTCCCGGGGGCCGGGGCGACGCTGGCGCCGCGCGGCGGTCGAGCGCGGAACTGCGAGGACCGCGGCCAAGACGAGCTTGGCGCGCGCGCGTCTTCCTTCTCGCCGAGGCGTCGCGCCGCGCCGGGCGGAATATGGATCGCCCCGCGGACGACCTACAGGGAAACTGTGCCGTTAGATGTAAGGCGTGGTGCGCGGCAAACCGGGCTGCTCCGAGGAGGTTAGAACTGTGCCTCCTCGGGCCTCACGCGTTTGCAACTGATTAGAAGAGATAAGATGTCGGCGGTCTGCGACACCAGCACGACCTCCGGAATGCCTCGTAATATATACATCGATCTGGCAACGGGATACGAACATTTTTAAGTTTAAAGTTCTTATTCATAACTAAAAGACCCTTAGATTAATTGTATTTTTTTCAGACTGTGATTAACATGTGTGTGTGTGTGTGTAAGTTTCCTCGACAAAAATTGTTACTTTATCGCCTTGAAATGGACACACTTCAAATGGATTCACGTGATTTGCAAAGGCGTGGAACCAGCGGTAAACGTTTAATCGAGAAACAAATTCCGAGTGATCTAATAAATTGATAAATAATCGAATGAAGTACACATTCAGGGCAGAATTGAAAAGTGGTTTCAGGTGGCGCCCGTCAACCCTGAACGTGACGAGAAATGAGATCAAAATATGGAGCAATGGCAGTATGCACAAGGCAAAGAGCGGTAAATAAGAGGACTCAGAAATAAATGACATTTTAAGTTTTTTAATCTAGATGACCATATGTACTACTAATTTGATTGCTGGTGAAAATCTTGCAGCTTTCACGTAGGAAATATCCATTCCAGATTTTCTTGTTTCTATGTTTCAATGTTCCTGCCCTTTGTTTCGGAAGTATAAACGGATCAAATGTATTAAGTTACCATGGTATTAGAAAACTATAATTGTGGTCCAAGGTTGAACAGAAATGACCTTAGCCATGACGGACACCACCGATATAGAGTCAGGGTTGATCGCAACCATCCTCTAGGCAGGCTGTCAAGGCCGAAATGCCACAGCTCGAGGCAAACCAATGGGCTTGCCGCCAATTAGTTTTAAAAATACGAGGCAGTTACTTTTTAAAGCGCCACGGTAATATTTTACTTTTAGGTGAAACCTGATTTATTGGATTTGTTTGGAGGGTTCACTAAACTCCTGGCACTGTAGTACTTGTTTCTATCTCAGGGCCCGACGAGGAACTCAATACATGTTTTTCTTTAAAACAAATTTGAAAACATTATTTGGCATTGTGCTTCAACAAAAAAAAAATTGTTTTTGTACTTATATACGCGCATTAGACAGGGGTGCCCACAATCGGGGGGGGGGGGGGGGGGGGTAACGACGCAGACTGCGTCATTAAAATTTCATAAGGGGGGGGGGGGGTGTTTGTCAAAAGACGAGTGTATATATATATATATATATATATATATTATTTACATACTTATAGCTTCTAATGTGAAAATACGTTTCTGGTGCTTTGATAATTGAAAGGGATATTGTATATCAAATTGGCAACCCCGCACTTTCCTCAACAAAAGCAGTTTGGCATCTGTCGGTTCAGGATGGTCCCTATCCCCGCTTCGACACGTGCACAAACGCATATGACCAAAATTATTATTATTAGAAAATTAGTTTTAATTAATGCAAAATGTGACAAAAGATAATATTAAAAAAAGTATAATATTATAAAATCATTGAGAAAATGGCACAAAAAAATTCCGGGGGGGGGGGCATCATTAGGTTAGGGGGGGAGTCATAGTGTTGGGGGGGGGGGGGCACCTCTGCATTAGAAGTTATACTTCCTTGGTGTAATAAAGAACTAAAATTAATTTCGCATGCAAATTATTAATAGAAATAAAATAATAAAAGATGTGGCGTGATATTATAAATATGGTTGTTAAAGTATAAATTAAATCAAATTTAAAAAAATTATAAATACTTACTAGCAGTATTAATATAAATACGTGTATAAAATTAATTATTTACTTAAGTAGAATAATCGAGATTAATTTTAATTAATACCTAATAACAATAAATATACATTATTTATATGTTGTGCTGCATACTGTATGGTTGAAAGATACATCACCACAACTTATAAAAATAAATCGTTAAGTATTAATTAATAATATTATTTTTAGAGCATACCACGTTTCTTAAACCGTTTTAACATTAATTATTTTAATTCCTTTACAACCAAGTGTATAATATGATCCGTGCATTTTTAAAGACTACGATGAAAAACCCTGTTTTATTTTGCATTCTTGGAAATTCTGCAGAACTGGGTTAAATTCCACAACTTGTATAGTTGCACGCGGAATTTCTTATGCTTATGTGTAATGTGAAAAATGCATAGGTTTTTAAATATATATAAACAAACAACTTTTAAATACGAAAATTCTCACTTTAAAGTACACATACAAAAAATTTCTTCAGTAACTTTTAATCCATGGATTATTACAATTTAGTTGTTTAAAATATTAATTTGAGTATAAGTGCATTTTGTACAAAGGATTTACGGTTGACTCCAAACTGCTCTGTTACACTGAGTTTGTACCCACGTGGCTCATTGCCCCCATTTCAACTTTTAAGTCTCCGTGCATGACCACATGAAGCAGAATCCTTCCTTAGCATCGTGTTCGGATCGCCTAATGGGTAGGCCAATGGCTTATCGTCACTGTTGTGTGGGTGAACGATACACAAGGCGTTTGTTAGTCCTATTATTCAAAGATATTTACAAACACTCACCCATAATTCCATTACACGAAAGTGTCACCAGAAATATCGTGGTCACAAAGGGACCTGAGCTACTACCTATGCATTCGCTCTCATTTTTACAAAAAAAAAAAAAAGATAATAGGTAGAGGCATAAACACTAATGTATACCACAACATTCAGACAATAACATTGCAGCCCACTAAACATGTCCTTGATTTTTATGAAATTAAACGCAATGTTTTATGTCAATCCTAACATATACTGAAATAATTAAATTATGTGGTATGCAGTTTTGAATTAATTTTTCGTATGTACCCTTCGTATTCAAATATTTTATTTTTAGTATATCATTCATTAAATCAATAAAAATGAATTTTTTTTTTTAAAAATCAGAGAAACCTAAATTTTTTTAAAAAAATCAGAGAAACCTGAGTTTTTTTTTAGGGTTTTGAGAAATCATATTTATTCCAAAACGAAGGCTTCACACTAATGGATAATTCAAAACTGTAAAACATTAAATAAGGACTTTTTTATTAGAAAAAAAACTTTTTGAAACCTTTAAATATAGATATATTATCAATTTATTTAAAATCATGCGCCAAAACAAATTATTAGAAGCAAAATATTTTATGATACTACCACTTAGCAAACTTCAGTACCTTCAGTATGTTTTCATTGTTGAAACTAGAAAACGATCCTACTGCATTGCTCCTAAAAGCTGCAGGTTCAACACAGACTAACTTCCGAAATGACTGATACAAAACACAAACCTAGCCGTCGAACTTAAGGAGGACACATAGGAACCTAAAGACGCCATATTGGTTTCAATTTTTTTATGACGAAACACTTTTTTGAGGGTAAATATCTTAGCTTTCAGTATACGTCATTTATTAGGAGTAATTTTGGAATGGAACGGAAGTCGATGAACGGAAATGTGTAACCAAAATGGTGAACCCACGTGTGGCAACATAAACCCGTATATATCACTTTCGTAAATATTAGAGACATACCAACTTATTGGTAGGCCAAATGTTACTTTGTGATAGTAAAACTACCCTAGAACATGTTTTGTGAACTAAAATAGTCTTAGTAAAAAGTAATTACAAGTTTTAAAATACATTTAAAAAACTGGCATTACATTGGTGATAATACCTAATCTCTTATTTAATTGTCAAAAGGCTAGATAGTACAGCGGAGTCGGCCTCCGTAGCGTATTCGGCAAATCACCGGGCTACGGTATGGAGGTTCTGGGCTCGAATCCCGGGTGAGACATGGGTGTAATTTTTGTTGTCTTAATACCAACAACCACAAATACAATTACACAATAACTTGGGGTTATACAAAAAAATACAACATTAAGGGGGGGGGGGGAGATGATTGGCACACTGGTGAATGCCACCCATCTTTTTATAATAAAAAAAGCTGTAGAGCGCGCGCTTGTAGAGCTCAGGGGCGAGTTTTTCACGTGGTTCAAACCTCGTCACTTGAAAAGAAACTTTTTAAATACATAATAATATATTATATAATTATAATGTTGAATCATATCAATAAGGTAAGATTTGTTTAAAGGAAGTATTTACAGACTGATTGACGTCGTTTAGGTAAAAATATATATACAAATATATATTTAGTGTTATAAATTGTGTTTCAAAATGTTTGAGGTTAATATTTTAGTAATACCATAGAATTATAACTTCTAGCGTGTTCGGAAACTTTAACTGTATAATGAATTAACTGTATAATGATTTTTAACAAGATAGATAGTATTTTAATAAAATTACTTGCATATCAGGTTAAAAGCTGAAGATTTGGATTTTTTTTTCAATTCATTTTTGCTTTTATAGGAGTTGTTTCTAATAGTTTGAAATGTCCAGCTGATTCATATTATCTTTGAAAGATTTGTGCAATGGGAATGCATGACTTGACGTAGGCTTTTGGACATACGCCATTGCTTAGCAATGGCGTATGTCCAAAAGCCTACGTCAAGTCAGCTGATTCATGCTGCTATCTGTGAATGATGGTGGCAAGAAACGTTTGCGATTCAAACAGCGAATTCTAGCGGTGGGGGGCAGAAAGTACGTGTGATTCGCGTCTAGAAATCTTGGTTCTGTACTTGAAAAGCGAATATTTTATTGATCAGTACGTATATTTCTCAGGTTCAGCATTATTTTAAAGATTTCGACGTTGAATTTTGTGTTGCAACTTGGGAAAATGAGAACGGTTGAATTGGCTCGTTACCGGGGGTTGGATGTTTACACATCACTGGCGAGGCGAATCGGAGAGTCCATGGACTTGCGTCAGATGCTCTCTGTGGGGACAAACCGCGCGTCACCCTCTTGGACCGCGGTGGGAGTGGTCACGATGCGGGTTGGGGGGGGGGGGATTTTACACACATCGTGCACCCTGTGATGCATTTCACAACAGCTTTACACTACACGCCTCACCCGGGCCTACTTAGGACACTTGAAATTTCACAATGCACGGAAACGTAACAAATAGCAACAAATGAGATTGTTTTTCAAGGTTACGAAGTATCAATATAATTAAAATTATACATATTTTCCTTTGAAATAATAGCATGCAAAATTTACATATATGATAAAAATAAACGACAAAGTAATATTATAACACTAATCCGTGCGGTTTCGTCTCCGACTGCGTGCTATTGTGGAAACTATGATCCGTCAGATCCGTCTCCGTTTACGTGATCCGTCTCCGTTTACGTGTCCTTGTAGAACGGGCCTTAAGTCAACCGCAAGAAAACCCTACTTCCTTAAAATTGCCTGTTTTCCTTGTTTACAGCGGAGTACGGAACTCAGAATTTGGACTACGGCGTTATCGTCGGCTTACTTCTAAAACCTTGTAAGTTCAGATTTTCCCAGTTTTATATTCCGGATGTGTTTGGTGTATTTGTTTAATTTTTTCTTAGTGCATATGCTGATAAAACCTCGTAAGTCAACTCTACTTAGTCTCTTTTCTATTCACAAATTATAAAACCTCGTATCTTTGTCAGTCGAAACCGTGTTCCAGAAGCTCATAAGTTCTCCTGTAAAATTGACTGAAATGGAGTTACGAGGTTTTAGAAGTAAGCCGACGTTATTTTGTTTTACGAAGAAACAGTTATGTCAACACTCTTCGCTTATTTCAGGTGATTCCTCAGTTAAAAATTGCGTCAACTCAGTGTAAGGGAAGAGGTTGCGCGCGGCAGGCAGGCCTCGACGCCTCTCTGCACCCGTGGTCCCGCCAGGGGAACGTCTATTTCGAGCTGGCGCGGCGCGGGGGCACACCTCAGAGGACGCGACGCCACGGCGCATTGGAAATAAACCCGCCGTGCGCAGCTACGGAGTTGAAACGTCCTAGGTTAGGTTGGCAACCGCAGTCGCCGAGGCCTGTGGTGACCTATCCGATGCCGATCTGTTGCCCAAATTCCGCGCATGCGCAGAGCTAACTTTATCGTTGATTTCGTCCGGATGGTGGACCCGCATCTGGCGCTACTAACTCGTATCTGGTCATTTTTGAGATATCGGGGGACGTACCAAGCGTGTTGGTGTGACAAATGAAACTTTATGACAGTTAAACTATACTCCAATACATTCCGTAGGCCCTACACTTTAATTATCACGAAAAAAAAAAAAAATCGTAACTTATAAAGTACTTGAGAAATTTTTGTGCTATGCCGTAACAATTGTATCAATAGTATATATAATGCGTTGAAACCAATTTATAGCCTCGCGCAGGGCACCGTTTATTAAAACGGTTCCCGATTTGTTTCCCTACCTGGGATTCGGTTTGGACACGTTCTGGAACACGGCCCGCAAGTTAGGTTACGTTTGTGTTCCAACAAGGCGGTGCTTATTGGCTACCTCACCCGAGTGGCTTGGAATCCCGCCCTAAACCTCTCTCCGTGGCATCCGTTGTCGGCGAGAGCCCGCACTTCGCGTTGGTTGACAGTTTCTACGGAAGTTTTTCAGGTCTTGGCAGTTTTTTATAGTCGTTTTGGCTGTTGGTCATACGTGAGGGTCTGTTGACAGGTTACTTTAGAATAAAAATTATAACAGTCAGATAATTGATAAATTACGATCCTAGAGATGAGGCTTTTATAGTGAAGAATTTTTTTAATACGTACTGCAAAATACATTAGTGCAGAATGTTACTCTCTCATGCGAAAATTACTGAAGAGGGACTGGTAAAATTCCCATGTCCAACGATCTGTAGACTAGACTCTATACTCCTATGCATTATATGGGCCAATGACATCTGTGGATTGTGTGAGGATTAATGACTGGGTCGCATGTGATTAACTGCTTCGTTTATGCCAGGTTTTGTATTGGCTGTAGAGACTTACGGGAAGTAACTAACATGCTGTAACCTGTTTGAAAATACAGCATTAAAGTGAAATGAATACATAATCTGGAACTTGAACTACGATTTATCACAATATGGCACCTGGTTTCTGCAAACTAACAAATACCGTATTGTATTACTAGAGCCATGTATTTTTCGCGGACAAATCTGGACGCCCATTGGACTGCAATAGGGTATACCCACGCCAGCGGTTTCTCCCTCGTGATTGGTGGCCGTCTATAAGAGACGAATTTGCCACCTTTCACCAAGGTAATCAGGACCAGTTTGCTTCCACACAAAATTAATGCAATTAGTGTGTCGACAATAGATTTGCACCTAAGAGAAACTTAACCAATCACGAAACAAAGACGATGCTACAATGTATCAACATTCAGCTAGCCTCGAAATACTTTCCCGAAATATACATGCCCCTAGGCATGACCGATTAGAAGCCAATGACAGACACCTTAAAAAAATCTGACCGAGTCACGCACGACCCGTAGAGAAGTTAGTGTGGCAGAAGCCAATAAAAGCATGGCATAGGCCTGTATCCCAAGATACAAAAATAAGGGTTTAGGTGCTACATCTGTACCCTAACCGTATTCCTAGTGCACAATAGGTCACGGTCAAAACCCTTAGTTTTAGGGAACGGATTTCGGTGTCGTATCTGTGACCTATCTTTATTGCGGTCTAAGGAGCGCTCTGATTGTTTCGCGAAAGACACACGCCCCTACTCATGCCATGTAGAATAACCCTTGATCCAGTGACTAGAGACCTGAAAAATTCGCGGATTCATTTTGCGATAGGCTGGAATCAAAATACATGTGCCTTTTTACTGCATCAATGATTGGGCCACAGTTTTTCTGAATGACACTCGGCCAATGATAAACCTTTAAGAAAAAAAGTATCGAATCACTAGCGTCCCAGTTAACAGGTGTCACGAGTCAGTAGCCAATGAGCGTATGTAATTTTCCCGCGTGCATAGAGGATCATGGAGTATATCCTACAGGTAATTAAAATCTCGATTTTTTCCGGTCTCTACCAATGACACGGGTCATTCATGTGTACAAACACTTGCAACCATGACTGTTTCCAAATTATAGTGTGATTTTACAGAGCCATTAGCCCGTGGTTGTTGCGCGGATTCGTTTGGTAGGCTGCGTGTGCTTCATGTTGGGGTGTGGACCGCAGAGCTCTTAGCACGCTCTTGACGACCCTGGGCCAGTCATAAACAAGGAAAACAAGTGATTACCCAACCACGTGTGACTTGCCAAAGATTGTGACTTTGCTATTGACCAATGAGTGCCCTAAAAAGGCTCGATTATGATGATGATGATTATGATGATGATAGTAAGCAAAATATGTCTAGCTTGGAGTGAAATGAATCCGTGAAATAATTAAGAGACTGGAAAAATTGGCGATTTCAATGATAGGATAGACTCCGTGATCATCTATGCACTCGGGAAAATTACAACCTGCTCATTGGCTACTGACTCGTAACACCTGTTAACTGGGATGCTCGTGATTCGATAATTCTTCTATTGAAGGTTTTTCATTGGCCCAGAGTCCTTCAGATAAACAAAAAGTCAAACGTATTGGGATTCTAGCCTATCGCGAAATTTATCTGCGAATTTTTCAGGTGTCTATAAATAATCGTGGCTCTAAGAATTTCTTGTGTATATGCATGTATATATATGCATATATGTGTGTGTATAAGTTTATATGTGTGTGTAAATGTACATATTTTGTAGTGAAATTATGGATGTCATTAAAATTTCTACTTAATAGTTTGCAGTCTAGACTGCTGCCAAATATTTAACACGAATTTTTCTGGTCCCTAGTGATTATGTGAATACTAACTTATTGCAAAGTCACGTGTATTTGCTTGTGCATGTCAACGTGTAATTCGTGACTTGGTATTGGCCGGGAGGTGCGACACCTTCGTTCGGTCTGCCGCGTCCTAGGTTGGAACGCGGAGTGATCCGAGCACCGAGCTATGCCTGCTTTGGTCGGGAAAAATGGCACCCCGCCGCGTCAGGGGACAAGTCTGGTCGAATCTCCGGGCAAGCGTATTTGTCCCTCACGCCTCCCGTGCGCAAGCCAACCTTCCCCGTCAGTAGCGCGTCAGGCGTGGAGGAAGAGCGGGCAATTGTCCCTGTTGACAAACCGTGTGGAAGGGATGAGCCGGCACGTTGATGAGGAGAAAGAGAGGGGGAGAAGAGGGGAGAGAGAGGGGAGGAATATTGGTCAGACTCGCCGCATATAGTCGGTTGGTAAGCCACGCGCCCACGGTGATGACGTCACGGGGGAGTCGCCGCGGACTGCGCAGTAGAAGCTCGCGCCACGCCAGCCACAGACACTGCCTCGCAATGACTAGCGCAGGAGCACGACAGCAAGCACTTAGGGTTCGCCTGATGATTCTCCTTGCCATTAGGTTACAGGCCTGAACATTACAGTCTGCCTGCCAGCGTTTGATACGTAGGGGGTATTTATTTTTCACACAAAAAAAAAATTGGAGACTAGATGAGATGTAAAAACTATAGCATCGTCTGTGTTTCGTAATTGGTCGGGAGACAAAAAAAAACGGTTAGTGCAGGCATACCATATTGCAGTCTAATTGGGTTTTCAGAGGTTTTCGCGAAATATAAGTACCTGTCCCTATGATATGTCATTCGCACAGACATGGTTATTTGCCGTCCATGCTATATATACTTACTAACTGTTCTATACACTTTGGTGTGCTCAACTCGCTGATGCAAAGGTCATCCTATGGGCTAGGTCAGCATATAGAAAACAAAAGTACCTATGTACTTTTAGAAAAGATTCCTTTGGAAACCAGTTGCCAAGATATAGTTTGTAACACTACAAGACACATACTGTAACTTTGTACAGCATATGGCTATGTTTCATTATGCATTTATGAAATACGTTTTTTTATAGATAATACTGTGTATTTATTCCGAAAATTGGCGCATAATTTTATATTTTAATTGATGTTTCAGTCAAGCATAATTTTTTAAAACTATGTAAAAGATAATCAAATATTGATCCCTTAGAGTTTATATGGTTGTATCATGCTTATTATTTGCGCAGTTAATGCTGAGAACGTTTGTTTACAAGTAACTCAACTATTGGGGGTACTGGGATAGCATAAATGCCCGGGTAAGAATCCGAACCCAGTATTATTGCGAACACTATTTCGTAGTGATACAACTGTTTTCATGTGAACGTGTAAATTTACAAATATCCGTAATTTTATATGAATATTTATGTTTCATATACAAAAAAAAATTACAGTTCACTACAGCCACTCTTATTTCGAAAATTCATTGGGTATGAAAGAAGTCTTGAAGCACACATGCATCTGCTCACGCTGATGATTGGGATACAGTTCTCTCGACAGTCATGATTATCTTGAACCAGTTATAAACAAGGTGTGACGAAGTGATGACTCGTTAAAATAATGTCCCAGTTTCAATGGTATATTGTGAAAGATTAATTTATACTATTTACAACTAATCATATTAAAGGTAAATTAACCTAGTTATTCGTACAAATTTTCAATATGTGCACCTTTAGTTATACGGCACACATCCAACCTAAAGTCCAATTCTTCTCACGCTTTGGTTAATAAGTCTGGAGTAATAGCCTCTTCAATTCTGTGATTCAAATGTGGCAAATCATTAGGTAACGGCGGAACGTAGACACGTTCTTTTATAAAACTCCAAGGGGGGGAAAATAGCATGTCGTTATGTCAGGTGAACGTGGAGGCCAGGTAAAAAGAAAAAGGGGAGGTGTTGTCTGTAAAGTCGGTTTACGGACGATTTTTTAACGTGACAACGTCATAACAAAACATTGATGAAATGATTGCATACTTTTATGAATAAAATTGAATAATTTTTATTGAATTATCACTATTTTGTATGGATACAAAGAAGGATTGAAATGAAATCTACATTTTAATTGATAAATTTACTTTTATTTGCACTCATTAATTCAAATATGTTTATTACTTTAACGAACAGATTATTTTAACTATAACTTTTATACATGTTTGCTATTTAACTTATTCCAATCTGTGTTATTCTGTTAAGGATAGGACGATGATAGGAAAAGTAGGAAACGAATGGGAGTGTTTCAAGTTTAATGTGCCTCGAAAAAGTCAAATCGATTGTTGTTCCAATCGAGTGGAAGAGAGATAGATGCGGCGCAAGCGTACAATGAGCGTAAAGGGACACAGCGTAACGGGACAATGTGCGTAACGGGACACTTTTTCGTACGTGCAGCCGGCGTTCATCGATTTATTAGACGTTGTCACGTCAAAAAACGTCTGTCGTCTCGACCATTACGATTAATCAAACGGTCAGGGACTTTGACGTTAAACCACTCTCGTACAAATGGGAAGGAGCTCCATCCTGTTGCCAAATAAAGTTTTCAGGTTCACCCTCTACTAATTGGAGAAAGAGCTATTCAGGAGTCGCCACATTGCGTAGGTGGCGTTACAAGCGAGAAAACAACAAAGCAGTACTTGCGCATGAGCTTATCTAAAACTGCATGAGTTACTCTTTAATTGTGACCTTGAACCAACACTTAACACCGCTTAAAGTTGATAATCAGAGACCGGCAAAATTCGCGGTTTCGATGGCCTTCAGGATAGACTGCACATACCCCTGTACACTCGGGCAAATAACGCAAGTTCATTGGCTGCCGACTTGTAAGTCGTCTCAGCTGGTTTGTCTGTGATTCGATCCTTATTTGGTTGAGGGTTTATAACTGGTTGAGATTCGTCCAGATGAACAGTAAGCCAATAGCAAAATTATCTAAAAGGTATATGTGTTTGAATTCTAGCCTCTCACCGAATGAATCCGCGAATTTTGCAGGTCTCTATTGATAATATTAAATTAATAACTAGGACATTCTTTTATGTTCATACTGTACATTGGCAGGTTTAGTCGAGCCTGGAGAGAAATGAATACGTACGCTAAATACTCGTGGTTTTAGTCAACATTTATACTTTTCTATTACCGGCTAAGGATCGCCCAGGAAGCGTCAATCATCAAAGAAAACGTGATTTATAAGTGTTTCAATCCTACTTCGCTACCAGATGAATCCGCGAAATCCTAATGACTCCAGGGAAGGAAGTCTTGGAAGTTTGAGTGTCTGGCCCTCGACGGCACACTACTGCAAACCACAGCCTGTCGCATGTCCATTGGCTCCTGACTGCGAGAGAATCTCGGCTGGGTCATATGCACAGACTAGAAGAATTTGCGGATTCATTTCGAGATAGGCTAGAATCCAAACTAGTTTACCTTCATGCTACTTCTGTGATTGGATCACAGTTTGCCTGAACGACTTTGAGCCAATGGAAATCCCTCAACAAAAGAAGTATCGAATAACAAGCAACCCAGTTAACAGGTGTCATGAGACAGCCAATGAGCAGGCGTTATTTTCCCGAGTGAGGATCGTGGAGTCTATCCTTGAGGTCATTGAAACAGCGAAATTTTCCGGTCTCTAGGTATTAGTAGGGACCGGAAAAATTTGCGGGTTCAATGACCTCCAGGATGAACTCCGTAGTTCTACGTACACTCTGTTAAATGTCACCCATTCATTGGCTGCTGTCTTGTGAGACGTCCCAGCCTGTGATTCGATAAAGCTTTGGTCGTGTGTTTCTCATTGGCCCAGAGTCATAAAGGTGAGTTGTGAGCCAATAGCAGAGGCAGCACTGAGGTATAACTATTTGTATTTTAGCCTATCGTGAAATGAATTTGCGAATTTTTCCGGTCTCTAAGTATTAGTAGCTTGTGTTCTTTTTGATTTGACATCTTTCTTTCTAGCAATAAGTTATATGTCGCGTTACGCTCATATCCTGTGGCGTGTGGCCTGGCCAGAGGAGACGATGGTTGGCGCCCAACGAACGTCCCGTGTGGCTCTTGTATCTCTTAGCACTGGTTCGATTCCAAAGAAGTGGTTTGAAGCCCAATATAGTCTCGGAGGCCTAGCAGCCTTCGGAATTTCAGTTCTTTAATTGCGCCGTAAAATTAATCTGCCCTTACTGCTTTATTTTACGACGCGGCACTTTGAATTTGTTTACGGGGAAAGTACTTTCGTCACAAAGACTCAAAACACTTAAGGAAGGGGGGGGGGGGGGGGGGGGCAAGCGCAAAACACAGCCAGTGCAACAAACTTGAGTGATGAATGTTGCTGGAAACCGTAACTGTCGCGGCAGCGCAGTGTCTGAGTGGTCCCCAGGGGCACAGGGGCACAGGGGCAGACGGGCAGACGGCCAGGCCGCGACCCACACGTAACGGTTCTACGCAACATGTAGTCCTCCAACCTGCACCTGAGCTCTCCCTAACCCCCCCCCCCCCCCCCCCCCCACGCGTTTACCAGCACGAAGAAGGTAGAGTGAAGATTAAACAGTCTTTGAAGAATGAAGGTTAAATAACAAGAAGGAAAATAATAACTTTGGCTGATGCACTTGAGGTACAAATAGGAACAACGGAAATGGATAATAAGCTTGCTACAGAAAGACGATGTTGGTTATGATGAAGTACATATATTATAGCAGAAACATGGATATGAAGATAAAGATAAGGAAGAAATTGATAAGGGCGTTGTATGAGATATAGCTGGACATATAAACGTTTATTGGAAGTATGAAAAAAATATATATAACATACATAATTTTATAATATATTAATATTCTTACAACAGCACTTGCAATAATGTGTATTTATAGCTATTGTTACGAACGTTAGCAAGGCCACGTCACGCGCAGGTGCAGAGCTAACTGGGCTGCATCACATGCCGCCGTAACATGAGATGTGCCGTGCGCACCTGGGTCACCGTTTTATCTCCCTCCCTCCAGCCCTCCGCTCTCCCCGCGCGGCACTGTTAGTTTGACATCCGGAACCTGACAGTTGCAGAGTTACACGAGCTGCCGACACGTGTTTTCGAGAGATTTCTGCCATCGGGACGGCTCGGAATGACGCGTCTGGCCCCGGTCGCTCTCGTGAGTTCTGGAACTGCGCCGGGGCCTATATATATATATATATATATATATATATATATATATATGCCCGAGGACGTCAGGGCAGAGAGTCAGAGTTCAAGAGAGAGTTCAGGCGGGAGCCTTCCTGCAGCGGAGCTTCCGGGGCGATAGCGCCGTGGGTGCGGCAGAGAGGCGAAGTCCTTGGACGAAGGTTCCAGGGCAGGGAGTGAGTGAGTGAGTGCAGTCGGGAGTTTTCCCGCGGCGAAGTTTCTGGGCGATAGTGCGGCGGAGTCCCGAGCGAAGTTCCGAGCGAAATTCCAAGCGAGGCGTCGAGTGGGACCTCGGCGAAGGGGAAGTGCGACGGCGGCGGCGGAGTGCGGCAACGGAGTCCTGCGACGGAGGACCACGAGGGGTGCTGCGGCGAGAGTTTCACCAGAGGTGAGGCCCAGCGAGGCGTGTGGATTGTGAGAAACGAGTGACTGGAGGAAGCAACCTTTTTTTTAAGTACAATTGATTAATTGGCATATTTAGATTATTAGCTAGTAATGTAAATAGTGGCAATAAATAAAACTGTGTGTGATAAAAATCTTTAATTGGGCTATCCTTTGCGAACCCGCAGTAAATCGTAACACTATTATTAGCCCATATTTATTTATAGAATTTATAATATAAGATTATTCAACATTTATTATAAAAGACTCCGTAGCCCTAATAGCCCTAGAGGTTTACCAACATTATTATTAAGAAATGGCAGCAGGAGGCAGAATTATAATAAGAAGAATATACAAAACTCCTAATATGCCCACACGAGGGATAAGATCTAGGTAAGATCTATGAATCAACATAGTTAGACCGATTTGTAAACGGAAATATCTGCCCAAACACCGGCCGAGATAGCGGGACACATGCCCCGCCATCTTGGATCCGGCCATTGCTTGCTACTGTTCTGTACTGTGACATATTTCCCCTAATTACTGGGCGACAAAGCATTGCAGGGAGCAAGGGTGGACGAACAGGAAAACAAAGCGGCGTGATCCACCGGGAACCAAACCCAGATTTCCTTGGACATTCGAGACATAATTTCAACACTTTTTGTGTTTTTATCGGTCGATAAGGCGGTGATGTGTGCCGTGTTTAGTGAAATTCTTGTCATGATATACACGTTGCCAGTTGGAATAATTATATATATAAAGCAGGCGATAAGTTGAATGTTGTGCAGCTATTGACACAATTGACCGTCAGAAAGTTCAGATCAGATGGAATGCAATATGGAAGCTAAATGCACCCAGCTAACCTCGCATATAGATACAGACAAGCAACATTAGTATTATTACTTGGCCACAGTATAGAATGCAAATGGCTGATGGCTGATGGCTGTAAACTTTAATTGCACTTGGCATTTGACCTTGTTTATTTGACGCGCCCTAAAGAAGAAGCCAATGAGAACACCTGATAAACATGCGAACGAAATCCTCCAGAGGAATGACTCCAATCTGACAGAGAATTGCTAAACCCTATTTTTGAACAACCGCCAGCGGAATTAGGTTTCGGACAGACATCACAACCTGTCGGAATTTTTCCGCTGCCTCCTTTGCTGGCGAAATCTCAATTTCTCTAGAGCAGCGGTTCCCAAAAGATGTTCCTCGGAATCCTGAGGTTCCGTGGCAGGGTCACAGGGGTTCCGTGAGTCAACTACAACATTTCTGCTCCCACTATGAAACAGATTAACGAGTAAATTAATTAGGGCCTAACCGTATGTCTACATCGCAGTCATTACAGACGAAAAGGGGCAATGGGTTGAGAATGTTGTTGAGGGAGATACCCCGAGAAAACTACCGGCTTGTGGCAACATCGGCAAGCACAATTACTGTCAAGTAACTTTCTTTGAAGGAGCTAGGGTTTCAAGTAAATGTACAAATTAGAAAGAAAAAAATGTAATTTTACATTAATATTTTCATAGGTGGATTTAGAGGGGGGAGGGGGGGGGGCACGGAGGCACGTGGACTGGATAATACGACTTCTGAAGTATTAAACACGTATTATACTAGTTCCCCCCCCTCCCCCACAGAAGACAATCCTGGGTCCGCCCTTGAATATTTTTGTTCCACTGACAAACAAGAAACGCCGGAGCAGGTCTCTGCGCAGATCAGCCCACGGCGTGGCGGTAACCGGGCGCTCCCAGCGCGCCGCGCGGCCGGCGGCGAGAGTCGGAACTGAGTCCGGGCCGTGTCGTCAGCGCGCGAGGAGGCAGCCCGCATTCCTGCGTCCTGAACCCCAGGCTGGGTCATGGCCCCCGCAAGGGTGGGGCTGGGTGGACCCCTGGGTCCAGGGCCCGGGCCCATTTCATCTCAGTGTGTGAAATTAAATATACATACTCGCCGTGGTTATTTCAAAGTAAAATAATTTTATAAATAAAGCTTAGTTTGGACTTATGAAATAGTAACCATAATGTTACCTTGTATTTCCAGGGTAAATAACATTCTAAAAAGATTGTAGGTAAGGAATAACCATGCAATTATAATGTAGCAAGTGACTAAAATTGGGTAGGGGGGGGGGGCGTCTCCGATCCTGGGTCCAAGGCCCGTAATCGAATGTGGTGGCCAAGGGCGTAGGAACCGGGGGGGACAGGGGGGACGTGTCCCCCTGAACTTTTTGGGTGGAGGGGACTGTCCCCCCCCCCCCCCAACTTTCTAGATCGTGATATTTTTATTTTATAATATTATTCTGCCCAACTTTATTTGTAACTTCTTCACTCTCAAATTTTATCTTAAGGAAACAATAACAATTTTAACATCGATGTATCCAATGGTTAGATACAAAAACTGCTTAAAAAGCGCTATTTTGCACTTTTAAAATCAAAATTTTCCGGTGGAGGACCCACGGACCCCCCGTCTTAGTAAGAGGGGAATGGGTTTACATGACATCAAAATCATTATTTGTCCCCCCTCCCCCCAACTTTATGAACACAGCTACGCCAATGGTGGGGGCCGTGGGATGGGTTCACAACTGCACAGCAGTGCACACGACCTGCGCGAGGTCGGTCCACAGCTGAAATATTGCTGTTAATTTCTGCCGACGAAATTTCGCGATGTATCCGACATCTGTTGGCAGTGTTGATAAGTAACTATATTAACTACCAACTGATCATCGCGTGACACCTGACCAGCAATTCGTGAGCACAGTTTTTTCCACACACAAATGAATAATAGTAATATAAAAAAATTCAGTCAACCATTCTAACCACGACACATTTATATAATTTGCAATTTTTGCTAGTGACTAATAAGTAATATCATTAATTAATTTTTATAGCAGGAATTAAAAATCAGCATTTTAATACCTCAAAATGTTTTTGCTTCATACTCTACTCTCGTTGGTTGTTTGCACCATGCGTGTCCGTAGCAGAAACAAAAATATATTTATTTACTTTCCACGCGCACGACACGTCTCCCATGTGCACGATCGTCCCATGCGCTATTGTGGACCAGGAGGTTGGAAAACATGGCGGTCAAATCTTGGCGCGCTGTTTAATTTCCCGGCAGTCGCCGCCACGTGCGCGCCACCGACTCTGGGCGCGCTCCAACATCAACTGGCCACTCGCCGTCCGAATGCAGGTCCGCCGGATCACCGAGCCACCGACGCTTTTAGCAGAGTGTATTCCCGCGCCTTCCAACATTTCACTTCGACTACGCGACTGCGCGAGCCCCACGTCCTGTGGTCCAACTCGAAGATCACGCGCCGACGCGGCAGACGGCCAGCTCTGCTCAACAAGTCCCGCAGATTCAGAAGGCAGGACTAATGAAGAGGCTCTGCATCTTGCTTTACTTCCTCAAATAAACCTTACATAAATAGTACTCCGCCTTCACTCAAGCATTTGGGTACTAAAAACCTGAATGTAAAGACGTTGTTACGTTAACTGCCTTCCTGCCCTTAACATCAGAACCGATTCATTACTAAACGTTTGTTTCTCTTCAATTCTGAGAATTATCTTAAAAAAATACTTGTATTCATATTTATAGTAGATTACATGAAATTAATAATTTTAGCAAACCTAACTTATTACGTGCCTGACGATTGTATTCATGTCACTAAGCGTATGGCTGTGTTAAAAAGTAGATCTTAAGCAGGATAGGTGTTTCATATACGTTCTTTACAAGTGGTTCAACAAAAGTTGAAATTTACTCAAATGACGGTTTTTTTTAATCATCGATGTACAAAGTTTATGTTAAATTTAGTAAATGGAGGAGGCATTGAGCAGTATACCTTTGACTCCGAATGTTACAAAAATGTGTACGTATGAAACAAAACTTACTTCAATTTATGTATTTATGTTTAATGTTCTTGACAAAAAAATCGATAAATAACAGCGCGGTACCAATAAGTAGGCTCAAGCTATAAAGAATATTTTTTTAAAGGCAAAATTCGAAATGTACACTGTAGTAACAGCGCACTGCTTTACTCAAACACGAAAACAAACAAACGGGGCGTTCGTGACGTCAACCTAGACAGCAGTGGTGCAACTATAACAGCCATTTCCCGCTGAAAGTAGGTAGCCTGGTAAACAAACCGTCTGACACATTTGTAGCCCATAATCTCTTGAAACCGTGTTAAGTAAACCAGACGACGAAGAGAGCGGTGCCAAGGGACTTCCCGTGCAAGACTAGTTAACGTTAACATTTCCTCCGTTCATTTACGTCACAACTTACAGTACACCGAGGTAGTTGTTTCAATTCAATACTTCGAAATAAAGAATATTAAGTTAAAAAAAAATATTACTCACCTATAAATCTTCCTCAATTTTAATACAACAGTATATGTAGTAATAATCATACATTCACTTTTTGAGAACGCTACAGTTGCCTACATTTGTGGTTAAAGCCTAGCTGGATTCATAACAGCTATAAATACTAGTGGGTGTGAATTCGAGTCATGAATAATTCTTGAAATTAAATCTGTACGGACTAAGCATAACTGGGCACTTGAGAAGACACTTTAAAATAAAATAAAAAACACGACAAACCAACACCCTCGTGGCTAGGTTCCAAGACCAACCATGTTGATGTGTCTTACACAAATAAGAACTGTTGTTTCAGTAAGGCAGAAGAACTGAGAACGCAGTTTCATTACAGGCAGTCCGTGTTCAGAGGCGTCGAAATCTTTTAATTACTCGTGTCCACATTCGCGGACACGAGTTTGCACTTTAACACGTTCCATTCAGACGTCATCTATTCAACAGTGCTGTCCAACGAGTTGTTACGATGAGATGGATTCAGGAGAAACTCCAACTACCCCTAAACATAAATAAAGATTACTTCTAGATTCTGATTTAACAGTTTTATTGGGGATTGAGGTTACAGTTCAGACTGTGTTTGAAGCTTAGGAAGGTCAGATATTACAATAAATTCAAGGATTTTCCAACGAAAAATGCAACCCAAATAAACTAAGAACTCTCCGTAGTTCGTGTTAACTGTAGTTGCAATGTCGCTACACATGTCGTGAGCGAAGCACTGCAACTATTACAAACGGCAATAAGACACAGCGATCAATAACAGATCCCACTGCACTGTTGAAAAATCTTCACCTTCAATTTACGAAGAACGTTGTTTACAAATTATCCAGGGATCGTCGTAAATTTACGGACACAGAGTTAAACTACTTTGGACATGAATCTGAAAAGATATTCTTGGTACGTAAAATATATATACATATTTAAAAAGTGGTGAAGTGTACATAAGAAAATTCTTCTTTTGTCCACATTTTGTTTGGAACGAAACATACAATTCGGAAGTCGATGAAATACGGCAGTTATTTGAAATTGCGAAGAAATCTTGGTTTATTTCAGGTGAGTTCTTGGTTGAAAAGTCCGTTACTTTGCTGTGGATTGCGAGAGTGCGTGAGGGGTGAGGGGTCGGCGCCGACCCTGCTGCGCGGGAACTGACCCGATGTCGCCCTTCAGCCCGGCCAGCTGGGCGCCCGCCAGATCGCGATGGACGCCGGCGACGAGAATCGCGGTTCTGCGGCGAGCGGCGAGAGCTGCACACCAGCTTCTCGCGGCATCGTCTGCGTTTATCCGAGGCGCACGTCCACCGCCAGCACACCAATCACAGCCGTCCCGTGCGGAAGAAAACCCGTCCTGAATGGCCCGGCCGAACAGGGCGGTTGCTTCTCTTGCAGTCGACCGCCAATCACAAGGGAACAATTGCTAGCGCGGGCATACCTTAATGCATACCTGCCAACTTTGGCCAGTCCAAAAGAGGGAGGTTTTTTAGTGGAGTAAATACTTGTTCCCCCAATAAAGCGGGGTGTCCGGGGGCTCTCCCCCGGGAAAATTTTGTTTTGAAGACGCAAAATAGTGCTTTTAAGCATATTTCTAAGTAAAAATTATAAAAAACAGCTGGTTGAAATTGTAATATTTTTATTGGGCTTGTTGCTATTTTTAAGAATTGTCTGCACGTGCCTACTGTGGAGAGTTCAAAAGAGAAAGACTTTCCCATTTACAAAATATAGGGTAGGCAGGGCCACAAAAAGAGGGCATATAGTACGTGCACACCATATAAAAACAAATTTAAAATTTACTCATCTTTAACGTGCGTTAATTCTAGATTGTTAAATTTTTTTTCCCAATTTTCAATTAACATCTTTAAGTTTCTTGATATTTACTATGCCTAAATAAGTCCTATGTCATTATCAATATTTTATAGAAATTTACTTTACAAAATGCAGCATGTTCACCTTTCCTCGATTGCAAAATGCACGGAAATTCGTCACTGAATGTCTTCTTGTACACAGCAAGATACTTCACTGTAGGCTTACTTAGCGCCATTTCTATTAAATCCCTATTGCGGAGTAGACCTACAACTAAACAAAAATACTCATCACGCAACTGCTTCACAAAATAATATTTTTATGAATACACCGTTGAATAAATTCAAAGACTATAATGCTAACTCTACACTTCGTCTGTGAGCACAGACGCGAACAAAGGCGAATTTGTTCAGGCACAAACTAACAATTCACACATAGCCGGCTTACAAACCGAAGCGAATTTGGGCACGAATGTAAACAGTGGTATCATAAACTCATTAATTCAGTCCGTCTTTATTTTAAACCACCACCACCGAAAACACAGTTTTCAATGTTGACAACACACGCCATCTTGGAAAACAAATGAAACCTTTTTCTGGTTGGCTAACAAACACCAATGACGAACGTGTACCAAAACAGCTCCCATAATTATCGTAAATAACTACGTTTCTTTCTACGCTTAACCAAGAGTTTTAGCCGACAATTGTGGGCATTGAGGCTATTAAAATAACCACACGTTATGGTACGAACTGTAGATACTAAACGCTTGTACGGAATAATGGTACAAACATATTAATACTATAAATTTACGGCATTAAAAACTTCAAGAGAAACAGAACCAAAAAGCGGGAGATTTGAATGACAAATCGGGAGGGCGGGAGAAAGGTTATAAAATCGGGAGTCTCCCGCCTAAAGCGGGAGGGTTGGCAAGTATGCTTAATGCTAGGGGCATGCAGATTTCGCGAAAAGATTTTGAGACTATATGAAAATTAAAACACTACAGCATCGTCTGTGCTTCGTGATTGGGTGAGTTTCTCCCAGGTACATATCGATTGTTACAACACCAATCACAGTGATTCAGTGCGGAAATAAACGCGTCCTGAGTGGCCCAGTCGAATAAGGCAACGACTTCTCTCGCTAGACGGCCGCCAATCACAAGGAAGAAACGTTAGGTGCGGGTATGCTTTGTTGCAGTCTAATAACTGTTCAGATCATTTCGCGAAAAATGCCTGCCCCTACCTATTGCAATCCAATGAGCGGTCGGTTTTGTTTGTTTGTTTTTTTTTTCCCAAAGGGTACGTGCCCCTGAAAACGCTTTGAAGCCAGTAACTAATACATGCACTTCTAGTGCAATGTTTGTTGGACATCACTGGCTGGTCGAGGGAACTACTATCCTAGAGTAACAGTAACAAAATAAAAGTGTATTTTCTGACGTCTATGTATCCTGCACTTCTCATCCGGTATTTAAAAAAAAAATGTTCAGCATATCTCAGAAATATAACGCTATATCATGAAATTTAAGCACACTGACATATTCATTTTGTGTCAACACACTTACATACTTACACGACTCACAATTTTACAAATTGAGCGTTCCTGATGACTTTGACACAATAGTCAGAGATGATATTTATCGAGGAAAAAACTTGAGTATTAGATAGGCATCAATACACTTTGTTCACACATTTGCAACCAGTCTTTTCTTATTGGATCTTATCAGCAAAACAAGATTGCAATTAACTCAGCCAATAAAAAAAACCTACGTTTGACCTGACATAACAATGTCACGTAAAAAAAAAATTCTTCTAATCACAAGAGCAAGAAAAATTACAGGATCTTGCAGTATATTTTGGGCGCTAAATATTTTCAATTTCGATCATAACATCAAACTTTAGTAGATTGGTATGGGCAATAATTTTCCGCGAAACCAACAACGATCACTAAACTGGGACATAGTACTGTATGTCTGCGCCAGCAGTTTCTCCCTTTGGCCGAGGTCTGTAGAGGAAGCGATTTCTTCATTTGGCATGGACATTCAGAACTTGTTTCCTTCCGCACTGAGTGCCCATGATTCGTGAGCTGACAGCAGACACGTATCTTAAAGATACTCAGCCAATCACGAATAACAGAGATTTAACTCACATCATTTCTCGAAATATTCTAGAGTAAAATCAGTGCCAGTATAAATTGACAACACCGAAAAAAACTATTTATTTTCAACTTAGTTATAAATAAAATTTTATTCTAACTGTAACAGGACGGTTTTACTATTATGAAAAACACTATGAAGTCTAGACTGATGACTTTTGCTTGTTCGTTTTCCTAATTTGACTTCGTAGCACAAAGTTTGCCCAGTAAAAGCTAAACGCTAATTATTAGTGGTGTTTAAAAGAGTTATCATAATAACAATGTTACAGTCACGCAGGTAATTTAAGGACTAGAGTGTCTTCAAAAAATTGGACTGGAAAGTTTCGCGAATTCGTTTGCGAATTTTACTTTAGCGATTATACCTGAAAAAAGATTTTTACACGCCCTGTGAAACTCTTGAGTCAACATCACACCCCGCTTCACCAGAAGCGGAAAATCGTGCGCAACTCAGTCAATCATAAACCGGGATTTTCAAGACGGCAACGACCAATCACAAAACGGCACCATCTTGAATAACGTGGCGAGTAGAATCAAGTGTCTCGATACTGTCTCGAAGGCGAACTGAAGGCACCGTCCAGTATTAGATTCAGTTCTGGAGTCAGAAGCGTAAACGCCGACCCCAGGAAATTGCATCGGCCGGTTGAGGGCACGATATAGTGATTTATTAAAGCACAAGCCAATCCGTGATTTACGATAGGATTCAAATATAAAATCAACAATAATAATTTTAAATTAGTCGTAAATATAACCTTAGCAGCCAAGTTAAATATGGCTTTTTTTTTTAAATTCAAATATTGTATGTTTGTCTGATCGCGCAACCACTGCACTGTCTTGTGTTTTTACCCTGAGTCTAGCCGGAGCAAGGACAAGACAGTGCAAAAGACGTAACTGTTGATTCAGTTATAGGGCGGGTCACGACCGTTAACGAATACAAGTTCCAAGTTCGAAGCGAAATTCAACCATCTCTACTCATAAAAAAATACTGGACAAAGGGCGTGATTTACCTGGTGGTGGTGCTGCTGACGGACGAAACTCCTCTCCCTGGTGAATTCCACTTTGCTGTGACTCCTCCTCAGGTCCCCCGCTGTCTCCTGGTACTGCTGCTGTTGCTGCTGCCCCACCCCGCTCATGCCCGCCGACACTCCGAGGGCAGTCCGCCGCGACGCACCAATCACGACGACGCCCGCGCCGTCCTCCGCTCAGCCTGGCTTCCCGCCCGCACTTTCCTCAGAAAGACCCAGAAGCAGTCCGCGGTCGGCGAGGGTTGTCTCGGGCGACCGCCTCCCCTCGCGGCTATACGGCAGTGCCAAGGCGTGTTTGATCTTCCCCACCAGCGAAGTCACCTTCCTTGGAAAGGAGGAGAAGCCCAACCCCAAATATATGTCTTCCTCAGCACGCGGCCGTCAGCAATCGTCTAGAACCTTTTCCTGCAAATTTTTGGATTCCATCTTGTTCAGCCAGCTCGAGAGATCCAGTTCTTCAAACGCAGCACATGCTGATGATCACTTCGGAAAATTTTGCAGTCGATCAGCATCCAAAGAGTCACAGTGTTGTTCAATTACGAGTTGCAGGGAGAGGGTAAAAAGAAAAAAAAAAGCGACACTACATTCTGCTCAACAGTTTTCTCCTGTACCGTATCCACATGGTTCTGACAAGCTTCTTAGCTGAAATGATGGCCAGAAGTAATTTTATGGGCGGAGACGCAACCACCAGGTACTTCGTAACGAGTGGATTGAAGCTTCTTGGTTGGAACAGTAATGCAAAGCGCGCTTGAAATCTTATGAAAATCTACGAAGCAGCAAAAAAACTAAAAGCAACATCGAAGGCGTAATACTTTTTTCTATCTTCCTCCGGTACCATCATGCCCAAGGTTTAGAACAAGGTCCTTTCCTGAAATAAAAGAAGAAGAAAAATTAGAACACTATTTTTGTTTTGTTTTCTTGAAACTTAAACTAGGACTTTCAAATAATATTAAAGTATGTCTGTAATTTTTTCTGATTTTTTCTGTATCCATGTATTTTGTAGATACCTTAGTCTGTGCATTACTGTATAACGTAACACCCCAGCTTTAAATCATAAACGTTAGTGACTCAGTACTTAAATGAATTCGAAACATCTCGAAGGTTGGGCGCAAAACATGGGTGGTCTGACCTCTACACTCATATGTAGACGAGGATAAGAAGTGAATACCCTAAAAGTTTAAATATACACAAATCGGTATTTATTCAAGACAAAAGAGCGTATAAACAAAAATAATCTGTACAATGCTTGTTTGCGTAGGACCTATAGAATTTTTTTTTGCTACTACGTTAAAATTAATTGCTGGTCTGTTAGTAATTTGCACAAATTAAAGATTTTTTTTTATTCTGGAAATTACTTTCACGAAAATACTTTGGTATTTAGAATTTTAATTGGTAAATGTGAAAAATTAAATATTAAAGCAATATGAAAACAATAAGTATATACTAACTAATTATAAAATTTTGTAAGGTAAATTCTATGTTTATAATATTTTAAATCTTAAATAAAAATATTCAAATACAAATAATTTTCAATATATATATTTTTTACTTAGTCTACATGCGCAGGTATTTCGAAGTTTATATTTCTACAGGTTGGAACAAAAATGATCACCGTCAATTTTAACCAAATTGCGCCCTTTGCATTAAGGGTTGATCGTTTCAAAAATTATTTCGAAAAATGTTTTCGGTAATATTCAGAAAGTTTATAACAACTTTAAACGGATTTGATACTGCACCTATGCTTTTTGTTGTTGTTGTTGTTGTTGTTGTTGTTGTTGTTGTCGTTGTTGTTCTGGATGAAGGTAAAAAAAATTACTTTGAAATTATTCTTCGTGAAATTACAAATTTTTTCCCAATTTTATTTATATAAATAACTTTTGTATGTTGTACAAGTGCCATTTTTTGTTTCATGCAATATTTTCAACGTCTAATATTTGAATATTTTTTTAACAACACAATTTTTTGTTTTGAAAATTAACTCTTAAAAAGATATAGACCTATGAGCATAGTCTTTTGCACAATAGAAAGAGAGCAAACAAAGCCAGAGCAACAAAGTTTCTTCTGAAAGCAGATCTTAAGTCTTACTACTTGAAGTTCAGTTAGGTTGGGAAACCTATAACAAATTTGTTGGATCGGAACTCTTAACTCGTTAACACCCCCCCCCCCCCATATTTTTTTTCCTTTCCCTCCTCCACCCACCCAACAAAAAAAAATTCCCGTGAGTAAACCATTCTTGCGTCGCTTCGCTCGCTTTCTATTTGGAAAAATCTGAAAACTACGCTAAAGTGATTTTTTTTTCTTTAAAGAACGTGTTTTGTATATTCGAACACTCGGAGTTGAGTACTGTAATTACTTTTTTTTTCTTTTTCACTTTACGTTTTTAAAGCAAGAAATGAACGTTTCAATTGGGGATAAAAAAATTAGTTTACTTAGCAGCACAATATTTCGGGTATAACATAACATGGTTACTGTAAAATTCCCAAAAAATTACTGGTACCAAAACAATCCTTTGTGTCCAAATAATTTAATACCTTTAAGAATTAAATAGACTAAAATGTTTTAGAAAACATTTTTTTTCCTAAATAAAAACTGAAATGCAGTGTCATACTATGAAATAAAATAATGAATCATTTATGTAATGTTAAAAATTGGGTATCAGTCATTCGTTTTGAGTTGTTGTAGCTGCTGTTATTCAAATTTTTTTTCATGTAAAAAGAACGGAGTCGTTAATTATATTTTAATATTCTAAAGTATTAAATTTTTCTTCGCCTCTTACTTATTCATAACAGCGTTCTTTTCCGCGAAAAGATTTCGAGACTAGCTGAGCGTAATTGGTTAAGTTTCATCCAGGCACATGTTTACTGTTAGTACGCTACCGTATTGCAGTCTAATAGACGATTAGGTTATTTCGCGAAAAATGCATGGCCATAATAGGCGTTGCTTTAACTCTTCCAGGTTTTCCCACTTTTGTATGTACCGAATTTGAAAACAGTTCCTTACTTTTGATAAAGTTTATCAGTTTCGTGATAAATAATGAGCGGTTTGAAGCTTTTCGCCCTGTCGCAGCACCTTGGAAACTTTAGCACTTTGACAGAGAACGAAACACACCGTAGACTGCACACGAGGTTGTCAGAGGGTGGGGAGAGAAGGTTCGAGGGAGGCAGCAGAAAATGACCTAGCTGATGGGCGTGCGACGCAGGCTATTCTACGGAGAAGAGCTGAACATTTCTTCATTCATGCCTTGTTTCCGTAAACGACCCACAGACGTGTTAGCATCGGAAAGGCAGTCCACTGGCCGCACTGGCGGATCCTGATTTGGGGGGGGGGGGGGGGGGAGAGCGGCAAACCCCCCCCCCCCCCCCGAACCCTGAATAATTTTCGTATTTTCTCCAAATCCTCAATCATAGTTTACCAAACTTACTAAAGTATTATTTTACTGCAGTGCTATAGATAATATGACGTCTTTTAACCACAAAATACAAATACTAAATATTTCAGTACTAAATGTACTAAAATTATATCATAAAATGTAATTTGGCCCTCACCTGACCATCATTCTGGATCCACCCTTGAGCGACCGAGGGCTTAAGGGCCCCGCCTACCCGGGCACACACACGGAGCGCAGAGCTTCAGGAACAACAACGCGATTTCGAAACTACTCAAGATATCCGAGCGGGGTCTGCTTACGAAAAACATTTAAGAGTTCGCCGAGGGCCGAGAAGGAATTTTGATTTTGGATTAAGTTTTTAAACTGTATTTTTAGAATAGTTAAAATGGCTAAAACGCACGTTTTCAGAGTAATTTTTAGGCGTAAAACAACTTGTACAGATTCTTGAAAGCACTTAAGGGACTTGCATGACACCATTATCTTCATTTCTCCGCATTATAATGTTACGGTTACCGCTCAAATTTCACAGTTATCCTGTGACGACGAGAAGACTGCGCGCCAGTTCAGAGACTTGCGCTTAGAGGCTACACCGCGCTGGAAGCACTAGAGAGCGTCGCGCTTATCATCCCGCCTCACTAACACAGATACACCCCCTGACGAGGCGGGCCCCTTAATAAGTCTTAAGAGTGTTGATTGGTCGATTACAAGGTAAAATACTTGGGCGGGTTACACGTTATTCTAACTTATTGTTATTGAGACTGACTAAAGGTATTCAGGGCTGTGTCACGTGTATACGTGCAAACCTAATGAATCGGAAAACACAACCGAGCCTCCAAGGACAGAGCACGCCTGCATAGCAGATATTGATATTCTACAGCAGCGCTGCGCCGTTTCCTGGGCCGGGACCTAGTAAGGCGCGGGCGAGAGGCGGCAGGTCGCGGCGACAGACGTCGAGTCGCCTGGTTTGGTCGCCGCGCGCCGCTGCCGGCAGAGCGCTCGCGCGTGAGGTCGCGCGCGGTATTCCGGCCACGGAGCGGCGACTCTACTGGCGGCGCGCGGCCTCTTGCCCCCCGCACGCGGGCTGATCGCGAACACTCGCGGAGATCTGCGGTGTTCGCCACGCTCTGCCGCGTTGTACGATTACGAACCAACGTGCGTTATGATCCGCGAGGCTTGTGAGCCACGGTATAGTGACGTGAAAAGGCCAGCGTTCACTGAATAATTAACACGTTGATTAAATAAAAAAAACCGTGTCAGTGAAATATGGAAAATTTGTTTCACTTATAAATTAAATGTACTTCCTTTTTAGATTTTATTTTTATTTCTGGTATTTAAACTATCGCTGATTTGTTTGATAATTATTTAATTTAAATTGGAGTAAAATGATTTTGTGTCGCCAACATTGCAATACCTGTGTAGCGCAATGAGTTTTTCCGACCCAGTCGCCACTTCGGCTGCGTTCCGTTACCTCCATCAAGCGCACGATGCGCACAGAGCGGCTGGGCCTCAAACACGCACAAGCAAATTCCAGTGTGACTTTGAGTGGATCGTGGAGGACAACGAAATCACTTCGGACAATTTTTAGTCTTTGTTACTCTCGTGCGCGCAGTTTTCACTTCAGCGTGATAGATAGTGATAGCTAGGGATAGGAAAAATTCGCGGGTTCATTTCGCGACAGGCTAGAATACAAATAGTTATACCTCAGTGCTGTCTCTGCTATTGGCTCACAACTCACCTGGATGACTCTAGGCCAATTAGAAACGCCCGACCAAAGCTTTATCGAATCACAGGCTGCTACGTTGGGACGTCTCACAAGACGGCAGCCAATGGGTGGGTGACATTTGACCGAGTGTACGTAGAACTATGGAGTTCATCCTGCAGGTCATTGAACCCGCGAATTTTTCCTATCCCTAGTGATAGCGATCAGTAGGGCCTTGCACATTTCACGAAAAGATACAGAGACTAGTTATAAGTTAAAACACTGTAGCATCATCTGTGTTTCGTGATGGGGCGGGTTTCTTTCAGGAACGCGTCGATTGTTGCAACACCAATCACAGTAATTCAGCGCGGAATTAAACGTGTCCTGAGTGGCTCGGTCAAACAAGGCAATGACTTCTCTCGCAGACAGCCGACAGTCACAAGGAAGAAACCGCTGTTGCGGGTATACCGTGTTGCAGTCAAATAGGAGTCCAGATTTATTCGCGAAAAATGCCTGCCCCTAGCGATCAGTGACCACGTGTAGCGACAGTTGTGGTTCGAGGGACAATTTGACTCTTGGTGGACTTGAACACATTTTCGTTAGTGTTTTCAACTTCTCTCTCTCTCTCCCCTCCCCCCAATTCACTATATGATCGGTAAGAAGCTCTTCCCGCACTTGCCTTAGCCAAAGAGAATGCAAATGCTGTACTATTGAAGGCACGTTACTGACCTAGAAATGACAAAGCCCTGTTGAAAGACGGCTCTATTATATTACAGTAATCAGAAGGATCTTCAATGTTTTGAAAAATATCTTGGTACGATGAAACATTTTCGCGAAATGCAAGGCGAATCTTAACAACGGCCTTCTGTAATTGAAACGGTTAATAATGAACTTAAAAAAAATTAAATCTACATGAGATGACAGTTTTCTTTCTTCAAATATAAATAAAACTAAATATATTACTTTCTCTGTCAACATTTCTGGTCAGCCTATCGAACTTTAACTTAAATTTCATGTATGTAATGAAAAAGCGTTAAGTGTAAGAAATGCAGAGTCATAAAAAAGTACACGATATAAAATACTTTGTAGGTATACTGCTCGACTCTTTTCTAAAATGGAACAAACATGTTTCGTTGCTTACAAACCAAATTAGAAAATTTTTGTATAAATTCGTAGAACTAAGATACATATGATCTATTGAAGAAATTATAATTTTTTACTTTGCTATTTTTTAGTCTGTTAGGCAGTATGACATTCTGGCCTGGGGATGAATGAGCAAAACGTATATTAAATCACTTATTACAATTCAGAAACTTATTCAACTAGCCATTAAAAAAATCCGTACGTACCCATCCCAGGAATTTTTTAAACATATAAGAGTATTTTTAATAAAATATTGTATACTAGAGCTGTAAAACGAGTATGTATCGAAGGGAAAATCAGTTAAATTATGTATCTCATAACTGTCCTGCACGGTACAGACAGAATATAAATTTACATATTCTACTGCTTCATAAAACAATTTCAGAGAGATATTTAGAATTTATTCTTCCAAAAATTTTAGTTAATAATCTTGAAAAATTAAAAAAATATATACCTATATTATATTGAAATTAAAATTTGTTTTCAATCTTTGGCTGGATGGTTGAACTGATTAAGAATCTTTTTAATGTTTTAGTAAGGTTATGTACTCGTACTTATTCCTTTAAACATTAATTTCTTACTTTTTTATGTAAATATTTTTTTCTGAAAATATATTATACTTTATACCTTGTATTTAAATTAATTGCTCATTTGAACTTTAAACTTTATAAAAACTAATGTAAGTTTTCTTAAGTTATTTTTTATTCATTTATTTGTCAGTTGTAACCAATTTTAAAATGTTTACATTAGTCAAAATACCACACTTAGATTAAAGTAACTAAAAGCACTCACACATAATCATGCTTTCGTGAGTGCTAGGTTTCCTGTTTAATTGAGTGAATTATTGTCAAAAAGGTAAAAGAGAGAGGAAAATAAATTAAATTAAATAAGTTTAGTGGGTGCATATTCAATGCAACGACACACGGAAATGTTTGATATTTCTCAGTTAATACTTACGTTTACCTCCAGCTCTTTGAAATCCAATTAATAACAATTTAATACAATTTAAATAAAAAATGTTATATCATACTGTAAAAAATAATACAATAATACAATAACAAACAGGAATAGAATATCTACCTTCTTATAGTTTCACTAAATTAAAAAGGACTCAGCGTGCAGATAGCCGGACTTCATAAAACTCTTGGATATCCTTACAAGTAGATTTCTAAGAAATACTACCTATTGTAGCCGTTACCACGGTGCGACTTAGGGAAAAATTTTATATAGTTTTTCGTTTCATGGTCCATAGACCCCAAAACCATCGTCAAGTAGGTATAACTCTTAACGTGCGTACATAAGTACACGCACCCATTTTTGTTTTGTTCTGTTTTAAAATAAATTTTTGAGTTGTTTATAAAAAAACTCATTGTATGACTCGACATAAATAAGCCAAGCTTTCATACCTCATTTCTGGAGAACTGCGGAATTCTGATTACTAGAGACCTGCAAAATTCGCGGATTCAATGACCTCGAGGATAGACTCTACTACACTCTACACACTCGGGCAAATGCCACCTGTTTATTGGCTGCTGACTTGTGAGTCGTCTCGACCGAGTGTCTGTGATTCGACACTTCTATGAGTGAGGGTCTCTAATTGGCCCTCATTACTCCAGATTAACAGTGAACCAATTGCAGAAGCAGCGCTAAGTTATAATTATTTGAATTGTAGCATATCACGAAATGAATCCGCGAATGTTGCAGGTCTCTACTGATTACTAGAGACCGGCAAAATTCGCGGATTCATTTACCTCTAGGATAGACTCCACAGTCCTTTAAATACTCGCGGAAATGACACCTGTTCATTGGCTACTGACACGTGAGACGTCTCAACTAGGCTGTCGATAATTCGGCACTTTATTGGTTTAGTGTTTCCCATTGGCTCACAGTTCCCCGGATAAAATGTGGGCCAATCGCAGAAGCGGTACGAAGGTATAGTTGTTTTGATGCTAGCCTATCGCGAAATGAATCCACGAATTTTGCATGTCTCTACTGATTACTGTTTGGGGACAGTCGAGAATGCAAAAGCTTGTACACTGGAACGTCGCTGGTCACTGTGTTACGGATCACTTGACCCGCCCAGAACGACTAGAAGTCAATGGAAAAACTACCAGGAAAGCATCTGCTGTGTGATAGCAGCCAAATAACACGCGACTTCGACTTGATCGTGCACACATTTGTGGATTATATCCTGAACAAAGGAAAATAACGGACATTTTTCATTTGTTTACTGTATGCACTCATTACAGCCTGGTGTAGCCCAGTTTCCACTGAAGCGCTCGTTGGGACGCGAACCAACTGAAAGTTCCTTTATACGGAGTGTTCAGGTTGGTTGGGACGGAGTGTGCAGAGAGAGAGAGAAAGAGAGATAGAGAGAGAGAGAGAGAGAAAGGGAGAGGGGTCGTCGGCGAAGCCCCACGCGCCGCCCCCTCCCCCCCCCCCTCCCCCGAGACCAAGAGGCAGCTCCCAAAATACGACTACGTGCGCAGAGCTCGGCGCTCGGCGGGTGCTATTTCAGGCACCGCCGTCTTGTCCAGGACCCAGGTTCCTGGTCGCCGCGACAGCATGGGCTTTCCCCCTTAGCCCGGGCTTATAAACTACGCAAGGAACGCAACACTCAAAAGGTTCGATAACAAACTTTTCAAATATTCGCTTGAATACTGCACAACAACGCAAAAACGCAACGCGAGCATTGCCCAGCACACAACTTCTGTGCGTTCGGCTTGCTTTAAATAGTGAAGTGTTCCGAAAACTTTTAAAGACGCAAAAAAATATGTATAGGGAGTATCGAAATTCGCGGGTTCGTTGACCTCCGGTACAGACTCCACAATTATACGTACACTCGGGCAGAGGTCATCCACTCATTGGCTGCTGTCTTGTGAGACGTCCCATCGTATAAACCTGTGATTCGATACACGTACAGCTTTGGTCCAGTGTTTCTTATTGTCCCAGAGTCAACCAGATTAATTGTGATCCAATAGTAGCAGAAAGAGGTATAACTAGGGACCGGAAAAATTCGCGGTTTCAATGACCTCTAGGATAGCCTCCATTGTCCTCTGCACTTCTCAAGTAAACACGCGTGTTCATTGGTTACTAAATTGTGAGTCGTCTCCACTGGGTAGCTTGTGATTCGACGCTTCTTTGGTCGATAGTCTCTCATTGGCCCAGAGAGCTCCAGTTAAACCGCGAGCCAATAGCAGAACCAGCAGAATTATACAACTGTTTAAATTTCAGCCTATCACGAAATGAATCCGCGAATTTTTCCGGTCTCTAGGTATAACTAATTTAATTTTAGCCTATCGCGAACTGAATCCCCGAGATCTTCCGGTCTCTAGTTATGTACAAAGAAAGCCACGAAATGTTTTAATTATATACGTGACGTTTTCAGCTGTTAGACTTCCACGCAGTTAAATGAAAATAACGCTTAAAAACCAAATTATTGACAATTTCGTATGTTTTCATGATATTCATTCATTAACAAAAGAGGACAGGGGAAGAAATTCGTTTTCTACTGTTCCACAATCTCAGTTTGTAGGGTTTAAAATGTTTGTTTTAAACAAATTATAACTTTTAGATGTGCTCAAATATTCTCGATAAAGAGCTATAAGTTGTATTTAAAAATTAAAATTCACTTCAATGCCGCGCAGACTACATTTTTATTTGTGTCTTCTCGCGTAGTAATTATCGATAAGTTTCCATGGGCGTAGAATACGTTGTTGGTTGGGAAGGGGGGAGGGGGGTGCTTGGGCTCCCCTTGGAATTAAGAAGCCCGTCTTTGCTTGTGTTGAATAATTGTGACTGTGAAACGGGTTTGACGAACATAAACGTCAATACTAGGTTTTGTGTACAACTTTCATTATATTTTTAATTTGTTCTGCATATTGCATGTATACAGGCCAGAATACGGGCAGTATACAACATGCAAGCACCCATCCATCGATGACTTGTGTCGGTTAAAACCCCTCGTCCACAACTCTCGGTGACCCCCCCCCCCCCCCCCCCCCCCTGAAAATGCTACAGACATATTTGCGCCCCTGCTTAAAGCATTCACACACTCCAATATAAAGAATAATAAGTCGCTACCTCCACCCCACCACACCATCAACACCCCCTGGGCGGGGCTCGAGTTCGACGAAGCAGTTTTTCACGACGACACTTGACGCCCCTTCGGCATCCGCCGAGACTATTGTCATCTCTGCCACTCCGCGTGTGACGCTGCGTTTAGCGGCGGGACAATGGCGCCGTTACGCCATGAAAAGGCCTCGCCCTCCGAGAACCGGCGCCCAGGGACCACTGCCACGTTAAGCGATGTTGCGAAGGCCGACACTTTTACCTTATTTTAACAAAGGCGAGTTGTCATTGACCAACCAACAACCCTTTAACCCTTTAAAAAAATGTGCTTGCCGTCGGTTTTTATACGCATATATTCAAATATGTATAAAAAAAATGTGAACGAGTTTTTTAGTATTCGCCGGTGATGTGTAACATCTTACATCGGTAACGAGTAAATGAATGTGTACTCGTGTTGTAAATACACTTATGATACGAAAATCGGACACTAAATTTTATGTATAATTCTTAAAAATGATGCCGAGAGTCATAATAAACTAAAATTGTGTTTTTAACTACATTTCTGGCCGCTATTTACATGTAGTTTCCACGCCCGCCGTTAGAATTCGCTGCCGGAGCAGTTAAGTCGACTATTGAATCATTTGATTATCAGACCGGAATTTGAATCTTTATAATGAAAGTGCTCGGAAAAAGTGAAAAATAATTGAAAAAAATACTAAAACCCAGGTTTGGACCTGATTTTCGACAAGTAATTTTATTAGAATACTGCCCATATTAATAAAATTCATAAACAGTTAATACTATAAAGTTTGCTATTGTCTTTGTGAACTTTGTGAACTATCCCTTCACAGATAGCAGTACCGTGGTAGTTACACATTTACGTTCCTTGCCTTCCGTCCCATTCACGAAATTACTCCTACTAAATGCTGTATACCGACGAGAGCTAACATGTTACACATCACTAAAAATGTTTATATATTCTTGACAGTTACCAAATGTAATAATCTTTTGGCGTTACACGCCAAAAGTGATTTAACGTGTCGGGTTTGACGGTATTTACTCCAGTGAGGGCTGGAACACAACTGACCGAGTTCCCATACGCCATTTCAACTTGGATGTGTTTTGGGAAGGAGCTACAAAAAGAGGCTGGGGCAACCCATCCCAGCATCATCGCCACCCACTGCCCCTTAACCTAATTAAGGCTAATCTGTGGTTGACTCAGAGGAAACCCCTTCCTAAGAGTCTCACGAGGTGCTTAACCAAGTCTTGTCACATCTCTGGGGCTCAGACAACCCAGAGAGCCTGTGGTCTGGCCGAGGTACATCCAAGTTATACTAGCTTTCCAGGGTAGTGCCGGAGCTGTATCGCCGCTTAGTGCGTCCGCCCGTCATCAGGGTGGGAGTTTATCAGGACGTGCTATAGGTGATCAGAGCCCCCATCTGCTAATACGAATCCTCATCAAGAGACCTGGGCCGTTAGAGGAAACCTCAGCGGAGGATCCCAGCATCACAATGGTCGTCCCGCACTACTGCCCACGTGTACTCGTCTGTCAGCCCGTGAGCTGGCACGGTAACTGCCACGGTTCGGGACGCGGGAGACGCCTTGAAAGCAGGTCCTGTGGGGCCAGCTCCTCGGATACCCCACCGACTCCGGTGCCCCGGAGCTTAACAGCGTTCTTTCATGGCAGGTTGTGTCCGTTTCCGCAGCAGAAACCGAGCACAGACTAACCTTTGCTATTTTGGCATGGGTTCTTCACAGTGTGCCAAGGCCTCTGGGACCCGACCCCCCAGGTAAGAACTCAAACCTTCTGTTGTTGCCCAAAGATAGGGCTTTTACACCCTAGATACCTCTTTCACAACATATGAGGACTCCCCGGCATAGCCTTCTTTGGTCAACACCACTGGTGCGACGAGGAGGAAGCAAGTTTCCTCGGTGTAGAGAGGCTATATATATATATTCACAGCATACACTCTTTCCGTGGATCTGATGGATTGCATTTCGGATACTAGAGCAGGCAACAGCTCCGACACCTCGCCGATATGCACGTCTCTCGTAGGATCAGACCCACTCCCAGCTATCAATTGTAACAGAATATAATAAAAATAAATATATTGTAAAAAGCCCTTGTATATATTATAACAAACACTGTGTAAAATAGACACCTACGACAAACACACCACCATTGCAGCTGCAGAAAAGGAATGTCATGATTTGTGCCCGAAGCTCTTTTTCCCCATGCTAAATCACATCAGGGGTAGTTTACGGTTAGTAAAATTTTCATTTGAAAATTCCCAGCCAATCTTGGAGAATAAACAATGAAACTATTCACAGATCTCAAGAATTTGCAAAACGTTTCTGTGGACATATAAAAAGAGAGATATATATATAAAGCCTAACAAAATGCATTAAAAATGTAATATTATTACGAGGATACTATAGGCGAGGCAACGAGGCAGACCAGTCGGCCTGGCGCCCTGACCAGCGGAGGCCCCACCTCCCGGACAGGTAGCTCCTGACTCTCTTCGGTAATACGATTAGGAGCGGCGCCTCTCTCCCTGCCTCTCGAGCGTTCGGCACGTTCCCAGAGCCCTGTCTGGTGAAGTGGCGTAACTGGGACGCCATTGTTCTCGGAGGTTCGAGCGTTAAGTCGGGGATTCTGATGACGCGACTCTCAGGAGGTCTACGAGACCTTCCCAGGCCGGAACTCGGCAGGCGTGTGAGAAGGAGGCCGGCAGGCGGCGAGTGGTGTGGGAGCGCCAGAGGCTGGTGGCGGAGCGGTCTGCGAGGCGGTGAAGTGAGGAGGACGAGTCCCTCCTTGGTGAGTTATAACCCTGCGGCGAGCGGGCTTCGTGTGAGAAGGCTGGTGCATCGGGGCTGTGTTGTGTGTGCGGCGGACGAGTGAGCAGTGCGAGGCAGTGCGTTGGGACAGAGGTGCGCGTTAAGAGAACAGCAGTAGAGAGAGCCACTGTCGAGCCAGAGCTTCAGTGGGGAGACTAAACTATGGACTAAAAGAAAGAGTGATTAATATGTGGACAGTCATATAAATTGTTGTATTTTAATTAATAGTGTAATTATTACTAATAACTAAAATTGTAGTTAATCAATTGGGCTATTTGTTCTGGATCTGTTTACCCACACGTAACAATATATGTTATGGAGCTTATCGACAAATGCCAAGGTTAGAGATTTGAAAACAATATTGGCGCAAAGAACACAACATAACAGAGAGCAAAACATTATGCGTAGGGGCGTGTGAAACAAAGAAACTGAAAGGCTGCACTGAGAGTCATTTTACGTAAGTAGTCAACAGGCCGTATGACAATGGTAAAATAACAGCAAGCTTCCAGGAGCAAAGGAATTGTGAAACATAAAGGGAAAGCTGATGATTTACATGCAGAGTTATGTACATGCATTATAGAAGCAAATAATTTAAGTACCTAATTAAGCTGTAAGGAACCACGAAACACAGTTTAACAGTAACTCCGAGCTATACTTACTCTTCAACGTAGTACTCATAATTCATTACATATCTAATCCAGCCATAGATGAAGATAGGCACGTACATCGTCTTATGAAAGTAACGTCATAGCCAAGAAATATGTCATAGTCAAGGAGTATAGTGGCTTGGGTCGCTCTTCAGTGACAAGGAAACGGAGAAGGATCACATAAACATAACCATACAGATAAGCTCGGCAATGCTGAGCTCCCATGTTGCTAGGTGTGATCAATAGAAGCCGAGTATTTGACTGCGATGGTAGCTATGTTTGACTATGTTATAAATACTTTAAAAAATTGTTTGAAGCACAAGAATATCTAGTGTTCTATTCTTACTTTGTGGTTTATTTTAATCATATATGAAAATTCTGCATATATATGTGTGTATTATATATATGTATTAATGTATATATATATATATGCAATCTCATTGGTTGTAATTTGTTACGTTTCCTTGCATCGTGGAAAGAAGACGCGATAGTGCAATGTACCGGGAGATCAATCTCCATTTAAGAGATCAGTTTCCGTTTCCGTGCCATTGTAGAACCGGCCTTAGAGAGTATAGACAACAAAAATCTAAGAATGGAACAGAAGCACAAATAAGAAGCAGATGTAAATGTGCGATTTCCTGTTCTAATAAGAGCAGAGCGACGGTGTTAATATATTATGTAACTCAACAGGAAACAGCTGCGACGATTATGAATATTTGTGTTTATGGTTTAAAAATCTACATTCTTTGTGAAACAAAGTAGTCGGTTAAGCCTAAACTTTTACATAATCTTTACGACCTCGTTTGTCATGATAAATGGAAAAATTGACGCTGTTTACACTTTGTATCCAATTCCATTTTCGAATAATATCCATACGATATTTATCCTAACACAGTAAATTCTAAATACCATATTTTTTTAGAAAATGTGAAACAAAATAGCATGGATTTAACACACAAAAATACTCAAGAAAATAACTGAATCTTATAAAAAAACGTTGTTGCAAGACTCATAAACATAACTTAAAAAATTTTTAAATCATAAAACTGAAGGGGAGAAAATCTATGTTCCCAGAGCTTCTTTTAGTCATGTACGTATTCATGCTTATCATAAAATCAATTGAAATTTTTAATAACTTGAATAAAAAATAATTCATATCTTTGCTGTGCGAACCTAAGTTTTTTTTTTTTTTTAAAAAATAATATAAACCCCAAGCTCATGTACTTTGAACTTTTCGCGAGCTTCCCATTTCAAATAAAGAAAAAGAAAAGCATAACAAATGAGACAAATAACAAAGAAGATGTAAGTTATGGCTGGGTTTATAAACTACGAAAGAAATGCCAGACGCCAAAGGTTCAACAAAGACGTAATAAAATAACCGTTTATAAACTACGCAATACGCAAAAAATGCAAACAAGCATCGGTCAACTTTCAACTTCTTTCGTTTCGGATTGCGTTTCCGCCTGCCATATTTGAAGCGAAGTGTTCCAAAAACATTTTGAAAGACGCAGATCCACGCGTACAAAAGGCGACGATTATGTTTTTATTTCACACAAACACACACACATTATATACTCTTTCACTAGTTAAACTTTCACACCGTGTCAGAAAATAACGTTTTAAATCAAATTATTGTCAGCCTAATATTTTTTAATGATAAATATGAATCATAAAAAGAACCCAGGCGAAGAAATTAGATTTTTACAAGTTTACAATTCCTGGAACAAGGAAGATGGTGAAAAAAAAAAATATAGTTTAAAAAACTAAAGAAACATGCTTTTAAAGATTATCAAACTAAAAAGTTTAAAATAATTTTAAAATTTAATTTATGACAATAGTATATAAGCAATACTAGTATAAATGAGAAAAAAGCTTGAGGCGCTTTGTGCCATATTTTTTGTATATTAAGCGCCCCATGCTTTTTTCTCATTTATACTAGTATTGCTTATATACTATTGTCATAAATTAAATTTTAAAATTATTTTTAACTTTTTAGTTTGATAATCTTTAAAAGCATGTTTCTTTAGTTTTTTAAACTATATTTATTTTTAACTTTTTAGTTTGATATTCTTTAAAAGCATGTTTTTTTAGTTTTTTAAACTATATTTATGTATAATTATCATAGGGAAATGAGTTACCGACACTACCTATTACCATCTGAGATAACTATTTGGAGTTGCAACGTCACAAAGAAATGGTAAAGTCTCTCCGAATCATTTACAGTTAATGTATGTATGGATATAAAAAAAATGTCACAAAGAAATGGTAAAGTCTCTCCGAATCATTTACAGTTAATGTATGGATATAATCTTAGAATTTACCGAAAAAAAAACACCATTTTTTTTTTTCGGAACCCACGATCGCTGAATTCGAAAGCTGACGAAGTCGCGCGCCTTAGACCGCTCGGCTAACGAACGTAATGGAATTGGTGGGACATTTTACAGTGATAAGGCACTCACTCTTAGTCGAGTTACAGACGGACAGACAAACAAACATACAGGTGAAGCTAATATACAGCATGTAAAATAAATATAGTTTAAAAAACTAAAGAAACATGCTTTTAAAGATTATCAAACTAAAAAGTTAAAAATAATTTTAAAATTTAATTTATGACAATAGTATATAAGCAATACTAGTATAAATGAGAAAAAAGCTTGAGGCGCTTTGTGCCATATTTTTTGTATATTAAGCGCCCAATGCTTTTTTCTCATTTATACTAGTATTGCTTATATACTATTGTCATAAATTAAATTTTAAAATTATTTTTAACTTTTTAGTTTGATAATCTTTAAAAGCATGTTTCTTTAGTTTTTTAAACTATATTTATTTTTAACTTTTTAGTTTGATATTCTTTAAAAGCATGTATTTTAGTTTTTTAAACTATATTTATGTATAATTATCATAGGGAAATGAGTTACCGACACTACCTATTACCATCTGAGATAACTATTTGGAGTTGCAACGTCACAAATAAATGGTAAAGTCTCTCCGAATCATTTACAGTTAATGTATGTATGGATATAAAAAAAATGTCACAAAGAAATGGTAAAGTCTCTGCGAATCATTTACAGTTAATGTATGAATATAATCTTAGAATTTACCGAAAAAAAAAACCATTTTTTTTCGGAACCCACGATCGCTGAATCCGAAAGCTGACGAAGTCGCGCGCCTTAGACCGCTCGGCTAACGAACGTAATGAAATTAATGGGACATTTTACAGTGATTAGCCACTCACTCTTAGTCGAAAGAGTTACAGACGGACAGACAAACAAACATACAGGTGAAGCTAATATAAAGCATGTAAAAAAAAGGGGGGGGGGGGGGGAGGGTTAGAACCACTTTACCCGCTCTTTGCTTTCAAATTCTTGATTTTTTTTTTAAATTTCGGGTGGTGGTTGGCCTGACGAGTTAGGGTGGATAGGGGGTGTCCATGCTTTGGTTGCGTGATGCGTCGTTATTATGTTACGTTCATTGCGTAGTTTATAAACACGAACCCGGCTTTAGAGTAGACAGGCCACAGGCGTTTGCAAGTATAATTATTTGCATCTGCAAGCATGAACACAATGCAAATTAAAGCAACACAAAAAAAAATGCGAAATCCAGGATTTACTTACATTTACAGAATTAAATTGACTAGGATGTAAGCTCATTGCACGAAGCTTACATAGAAATTTTTGAAACAAAAATACGAATTGAAAATAGAATTAAGAGTTATAACAATCCATGTACGCCTACTTACCAGTTTACTCGATAGTTATCCAAGTTTCGTTTCAAATTGTTCGGGAACTGCTGTCTTATGCAGATTTTTTAGTCGCTGTTTCAACTGAAAATGAATACAGGTACCTATTAATTTATTGAAGGATCATGCCTGAATACCAAAAATTCCAAACATAATAAAAATACAAGTATATATAACCGGCAGTGAAGCACAACAGACCAAATCAATAGAAAAATAAACATTAACGATTTTAAATAACGTTTGAAATATAATATTAATAATGGTAAATATATAATAAAAAGTAAGCAGAAGTATTAAAATTAAACTGTTAGCTAAACTTCCAACATTTATACAAAAAAAACTCCAAGAAACCCTATAGTAATTTATTTAATACGAGTACAAGATATACCGTGTTAACTGACAACTTACCATTAACGTGAAACAAAGTTTTAAGTTCGTAATCGAAAGGATGTCGTTCTAAAGCTTTTCAACCACGGCCCCTTCCATTTCGTTTTAAATGCCAATCGTGTGAGAGCAGCACGTGTAGGCGAAGTCCCCGCCTACTTCAAGCTTGGAGAAAGCAGAATTGAAACAGCCAAACAATGGCATTGCATAGATAAAACATACAAAATGTAGAGAGTCTAAATGAAATTAAAAACCACCATCTTGGATTCAATAGTTTTAAGTCAATACCTTAAATAAAAGTACAGCATTACGTTAATAACATAGGATTGGGTGACAAAAGTAACATATTTTTAAAACAGAAAACTGTGTTTTTTATTTTAATAATGTTACTATTGTATATTTTAAATATAACAAAATGTAAATTAAAAGATTTTAGATTGGTGTGACGACAGCGCCCACTTTTGTCACAAAAATACATAGAAAGAGAAGTAATTAAAAAATATATATAACAACATTGTTCTTAAAAGTATGTGAAGAAATTTATTGAAATTATTTTTTGGCAATAACATTTTCTATCGTTTTGTTTAAAAATTTGACTTCATTAATACACAGGAAGTATTTTAATGGAATTTCTGAAATCATAATGACCAGTTGCTACAAGTAATTTTTACTGCGAATTCATTGGAATTTGTTATTTAACTCATTTGTAGACATTAATATAACTGGTATAAAGGCCCTGTCACAGAGTGCAGAGTGAGTGCAACAAACACCTGCAGTGTAGCGAGTAGAATAGCCCAGTGGCTGATATATCGATAGCCACCCACATGGCTAATATGTGATGGCTCTGTGTGCTCCTCCACAAGAGTTTTATGTATTAGTCTGCTACTTGTAACTGAATTAAATATTTACTGTATTTTTTAAACATTTTATGATCTTATCTTATTTCAATAAATCTGTAAGTTTTATCCACGATGCGCTTTCGTTCATGAAAATGGCCTCAACCATCTTTTGTTTTCTGCACATTTTGCACGCGAAAGCGAACCCACATGGCATGGCGTCGCGCAGGGCCAGCTCAGTCATTGTTCAACTGGCGCAGAGGCTGGATATCCTCGCGCACAGCGGAGCCATCTTCTCTTTGCCGTCATTGTCTTTGGCTGTTATAGTAAGTTCATCTTTATATCTTTGTCTCCCTCTGTCTGGCCTCCATTCGGCTCAAAGTAAACCACGGCTACATAACTTAATTCTTTCATCATTTTATTAATGTGTTCGTAGTCGAGACTTCGAGTGACTCTAGTCGAAGTACCACACCACGTGGACCCCTCCTCGGTAAGTGGGGATTAACTACTGAACTTTTGGACATTGCCTATGGGCTAAATGTGCGCCTCACTTAATTAATAGTAATTTCAACTTGGGAACATTAGGACGCCTCATGTAGCCCTGCTCCGCCCAAGCTTAATACATAATTTCTCTTTCAGTGTAAACAGTGTAGTCGCTACCACAGGACAGTACATATCCAGTGTGAACTGATACATTGCCTGCATAGTAATTGTCAAGTATAATATTCGTCTGTTAGTTAATGGCATAATTTCTCTGTGTTTTCATAAAAATGTAATTCTGGGTCTCAAACTCTCGCTATGCATCTAGCCACCCTCACTTATGCTACCTATAGTGGGCGACTCATAATTAACATTGCCAGTTAGCACATGTGATGGGACGTGCTACAGCACCTTTTTGTTCAGGGCCATCTCCGTGGACAGCACCATGTACATAACCACCATTATGCATTAAACCAGACATCTTACAACCTGAGTTCGTAGTCATTCCGCATGGAACCATACCACCACATCCCCCCTGTTCCCAGCTATGGGCCTCACACCTATTCCTCAGAATCAACAATCTAGGTAGCCGGCGACCAGGGCTCAAATCTAGAACACAATCATTCAAAGGGCAACAGGCAGGTAAAGTAAAACTGTATTGTAGTGTTATGTTCCATAAACCCATGTGTAACAAGTGCCATCTTCATTAGTCATGCGCAAATATTTGTTGTGACTGTAATGAGATAAGACAATAGACGTTTTCATAACTTTACTGTTTCAACACCACAATATGACTGAAGGCCCAGCAGGCCATTCTTTTACAAAACAACAAATTCGCAACACGGAAATTACACCAACTTTACAATACTAAAAACACACTTACCAACTGTAACATATACAACAATATTAATGTTTTACATTAAGTTGTGTCGTCGCCTGGTTGACTAGTCCCTGAAATTATGTTATTTTGCCGGATACTCAGGGTTTTTTATGCACGGGAAGCTGAACCCATTACATGGGGCTGCCGCGTTTCCGCCTGTGACTGTATCTGTAGGGCGAAGCCAGGTTCCGCGCACTTATGCTGTACTGGAAAAATACGGGACGTCCCGCTCGTGACGAGTATTAATCGCGCAGCTAAGACTTGAACTCGCTATGACTCGCGCAATAAGATGACTGTCTGACCGGACAACACAATGTCCGGGAGGACCCGTGAAACACTGTACACGCAATGGCGAACATCCAATCTACAAAAATACTCCGCGACTCGCAAAACTCCAGAGAAGCACACACGTGAGAAGAAGGACAAAATGCAAACCGCGACTGAATGACGAGGTGACACACTCGCCTGAATGACAATATGACTGTAAGAAGTGAAATCCCTTCTCCTCGGCAAAGTCTGAACTACAGCAAGACACCGCGCCCGTTCCGCTCTCACCGTCTTGGAGCGATGCCACAGACACGTCCGCTGTCTCCCGCGCCCAGCTGCCGACTGCCTTCTTCCCCGCCTGGCGCGCCCGAGCGCCCGCGTCCCTCCCCTCTCCACGAGCCCACGGAACACGCTCATTGGTCACAGGCGGAAGCCACGGCCTTGGCGCCCGGTGAACAAGTAAAAACGTATTATACATAACACTTCAAATAATAAAACAAACTATTTACAATAAGAATGTTAAAAAAATATTTACAATAATTAGCCACGTCCGGTTCTTATGCATTTACATTAAATTTCCACTGGCGCGCGAATCTCTCTTCCCTCCCCTTCCCTAGCCGCACAGCACAATCGTCGCACACGCAACACAGGGCAGGAGAAGGCGTTGGCGTGGCATAACAGGCTGTGAGAGCTGGGTCGACACTTGGGTCGCCGTCAGTTGGAGAGCCAAGAGCATCCACACAACATTCATTCTGATCTAAGTTTAAAGGGCCATTGCATAGTTAATATCCCCTTTCCCTTTGTTAATGACGGTTACGTAGACATTACTTGACACATGTGCTACATCGTGCCACAACTCCAAACATTAGACAAATGTACCAATTAAAACAATCATTGCAGAAATACCTCTATTATCATTTATTTACCATCTCAGTCAATTACTTAGCATCTCTGGCGGCTATAATAGCCAGTGGGGTCTCTGCCACGTAAAGCTCTTATTCCTGTCAACCATTTTGCGATGTCACACCCAAAGACAAGACTACGCTTTACCTGTGTACTAACCCACAGGGTTTCACTAATTAAGGCTAGTTGGTGTTCTCAGCAATTAGCAGACAACTACCTATTCACATTGTCATGTCCACCAGTTTGGCCTCGGCTGTTATGATAGCGCAAGCCCCGAGTGCGCCACCCATCCTACATAATCTATGGGGAGGAAAGTTAGTTCGCCACCCGCCCCTAGATAGCAGACAAAGGATAATGTAAATTAAGGAAACTTTGGCAACCTGCCCTGCATAATTCAGGACAAATATGTAAGTACCCAATGTTGTAACAAAAAGCCTTTGAATTATACAAGTGAATGTAAATATTATTGTAATTCTACTATGTATGCACAGGAATGGTACAGGTGTGCCCACCCTGATGAATATGTACATGCATTGTATATTTACTCTGGCTGAGCTAAGTGCCCACCAAAACAAATGCGGATAAAAGGTCCAAGTTCCCAAATTGTTTAATAGAATTTTTCTATCTGCCCAACACTTCTTCCAGGACCATCCTTCTTTTCCTGTACTCAACCTGCCTGTTAATAATGCATGATATTTTGCATCCCGCATGAAAGTGCCCAGGGTTTTCCCTCTGTCTATAGAGGTTTTACCTGGGCCCAACTTATCTAGTAATTAGTCTAGAATTAAGATAGGGGAGTTAGTCATGGCGCCAATTGCTGCCATGGCTGGCCAATCCCCGAGCAAAGCACACGATGCATGCCTCCCTTTCTGCATGGCTTAAACCCAGCATGATTAGGCATAAGGGCTTCGGCCTGGGACGCACCTAGAGTCTTCCCTAACCCAGACCCCTCCCAAACAAAATACACTTAGTTTTAGTTAGGTTAGGAAAAAAAAAATTGCCAGGCAGAAAGCACTTCCCAGTAATTTTTGGGGAAATTAATTTGGCATAATACTTGAGGACCGTTTCTACTCCTACCTCCTCTGGTAGGCAGCAACCTATCTCAGAAGGACTTCTGCTCCTACCTCTCCCTGCTCTTGGGCAGCGACCCCTACTCGGGGACTGCTCCCGCTCCTCCCCTCCGCCACTCCATGCCTAAAAGGGCTGGCCGCAAGTGCTCTCGCCAGTAGGGACGACCCCGGAAGGAGACAATGGAGGAACTGCTGAAGACGTACCAGCTGGGCTACTTCACTGGGCCGGCGGAACCCAGCCATACCTACTGTAACCCTTCTTCCTCCTTAATTGGAAGAGGGGTTGCGTCCCCGACTCACTCTGGGCGCGAAGGGAAAAAATAAATATTAAAACCAGGCATAAAAAGCTAAACAATATAAATTCCCCACACCACTGCCCAGGGGTCAGGCCAAAAAATTTAAAGGATATAATAGCAGAGTAACCATTAAACAAACAAGAGGCAAGACTTTGGACGTATGTTATTAAAAAATAGAAATTTGCAAAAATAATTTTTTACTATACATAACCATACAAGCTTAGTTACAAAAGCTGACAATAATGGCAGCATCTTATCCCCATTTGCGATACTAACAATAACCTTTAAAAAATCGTAAAAATATAAATACTGATAACAACAAGTATAAAAATATATAAGGGCGTGAGGCGTGGCCACTATAAAATATCAAAATTTACTGACTGCCCTAATACCAAAAAATCAAACAAGACAATCAATACAAATATATAAAAAATCTACAAAAATAATACTGAAGTACAAACAAATTATTTAAATAAAGTTCTTAAACTCTCAATCAACGGTTTAGTCTTTCTTCAGATGTTCGTTGCTAAAGACTTGCCAAAAAAACAAAGTTAATATCCTAGGCGTGCGCTGGCTTCCTGACCTTCCTCACCAACTCCAGAGTCTAATGCCACGCCGGGCCATAGGTACGAATTCACAAAGGCGTGAACGATGATCAAAAAAAAATTATCTTATTTTTAAGGGAAATGTAGCAAAAACTCTTCACGTAACATAACTATGTTACCACAGAAGTATTTATCATATACTTCAAACAAAGTCTTACTTCTTTATTAACTTGCCAATGATTTCATAAAAACGTAGAATGGCCGCACCAACCAACCAACATCAGGCTGCGCATGTAGTCCAATACCGATCGCATACATTTAATTATACTGCACAAGCTGATATATTAGCTAAATGCAACTTTAAGTATGCAAATTCCGAAGACAAAGTCTCAAAAACAAATTGCAAAATGTTCGTTTCTTCCAAACTTATACTTTTATTACAACTACAGGCAAACGGGCGACCTTATTAAAAAATCCCACACTGGAACAACGTGTGAAACAAATGGGCCTCTTCACCAAACAGGCTAATAAAAGTTCCGTCCAAATAAAATTTAGTATGGGAAAATACACAGTTCACTAGGTTTGCCAAAAACCAGTGCAGCACCACGAGGGTAAAAATCAAAATCGCGGCCTCTCTTTACCTTGATTTCTTCTGTACCACAGGGCAATCCATTTGCCCTGTCACCCATCGTGGAGCCTCCAACCCAATACTCTTCGTCGCCCGTTGCCGTCCGGCATACCAGTCCGCGCCGTCACATGGCTCTGTCCTCGACGGTCGCTCGGCACAAAATCTCACTCGCCGGCCCAGCTGATTTTTTCTTCCCGGCAAGCCGAATGTCTGACGTCATCAGCCAACCGCCGGGCGCTCACCAAGTGGTATTTACGTGAAACACAATCGATATTCTTAAACTCATAATCGATAGCTACCAAACGGCGTATAACTAATTAACAGAAACAAATATAATTAAAAAAAAATTTACAGATAAATTAACATTAATTAAAAAAGGCGTAAAAATACGTGAAATAAAAAACCATATAAAACTAGAGACCAGCAACAAAAATAAATTACAAGTAAAAATGTGGCCCTGCCGGCCACAACCTCCGCCTTGAACAAAAAAAAAATTTAAACAGCAACCTTAAAAAACTAAAACGTCAAAAAAAAACCTTGGACTTGGAGACAAAGTATTCTCAAAAACTTCTAATCCAACAAACCAGCCCAAACTCAAACAAACAAACCAGCAACAAGGAAAACTTGCCTCCAAAGCCTCAGTCAAAATTTCAACGCTCAAAAAAAAAAAAACAAGAGAAGGATTTTCCAACAAGTAACGGAAAAGACAGACTAAACTCACAAACCGAACAAACGGGATCTAAGTATGCCAAAACAAAACAAACAAGCTCCAAAGTCAAGACCGAAACGTATTAGACAAAACCTTCTCTCTCAAAATTATCAATAACTAAAGGTTGCAAACTAAAGCAAAGAACTATAAAAACTATAACCTCACAGGAAAAAAATCAAAACCATCACTGGAAATCTAAAAGACCACTAAAATTCCTGGTGCTGATCCTGCTCCCGCAGCTTGCAAATTAGCGTAAACCTGTTCTTTGGGAAGTTTATAAATCCAAGAAACTGCCATTATTAAAAAAATCAAAAAGGTCAGCAAAATCGCAAAAGTCCAAAGTCTCTGCCAAGCAGAGTGGCGCAGGTTGAGACCCTTCTTCCTCCTTAATTGGAAGAGGGGTTGCGTCCCCGACTCACTCTGGGCGCGAAGGGAAAAAATAAATATTAAAACCAGGCATAAAAAGCTAAACAATATAAATTCCCCACACCACTGCCCAGGGGTCAGGCCAAAAAATTTAAAGGATATAATAGCAGAGTAACCATTAAACAAACAAGAGGCAAGACTTTGGACGTATGTTATTAAAAATTAGAAATTTGCAAAAATAATTTTTTACTATACATAACCATACAAGCTTAGTTACAAAAGCTGACAATAATGGCAGCATCTTATCCCCATTTGCGATACTAACAATAACCTTTAAAAAATCGTAAAAATATAAATACTGATAACAACAAGTATAAAAATATATAAGGGCGTGAGGCGTGGCCACTATAAAATATCAAAATTTACTGACTGCCCTAATACCAAAAAATCAAACAAGACAATCAGTACAAATATATAAAAAATCTACAAAAATAATACTGAAGTACAAACAAATTATTTAAATAAAGTTCTTAAACTCTCAATCAACGGTTTAGTCTTTCTTCAGATGTTCGTTGCTAAAGACTTGCCAAAAAAACAAAGTTAATATCCTAGGCGTGCGCTGGCTTCCTGACCTTCCTCACCAACTCCAGAGTCTAATGCCACGCCGGGCCATAGGTACGAATTCACAAAGGCGTGAACGATGATCAAAAAAAAATTATCTTATTTTTAAGGGAAATGTAGCAAAAACTCTTCACGTAACATAACTATGTTACCACAGAAGTATTTATCATATACTTCAAACAAAGTCTTACTTCTTTATTAACTTGCCAATGATTTCATAAAAACGTAGAATGGCCGCACCAACCAACCAACATCAGGCTGCGCATGTAGTCCAATACCGATCGCATACATTTAATTATACTGCACAAGCTGATATATTAGCTAAATGCAACTTTAAGTATGCAAATTCCGAAGACAAAGTCTCAAAAACAAATTGCAAAATGTTCGTTTCTTCCAAACTTATACTTTTATTACAACTACAGGCAAACGGGCGACCTTATTAAAAAATCCCACACTGGAACAACGTGTGAAACAAATGGGCCTCTTCACCAAACAGGCTAATAAAAGTTCCGTCCAAATAAAATTTAGTATGGGAAAATACACAGTTCACTAGGTTTGCCAAAAACCAGTGCAGCACCACGAGGGTAAAAATCAAAATCGCGGCCTCTCTTTACCTTGATTTCTTCTGTACCACAGGGCAATCCATTTGCCCTGTCACCCATCGTGGAGCCTCCAACCCAATACTCTTCGTCGCCCGTTGCCGTCCGGCATACCAGTCCGCGCCGTCACATGGCTCTGTCCTCGACGGTCGCTCGGCACAAAATCTCACTCGCCGGCCCAGCTGATTTTTTCTTCCCGGCAAGCCGAATGTCTGACGTCATCAGCCAACCGCCGGGCGCTCACCAAGTGGTATTTACGTGAAACACAATCGATATTCTTAAACTCATAATCGATAGCTACCAAACGGCGTATAACTAATTAACAGAAACAAATATAATTAAAAAAAAATTTACAGATAAATTAACATTAATTAAAAAAGGCGTAAAAATACGTGAAATAAAAAACCATATAAAACTAGAGACCAGCAACAAAAATAAATTACAAGTAAAAATGTGGCCCTGCCGGCCACACTACCATTCCAAATCTCTTGGACAATAATCCCCTGTTCCCTACTCCCCAGGGCACTCGCCCTCTGCTCAATTCCTGTTCCCTCATCCCCCTACCCCAGTCTCACTCATCGGCTCTCCCGTGCGTCCCCTCATCCCCATCGAAGTTCCTCCTCTCCCCGAACACCGCCCCCCCGAAGCACTATCCGGCCTGTGACAGCCCTCAGAACCCGCGGCCGCAGTCCATCTCGGCCAGACTTGCTGCACGGCTGCAAGAGCTCTTCGGCCCAGACGCCTGATCGCGTCACCCATCGGGGTTTTTTTGAACCACTCCAGGGTCCCCCGCAGAAGCCCGGGACAAGTCAACATCAACAAATGACAGGAATCACATTCTAGGTTATTTTGGGCAGTGCAGCAAACAGTTCATGCAATATCTTTGGTTTTAGTTTTAGTTATTAGTTATGTTTATTTTATATTTCTTTGTTGTTTATCTTAATTTAGTATTTGACTACACCTTAGATTTTTAGTTAAATGTCCGGAAAGTGTTCTACTTCGCACCGAGTGCAATAGAAGGAGGAGGTGGACTGCATGAGTTAGTGGACTGCGGTGACCACAGAGGGTAATCCTGCGGGACAATGCTCCGCAGCTCTTGGTTCGCAGAACTTACATGTTTCTCTGAAGGATTCAGTTCATCAATAAAATCAGTGGTTACTAAAAACATATTATGTTTCGCAGCATCATGCATTTAGTTGTTTGGGCCATAACCCAAAACATTCAACATCATCATTGATCGAATGTAAAATTTGTTGTAAATATTTCGTACATAATTTGTGTTGAGAATAAATTTTCGCCAGGCAGTGCTGTAGTGCTAATAGAATTGCACACTATGATTGGCTGAATAAATTCTATTTCCAACTCCCACGTATTGACGCCATCCCCGCTGCCTGATTACTGTATTATTGATTTAAGCTGTGTAAATTTAGAATTTTGACTTGAGGGCGGGGTTCTTTGCCTCGTGGTTGCAGGCAGGGACACATCGACAAATGACTCCCCGGGCTGTTTAGGCCACCCAGGACGCCGTAACGAATTGGGGAAAACACTTGAATATTAACTGATTTAATTCACACGTCACATGGTACAATACGTCACATGGTACATGGCGCCGTCACATAACTGGCCATATCATCGTCTACCTTTTAATCTCCGCACATGCAGCCCTCGAATGGCGGCACTGATTCACGGCTTGCAGAATGTCCCGGAATTATCCCACCGGGGGTTGCAGGCTATCCTGAGACTAGCGGTAGGAAATATGATGATGCATGACGCGTCGGGAGGCTGCAACTAAGGGTGCGCCGGACGGCGAAGCAAGTGAATGTCTATGACTAACTAATTAAAATACCTTTTCTCTTCGCAAAGAGATTTTGTCGAGCTATGTGTAAGGTACTCACTGCAGATTCGGGTGTTTATCTTCGAGACATCCACCCGTGACTTTTTATTTGCTTGTACAAATATAATTTTGGAACTGCCATCACCCGGGGTTTTGAACTCGATACCCGGGGTGAGCCTAGTAGTTGCTGGTGTTTCTGTTGAGGTGTTTGTTCTCTGGGAGGGCGCCAGGCTAGTCTTAAGCGTCTAGCCGTTGTTGTGGTGGGTCGTCGGCCCCAGCGTGCACTACTAAGCTCCTAGGCTATATGGTGGCTGAACACAATGAACACACGCACGTTTTTGAACGGATGGGAAACGCGGGGAACGGCACGTCCGTCCTAGTTGATGACCCGTTGTCGACTGCCATTGACCGCGGCCGGCCTAGGAGGGGGGCTACAGCGTCAGCCTGCATAGGCTAGGCTAGGGGTGCGGTATCACAGCGGGGTAAGGTACTGGCAGGGTGGAGACCGGGCTTCACTGTCACAGGCGGTACGACGTCAAACGCCCCCCCCCCCCTCTGGAGAAGCCCGGTCTTTCCCTGCGATCGGTACCCCGCAGCATGGTTGCACCCCTAGCATTGGCAGCAGGTCCAGGCTGGAGGCACTTGGAGTGGCAGCAGCTGGTAGGGCCCGTGCTCTGCTCACAGGTCATCCCGCTGTGTGAACACGGGGGCTTCTTCAGCATACCGGGCGCCCCGGATTGTTCCCAGGTGATAGTCTGCGAGGTATCTCGGTGGCCGTCTGACCCGTTGGGGCCGTCCGGTCAGGTTGTCATGTTGGCGGAGGTCAGTTTGGGTAGCCGACGTGGTCTCTTCACTTTCTGGAATCCCGGGTGCTGCCAGACCACTCGAGTTCTGGTTGGTTCGGTCCTCCTCTGGTTCCATTGCGGGTGGTGACAGCGCGTGGTCGCTGCTCCTATCAGGTGTGGTGTCTGCGCCTGTTAACAGCCTTGTTCGCATTTTTCGATGCATTTGTCGCTTTGGGGTCATTGGCTCATTGAGGCCATTATCATCCAGGTGACACGGGTGCTGGGATGGCCGGCGGGGCTGTTCGTTAGCCTCGTCGTTCAGCTCGATCACATGGACAGTGAAGTGGGCATCCTCCAGGGATGCCAGGTGGCCCCAGGCGCCCCGGGTCAGTGACACAGGTGCATCGGGTTCAGTCTCGTACGGTTCGGTCACGACCGGTGGTGTACTTAGTGCCTCGTCTGCATCGAATGTCGTTTCATCCGCCGAGACATCAGTGATAATTACTCGTGGTAATCGTTTGCGTCTGAACCGTCGGCGTGAGACTTGCCCACCATTCTGGTCCTCGTCCCCCTCACCCTCAGGGGTGGTCGGATCGTCCAGTTCTCTCCTGGGTGCTGGGTGTTCTGGTGGAGTCAGTGTTACAGGCGATTCTGGGAGCCTGTCTCCCGGGAGTTTGGCAAGGCGCAGGTCATCACGATGAATCTTCTTCACCCGCCGTCCACCTAGGCGCACGAGGTATGTGGTCTGGCCCAGGCGTCTCTGTACTGTGTAGGGGCCTCCCCAGCGGGGGGCCAATCCTGCACAGTAATTACGTGGTGTGGCCGACAGGGGATGGACACGCACAAACACTTGGTCTCCTGCTTGTACGGTGGGTGGCATGTGGTTCGTCGTTGGTGTTATTTCCATCGCGTAGATTTTTTGCCGTTGGCGTGCTTCTTCGTGTGTGGCTGTGCGGCGGCGGTCTCGCTCTTCCGGTCCTTCTGTCGGGTGTGGTACTCCATGCGTGGCCCATTCACCGGGCAGGGGTACATTGTGTCCCTGAACCATCTCGGCGGGTGTTCTACCAGTTGCCGCATTCACCCGACGGCGCGTGCAGAACAGGGCATCTGAAATGTGCCTGTCCCACTGCGCATGGTCTGAGCTGAGGCGTATGCGCATCTGTGCCTTCAGCTCCTGGTTGCGGCGTTCGGTGGGGTTTGCCCGCGGGTGGTATGCAGGTGTGGTGTGGTGCTGTATTTGGTGGTCGTCGCACCAGGTCCTCCACTGTCGGCCCAAGAACTGGCTGCCATTGTCGGAGAGGGCTGACTGCGGGTAGCCCCAGCGCGGCAAGAACTCTTGTGCCAGGATCTTGGTGATGGTGGCGGCTCGCACATTTCGACAGGGATAGGCCTCCGTCCACCGGGTGAACAGGTCAGTTACTACAAGCAAGAACCTGTTCCCCCTCGGTGTTCGTGGATATGGGCCCATCACATCCAGTGCTATTGTCTGGAAGGCTGTGGTGGGTTCCCGTGGCCGCTGCTGCTCCTCCCCATCTCGCCGTCTTGCCTTCCGTGATTGACAGACTTGACATTCGCGCACGTACTCGCGTATATCGCTGGCGACTCCGGGCCAGTGGTAATATTGGCAAACAGCCCGCTTCGTCTGATCGGTGCCGGGATGGCCGGCTAGGTCGTGGTCATGGTAGAACCGTAGTACAGCTTCCCGGGCTTCAGGTGGTACGTACGTCTTCCAGTCAACTTGGTGTCCAGGTGTACGGCACCACACTGTCCCGTCTCGTACACACCAGGTGTCATGTTCCCCCATCGTCGCCTGTTGGCGCCGTCGATTGGCCTCTGGTAACGTCCCTTGGGCTTCCGAAACTCGGCGGTGGACGTCGGCTGCTGTACTCGGTGGTACGTTGTCTTCCTGGGCATCGGCTGTAATCCGCGTGCATGTTGCATCTGGTTGGGCTTGCCTGTTTTGGTGGCTGGGTGGCAGCATATACTCCCAGTCTTCATGGTCGGCTAGCTCGCTGTTCTCGTCTGGCTCGCGAGACAGAAGGTCGGGCAGCTGGTTGTCTGTTCCAGGGACATGTTCGACTTCAAAGTCAAAAGATTGCAGGAACAATGCCCACCGGATCAGCTTGCCCTTCCTTCCCTGCATGGTGTGCAGCCAGGTCAGGCACCTGTTGTCGGTGCGGTGCGTGAATGGTTTTCCTTCCAGGTGCGGGCGGTACTTCTTCACGGCCCACACGACAGCCAGGCACTCCTGCTCGTTACTGTGGTAACGACACTCTGCCGAGCCGAACTTCGCACTCGCATAGTCGATGACTTGTCGGTCTCCATTTTGGTCCAGATGGAACAGCACAGCTCTCACTCCTAGGGCACTGGCATCGGTTTGCAGGTACAGGCGGCGCTCTGGGTCCACCCGTGCCAATGTGTGGCAGCTCGTGAATGCGGCCTTGATGTGGTCAAAGGCATTTTGTGCGATCGCATCCCACCTGTAGCGCAACTGTGGTGATAAAAGGTCTGTGAGTGGAACAATGATACTTGAAAAGTTGGGTATATAGCTCCTTAACCAGTTAACGAGTCCCACGAAACGTTGTAGCTGTTTGCGGGTCTTCGGCACCTCAGCCTCCGCGATTTTCTGCAGGTGGACTGGTTGTGGGCTGTTGCCTGCCGCATCCACCAAGTGCCCTAAGAACTCGACTTTGAGCGCCCCGACATGACACTTGGCTGGGGCTGCTGTTAGGTGATGTGTCGCGAGCCGCTCTAGGACGAGGGCAAGGTGGCGGATGTGGTCCTCCCATGTCTCGGAAAACACAATGACATCATCGAGGTAGGCTATGGCAATCTGTCCCACATACCCCTCTAGCACCCGCGTCATCATCTCCTGGAAGGTGGCTGGTGCGCACTTTAAGCCGAATGGCATGGCCCTGAATTGGAAGCGCCGCCCATCTGGTGTTGTAAAAGCAGTTTTACCTCGGTCCCCAGGCCGTATGGGCACCTGCCAATAGCCAGCCTTGAGGTCAAGCGTGCTGAACACTTTGGCTCGTCCTAAGCCTGCGATGGCGGCCTCGACACTGATCTGGGGTGGAGGTGAGCTGATGGTGATGGCATTCAGGGGCCGGAAGTCCACACAAAAACGCAGCGAGCCGTCCTTTTTCGGGGCCAACACCACATATGAATTATAATGGCTATTGGAGGGCTCGATGACGCCATCCCGTAACATTTCTGATACCTGCTCTCTGATGGCGCTCTGCTCTCGGAAGCCATATCCCCTGGGTGGTTCATGAATGGGTTGATCATGCATGGTTGGGATCCGATGCTCTGCCACTGTGGTGCGTTGCAGGGGGTTGGCAAATGCAAACACATCATGCCTCTCTTGCAGCACCTTTTCCACAGCTGCCTGATACTGCGGGGGTACATCGTGACGCAGTTGCGCCAGTGTAAGTGGTTCGCCAGGTGGTTCGGGTGCGAGCCCCGTGGCATACACTGTGTATCGCTCCCGGGTTCCCACGTGGACTCGTGCAGCCTTCAGCTCCACCACAGCATCATGCTCTGCCAGCCAGGGCTGTCCTAATACGAGGTCTTCATGCAGGTCCTCCACAACAAGGGCAAGAACTGTGGTCGACATTTCCCGAAGGTTTACCTGGAGTTCGGCTTGGCCCACTGTCATCCCTGGCCGTGTAGTAGTCACGAGGCGCAGCTCGGCACGGTAGGGTTGGAGTGCTCCCGGGGGTACCAGGCTTGGGGCGACAAACACATGGCTCGCACCTGTGTCGACCAGTGCCACCGTCGGCTGGCCATCATCTCCACCGGGATGCGCAGCAGGTGGTCGTGTGGCCGGAACAGTTGGTCCAGCGTTGGTGTGGTACCTGGCATTATCCTGATAGGTGGTGGTGCAGGTGGCATTGAGGGCATTGGTCCTGTGGCCAGTGATGCCGTTGGTAAGGATGGTGCCAGTAGCACTGCTGGTGGTGTGGCTGGTGGCGCCAAGAGTGAGGTTGCAGCGGGTGGTGCCCTGGCTGAGGTCATGGCAGGTGGTGCCGAGGAGGGAGTTGCGGCAGGTGGTGCCGAGGAGAGAGTTGCGGCAGGTGGTGCCGAGAAGGGAGTTGCGGCAGGTGGTGCCGAGGAGGGAGTTGCGGCAGGTGGTGCCGAGAAGGGAGTTGCGGCAGGTGGTGCCGAGAAGGGAGTTGCTTCAGGTGGTGCCGCGAAGGTTACGGCAGGTGGTGCCGAGGAGGGAGTTGCGGCAGGTGGTGCCGAGAAGGGAGTTGCGGCAGGTGGTGCCGAGAAGGGAGTTGCGGCAGGTGGTGCCGAGAAGGGAGTTGCGGCAGGTGGTGCCGAGAAGGTTGCGGCAGGTGGTGCAGAGAAGGTTGCGGCAGGTGGTGCCGAGGAGGGAGTTGCGGCAGGTGGGGCTGAGAAGGGAGTTGCGGCAGGTGGTGCCGAGAAGGGAGTTGCGGCAGGTGGTGCCGAGAAGGTTGCGGCAGGTGGTGCCGAGGAGGGAGTTGCGGCAGGTGGTGCCGAGAAGGGAGTTGCGGCAGGTGGTGCCAAGAAGGGAGTTGCGGCAGGTGGTGCCGAGAAGGTTGCGGCAGGTGTTGCCGAGGAGGGAGTTGCGGCAGGTGGTGCCGAGAAGGTTGTGGCAGATGGCGCCATTCTCGCGGGGGGTGGGCCCCTCAGTCCCGCACCCCCGGTGGTCCATTTCCCGACTGCGGCACTGTCTGCTGCTGGCGTAGTGGTGGGGGAAGTGGGCATTCACTGTGCCAGTGATATGCCCCAGTGGCGCAACCCCGTTGGCACTGAGGTGGCCGCTCATGGTTGCGTTGCGACTGGTTGTCCCGGCGGCCTGGCTGCGTGGTGATCTGGCGTGACACCAGTGCATCCTCGATGGCCCGCTGCCGCCTGGGTGATGATTGAGGCTCACTCGGCCTGGCTTGGTGGTTGGTCACTGGTGCGCCCGGTAACGCTAGGCTGTGGTACCCCCGGTCTGTCATTGATGGGTTTCGGCGCCACACTATCTGGAGGTTTCTTTCAATGGCCACTGCCTGTTGCACATAGTCTTCTACCGAGGTGTGTCGGTAGCAGCGGAGGAAGGGCTGAAGCTCATCACGCAGCAGGGTGGTGACAGTCGGCAGTGCTGCCATTGGTTCTGTGTTCGGCATGATCCGCCGAAACAGCTGCAGTTTGTGGGCGACAAACTGCTCCACTGGTTCTCCGTCTCGCTGCTGTCTCCCGTAGAATTGGGAGGTACACTGTACTACCGCCTCTCCTGTGTCAAAACGCTGCATTAACTTGGTGGTGAACTCCGGCCACAGCATTCCGAACTGGCCCCAGAGGCTCCACCAGTGACGTGCCACGCCCCGCAGCTGCTCACTCGCACGTTCTGCCCATTCGTCAGATGGTATTCCCGCCCTCGCTAGGCGCACCTCGCATTGCCGTAGAAACTCGCCCGGGTTCTCCTGCGGCAGTCCACTGAACTCCGGTAGTGTTGCTCTACCCGTGTTCGTCACCATTCGCGGTGCCCCCCATGTGGCACTCAGGTCGGTCAGTGATGTGTGTTCCCGTGCCTGCCTTGGTTTCTGCTCGCGCTGTGCGCAGTTTGCACACTCTGTTGTTTCTAATTTATCTGATGGGTTTCCCGTGGCGGTGTGCGTGATTGGTGCTGTGGTCACTAGGGCAGGCGGTGCAGTTGGTGGTAGCCCCGCTTCGTCCTTCCCTGGCCACACAGGATTCCATTGCATTTCCCATGTGGACTTTACTGTTTCCCGCTTGATCGGGAATTTTAAGGTGTCGGGTGCGCATCGGCATGTGTTATGCCACGGTAGTGTCCCAGTTAATAGGTCCATGCATTTAGGTAGGTAGCAGTTTGCACAGACTGTGGTTGAAATGTGTGGTAACATTTTACCGGTGAGCAATTGTGTTGTTGATGTCACTGGTAGGTGTCAGTTGATTTGGTGTAGCTAATATAATTTAGAAGGATTCGGTCGCGTAACAATTTTTACCAATATAAAAGAAATTCACACACAATGTCCGGTGCTGTTTGTTGTAGTCGGGGTGAGGACTCGTGCGCGCGCACTAGAGGGAGGAGTGGCGCGGTAGGCCGCTGCCCGGACGACCGCACAAAGAGTAGAGCGATAACTTCGGCTGGTGGGAGAAGTAGGGTGGGCCGTAACGGAGTTCTCGGGGTGCGGGGGGAGGGGTGTGGGCCGCTGCCCGGACGGTCGCACAAAGAGAAGAGCGTTAGCTCCGGCTGGTGGAAGGAGGAGGTCGGTCTCGCTCCTTTGGAATGTCCAGAAGTGAAAGGGAGGGGAGCCCTTTGTCCGCTGTCCTGGTCGCGCCTGTCTGTCTAACCCCAATTCCTTCACACGCACGTGATGGCCGTTTCACGCGCACTGGTTTCCTTGGTGTTGGCGGATCGCGGAAAAACACTGGAATTATTAATTTTTGTCACACGCATGGGCGCCAAATGCCATCACCCGGGGTTTTGAACTCGATACACGGGGTGAGCCTAGTAGTTGCTGGTGTTTCTGTTGAGGTGTTTGTTCTCCGGGAGGGCGCCAGGCTAGTCTTAAGCGTCTAGCCGTTGTTGTGGTGGGTCGTCGGCCCCAGCGTGCACTACTAAGCTCCTAGGCTATATGGTGGCTGAACACAATGAACACACGCACGTTTTTGAACGGATGGGAAACGCGGGGAACGGCACGTCCGTCCTAGTTGATGACCCGTTGTCGACTGCCGTTGACCGCGGCCGGCCTAGGAGGGGGGGCTACAGCGTCAGCCTGCATAGGCTAGGCTAGGGTTGCGGTATCACAGCGGGGTAAGGTACTGGCGGGGTGGAGACCGGGCTTCACTGTCACAGGCGGTACGACGTCAAACTAGCCAACACAGTTTTACATGCGTTAATGCGTTGTTCATCTTAGAACTGTACTCACAAAATTCCTTCTCCGAGAGCTAAATAATTCATTAAAAGTTTTCAGCTGGTATTGTCTCTATAAGAAATACTCAGAACCTTTATGCAAGATTTGTAAAAATAACTGCATAACAAACTCAAGACATTTGCACTTATATATGAATTGTAGTAGTATGGCACCCAACAGTTTGCAATAACATTTTATGACCGAACACTTACGTATTGCAGCCCACCATTTGGTAAACCACAGACATTCGGTGTGTCAAGAAAACTTCTGTTATTACTTATTCTACCTGAACTTAAATAACTATTGTTGCTTCCCGTTGGTGCTCCCTCTGGTCGCACAGGCCATTGTGTGTCCTCAACACCCGAATAGGATGTGTGCAACGAACGTGCCCGCGCGTGTCGTGGGGAGTGAGTTAGGGCAGTGCACAAAACGCCTGAAAGTAATCCCGGCTTGCAGTGTTGTGTGAGGCCCCCGGCCGGGTGTGTTGTTGCGCTATCAAAACATAGTGCCCACGTGATTTTGTGTCAGAAAAAACTAAAACTTTATATTCTTAAAACTTTAATTAAAAAAATTATGTTTATTCAGGCGCGTTTTCGTCATAACGCTGGCTGTCACCATCTTCTCGCGCTCCGTATCCTTCCGCGGGAAGTCGAGCCCTCCATGGCCGGGTCGCCAGGGAGCAGGCAGTCGCAGTCGAGCACTCATCCAGGCCGGCAGCCCTGCGCGCGTGGAGCATTCATTCTCGCGCCAAAACCGACATGTAGTGTACAATAGGTAAATTTTCTTAATCAGTTTTCATACGTTCCACGGCCAGCCCAAACCGACCGTGCGATGTTTCGCGCGGTTCTTAAATAATTGACTGTGGCTCAGAAATGAGCATTTACGTAATTTCACTTTGTTAAGAGTACCACGCCGATGGGCCCGCGCTCCACGTTTTAGTAAATCCGCTATGAGTCTGGGCTTTTCCCACGCGAAGCTGCTTAGTAACTAAATGAGTTCAGTGATATTTATTAACGACGCAGTTTCTGGGATGTGCGGCGGACGTGTGTGAGTACTCCGTGCCTTCGGTACCGCCGCATCTGCGCCCAGCATTTCGTGTCCGCTACACTACAGCGAGGACGGAACTCTGGTAACTATTTCCACTACAACCTGAACTGTACTTCTTTAACGGATTCACTTTGTTCCTCAGAATGCTTCCATCTCAAGCTCTAGTCATACTGTGGTAATTCTAGCCGCATGCGTTGTCTGCCTGTGCCAAGGGTGTGTTAAGTTTGGAAGCATCCGCCATGTGTACTTTGCAACTCCATAATTCTCTAGGTTAACTTAGGCATTTTAATTATTTAGTCCTGTGTATTCAACTGCTCCGCCACCCGGCGAGTTCTTAACATTAGCCTCCCGACGCGTACGCACCACCACCTTTCGTATTGCTAGTCTCAGGACAGCCTGCAACCCCTTGTTGGGTATTTCACTGCTTTCCGCAATACGTTAATCAGTGCCGCCATTCGAAGGGGATTCATGTGCGCGCGGCAAGGGGGAAACCACTGAGACATCGCGGAGCGTGGGTCGAGTTAGTCGCCTGAGTGGGATGAGAGAGTGCGGTCGCGAAGTTGTGAGTTATTCGCGTCTTCATTGGTCACATCACCATCATTCGCATTGTCAGTAACATCACCGTCAGTCACGTCACCATCAGTCACATCACCGTCGTTCGCGTCGGCAGTTACGTCACAGTCTTTCGTGTCATCGTCATTCACGTCACTGCCAGTCATGTCACCATCATTTACGTCACTGCCAGTCACATCACCATCATTTACGCCACTGTCAGTCGCATCACTGCCGTGTCACCGCAATCAGGTCACTACTAGTGTCGTGTCGTGCTCAAAGTGAGTATAGCCGGGCCTCTCCCTGATGGAATGTCTATGATAGGGGCCGTGATAGCCCATGTTCAGTGTGTGACATGTGCAGTAAACACAACTTAACGTCATTAACTCTTTTATTTCACCCGAGTTAGGCTAGTTCCCTTGCCACTTGGCACGAACCTTGCCATCACCCGACCTCTGTGAAAGGCCCGGGGGGTACCTGACGGGCGCTACGGGCGTCGCGGGCTGTCCGGAGGGGCGCCAGGCTAGCGGGCTGCTAGGCCGTTGGTGTGGGGTCGTGGGTACTCTGCCCCCGCGTGCCCCGCCAGGTACACGGCTTGAATGTAACCTGAATCGTTCTCCCTTGGTTGTGAAGGCCGCTCGGCCGTGTGGAGGACGGGAGATTACGGAAAATGATATACGAGTTGGCGAGAATACATTTAATTTGGGAGTTTCACCGGGGGTCCATGTGGGTACACGGTACACTCTACAAGTCCGCTCCGCGGTTCATTCCCGCTACAAAAATTCTCACCAACACTAAACACAACACTACGTGACAATGGTTACCGCGGCAGTCTCGCGGGACGTGGGTCGATGCTCGCTGGAGACGGCCAGCGCTAAAAGTTAACGGGTGCAGGGGGGGGGGGGTCGATGAGCGGGCTCCCAAGTTCGGCGAAACACTTACGTGAGTGATACGATCCGCAGCGCGGTATCACGATGAAGACGGTCGGGATAGGCCCGGTTCCGTAAAATACGCGCCGAGTCGACGTGGGCAGCGATGAATTAATAAGAGGTTTTAAATTTAAAGATTTAGTATAGAATAAAATAATCAAAGAAAGAAAACTTGGATGCTGCCCACGGACACATGTCTGTTCCCGGCGCGGAGTGGTTGGAGACTGCCGGACATGGCCGCCTCGCAAGGAAGAGAAACTTTCTCTTCTTTGTGAGTCGGCGTCAAAAAACTTATATTAATTGAATTTACTCTATGACCAGTTAAAACATGTTCCAGGTGCCCAATTAAAATGTAGCACCTGGTAATTGGGTGCTTAAGGCTTAACAATGGTTTTAATGTATTTAATTATTTAAATTGTGACATCAAGTTGGCGACTGTAAATTTACTAACATATTGTCCCACTGTGAATTGTTTTAGAGGGATTTCTCCTATTCTGACTTGATCATAGTCACGGGCATTTTAATTAAGGCCAGTGGCCGCAGTGTTTGTTAATGAGGTTTGTTGTCTATTGGGGTCACGCCCGAGGCGCTCGCCTGACTCAATCCGGCTGGGCAAGGGGCGCGCTCCGAAAACGGGATATGGTACTGGCGGTGCGGAGCATGGGCTTAAAGGCCATGGTCGGTACGACGTCAACCTTTTCTGCCGGAGCAGCTGGGCAGCGACTCCGAACCATGGGAACGGCCCTAACATCGACGAACATACACGGGTTCGGTTTTGCACTGTCGTTTACATGTCTCGCATGGAGTGTGCGGAGTGGACGTTTAATTGAAATCAACAGTTACACTTGCAGTTACAGTTACACTATGCACATAGATTTTCCCTACACAAATTACACTAAGTTGACACTGGGCGCTCTGACGCGCTGTCACTAATATTAAATCCTCACGCCAGTTGAGGTTGAGGGGGGAGGTGAATTGGAGGCGGCCAAACCCGAAAATTGCGAACGGCGACGCCCGGGTACACCTGCGTGGCCCGCGGCTCACTATTAAATTTATCAAAAGTCTTTACGTCATTGTTGCCGGTGCCTGTGCACTCGGCGATTATCCAAAAGTCTTTGGTGGTGGGAGTCGGCCCGTGCCGTATGCTGCACTGCGCCTTGTAATGCTTTGTGCAGGGTGTTTACGTTTAATCGGCTGGGATAGGCCCTACACCGTAAAAGGACCGGGCACACGGGGAGTTAAATACGAAAAAAGATTTGAAGAGAGACTATAATACCAGTAGTGAATTCGGTGAAGACAAAAGTTGAGGACTCCCCGTGGGACGCAAGTCTGTCTCGGTCCGCGAGTCGCTCGGTACTGGTGTCTGGCCTTGGCACGAGGTGAGGGCTCAGCATCCTCTCGCGCCAAAGTTTCTAATGTTCCGTTATTCGGAAATTATTAATGTGGTGATATTGGTTTTAACCTCTTAGCAACCTCTTAGCAACCTCTTTGCATGAACATTGTTTAACCTTCAATATTACCTCTTATTCAAATCTATGTATTAATTCATGTAACAATCTAAGTCATGTTTTGTGCTTAATAAAGCCTTAGTTTCTGATGATAAGGTTTATTATGTCAATTAAATTAACAAGAGATTGAAAGTGGCTCTAAATTCATACATTAAATAATAAAAACTAACCTAATTCACAGATACTCTTTAGGAATTAGAATTAACAAGTTTGCATTAATTAAGTTTGAATAATGTAGCCACGGATATCACCCCCCGTAATTTAGCTGGTTATGTCCTACTCTCGGGTCGGGGTTCAGGCCTTGTGGCAGGGGGAAATTTTCACTACCCGTGCTACAATGAAAGTTCGTCAATTTGTGATACAACGTTTTACTTAATCTTTCACACAGTTCCTTTACATGGGCTGCGCGCGGCTCAACACCCGTTCTCTCTGCGGAGTGAAGCTCGGCTACACGTGTTTCGGTGGGCAGGCGCCGGATGCGGGCTGCCCCCGTGGTCTCGCGATACGTGCATTTGAAGAACTTATTATGCCCCTTTTGAATGATTGCGAAAAAACAAAGTCAGCCTGATTGCCAGCGCCGGAGACGTGAAGACCGTCTCGTTGCGGTACGCCCGTGTCCGCCGATACACGCTATGTCTGATTTCGTGGAACAAGAAAAACACTTATATACAATTTAACTATTTACAATAACGATAAGCTGCGTAACCCGCGTGGTCGTGAAGTCTCAATCCCCCTTGACACAATCTCACCTGTCGGTGCTCTTGGCTCTGCGTCTCACCGTGCGTCCGCCTCGTCCAGCTGCCAGATGCCAACTCCGTCGATGCCCTGCGACTCTCGTCCCTTGACACGTCTGTCCTGTCCGGCCGCCAGTCTCCGACTCCCTCCTGCCGCGCGTCGCGCCTATCCGCCTGACCTCCCCCCACTCCGCGACACGTGCAGCGCTCGGAGAGATTCCGGGTGTTGGCCTCGGCTTCGTCGCCCGGTGACAGCAATTAAAATAAATGTCACATAATATTTAGAAATACATATAACAATAACGAAATTACAAAAATTACGGAAAAATATTACATAAAAATAATACATGACCCACTATTAAATATAAAAGTACGTTCTTAATATACAAATTAAAGTGTCACACTGCACGGGGCAGGGGTGGAGAAGGAGTTGGCGCAGCATAACGGACTTTATGAGCAGGGGAGACACTTGGGTCGATGTCAACACTGGAGACTGTTCGTCACTTGTTGACTGCTCCAGTGGCGAGTTATACAAGAAAATTGGGAGGTCATAATTACGTCACACACTACTCTAATTAATTTAGGCTGAAGGCCGCAAGGGGGTACTCACAAATGTATTAACATAAATCCACACTTGAGTGACCCGGGCACTCTTATGTCGCACTTCCTTTTGACTGGGTTTTTGATAAAAAATGATGTTATCATTAAATTATGTTTAATTTATAATGCACAGGGATCGCGGTGGCTGGTTAATCAGGGAATGGTCTTTCATTCTACCTGTTGTTCCGGTGCTCGCCTGACTCGGGTGGGCCACGGCTAGGGGCGCGTTCCGTTAGCTGGGTCGGATACTGGCGGTTGCAGGTCGAGCTTCAGGATGGCCTTCGGTCGGACGACGTCAACTGCAATTGTAACTGTTCGACCGATGAAACGTCCACTCCACATACTCCGTGCAGGACGTGTCACCGACAGTATAAAGTTCGAATTCGTGTCTGTTATTGTGTTGAGTCTCCCTACCCCAACTAGGAATCAGTGTGTTATGCTGCACAGGGTCTGTGACGTGTTAACAGCCAGGGATCCCTACAACCGCAAACTTCGCCGACGGTCCTAGCGGGCCACACAGGGGCAATGCACCCACAGAACCCAAATTTTGTTAGATACAGAGCTAGCCTGTCGCCATCCCGGAACACATTTTCATTAAGAGCCAGTTTCCCGCTAGGATACACGCCCGGTCTCGAACACGAGAACCCGGACGACGGCAGTACTCAAGTGTTTTTTCTTAATCATCGCGGTGTCCTGGGTGGCCTAAACAGCCCGGGGGAGTCCTTTGTCGACACGTCTGTGCCTGCAGCCACGAGGCAAAGAACCCCGCCCTCGAGTTTAAATTCTACATTCTAAATTCACTAATTCCGGAATCAGGCAGCGGGGACGGCGTCACTATATTAGACGTAGTTTTAAGTAATTTAATTATTTTCTAATGCTTAAAACTTACCCTGTGATACACTTGTTTACAGTTACTGTAATTAACTTATTTATCAACTATTTTTGACATTTGTAATATAATTAAAGTATCTGTATACAACATAGTGTTTTATGGTTTATACAATTAGGCTGGTGCAACAGATGTGTAATTTCTACGATAAGCTTTCCCAAGAAAATAGTTATAACTGTGCCATTAATATTCTTATAGAATATTTTAGTAAATTGAACATTTTTGTCAATTCATTACCATCACCTGGAGTTTTTTATTCGAGACCCGGGGTATGTTTAGTGGGGCTGGGGTGAATTAGGTTTGACCTTGCTCTGGGAGGGCACCAGGCTAGCTCTTGCGGCTAACCGATGATGTCTAATGGGTCGTTGGCCTCGCATGGCCTACTTGGCTCGGAGCCTGAGGTTTAATTAGAAGCTCAATTCCCTCCAGACACTCGCAATGTAGGTTAAGCTGAAAAATCTCTCTGAATGATTGAAGCATTTGGAAACCACTTGTTTTATTCACACATGGTTTACAGATTTAGAGTTTGTGCGGGCAAACTACAATACACTTGAAAGAACGAAACATGGAACACAACTTATCAATAGTGGTACGTAATGCTTAATTTTTGCTGCAGTCTTTTCTAAGAAGCGAGGGCAGTTAAACATATAGCTAGGATACAGCAGTGGTCAAAAAGAATATACATTGAATTGGCAAAAACAATATTACTTGAAAAGCTGGCAAACATATGCGCGGCCGATTGAAGCTTAGTTCTGTTATGGAGTTGGCCAGTGCTGTAGGTTCGAAACCACGTGGTGGAAGGATAACACAAGCTATTGACGGCCGGGTTATGCCCTGCACCGTAAAAGTTCGGGATGCGTAGGGGGAATATGTAAAAAGGTTTAGGTTGAAAAGTTATAATTACCAGAAGTACTGAGATCAATCTAATAATGGCGATGGCTCTCCGCGGGATGATGCATCCACCTCAGACCGTGGACTGATGAAGACTGAAGGCTGCCAGGATATGGCTTTTTGGAAGGGGGGAGGGGGACAGAGCCACCTCCTGCCAGGCCAAACCATGTAAAAGAACTGAAACTAATTTTACTTAAACTTAATAACTAAACATTTCACAAAATCTCTTGAATAAAAAATATAATGACAAATTAGATGAATGAAGGTCTAAAAATGTTGTAGTCAAATTTTAATGTAAATAAATAGTTTTAAAAACATGAGTCAAATGGAGATCGTTTGTCGATTGCTGTGACCACTTCATTTACTATTTTGATCTTAGGAAACAATATTAACAATGTAACTTAACTTAAGACTTTAAAATAAGAGGTATGGACAAACACACATACTGCACTTATTAGATTTTTTGCATATAAACACTAGGGCTTCTTTTACATGCGACCTTGTTGGAAGGTTTGTTCCACCTACAGAGAAATAGTACTGGCGGAGTGGTGACCGGACTTTACTGCCGTAGGAGGTACAACACCAACATAGTAATTTTTTCTTTTCTCTTTCATCATATTTTATTCAGACTGCGAATTAACCATATTTTCAGGCAGTTTTCACTGACTGATTTAAAGAGCATAGCCCCAGATGCCACAATGTTATGAAAGAGTGGTTATTTTTCGCTATTGAGGCCGGCTACTGTTGAGACAGTGCAACCTGTCCAGTCAGGAGGAATGACATCACTATAAGTAAAAAAAAGGTTGAACATATATGTGTAATAATTTTATTTCTCATACTTGAAGTTTAAGTTTATGGTTGAAATATTATATTAAATACCATTAAAAACATATTTTTCCTATATGTACACATATTTTATCTATTCGCAGTAGACATAATGTGTCCTTTATCTATATTCACTCTATTAACTAATGCTCTATGAAATTAAATGTTGAACACGTCAAAGGAGAAAAACAATTGCGCGGGTTTAATTTTGTACAAATGGAGTGTTGTACATGAAAAGAATGTTTACACTGTATATTAACACATGGCTTATGACATGAAATGTCGAATTGTTGATGAAAGAACATTTTCGTGGAGTTTATTTGTTATAAGTGAGCAAGTAAGTTGACTTTACCGGTTATAAGTGGCGAGAAATTAATGATTTCGACTATTAAGTTCTGATATCAGTGATAAATGGCAGCCTTCAGCTAGGTCAGTTGTCTGCAGCAAACATTTTAGTAATGAATGCTTTAGTATTTCTACTAAAAACAAGAGACTACTTCCGAATTCTGTCCCTACTATTTTCCCTGGGTATCCATCATACATGGTTGAAAATAAAAAACAGACCCGTAAACTTCCAAAAAAGAGGACACACGATTGTGCATTCCCACAACAAAGAAGTACTATTACAGAACAGTGCTGTAACTCAGACATTGAAGATAGCGATGCGAATTTAAATGCAAATTCTGTTTCAGTTCAAGTTGATCTAGACAAAATCAAATTTCGATGTTAACATAAAGTGGTTGCAAAGAAATATTCGTCACAAATCATTGTAAAAAAGAATAAAATAATCACCAAATTACGAGGAAAAAATAAAGAACTAGGAAGACAGTTAAAATAAAAAAAAAGACAGTTTCCCATGCTGAGAAAATGTATTCCAATTTAATCGCAGCTAAAAATGCTAGTAGTTTGAAGGCGAAATTTATATTGGAGCAACTGCGGATGTTTGGTAAATGAAATTTGCCATATTCAGAAGAGACATTAAATATTTCCTCTCTTTGGGAAATGTGTTCACCGAAAGGTTACAACTTCGTAAGAGAAATGAACATATTACACTTGCCACACAAATCCACCATAAAAAAAAATATGTAGGGAATTGTTCTGGTCAAACAGGAATCACTGATGAAATCATGCAGAGACTGATAACAGAATTTGAGGCACTAAGCACAGATCAAGAACGGATTGGTTCACTCATTATTGATGAGATGTCAATTCAGCCCAAGTTGTTATATGATAGGCAGCTTGATCAGTTTCATGGTTGGAACGAATTATCAGACCAGAAAATGGACAATGGTGATGAATTGGCAAATAGACTTCTATGTTTCATTTTTAGAGGAATTTCTGCCAAGATACGAATTCCTGTTGCATTTTTCTTTTGCAAGAATTTAGATGGCTCGCAACTGTACACAAAAACTCTGCAAGTAATAGAAGCCATTGAAAAAGTGGGATTTTGTGTGCTGAGAATTGTTACTGATAATTCCAAGGTAAATGTGATCATGTATGAGAAATTATGTGAAGGGCCTGTCACATCAGTGATACATCATCCTACAGACAAGACAAGAAAAATATTCCTTAGCTTTGACCAGTCACATAATAAAAAATATCAGGACACAGTTTCTAGAGAAGACATTCAGGCTAAAAGGGACTCAGATAACAGGAAAGCATGTGCAAACTTTATATAAGTTACAGAAAAACTCTGTGTTTACCCCTGTTCGGAATTTGTCTCGGAAGATGGTATATCCTTCAAATTTGGAAAAAAAAATGAATGTAAAACGAGCAAAACTGTTATTTTCTGAACCAGTGACTGCTGCACTTGAGACATGCAGCACACTTTCAAGTGAACACTTTCCCGACAAAGACCGTCTTCAGGCAACAGTTCACTTCATGAAAATAGTGAGAAATTGGTTTGACATTTATGATGTTTGCAACAGAACACAAGCCTGTAGATCAAGGAATATGGACAAACTGCACTTCTTTTCCGTGAGTGATGAACGTCTTCAGTGGCTTACACAAACATTCCTGCCTTATGTAATGACGTAGCTAAGGTTACTGGCGCCACTGGCCAGAATTGAAAATGGCGCCCCCTCTTGGATTAAAAGAGGGAGGGGGGGTTCAGTAACGCGAAACCGTCGCGGCGGCGCCCCCTCCTGCTCTGGCGCCCCTGGAGAGGGCCATATTTGCCACCCGCTTGCTATGCCACTGGCCTTATGTAGCTGATATTCAACAACTTGGTCGAAACCGAAACGAAACCTTCAGCTCAAAGACCTATGAAGCACTTGTAATCACTACAAAATCAACAGTTGCCTGCATAACATATTTGCTGGACAATGGTTTTCACTATGTCTTAACTAAAAACTTTTCGAGTGACGACATTGAATTGTTCTTCAGTCATCTAAGGCAACTTGGAGGTTTTAATGATACTATGGATGCTTGGTCATGTTTGCATGCAATACAAACAACCCTACGCACTGTTATTATACGAGCATCAATGTATGCAAATGTGAAGGGTGATTCAAGCTTTTCATCTTCAAAACAATACCATGCACAACCAAACTCTTCCCAGTCGACTGATGTTCTACCAAATTCTGTGCTGGAAATCCTGAATCGTCCATTGAACAGTACCTAAGTATTGATACCCAATCTTAATTATTAGCGAGTAAAGTTGTTTTTAATTTTTACATTTGGCGAAATTTTCTTTGCAGCCTGTCCAGCAACAATGAAAACTGCATCAGTTGCCTTTTGTTTGTTGCTATCTCGTAAGAGTTGCCGAGGAGAACACAAACTGCATTAACTGCATGGACTTGCTAGCCACAGTATCCAGTAATTCACCGTTAAATATGCTAATCCATAATCAAGACAGAGGTGGCTTGAGATATGCCAAGGCTTCGTTTGTTTCTCTTGTGATGATCATTGTGGAATTTTGTATAAGTGCATTAAAATTTTTGCCGAGCAAAGGTGTACGAAAATCGCTCACACAATATTGTAAGAGAAGATTTATTGACACTCTTAAGTGTTCGAAATGTGACAATAAGAAACTGTGTTTGTTGTTGACGAAGCTGCTAAATCCATTGTTGAGCAACATTGCGATGAGATGTACAGACAAATACTATCGCGCGAAACAGTTCAACAGTAAACCTTTATGCAGAAAGTTACTGAAACTGTAAATAGTATAGGTAACTATATTTCTCGGGTCTGTGAATATTTTTGTCAGGTAATTGTTGTAATGTTTAAACTGCAAGAAGGAATTTTCATTGTATTCGTCACATCAACAAGAAAAAATTGGTGAGTAGAATTTGTAATTTATTATTATGATGCTTATTGCATTATATATTTTATATGTAAATGTAAAAGTACATACACATTTTTTTAAAATGTAAACATCCAACTAATTTCCGCGCTACTTTGTTTTTTATGTTAAAATTTACAAATTTTGAAGATAACTCCCATATACGACAGCATAAATCTACAGCGTAAAACCCTGCCATCTTGCAACGTTTTTGGAACTACAGTTGTATCGACACTAATAAAAGGCGAAAACCGCAGCGATGCGAAGGCCTTCCCAATCTCGTAGGCAACGCTTTAGGTTAAGATAATTCTGAAAAAGAGCCAGTTTTTCGAGAAAAAAAAAAGAAAAAAGAAAATTCTTAAATGCAGGTTCTTACTTCCTGGTATGTTTTCTAATCATTATCTAAGTGGGCGTAGTGATACTAGAGGTGGGTTGTTACAGCATTTTTCGGTATCTGTTCCAACCAGTTACTGATATAGTAATTTTCTGGTTACAAGTAGCTAAATACTTCTGTATCAGCCACATCAGTAGCGGTCACAGGAAGCAACAAGGTATCAGCATTTTCGTTACAGGTTACACATCCTCCGTGCCGTCATTACCAGCATAAAAAGGTATCGGTTTTCTCTTTCCACATTCTTCGTAAAAAGGTATCAGTTTTCTCATTTTACATTCTTCGTAGTCGAAAAAAGGTATTGGTGTTCTCTTTCCACGCCTTTCGTAATCTGCAGAGCTACAAAGAAAAGCTATCTGATAAATTACGAGCATTATGTCCACTGAACCACCCCCCCCCCCCTTCCTCGTCAAACTTCATCCCCCCCTTTCCGATGTTAAAGGAGTATTTCTCACTCTCTTCCAACCTACCCTACCTGGTCATAGTTCTCTCCAACATAAAAAAAAAAAAAAAGCTACGCGTGCGCAGACCGTGTGACTGTAAGGAGAATCTGATACATTATTTATCACGCCCGGTAATTCTCTAACTCTGTTATGCTCATGCCCGCCTGATAGTTGAGACCATATTTCCTATTATTTCCGACACTTCTTTACAAGTTGTCGCGGCCTCGTCTCTGCTGAAGATGTGGATACAGGGTGGACGTCGCTCAGTCGTTCGGTTGTCGTGTTGTTTGCCTGGCGACAGCTCTTGGGTAGAGCACCCTCACACTCTGAGGAGGGAGTGGACCGTTCGACCCAGGGCAGCTGACCGAGGACGTGCTAACAGGGAAGGTGCCCGCGGTCTCTCAAGGAGTCGCTAGTGGAAAGGTTGGAAGTAGGAGAGAGGGATACCCGCGGTCTCACGAAGAGTCGCTAGCAGAGGATTGCCCGCGGTCTCGCAAAGAGTCGCTAGCGGATAAGTACAAGAGAGAGAGAGGAAGAATGAGAGAGAGAGAAGGGAAGCCCACGGTCTCACTAGGTTTCGCTAGCAGAGGAGTAGGTAGAGGTGGGTCGAAAAGTATCAACCTGAAACTTTCGCACTGATATGCGCCTGTATCAGGAACGGCAAACGAGTACACTTGAAAAGTATCAAGTACTTTAGTATCAGTTCAGAATTCGCCTGGAACAACACCACGGCCAATGTGCGCAGAACCCGATCGCAGATGACGGTCACTTGGGCGGAGCTTGTGAAAGGGGAGGGAGTAGGAACGACGAATAAGGGATAAAGAAGGGAAATAATGTAGGGGAGGAAGCGCAGGGGAAGGCGTTGAAGGAGAGGCGCAAAGCGAAATTGTTACGAGTCGTTTGGTTATTGTCCCACATCAAAGTACGCTCAGTGCGCAGTGCGTGCACAGTCTCGTTCAATAATAAAACTAATTAAATTTTAATATTAAAAAGTACATTAATACAAGATATAATATTTATATTTGTGCACCTAACAGCTATGAAAATGCAAATAAATTCTCAGTTGACACTAATAACAGATGTAATCAACATTAGGACTTTTTTTTTCGAAAACAATTAGTAACTAGTGTTTTCATACATTAAAAGATTACGATTTTATCAAAAATAAAAAATAAAAAAAAACACATACGTACATTAGTGAGCATACTATATCAATGTTTACGTTTCAAATGTTTCTTCAGATTAGTCGATGATGATTTATAACTCCGTTTTTGTTTACACAAATTACAATTAGCTAACTCATTATTTTCCGTACAAAAATTCCACACAAATGATGTCTTTTTCCTGCACTTATCCATTCCTTATTTCACTATAAAGATACTAACTACAAAGCATGACAGCCCGCAACAATGTACGTGCTAATAGACGGCCAGGACGAACTGCAGTGAATGTTGAACTGATTGATACTGGCTGTATCAGGCGGGCATGAGAGTAACAGAGGTAGAGAATTACCGGGCGTGATAAATAATGTATCAGAGACACCGATACCTTTTTACGCTGGTGATGACGGCACGGAGGATGTGTACCCTGTAACGAGAATGCTAACACCTTGTCTCTTTCTGGGACCGCTACAGCACTGATACAAAAGTATCAGATACTTGTAACTAGGTACATTACTGTATCAGTAACAGGTTGGAACAGATACCGAAAATTGCTGTAACAACCCACCTCTAGGAGAAGGAGAGAGAGAAGAAAGGTAAGCCAATAATACCACTATTTGTTGTGTTGGTATTTAGTCTCCCAGATTGGCTGGGAGAGAGGATCATTAGTGTTAAAACTTTAAATATTGCTATCACTTTGGATGATTTGCATTTACAATATTATTTACAAGGCTACGAAACATACTTACACTACACACTTAATAATCTTCATAAATATTTACAATCATAACATGTCTTAACATAACTATAATACATTGTCTGTTCATATGTACAACTGCCATCTGGTGACGAGTGGTGGCACTACAATGGCCATGGCCGGAATGTTGTGCCGCGGACAGGACTGTGACCCGGGTTTTTGTTTAAATAAAGAGGAGGTACGACGTCAGATGCCACCCCCCTGGAAAAGCCCGGGTCTAGGTCGTCCGCGTGCCCTCCAGCAGGTAAATGATGCCTTCTGTCCTAGTGGTTGCGAGCGTCAGGGACGGCCTGCTGGTTCCGGACTCCCTGGGTCGCCATTCACCAGTGTGTCCAGTTCGCAGCCTGTGATGTAATCTGCCAGGTACAGTGGGGGCCGGCATCGTCGTTGGCAGTGTCTCTGGTTGTTCTCAGCCGGTTCCTCCACCTTGACCCGGAATTCGGCATCGGCGAGGGAGGCCCCATGTCCCCATCCACCTCGGGTAGGGGAGGGTGGTTCTGTTGTCTCAATGTCGTCCGGTTCTGTCACCAGGGGCTGCTCCTTCGTGGTGCTTATGCCCGCCTCTGGTGTCCCAGTGACATCAAGGATCTGCATTCGTGCCGGGTGCCTGTGGTGCTGTCACCTTGGGGTCGTGGCAGGGGCTTCTGCTGGCCTCTCCATTCTTGTCCTTGGGCTAGGTGTTTCCTCTAACAGATGCTGCATTCCTTGGGGTGTGACAGATTGGTGGTTGTCCGGCAGTTGTCCTGTCACATCTTGTGCCGGCCGAAACAGAATTTAGAAAAAACGCTATAAAGTAATACCTCAGTGTAGACCATATTCGTACGCACGGCCACCTCGTGCATCTACAAACAACCGAACGATTACCTTACTTCGAAGCTATCGGGCTAGCGATGATCGAGCTCCGCAGGCCACACCTTAACATGCTTATAAGACTAAGGACCAGGGCCGGATTTAAGATGTGGGTGGCCCGGGGCCCACTTGGGTGGGAGGCTCATTGATTCAAGGTGTTGCAATATGTAATGCAAAATCACAAAATGAAACGAACACAAGTTTACCAAATTTATTCACTCAAATAATTCAGTTAGAATTATTTGATTTTTTTCATTAAAAAGTATAGTATAACATAAATTATAAATAACACATAAATATATTACAAATCAGCAAATGAATAGCATTATAAAACCATTACAATCCAGGCACTTTCCTTGATTTTCGTGCTGCAAAATCGCTTATGATGTCACCAAAGTTTAATTCACGCAGTATATCTGACTCGATGCTCATGATAGCCAAATTTACAAGTCGTTCCTGCTTCATGGATGTCCTTAATCGGTTTTCAATTAATTTTAGTTTTGAGAAGGAGCGCTCGCCACTGCAGTTTGTTACCATCAAAATTATATATATCCTTAAAGCTATCTCAATGTTTGGGAAAGTGACCTGTACACCCTTTTTCATGATAAGCTTGTACATGAAAAGTTGTGCTGATATCGTTTGGCTCTTCGTCAGTGAATATATTGGCAAATGTACAAACTGACACAGTTCATCAATAAATATAATGTCCAAGTCATCTGAATAAGACCTGACGAGCTGCTCTGCTGCGGCCTTAAGCTCATCTGAAGACAGTTCTTTCATATGGTTAAAAAAGCTAAATTGGCTTGATATATATTTATATGCCTGAAGACATTGGTCAAGAGAAGTGATAAACTGATCAATAACAGGCAAGAAAGTTTCTGTTCTGTATTTTTCAGAAGGGCTGAGTTGTACTTCTTCCATATGGCCATAATCCAATGGGTTAAGACGCACATGTTGGCGCTTATGTCGAGTTTTCATCTGAACATACTCTGTTGAACCAGATAGCTCTACGCCTTGCTTCTCATAAATTTCGAAGGAGTCACACTTTGATGGGACATAGTTTTTCAAGCTGGTCAGTGATGCCACAGCTGTATTTAGATCGAGTTTTGCTTGTTGTAGATTTTTACTAGTAGCATCTGTTATTTGCAGGATATCATTCCAGAAGGTGGTGTAAATACTAATTTCAAGCTTATTCATCTGTGTTAACAGTCTTTCTGCTTCACACCGTACACAGCCTTTTTCTTCTAAGTCATCCACAATCTGTTTAAGTACATTCTTAATCTGCTGATAGTCTAGCTTAAGTGCCTTAGTTGCATCAGCTCTGCAGGACCAACTTATTGTTGTGACATTTTTGAGCGTCAATGCTGAGTCATTATTTTTCAAAGCCTCAGTCAGAAGCTGATGCCGATGCGTTGAAACTGTGAAGAAAACGAACAGCTTTTCAAGGAAGTAGAAAATTTTTTATAGCACTCGAGCAGCTTTCTACAGCATTTTTAGCAACCAGATTTAGAGAATGTGCCATACAAGGAATCCAGGATGCAAGATTGTTCTTTTCTCTCACTTTGGCTTGTAAACCATAGTACTTTCCACTCATTGCAGAGGCATTGTCATAACTTTGACCGCGGCAATTTCCCAGGTCTAGGTCATGTCTCTTCAAAAATTGCACTAAGCCATTGAACATGTCTTGAGCACCATGGCCTTTGTTTGCCATGAATGTTACAAAGCGTTCCACGGGGCCATCTTTCTCCATATATCTCAATACAAGGGTTAGTTGGTCAATGTGGGCTGCATCGGGTGTGGAGTCCAAAGAGATGGAGTAATATTTTGATTTCTTAACTCTGGAAATAATTTCTTGGAGGACTTGTTCACCCATTACACTGATAAGTTCTTCCATTATTGTAGATGACAGGTAGTTTGTGTGACCTTTGCCGCGATTGGCTTGAGTTTCTATATGCTGTGCAAGAAATTCGTCGTACTGGGCGATGAGATCAAGAATAGTACCCAGAAAGTTTCCATTTCTAGGTGATCCCACCAACTCGTTATCTCCTCTAAATGCTAAGCCACGCTCGGCAATAAACTGAATAACATTTACTACTCGTTTTAACACTGATCTCCAATAATGCTCTAGACATTCGACCTGTTGGGTCAGCTTCGTATCAATTCGCCCGATTGCTTTTAACCTCAAATTAAAAGCAATAGTAGCCTTCACATGTTCCGTAGACCGCTCATGACTTTGTATACGTTCTTGTGAATGTTTCCAATCACAGAATACATTAGAGATTAGACGAAAGCTGAGAAGACTCAGGTGCTGTAAGTGTAGTTAAGCACATCAATCTGAATGTGAAGCAGTAAACACGTCCATTTGAAGGAGCAAAGCATAAACAATTCCTCGTTATGAATTCTCCATTATGATTTTGACGATGAAAAAGCCCAAGTGTGCATATTCTTGGAATATTGCGGTCCTTTCTAGGTTGCTGAACCGAGTGTGCAATGAAAAAACTTTCATCACAGTGCTGCATTGTTGACACACCCCTTTTCATCCAGTAATCCCGCATCTGTTCCGAAATCATGGATGGATAAAGTCCAATGTCATTGCCCCCTGGTGGGCCCTCAGATTCTACATAAGATGTGCCACTATCAGCCTCCTTTTCTATGTGTTCTTCAGTTGGACCAGTTACTACTTCTGACTTTTCTTCGCCGAGATCTACAACCATTTCCACTGAAGCATTGTCAGGTTGATCACGTTCTGGAAAATAATCACTCCTTTCCGACACATGTCTTGATTGAACAGTGAAGAACTGGTCCAATTTTCTTATCTTTGTCACCTCTTCTGCTGATTTCATTGTTGCTTCTTTTGCCTTATGTCTTTTAGAAGCACCAGACTCCCAAATTCTTGTGCGATGTCTGTGTCTATCTACTTTACGATTGTCCATGCTGGTAATCTGAAAATAACAAAAGAAATAAAAAATGCAAAGTACACTAATACTTGCATAATTTAAATATGTTTAAACTGTTAAATTACATAATTAGATGAGATTTTGAATAAAATAAACACTAACAAAAATTCTAGCAAGTAATTACCTAACTACTCTTGATTTTTATTTATTATCAGGCAAAACATAACATTTGTCCATCTTCCAATCAAATAATACATTTTTAACTGTTTAAATATATTTAACGTATGTAAATAAGAGTTTAATTTTGCGAGAAATAAAAAATTAAAATTTTACCAGAAAGGGATCTAGCAGGTTTCGAACCCAAGCTTACCAGTTGCCAGCTCATGATTTTATCCATTACACTACACCAGAGACTTCTCAATAATAAAAAAATTGTGATATATAGTTTCTTTAGTAAATTAAAACTTTAACTGACAATTGCAGCAAAGTTACAATGACGCCGACCGCCAATGCTCCTCTGTCGCATAGACCGCTATGCCTCATCAACGTCTCGCAAAAGCGTGTGCACCGAACGCGCCCGTGCGCGCAGCAAAGTGCAGTTCGTGCAACGAGGCGAACGCCATACAACGAGTGCTACACCGGCGCAAGGATCCGGCCGGGTGTGGCATATCCTTCCGCCGCACTACAACAAATTGTTATAATTATGTTTTTCCACAGGATTTTATTAAACATTATTTTTTATTAATTAATAATTAAGTCTTTGCAAAATCATGTTTCAATGTGCGATTTGTCCCGAACCTGGCCGGTTCAGTTTCCCGCGAAATTCACACGTTTCCGCGGGAGGGCTGGCGGGGGAGGGGGGTCGTGCGCGGCGACACCTGCAGTGTCCTTCGAGAGCTCAACCAGGCCGGCAGCCTGCGCGCAACGCGGAACCTTCAACCTTTGCATTCACCGACATGTAGTTTTCCATAGTGTAATTTCTTTTCAACCTTTTGTATAGTTCCGCGGTCGGCCTAAATTTACCATGAGGTACTTAACTTAATTCAATCAGTACTCCGAGATGAGTGTTTTACGTCATACGTAAGTACTGTGGGGAGAGTATGTGTTTGTACGTCGGCGCTTCACGCCCAACCTAGCCTACAGGCTACTTAGTTTTGGCCCGCACGGGGCAGCCAGCAGGCAACACGTGCCATCCAACTTAATAACGATTCAGTCCCTGGGACACACCTAGTCACCACGTAGAGTCGCCGGAGACACGGGCCTACGTGTTGCTAGCCCAGTTTATCAAGTGTAATGTGTTAGTGGAATAGTTGTTCGCCTAAGTGTAATTCGTCATGTCAGGGCTTATGTATCACCGTCGTACGGCAGTGCGCCACCAAACTTAATAACGATTCAGTCCCTGGGACACACCTAGTCACCACGTAGAGTCGCCGGAGACACGGGCCTACGTGTTGCTAGCCCAGTTTATCCAGAGCTAGGTATTAGTGTAGTGTATTGTGCTTCAAAATATTGTGTGCCATGTCAGTGTCTTTTGTAACTTTCGCGTCACGTATACGAGTCTGCCCCTCACGCGCATAAGAATCGTGAGCCGCCACTGAGGAAGTGAGCTGCGCGTGTGACTAGTCGCGTCGGGCAAACCGTTACGGCCAGAACGGGCAGCACCATGTATTGGGCTGTGCTGTATTAAATTCACCAACTATCTGAAGAGGTTTTGTGTTATTATTCAGGCGTCCCGAGTGGCCTCAACAGCTCGGGGGGCCCTACTGCGTTGACCCCTACCTCTAGCCACAAGGCCGAACCTTCCCTGAGAACACGAACCTAACAAAATCACGTCTATATAATCGGAGGTAGCGGGGACGGCGTCAACAAGTTATTGCTATGCATTAAACTCTAAAACTCTTCCAAATAAATAAAAAACTCAAAACTTTACCCAATGTTTAAAACGAAACAGAGTTTTAAAAAATATATCCACTTTTACATGAAACTCCCATATAACACAAAGTTAATTATGGGTTCAACTACTAGTAGTGCCGTTAGTTCGCAGGCCACCGCAAGCTTCACTAAGCCTATTTATAATGAAGGTAAATTGCCAGACCTATCTATATGACCGTGATCCTGACCAAATAGGCAGGGCAATGATGGAAAGTGCATCATATTAAGATTGAGATTTCCCTCCAAGTCTTTTGAGGTTAGGTTTACACTGAAAGCACTGTTAGCATGCATTCATTGTTCATTTTAATTAGAATAATAAAACAGTTTTTCACTTACCAAGATGTATCATAAGTCAAAGTCCAGGAATATGACTATTGATAAACATTACATGGAAAAATAAGAATTAACTTTTAAACAAGTAAACTAAACATAACTGAGATCGCACTTGTCATAGGGACTCATAACAACACTACTCTCTAGAAAACAAAGACTAGTTCTGTACTGACATTGTGATTGTGCTGCTACCTATGAACAAGATAGAAAATGAAACCTACTTGCTAGGATAATGATAATATTCCTGGTCACCGGTAATAATAAATCATTATTATTTTTACATATTGCAATTTGTATTTTGCAAGTAAAATAAACATACTAAACATATTATTGTGAATAAATATAACTGGTGTAAATTAGTAAATTATCAGCCATTTTAACTAAATGTAATGTGCATCACTACATTTTTGGAAGAACTAGCCAGTGCAATAACGTTGCATGATTTTTAATAATTTTAACTAATTTAGAATATAAAGTTTGGTTATTACATTTCTTATCAAGCTAGAGATGTCGTGTTAAATGTTCCCTATAATTGTAAACTGTACACAGCAAAAATACATTTATTTTTCCTGTTTTGTGATATTCACCCCTATATTGGTGGGAGGCCCACTCTTGGTGGGTGGCCCAGGGCCCGGGCCCCTTGGGCCCGCCCCTTAATCCGGCCCTGCTAAGGACTAAGCAGTAATGGCGAAGGCCAAGTTCGTGCACCAGCATTAAATATAGCGCAGATGGCGCTGTGATCGCGGTGGCACTGTTTATGAAGGAGTGGAAATGAGGGGAAATTTTGCTGATCCGACGGGCGCGCGCTAATCAAACTAAGGCGCCCGCTTCAACACATTAATTTAGTTTAGAAAACAGTATTCTACAATAAAAGTAGCTCAACAGTATTATTTATAAAGTTTTTTTTGTCTCCTGTAAAATTTTATGAATGCTGCATTCGCGATTTTGCATGCCGAACGAAGATATGGTATATAACAACAGCAAAACCGGAAACAAAAAGGCGCATATACATGGAGATATTATAATACTAGCAAACACAAAAACATAATACTCTATTGTTGAAAAAATAAAACCTTAAAACAACATTTATCATAAAAATATTAACAAAATACAGAAAATCTTTCGACGCATTTAGAAAAAGCGGACAGTACAATGCATTTCAGAATTTTTTTCCCTTTTTGTATTTTTTTATAAATTTATGTACATTTATAAATAATGTGGGCGGATGTTTTTGTCTAGAGGTTTTGTCTTGGAAACCATCATGGTAGAATACTGTAAGTAATTTGTTGCGGTTTCGCATATACATAGGGAAGTTGACCAAGATTAGCACATGTCTTGTATTGCAAAATAAGAACGGCGATATCTTCTAAAGTATTTGGAATTTATTATCTCCACCGGGTTTACTGAAAAGAGATAGTGAAAGAGCATATAATAAAAGTATTTACGGATTTTTAACATTTTTGCGTGTGTAGTGTTTTTAGGTTGCGTAGTATAATTCGCCAATACAATGTAAGGCGCCATGTTTTGCTGTTGCTTTCCAGCGCATCAATTTGTCTACGGTCCATAACATTAACTATCAGTTCAATATTCACTGCAGTTTGTACTGGCCGTGTATCTGTTGTCTATACCACGTACATTTTTGCGGGCTGGCATGCATTGTAGTTAGTATCTTTACAATGATATAAGGAATGGATAAGTGCAGGAAAAAAACTTCATTTGTGTGGAATTATTTCACAGAAAATAATGAGTTTGCTATGTGTAATTTGTGTAAACAAAATCTGAGTTATAAATCATCATCGACTAATCTGAAAAAACATTTGCATCGTAAACATCCAAATGTACAGTTACCTGATAAGACTCAAGATAGTTTATCACTATCACTGATCAGAAGTAGGAGCGATGATCCAGACATCGCAAATACGACACTGTACCGCCGCCAAAAAAAGATTCGGCCAGAGATAGGAATCCCTTGTACAAGCAGTTCGTCGGTTCCCAAACAAGCTGTGTTGGAAAGAACCAATGTGCATGACTGTAAAGTAAGTGATTTTGTTGTAAGAAATTTTTCTGTTTCTGCTAAGAAGAAAATTGATGACAAACTGTTAAATTTATTTACTGTAGATTTTCAACCATTCTCAGTTGTTGAGGACGAAGGGTTTCAAGGATTTGTTAATGCACTAAATCCGTCGTATACATTGCCAAGTAGGAAAACTATAACAAACACATTGTTACCACCTGCCTATGAAACTGTGTACAATAGCATTCAAGAAATGTTAACAACCACTGAAATAAGTTCTGTCACACTAACAACAGATTGTTGGACTTCTGTTAATACTGAAAGTTTCATGGCAGTGACATGTCATTTCATAGACTGCAATTTCAGATTGATTTCTTTGGTGTTAGATTGTTGTTCATTTTCGGAGTCCCACACCAGTGCTCACTTATCCCAGGAACTGAGTCGTGTAGCAAAAGAATGGAGGTTAGAAAACAAAATTTTACTCTGTGTTTCTGACAATGCAGCGAACATACAGAAAGCTATAAAAGACAAATTGAAATGGAGGCATTTGGGGTGTTATGCACACACAATCAACTTGATAGCTAAAGATGGGTTGCTTGAATTGCAAGACCTTATTCAGAAAATTAAGGCAATCGTCCAGCATTTCAAACTCAGTGCAACATCAACAAAAATATTAATGGAGCTTCAAACACAAATGGGCTATCAACCCAAGAAACTGATCAGTGATGTTGCTGCAAGGTGGAATTCCACATTTTACATGGTGGAAAGGTTCGTAGAACTAGAGAATCCAATACGTTCAGCACTCGTTCTTATCAATAAAGATATTCCAATGTTCAGTGCTGAAGAATGGAAGTTAGCTGCAAAACTACAAGATGTTCTCAAGCCACTAGAAGAGGTGACTAACATAATGAGCAGGGAAAACTACATCTTAGCATCTTCAGTCATTATTTTAACCAAAGGCCTTGAAAGTATTTATGCAGAGATGATGACAACAGAACTACCAACAGAAATTCAAAGAGTAGTATCTGTAATCAGCGAAGGCATTCGTACTCGTCTTGGAGATTTAGAGAACAGTAACGCACTGGTACTTGCTACCTTTCTTGACCCTAGGTACAAAAGTGTTGGGTTTTCTAACAATAACACAGCAGAGAAAGCAAAGAAGATGGTTATAAATCTGTTGGCAAAAAAATTACAAGAATCAGAATCTGAAACTCATTTAGGTCTAGGATCAGAAGAGACAAACAAATCTCAGGAACTCCAGGGAAAATTTTCAATTTGGACTCAGTTTGATAAACAAGTTGCTGCAAACAAATTACAAGAATCGGAATCTGAAACTCATTTAGATCTAAGATCAGAAGAGACAAACGAATCTCAGGAACTCCAGGGCAGATTATCACTTTGGACTCAGTTCGATAAACAAGCTGCTGAATTTAAACCTTCTGGTACTTATCAGTCCAGAGCCATTGTTGAAGTACAGCGATACATTGAAGAACCATTGTTGGAACGTCATGAAGATCCGTTAAAATGGTGGAGTCAACACTCGTACAACTACCCACATCTCAAGAGAGTAGTCCTAGAGAAGTTTGCTACAGTTGCTACCTCTGTTCCTTGTGAACAATTGTTCTCAAAAACTGGAATTATTGTGTCTGATCGACGTTCCCGAACATCAAGTGAGAAAGTCAAGAAACTTGTTTTTCTAAATGCCAATAAGAAATATTGTAAATAGTGACTGAATTTGACTTATTGTGTCTGACCGATGTTCCCGAACATCAAACGTGTAAGTTAAGAAAAAAATTCATTACTTATTTGTTAAATAGTGACTGAACTTGCAAAGTGTTTGTTTTTTTATCGATGTTGGCACTTCTATCTGCCTGATGTAACTCAAATGTTTATTGATATAGTCAGAATGCTCACTAATGTATCTATCTGTTTTTTTTTATTTTTAATTTTTGATAAAATTGTAATCTTTTAATGTATGAAAAGGTAAATATGTAGTCTACGGATTAGCGCCAAAAAAAATCGTACAAATCTGAAATAACTTTCATTATATGCTCTTTTACGTCCTCTTTTCATAATCGCCTGCGAAGATAAGAAATTCCAATTACTTTTAGAGATATCGAATTTTTAAATTTTAATTATTGTAAAAAATTTTTTATAAAAATCTGAAATAACTTTTATTATATGCTCTTTTATGTCCTCTTTTCATTACAGCTTGCGAAGATAAGAAATTCCAATTACTTTTGGAGATATCGAATTTTTAAATATTAATCACTATACCTGCACATTCACACGGCTATCACCATTGTTTTTTGTTTACGAGTATCATTTTTTTTTTTTGGATAATGTTGTCACGTGATAGTTCGTGATAGGCCAATATTCAAATGAACCAATAGGCCGCCTTCAACTTAAGTGAGTTTTTAATGTTTCAAATTTTTATGCTTGAAAAAATTACGTTCGTACCTACTGTTAATCCTTTGTTCCGGTTTGTTAGGTTAGGTCAGCTACATTATAAATACTTTAAAACTAAACAACCATTAAAATTAATTTTATTATTTTTAATGTCTGTTCAGTTTCAAAGTATTTATAATGTAGCTGACCTGACCTAATCTACCTTTGTCCCGTTTTGTTAGTTCAGGTCAGTTACATCATAAATACTTAAAACTAACAAGTAAAATAAATTGATATTATTTTTAATTTCCGTTTAATTTGAAGTATTTATATGTAATGTAACTAACCTTACCTAACGGAAAATTTCTGTTATTTAGGCATTCACGCGCTCACGGCAAAATATAAAATGGCAATGTTTGAATGATTACATAGGTCTTGTATTGCAAAATAAGAACGGCGATATCTCCAAAAGTAATTGGAATTTCTTATCTCCGCAGGCGGTTATGAAAAGAGGACCTAAAAGAGCATATAATGAAAGTTATTTCAGATTTGTACTATTTTTTTTGGCGCTAATCCGTACACTACATATTTACCTATGAAAACACTAGTAACTAATTGTTTTCGAAATAAGAAAGTCCATATATTGATTACATCTGTTATTAGGGTCAACTGAGAATTTATTTGCATTTTCATAGCTGTTAGGTGCACAAATATAAATATAATATCTTTTATTAATGTACTTTTTAATATTAAAATTTCATTAGTTTTATTATTGAACGAGATGTGTTTTAGCTTTGCTCCCTAGATCGTAGATCCACATATCTATCACCTAAGGATGATGGATCTAGAACCAGTGTCCTTGGTCTTGTATTGCTATTAGCGTACTAGCTAGAGTCTTCAGTCTTCGCAAGAAGCATGCATTGTGCACTGAGCGTACTGTGATATGGGACAATAAAGAAAAGACTCATAACAATTTCGCTCTGCGCCTCTCCTTCAACGCCTTCCCCTGCACTTCCATCCCTACATTCTTTCCCTTCTTTATCCCTTATTCGTCGTGCCGCTCCCTCCCCTTTCACAAGCTCCGCCCAAGTGACCGTCATCTGCGATCGGGTTCTGAGCACATTGGCAGTGTTGTTGTTCCAGGCGAATTCTAAACTGATACTAAAGTACTTGATACTTGAATAGTGTACTCGTTTGCAGTACCTACTTAATACAGGCGTGTATCAGTTACAAAGTAGCAGATTGATACTCTGTAACCCACCTCTAAGTGATACATAAAGTAATTAACCAGTATAATAACATTTTAACATTCGGCTATGTTAATATTCTTACTTCGCTGCTTTTCCGAAAATTAACAATAAAATTCCAAATTTTTATTTTAAATTTTTATCGCACACAGAAAACGTTCCCCCATCTACCCTGAAAACAGCATTTTAAAATTGTTACTGTTTTCTGAGAAATCACAGTTTGTAACGTACATTAAATTTTACCTATGCATTGATACTGAGCCGTTTTCTTTCTTAATGTTCTTATACGTAGAGTCATATGATCAGCAAACCAAATATTCATAAAAATAAGGGAATGTTTATTCTCTTGGCAGAATTTACACTTTTAGGAAAGAGTGTAATTTTAATGTTGGAGTTGCAGCGGTCAGGTCCGCTGCCTTCAAACTTCGCGCTTCACTGCGGGCGTCGCCGCATCCTTCCCCCCCTACTTCCCCCTCTTAGTGTTGTGTAATGTTTCTTATCGCCTCCCCTCTCGGGGTTGGCGCATTCGCGCTGTGCCCCGCCAATTCCATATAAGCAGCCGTCAGGGTTTTATTTGCCCTTCTTTTTAGTAGTCATGAGCATGTAGTCTTCAAGTAGAGTTTTCTTTATCAACGATGTGTGAGAGCGACGTCGGGGGGAAAGCTATGTAAGTGTCATTTCTTGTGAGTGAGGCGGTGGCCCTTGCCATAATGTAATCCGCCAAGTTTAACTTTTTGCTATCTTGTATAAATTCTCTTTCGGCTGCCACCTCTGAAAAATTGTGTTTGGATTAAATTTTCTGTCGTTTAATTTCTATTAATTGGTTACTCAGAGCTATTCTCCCCCGAGAAGTCGATTATGATCTTGATTATGATGATGTTATTTATCGCGTGTAATAGTTTTTTTGGTTCATGCATTTTTGTTATACGTTTAAATTAGTTATCCTGTATCTGTGACGTAAGCCTTGTAGGTAATTGAGTTGGTTGACACAACGGCCCTTTTGATGGTCCGTACAGGGATTATACTCCAGTTATGCGGTTGTTACTTGGCCTTGATAATTGTAATGCTCGTCTACATTAGGCGTACTTATTCGTGTGTATCCCTTTAGGATATCTTTGCTTGAGGCAATTGTATTTCGCTGTATTGTTTTTTTTTGTATTTATATGTTTTAATGTTCACGGACAGTATAATTTCTAATGATAAATTCCCATGATAATGGTATTTCACTGTCAGCATTACTTTGTATGAAATGTTCTATTGTGTATTGTGTAGCTTAATTATGCTCTGGGCTTAAGTAAAAAATGAATTTAAATATTCTCTCATTGGAAACTACCTTCATAGTCCCTGTTGAATTCACCAACACCTTAGTATTTGCTGAATAATTTAATTTGGCCACTCCTTGTTTACACGGCAATTATAGAAAGATAAGCTTTCAGAGTGAGTAAATAAAACAATATCTGAAACAAAAAGTATAATGATGCAAAATTTTTCTCCAGATGATAAAAGAAAATAAGCAGACGGATGCTGTTTCAAGTAAAGAAAAGGATGTGGCATGGGAAAAGTTGGCATTAATTTTAATGTAGGGTCCTCTGTTGTGCGCTGTAAAGAATTTTTAATTAACTTTTAAGAGAAGTTAAAAAATGATGCAAAAGTGGCAGATTCTCATGAAAACTGGTGCTGGACCAAGTTCAGGTGTAATAAATAATTGATCCAATTATTTTAATGACCTCTACTTTGATGGAGAGGAATTTTACTAGTCTGCAGAATCCCTTTGATGACGATTTTGCATTTGGTGCGACAGAAAATGTTATTGTTGAAGGTAATTATAACAGTACGTAGGTACTAATTTCTTGCTTCACATTTGTATTTTTTTGATAGCCTACTTGTAGCATACTTAACTTGCTAAACTAATTCATCCCTTAGTTTTGGCTAATTATTTGCTTGAGTTCCATAATTGCTGCATGAATATAAATAACTCAAAATGTATAACTAGTAAAAGGGTATCGTAAGTTACAATAGTACACACGCATGTAAAGAATTCTTAAACAGAAAGCTACAATAACATTATAAATTAATTTTAAACACATACATAGTAATAATATAAATCAATAAAGAAAATACAAAGCACAAAATTGAAAAAAATGAATAGATAATGTTTAGTAGGTACTTAACTATGCTGAGCAAGTCATATTATCAGTACCTAATTGTAAAATTTAGTTCCTTTATTGTAATATTTGTGTAGTTCAAAAATGTGTTTGAAGAGTCAAGATGTAAAGAATTCTTAAACAGAAAGCTACAATAACATTATAAATTAATTTTAAACACATACATAGTAATAATATAAATCAATAAAGAAAATACAAAGCACAAAATTGAAAAAAATTAATAGATAATGTTTAGTACTTAACTATGCTGAGCAAGTCATATTATAAGTAATTGTAAAATTTAGTTCCTTTATTGTAATATTTGTGTAGTTCAAAAATGTGTTTGAAGAGTCAAGATGTTTTAATTTAGTCTTAACCATTTAGAGCTTATTTAGCTTCATCAAAATCTCAGGAAAATTATAGCCTACTGTTTGGCACCAGAATATAGTTACTCAATCAAACTAACCTCAAAATAAGCTTTTGTTCAGTTGTTATCTACCAGATCATAAAATTTAAAAAAAAATTAAAACAAGAAAAAAAAATGTTGAAAAGAATTCCAAATAATGGGGCACCATTTTTCCTCACGTGAAATCTCGCAAAGAAATCACCTTGATCTAGTTTTTCATAATCAATCATGTTTTGAAATATTCGTGGTCGTGGCAGCTTTTTCAAGAGTTCAACCAAAACATTAATTTTAACAATTATGTTTACTTCTTCGGCAAGTTCTTTCTGTTTCCTCACAGCATACATTTTATTTAACTTTTTTTGGGATCGGTAAGTACTTGTTAAGAACTTAGGAGCCTGATTTTGCTGCGTAAATTAAGCTCTGCTTAAGATCGCTAAGCATTCCTTAACCATTGGTAAAATGATTTAGTGTGCTGGGCAGCCCTTACACAAGCCTTAAGCAGCCCTTAAAAGTTAGGCATTGTTGGTGAAACCTGCCAGTAGTGTAGCAACCAGTTTACATTAAGTCCATTCCAAGGCTCGAATTGTTCCGATGTTCACCAAAGTTCAGAGCTTGCATCAGTAACTTTAGTAGCTGATAAAAGTTTGTGTGAAAATGCCCATATCGTCTTTTATAGACTTAAATGACTTGAGAAATTAGATTGCAGTCAAGGTACATTTTAAATTATTTTAAAAAATGGGGACGGTTGATTAGGTTAGGTAAGCTACATTAAAAATGCAACCATTAAAAATATTTTACAGTATTTTTTATGTACCTATATTAACGTATTCAACCATTCACAATGTTTTAAAGTATTTTTAAGGTAGCTAACCTAACCTAATAGACCATTCTCACGATTTGACTACAGTTTTCTAAAACCTTAGTTCCCAGACCCACACGGGAAAACAAACAAAAAAATTGTGGCGGCTGCGTCAATGAACAGGCATTGTAATGTAAGCTATAAATAGTATTTTCTCAGAAACTAGTAGGAATATATCAACGCTGTTTTCAGGATAAATATGGGAACATCTCTAGTGTTTGAAAAAAGTAATGACGTTGGTGGCAGCTCTGGTGTCGACCACGGGTAATACTCGATGATGCTCACGTTACTCACCTAGTGAGTTACGACTTGTGTGTGAAGGACTCAAACCTGTTCCCCTCCGGGACAGTCTCTCAACACCTGTCACCAGCGTAGTCCATTTAGTAGTCTTGCTGCGCCGACCAGTGTCCAATGCCCTCCTGTGTTGCTGGACTGGGCTTTGGCTTTAATTTACACTGTATGTAACAATGGTTTTTTGAGGGAAACTGAAGGGGAATAAATCATAGTATCTGTGTAAGTGTTTGTAGGGAGTGGAAAATGTGTTTGGGCACCCTTTCTCCTTCTACTTTACCTCTTATATGAATAATTGGAAATATGTTTAGCATAGTATTGAGAATGTTATTTTCATAGCATGATATATATAATATGCAGTCCCTATTAGTTAAGAATAATTTAGTGTTTAAATCCAGTTTAATAGGGTTGATCAAGAATACATTGGGTTTATTCCATGTCAAATCAGTACAGTTTTAATTTAAATTCAACCTGACCCTATATAGATTTCAATGATTTTTTTTTGTTTATAGTTTACCTGTGTGAATTAATGTATAAAGATTTTAATTTTAGATTTTATATATGTTTTTTTTTAATTAATGTACAAAATCACCCAAATTTTGCATGTTTGTGACCTACAAAAATATTTTTAATTTGGGGATGGTTAATGTTAGAAAGCTCAAATTGGTCCCATGTAAAAGCTTTTTTAATGGACTTTCATTTGAGATACAACTCAGTAGGGGTTGCTTCAACACAAAATACAAAAAAATATAATGGAAAATTTCAAATTTGGTTTTCTCAAAAAGTAACAATTTTAAAAATATAAAAAATTTCCCAAAAATTAGTTGCACCATTATTATTTTACATAGTAGAGTCATTTTGGGATCATTATGGATTTATGAGATAGGGGACATAAATCTGTGTTGAGAGTTCAGAGCAAGTAATTAATATCAAGTTTTTGTTATAAATTATTTACTATTAACCACTCTGAAGTCAAATGTTGATTGTCAAAGGTTGAACCCTGCCATGCTGCAGGGATAGGCGGGTCGCGCCAGTAGGGACCGGCCTGCGCCTGACGCCACCCGACTTGTTGGCATCTAGTAAAGGAGTGTTCAGGCAGAGGGCAACACAACGGGGTTTGAGTTTATTTTTGTGCACCGCGCCATGGGCAATATTCGCAAGAAAATGGGGTTCTTTCAAGTATGTATTATTTTAATTACTTGTGTAAATCAGAATTGTTAAACAGTGTTATATGAGTATTGTTTAAGCTGTGTAATAAAATATTTTTTGCTGGTATAATGCTTTTCATGCTTCAGTTTGACAAGGTAATTATTTGTCACAAATTATTATTTGATCAACTAAATCACACACTATTTTATAATTAAGAGCCGACGAGTGAGTAAATATGTTAAGTCCAACTAAAAATATGGCAATTAAATTTTTTTTTTAAAGAAATCCTGTGTGTGAAATATTGTTTTTATTTTACACTAGCTGCCCGACCTGGCTTCGCATGGCTATACTAATGGAAAAAAATTAAGCCACATCTCCCATTTACAGTAATGGTAAATAAAAAAAAAATTCAGTGAAAATTTATTACAATGCTGTCTAATGTACCGGAGAGAAAATGAATAGCACCGATGGTTTCCCGACTCGTGCACGCAACGTACAACTGATGTACCCGTACCTCGCTACGGCAGTCTACAGGCAGATCACTCTTGCGCCGCTCATTATACATGCCCCTCCTTGTGGGTACGCCACTGCCGCGCGATGCCCGTTGCCATGGAGACGCAGAAGGCATGAACAATGCAAAATCCTGTTCTCATGCAGACAAAGTACCCACTTTTGCCTGGTTTTAACCACCCATGGTATCTAATTTTCGGAAAATGTCATCCTGCTTAACATAAGGAACATTACTGTGAAGTTTCAAGTCTGTAAAATATATAGGATTGAAAAAAAGGGCAATAAAAAAACAAACACAGAGAGAGGAAAAAAAACAATAGTTTAGGTTTGCGATTTAAAGTGATAAAAAGTATTAAAATACTAATTGAACTCTTATGAAGGTACTGATTGCTTTGTTGTTAATATCACACGGGTGTTTTTTACTTGTATGGGAAAATTAAGAATGATAAGGCATCTAGTGCGTGGCAACAATGTTAATAGGCAATAGGAAATAAACTTCTAGCGCCTGCGGCATTGTCAACACACACTTCGTACGTGTACTGCATGTTGTATCTAACCCCCTCCAACGCATTTGATTCTAAATTGGACTTTTAGTAAGGATCCCTAAGGTTATTGATAATATAATACTATAGCCTACTGAAAGAATTTTTCAAATCGGACCAGTGGTTCCTGAGATTAGCGCTTTCAAACAAACTAACAAACTCTTCAGCTTTATAATATTAGTATAGATTTGTGGAAACATGGTTATATAAAGAAATACAGTGAGAAGGTCCGTGTCGCTTCGTTTGTGTCATGGAGCGATGGACATGTTGTAATTTTTCATTAATTCAATGGCAAAACATTATAAATGCCTATGAATGCATTGCAGTATGTCTGTGTAGCCTGTTGGCAGAATCATAAGGTGATATTTGCAAAATAAAAAATTAGTCTAGAAAAAAATGCTTGATCACATCTAATCTATACATAATATAAAATTTTAAAAAAAATTACTATAATCAATGCTAGCTTTGATATTTACTAAACAAATTTTTTTATGGTGTGTGCATTTCAACAGTGAGTAATATTTATTGTTAATGAATTAATATTTTTTGATCAATAATTATTGATATCCTGAGCTTTTATTTTTAAGTGAGTAATAATTTTGTTAATCCATGTTTCTTTAGAAAATTATCTTTTCTCTCTCTGCTGTTTTACAACTTACGAAATACTTACGAGTTGAGGTTTGCATTACCAAAGAAGTTTCACTTTTATCACATGTACTGAGTTAAATACGCTCTTTATTTATTGTTTTATTTTTTTAATGAAGCAACCCCTATTGAGTTGTATGTCATATGAAAGCCCTTTTAAAAAGCTTTAAAATGGGACCAACGTGAGCTTTCTATCAACTGTTCAAGAATGACAAAACATTTTGTAAATCAGAAACATGCAATTTTTTTTTTTTAAAATTTTGTAAATTAAGTAAAAAAAACACTAAAAAAAAATTCTTCATTTTCTTCATGTACGTCAGGTAGAAAGTGCGCAATGATTTGACGTGGAATCACCCTATTGTAACTAATTTTGGTGACAGCTTTGTATAATGCCTCCATGAAACTCCTTCATATCAATCGCTTAACAGCAACTCCATGACTTGGTAAATATTTTTCATCTCACGTATTCCTACTGATGTTACGACATCCCTGATCTGAAAGGTAATGCAGAATTCCATCCAGAATTCCTTCTTGCGAGCTCATACATGCCGCCATCCTGATAAAGGGTTGCAAGCACACTACTCCTGTGCATGAGGTCACCCCTGGGGGGGTGGTTAGTGGCAGGATTGACTATAGACATGTCAGCCCCTCGACTGTACATTGAATCACTGTCACTTCGCGCCTGGGTTCTTTAGGTGAACTACGCCCCATTAGCACTGGGCGTTCAAATGCATCCGGGTGCACACTGATCAGGAGGACGGCATGTCATAATGGCTTTAGTGGACATCGGGGAACACCAAGGTTTGGCGTCAAACTCTGAAAGAATTAGAAATCAGTATGTTTATTATTCAGTATTCAGTTGGATGTTAGAAGCTAGGATTAAAATGTTACTAGTGTTACTGATACATCTCTCTCTCTCTATGTATATATATATTTTTTTTGACGTCGTCCAGGGCTGCGCCCATCTGAGCCCTATGTGTCACCACCTCCCTCCCCTCCTGTTAATCCTCCCGGCTGACGTGTTTTTAAATAGCGCGCCGCCGCAAGAGGGCGCTGTAGAATTAGTGCTTTGCTCCCCAAGAAATAATAATACTGTGCAAGTGCCATATGTTTTTATATCCAAATTGACTGTAATTTTTATGTATTTCATTCACTAACCACGTCCGCGGCACGACGGGAGACAGGGTAACTATTCAGGGCGCTTGGCGCCAAAAACCCCCCCCCCCCCCCCCCAACCTCTCTTTCCCGCTACCTCTGCGGCCATTGCTCGCTCACAGACGCTTTTTGTCGCTACCTGAAGAAAGACGTTCCGTTCCGGCTATCCGAGGACTTCGCCTTTGTGCGCCTATCGAGGTGGTTGGACCGCAGCTGTGCCTGTCGTGCCGCGAGGCGTTTTCATAGAGCGATTGTGTTTGCGTCCTTCGAGTGTTGTCTGTCGGCGTGTGGGGCGCCCTGAGATCCCACTGCGTGGTTTCTATAAACAGCGTGCCCGACGCTGAGAGCGGGCCAGGTCAGTGGTTAGGGTAATTGCTGAAGGGGGAAACGAGTCACGCCGCCACGCCTGAGACAGAGTCTTCTCGCCGGGTCCGTGCCCCCTAGACACGGTGGCGCCCACTAAACGTACGTTATAAATACTACCAAATTCCCTGACCATGTCTATATATATATGTAAATTATATATATGTAAATTATATATATATATATGATATATAAATAATATACACATACATATATATATATTATATATATATATTTTTTGAGTGTTCCTTTGCAAATTGTTTGTTTTTATTTACATATACATTCAATTTATGAGCATAAGCATAAAGTTATGTTTTTGGTCTCTGCAACACATGCTTGTTTGATTTAATTGTAATTCTAAACTCTGATAGTGTTTTCAATTAAATGCCCAGTAAGTATATGTTCTGTTAAGGCCTGTTCCACAATGACACGGAAACGGAACAGACGGAAACGGAGACAAAAACGGAGTATTGTTCCGTTTAGTCCGTATTTATCTCGTTCTACAATACACGGACCTGTAAGAGATCTTGGCCAATAAGAACATAGAAAAGAGCGAGCGTGACGTAACTGAAAAATATAAGTATCAAGTGAACTACTTGTTAAATCGAAATGTATGGTTCTTAACTTGGTAATGTAGTAAGTCGATTGGTTATTTTTTTTGCGTTGTGGCAGTGGTAAAGTAGTCCTTCTCCGTCTTGTCATATATTGCAGGTTGAAAATTAAAAGTTCATCAAAATTTGTCATGATGAAACCCACGTGCACAATTCAAATTTCAAAACAAATCTTGTTTTGTTGTTCACGCATAAAAAACATTAGTCAAAACTAATATCTTAATTAACATGAACCCGCAACTGTAGCTTGACAACTGCAGTGAATAAATAACGTGCTCATATTGGTCTAACGGAGTAACGTAAACGGAAGACACTTCAGCACTGCTGAGCAGGTCCGTACGGGTCCGTCTCCGTTTGCGTGCTATTGTAGAAGCTCTGTTTCGTGAAATCCGTCTTCGTTTCCGTGTTCCGTCTCCGTTTCCGTGTCATTGTGGAACGGGCCTTAAGAAGGTATTACACCACATGCTTACATGTATATAGTTGTGGGTTTGATATTGCTTCTCGTATTTCAATTATTATTTTTTTTATAAAATTATTTGTTACACCATTTGTGCAGTTTAGTGTAACTGTTACTGTTTACTCTGCTTTGCACAGCTATGCATAGCTTTTAGTTTACAACTGTTTTAATGTACTAAAGGGAAATAACGTTCAGGTTATACAAAGGGGGAAAAAATGATATAAACTGCAACATTTCAGTTAGTTAATCCCAACAAAATGCCTTACACAATGAATACACTACCATTAAAAATATTAGAATCACATAGGATAGCAACAACAAAAACACTCCACAAAGTACAATGAAATGTTTCTTTTAATTAGCTACATTGGCTGAGCTACCACTTAAGTCATTGGATATAAACCACTAAAATATACTTATGTATGCATATTTGGAGATATTTTATTCCAAGACAAAAAAATTAATAGTATGTTTTTGCTAATGGTGTTTGTTAACTGGCATTGATTCAGTGGTCTCAGTGATTTAATTTGAAATAAAACTAAAAGGTATCTTAAAAATTTAAATTACTATAGTGAAATTTTGTACTAAACACTGTAATTTTATAGGTTATCAGAACCTATAGCCTGTAAAGGTAACTTTCCTCTGATTTGAAAACTGAACCAGAACTTGAACCTGAACTGACATTCTAAGTTGAATTGAGTTTTCAGTTCAGCTATGTCTTTTGTTTTAAATTTACAATTTTATGTTAAAAGTCAAGTATCGCTTAAGCATTAAATAAATTGATATTTGATATCCTGCATAAAATTTAATGGTGAATTATCAGTTGACATAAAAATATAAAATTAAATAAACATTTTTAATTTTCAACTAAGACACAAAATTAATAAATATTTGTTTTTGACCTTTAAAACAAAAAAAAACTTATCATAGTTATTACTATCAATCTTTAATACTTACATATTTTCCTTAAATATTTATTTCTTACTAAATGTCTGATTAGAATAGTAGTAAAATGAATTTGCTTCTAAATTTAATCCGACTTCAACGTTTTTAGGCAGCATTCCCTTGTATTTTGCTGTGATGTGAAATTTCTAGTTTCCCCCACCCCTTAATAAAATGACTTTGAAAAAAAAGCTCTCTCAAAAATTACTAGCCCTGAGAATTCTAGTAAAAAACTTAATTTTGGAGTTGAAAACTAGGAAAAAATATTTGCTTTAACCCTCAATTATGTTCATGTAGGGTTTTATCTCAGAGAATGCATTACCATGAGGTAAAACTACATTTTATTGAGTTCATGTGGCACTTGACTTAAAAGTTTGGTCAAGAGTTCAGAGTGGAGGAAAGCAAGTATTGTCATGTTTATTTATGGCGTATTTATGCCATTATTTTTTTTATTATTTATTGAGGACATTTGCTTTGCATAAATACAAGTGTGTGTGTGTGTGTGTGTGTGTAGGTATGTATGTATGTATGTATGTATGTATGTATGTATGTAGGTACCTATGTATGTTGGTATGTATGTATATGTATGTATGTTGGTACCTATGTATGTTGGTATGTATGTATATGTGTGTGTATGTACATATATGTGTGTGTAAATTTATATATGTATATAATTACAGGCTGTACATAAAGTCCCGTTACCATTACATGCTGTTACTACAACAAAACGGGAAGAGATAAACGGTTGTGGTTTTTACTAAATTGATGGGGAAGGTCCGTAGTTTTTGTGTGTAACAGCTTTTCTTTTGTTTCAGGAATGACACATTATGGCAACACCACAACAGAAAGCTCAGTGTGTGTGATGTGGTATGCGGAGACCCAGTCGCCAATCACAGTGCAAAGACGTTATCGGCGCCAATATGGGACTGCATCCCCTAGAAAGCCAAGTATCCTTAGAAAACTTTACAGAGACAGGTAGTATTCGTGACTTACCTCGTAGTGGACGACCTGGTGTTTCAGAAGAAACAATCGAACATGTTCGAACCACATTTGTTCGAAGCCCCCGCAAATCTGTTCGTCGTACATCACGGGAACTGCAAATGCCACGTTCAACAGTGCACAATGTGCTTCATAAACATTTAAGCCTTTTCGCCTACAAAGTCCAACTTACCCAGGCTCTGCAGCCAGATGACCCCTGTTGGCGTTAATGACTTTGCCTGTTACATGCGTAACGCACTTGATGAAGACAGAGGCTATCTTAAGAAGGTTCTTTTTTCTGACGAATCAACCTTCCATGTAAGTGGCCACGTCAACCGCCACAATGTTCGAATATGGGGGTCAGAACACACACACCAAATCCGTGAAATCATGCGTGACAGTCCAACGGTCAATGTTTGGTGTGGACTCATGCATGACAGAGTGATCGGACCTTCTTTTTTCTCAGAAAAAACCATAACGGGAGACACTTATCTGGACATGCTGCAATTGTTAGTTTTTCCTCAGATTGAGGAGTTCCAACCAAACATCATTTTCCAACATGATGGGGCACCACCTCATTGGAGCCATAATGTTAGAAGTGCTCTGGATGAAATGTTTCCAAACAGATGGGTCAACCGTGACGGACCAGTAGCATGGCCTCCTCGCTCTTCAGATGTAATTGTCGATTTGTGTTTTTGGAAGCCGTGTTGATTACTGTTCAGAATTTTACAGTCCGTGAAGAAGGATGATAGTCTATTATAGAGCACTTTTTCGAAAATTTTGGCAATAATTGGTAATAAGCTAATGGGCCTATAGTTTGCTGCCTCTAGTGTATTTCCCTTTTTATAGATAGGTAGTATTTTTGCTTTTTTTAAACAATCTGGTACAATACCTTCCATAAAAACCTCATTAATTAATAGTGATAACGGTTTAGCAATGTGATGTCCAGCAAGTTTTATTATTTTGTTAGATATGCCATAGACATCTGTCGAATTTGAACTTTTTAATTTATTTATTACTTTTAATATTTCCTTTAATGATGTTGGGTATAAGTAAATTGATTTATTGTTAAATGGGCAGTTAATTTTCAGGTTTTCAATTAACACCAGTTTAATAAATATATTTATATATTAATAGAAAGAGAGTTAAGATTTTTGTGAAATGTGGTAAATGGATTTTCCAGGAGGGGGCTGTTTTCACTTCAAAGTTTTTTTTCTTCCAAAATTCGATTTCTGTTTCTTGTTAATGGGCTTGTCAATAATTAATGGTTTTCGTTACCCAAAATTACTTCAAGCATAGCTGTCACGGTCAAGACAATGCCTCAAATCCCGCAAATTCACAAACTCTACATGTTTGTGTTTGCCTTGCACGACAACAAATTGTCAACAAATTTCTACTGCATTACTATTTTACTGCTCTAGGTACTCTTTTACAGATGATCCAAAAATGTATTTCCAGTACTAGCAGGGAAAGTTAGCTAATGTCCCTTCCATTGATTTCTTCGGCTCACCATTCACAGAGGAGAAATACCTTTACATGGTCCCAACTATCGACACACGAAAGAAACTGTTGACCAACTGGTAAATTGTATAAGCAATTATGTGTGTATTAAGCTGGGTTTTATATAACAAATATGGTAATTGTTTCGTATCCCGTATCCAAGTTTATCCCTCGATCCTGAGTTCATGATCCTGTAAATATTGATCCTATGGCATATAATGCTTCCTGTTTTAATTTAGTATGTCAAAAAAACTCTTAATATAACAATTTTATCTTAAATTTTTAGAAACACTTAAAAACGGTTTACAATTTTTTTTATTTTTTATTTCTTAAGTAAATAAATATAATATCTATGAATTTGGTTCCTTTTAGTACAATTCAGAACATACTACATTTCAACTGACATCATGATGTAGTATCTTGGCTTACTGAATTTATTTAACCTTGGATTACACAAACTCTGTTGGCCAAATAACTTATAGTTACTTTTCTTTTTTGCAAAGATTACTGGATTCGTTTCTCCTCATTAGTTATTGTCCATACAGGTAGACAGTTTGGAAAAAAGTTTATCTTTTAGGATTTAGGCCAAGTAGACCACAGGAGTATCACCTGGTGGTAGAATGTAAAGTGTAATACACTTTGTAAGAATAGGGTGACAGTAATGCCAGTATAGAAATAATACAGAAATTTCTAAGAAATATACAGTCTGCTTTCTCACCAAAGAATGGAATTATTTATGAAAATAGGCATTAACATTGAGTATTTTTTCAGGGTTGCTACACATTTTTTAAAATGAAATTCCCTGACTTTCCCAGGTTTTCCAGTCCATTAGAGAATTTTCCAGACCATCACATATGATGGTAATCGTGTTCGGTAATTTATTTCAGAAGTTCTTAAACTGCAATTTTTTTCCCAGCATGTAAGCTGCACGACTAATTATTATTTTTGTAAGAGAAGTCATTCCAGAAAGTGAGAGCTTGTTTTCCCAATTTGCTATGAAGCAGTGTCTTTTTTAAAAAAATTAGAAGGTACAAAACCTATCTGTAGTACATGGTGATAATTCAGGACCATTGTGAGTTGAAGGTTGTTTTTTAAACTTGTGTACTTCGAAGACATATACTCAATAAACCTATTAGCCAGGTTTACCAAAACGTAATTTTACTTTGATTTTTTTATATGAATTGACAAAGGTTCTAAGCTATGTTCTTATTTAACCTTGATAATTCCAACAAGAAAGTCTAAATGTTAATCTTCCCAAAACAGAAATTATAAAAAGCAAAGTTATTAAAAGTTCTATGTGATTGTAGATTCTATGCACAATATAAGTAAAAATACAAACAGTAGTTTTTAAACTAACCAATATTATTAAATAGATAATAATGAAATAATCACATAATCAAGGCATGCCATGGAAGTTATAAGAATTTTAACATTGCCCACATCAATTAGTCGAATTCGCCTAATTATTGATCACAAGGTACATCACAGCATCATGCTATTTCAAGATCAGGCCGTATCAATTAGTTTAAATAACATGACACAAGGTCTATTGTGGATTGTTAAATGCAGTTTTATCTGTCATGACAGAATTAAAAATTATAGGAGGAAGTAACATAACTTGAAAAATTTATATTTTAACAGCATGGGAGAAAGTGTGTGTAGAGTAAATTCCAGATATCTTTGTGATTTCCTTGACTTTCTCAGCGTACATGGAATTTCCTGACTTATCCCTGTTTTAAAGGTTTGCCCTGACTGTAGCAACCCTGTTTTTGAAGGTGAACATTAATCTCGTGCCATTTTATTATTTAATCAGTAACATCCCTGCCCAAAATAACATCCATATATATTTCCTAACTGTTTGTTTTAGTTTATGTAGACAGTGGGTGAATGTATCTTGAAAGTAACATTTTTTCTACCAACCTATACCACATACAATTTTACATGTTGTATTAAAATCTGTGTGTACAGTTCAGAAAGAAATTCATTTATGTACTGTGACACATTAGCAAAGTAAACATTAATTGTTAAAATGTATAAATTCTTCCACAATCTTGTATCAACAACTACCAATTTGCTTGCAAGACATCTTCATATTGCAGCGGTCAGGTCTGCTGCCTTCCCCTCCCTCCTTTCCCCTCCTAGTGTTGTGTACTGTTTCTCCTCGCCTCCCCTCCTGGGGTTGGCGCATGCGCGCTGTGACGATTTAATATAAGCAGCTGTCAGGGTTTTATTCGGGCTTGTCGATCCTACTTCTCCAGCTTCATTAGCTTCTTTTGTCAGTCACGAGCATGTAGTCAGCTAGTCTTCTTTTTTAACGACGTGTAAGTGTATTCGTTCTTGTGAGTGAGGCGGTGGCCCTTGCCTTAATGTAACTTGAACGTTTTGGCTGTCTTGTTTAAATTCTCTTTCGGTCGCCACCTAGAAAATTATGTTTCGATTAACTTCTCTGCCGTTTGTCTTTTTGTGTGTTCAGTAATTTCTATCAGGTAGTAACTGTTCTACCCCTAGACGTGGACGTTGTAAAGTTATAACAGTATGTAAACTTTCTGGAGTCTGTATACCAAATTTATATGTATTAATATTCACAGACAGCATAACTTATTGTTATTGTATTACCGTCAGTATTATGTATTGTGTACCTTAAGTAGGCTTCTTGCCTAATTAAATGAAAACCGTTTAAATAATAATTTATGTATCTGAAATAATCTGTCCCTTTGCAGTCCCTGTTCACAGATACATTTCCTTAGTCCATGCCATGCTATGGCCCCTCTTTGCTTATAGAAAGATAAGCTTTCAATATTAAAATGTAAAATAATGGATTATGAAGGTCTGGCAAAAAAAATCTTTGTACTTTATTTCCTGTACAAATGACAGAATTATTTTCCTGTATGAAACACTTAAACCTTCTTTGACAAATTGTTCACATTGGTAGCATTGGAGATGTTACTGACATGTCTTGTTGAAATAAAAGGTTGTAAAAATACACTTCCTTTTTTATTCCACAAACCTATTTTTATTCCAACTTTCTTAATAACTATCACTTAAATGACACAAAAAAAAACATTCTGCGTGCAATGAAAAAAGCATAGTTATAATGAGTATAATTAATATAAATTCATCTTTTCCATGGAGTGTCCAAGGGGTTTACTGTAAAGCTAATGGTCTCATTTCTTCTCATGCCTGCAACAAAAGGTACACAATTCTTAATTTTCATGGGTGTCTAAATAATTTAATATATAAGTCATGATTCTAATTTATTCACATGCCTGCAACAAACAGAAGCAATTTACAAGTACTGAGTATGTCATAATAAGTCATACAAATGGCACTATGGAGGCAGGCAAAGTGAATAACAGAAACTGTATAAGAAAAAAGTAATGTTTATTGCAACATAATACACACCAGGTGGTAAACACTACATTTCGTATGGTAAATTTAGGTATACCTTGATATGCTCAATACTTTAGGTATCTTATTTAACAGACATTTTTCTACATCTATTCACTCCTTTCTCTATTTTTTTCCCCAAAGACATAAAAAAAAATTTTCAAACATTCTGTTATGCAAAAAAAAAATCAAATTATGCATCAAAGAGAGTGTTTTGTATTGTAATAACAGTAATGTAATGGCAAAAAATAGCACCTACACAAATTAATTCTCAAAAATATGCAAATTTGCTTGTAACAAAATAGTTACAGCTCTTTTGTTTCTCAGGTTTGTAGAAAGTATTTCAGAGTTAAAGGCTTTTAAAAACATGTAAAAAAAATAATGAAAACAATAATGTATGTTTATTAATGGACTTTTTAACTTGGAATTTATCTCCAATGGATTGGAGGGCACAATGTTATTTCTGCAGGAATGAAAATTATTTGTAATTTGTATTCATAATTTATTTTCTTCACAATTGCAGCAAAAAATTTAGTATGAAAGTGCAGATGAAGCAGATATTTTGATACCGGTAAGCAGAGCGTACAATGTTTGGTCAGAAAAAATGTAGGGGGAAGATATGACATCACTGAAATTGACCAATGATTACAAACTTGGAGAAACAAAGAGAAACATAGTATGTAATATTAAGAGTGAAATGCTGACTAATGTCAAGAATGTACTTAATAAAATCTTGTAAAATTGAAAAAAAAAAAAAAAAAAAAAAAATAGTAATGTATTCTAGTACCCGAAAATGATACGTTGCAAAATCTTCAAATATCAAAATTTTATTAGGCCCACTTACTTGAATAATCCAGCCCTGGGTAAAATTTTCGGGTCACAGCTTTACCGTAAATAAAAAAATAAAATTTGGTTAGTACATTTCTTTAAACAGTAAAGACGTTCCTTTACTTACCCCGAAAACGGTGTTTCTAAATTAAAGTTGGTTTTTGAGAAATCACTGTTTATATGTTACATTACAATGCCTGTGCACTGACTCAGCTGCCGCTATGTTTTGCTTTCCCGTGTGTGTCTATATATTTTGAATAACTGAAATCAAATATTAAGAGTGGTCGGTTAGGTTAGCTACATTAAAATAAACAGAGAAATATATTTAATGGTCGCTTAGGAATTACCATTACGAATCAACGATGTAGTTATCCTGACCTGAACAACCATGCACACGATTTCTCAGTATTTTTAATGTAGTTTTAAAGTGTTTTAATGTAGCTCACCCCACCTAATCGACCACTCTCAATATTTGAATTCACTTCTCCAAAACATACAGACCCCACACACGATAAAAAAAAGGTTAAACAGAACCACACAATAAAACAATAAATATGGTGACAGTGCAAGGCATGGGTATTGTAATGTAACTTATGACTGAATATTACTAATAATTAAAAAAAAATTGGCTATCACTGGGCTACCCATTTCTATCTATAAACAGTAGTTTCTCAGAATAAAGTTGTAGTTTTCAAACCTTGTTTTAGGGTTACATAAGTAGTGGATAGTCTGTAGTGTTTGAACACACTGTGGAATTTTATTATTACTTTATTTATGGAAAAGTCTGTACTCTAGAAATTTACCCAGCTCTGGCATCATGAAGTTAAAAAATATTCTGAATTACATCAAGTAAACAGCTACCACACCAGCGACCCTGTAGGATGCTTTCGATATCCTAGACCCATGTCTTTAAAACCTGAACAAAGACAATAATAATAATAATTTTCACGTGCAACTAAATGCTAGTACCGTCCAGCTAATTCAACAGACAAGGACAGTGTGTTAGCTAAAATCGAGCTATATAAAATTAAAAAAAAAAAAAATACATATAACACACGAATATATCAATTTCCTTAAAATTCTCCAATATTTTGCGCCAGCCATACAAGATTCCATTGTTTATCTATGCTAAAATATATTTTGATAAGCATCATGTACTTATTTTAAACGTAATGACGAAAGATAATAAATATTTTTTGCATGTAAGGAATTATTTTCCAATGCCTAACTTAAAAACCAAACTATTTTCCAGCAAATAAATTGTATCTTAATAACATTTATTTAACATATAACCAAAAATAGCTTATTCACTTACCTGAAAAGTTCTATATCTATTATGTGAATAATATAGCCGTGTTTATATTTTTGTATCTGAAGGATCAAAATAAACCCGAGGTTGGCCGAATGTGAAGTGTTCGGGTAAGTTCGGGCAGGGTCCAAACCTTATGTGCATCTTACTATCAGTTCAACATTCACTGCAGTTTTTTCTGGACGTGTATCTGTTGTGTGTTGTCTATACCACGTATATTTTTGCGGGCTGGCATGCTTTGTATTTAGTATCTTTACAATGAAATAAGGAATGGATAAGTGCAGGAAAAAGACTTCATTTGTGTGGAATTATTTCACGGAAAATAATGAGTTTGCTATGTGTAATTTGTGTAAACAAAATCTGAGTTATAAATCAACATCGACTAATCTGAAAAAACATTTGCATCGTAAACATCCAAGTGTACAGTTACCTGATAAGAATCAAGATAGTTTATCACTATCACTGTTCAGAAGTAGGAGCGATGATCCAGACATCGCAAATACGACACTGTACCGCCGCCAAAAAAAGATTCGGCCAGAGATTGGAATCCCTTCTACAAGCAGTTCGTCGGTTCCCAAACAAGCTGTGTTGGAAAGAACCAATGTGCATGACTGTAAAGTAAGTGATTTTGTTGTAAGAAATTTTTCTGTTTCTGCTAAGAAGAAAATTGATGACAAACTGTTAAATTTATTTACTGTAGATTTTCAACCATTCTCAGTTGTTGAGGACGAAGGGTTTCAAGGATTTGTTAATGCACTAAATCCGTCGTATACATTGCCAAGTAGGAAAACTATAACAAACACATTGTTACCACCTGCTTATGAAACTGTGTACAGTAGCATTCAAGAAATGTTAACAACCACTGAAATTAGTTCTGTCACACTAACAACAGATTGTTGGACTTCTGTTAATACTGAAAGTTTCATGGCAGTGACATGTCATTTCATAGACTGCAATTTCAGATTGATTTCTTTGGTTTTAGATTGTTGTTCATTTTCGGAGTCCCACACCAGTGCTCACTTAGCCCAGGAACTGAGTCGTGTAGCAAAAGAATGGAGGTTAGAAAACAAAATTTTACTCTGTGTTTCTGACAATACAGCGAACATACAGAAAGCTATAAAAGATGAATTGAAATGGAGGCATTTGGGGTGTTATGCACACACAATCAACTTGATAGCTAAAGATGGGTTGCTTGAATTGCAAGACCTTATTCAGAAAATTAAGGCAATCGTCCAGCATTTCAAACTCAGTGCAACATCAACAAAAATATTAATGGAGCTTCAAACACAAATGGGCTATCAACCCAAGAAACTGATCAGTGATGTTGCTGCAAGGTGGAATTCCACATTTTACATGGTGGAAAGGTTCGTAGAACTAGAGAATCCAATACGTTCAGCACTCGTTCTTATCAATAAAGATATTCCAATGTTCAGTGCTGAAGAATGGAAGTTAGCTGCAAAACTACAAGATGTTCTCAAGCCACTAGAAGAGGTGACTAACATAATGAGCAGGGAAAACTACATCTTAGCATCTTCAGTCATTATTCTAACCAAAGGCCTTGAAAGTATTTATGCAGAGATGATGACAACAGAACTACCAACAGAAATTCAAAGAGTAGTATCTGTAATCAGCGAAGGCATTCGTACTCATCTTGGAGATATAGAGAACAGTAACGCACTGTTACTTGCTACCTTTCTTGACCCTAGGTACAAAAGCGTTGGGTTTTCTAACAATAACACAGCAGAGAAAGCAAAGAAGATGGTTATAAATCTGTTGGCAAACAAATTACAAGAATCGGAATCTGAAACTCATTTAGGTCTAGGATCAGAAGAAACAAACAAATCTCAGGAACTCCAGGGAAAATTTTCAATTTGGACTCAGTTTGAGAAACAAGTTGCTGCAAACAAATTACAAGAATCGGAATCTGAAACTCATTTAGATCTAAGATCAGAAGAGACAAACGAATCTCAGGAACTCCAGGGCAGATTATCACTTTGGACTCAGTTCGATAAACAAGCTGCTGAATTTAAACCTGCTGGTACTTATCAGTCCAGAGCCATTGTTGAAGTACAGCGATACATTGAAGAACCATTGTTGGAACGTCATGAAGATCCGTTAAAATGGTGGAGTCAACACTCATACAACTACCCACATCTCAAGAGAGTAGTCCTAGAGAAGTTTGCTACAGTTGCTACCTCTGTTCCTTGTGAACAATTGTTCTCAAAAACTGGAATTATTGTGTCTGATCGACGTTCCCGAACATCAAGTGAGAAAGTCAAGAAACTTGTTTTTCTAAATGCCAATAAGAAATATTGTAAATAGTGACTGAATTTGACTTATTGTGTCTGACCGATGTTCCCGAACATCAAACGTGTAAGTTAAGAAAATAATGTATTACTTATTTGTTAAATAGTGACTGAACTTGCAAAGTGTTTGTTTTTTTATTGATATTGGCACTGCTATCTGCCTGATGTAACTCAAATGTTTATTGATATAGTCAGAATGCTCACTAATGTACCTATCTGTTTTTTTTTTAATTTTTAATTTTTGATAAAATCGTAATCTTTTAATGTATGAAAAGGTAAATATGTAGTGTACGGATTAGCGCCAAAAAAATTGTATAAATCTGAAATAACTTTCATTATATGCTCTTTTACGTCCTCTTTTCATAACCACCTGCGAAGATAAAAAATTCCAATTACTTTTGGAGATATTGAATTTTTAAATTTTAATTATTGTAAAAATATTTTTATAAAAATCTGAAATAACTTTTATTATATGCTCTTTTACGTCCTCTTTTCATTACAGCTTGCGGAGATAAGAAATTTCAATTACTTTTGGAGATATCGAATTTTTAAATTTTAATCACTATACCTGCACATTGTTTACGAGTATCATTTTTTTTTTTTTTTGATAATGTTGTCATGTGATAGTTCGTGATAGGCCAATATTCAAATGAACCAATAGGCAGCCTTCAACTTAGGTGAGTTTTTAACGTTTCAAATTTTTATGCTTGAAAAAATTACGTTCATTCCTACTGTTAATCCTTTGTTCCGGTTTGTTAGGTTAGGTCAGCTACATTATAAATACTTTAAAACCAAACAACCATTAAAATTAATTTTATTATTTTTAATGTCCGTTCAGTTTCTAAGTATTTATAATGTAGCTCCAACAACCATTAAAATTAATTTTATTATTTTTAATGTCCGTTCAGTTTCTAAGTATTTATAATGTAGCTGACCTGACCTAATCTACCTTTGTCCCGTTTTGTTAGTTCAGGTCAGTTACATCATAAATACTTAAAACTAACAAGTAAAATAAATTGATATTATTTTTAATTTCCGTTTAATTTGAAGTATTTATAATGTAACTAACCTTACCTAACGGAAAATTTCTGTTATTTAGGCATTCACGCGCACACGGCAAAATATAAAATGGCGATGTTTGAATGATTACATAGGTCTTGTATTGCAAAATAAGAACGGCGATATCTCCAAAAGTAATTGGAATTTCTTATCTCCACAGGTGGTTATGAAAAGAGGACGTAAAAGAGCATATAATGAAAGTTATTTCAAATTTGTACGATTTTTTTGGCGCTAATCCGTACACTACATATTTACCTATGAAAACACTAGTAACTAATTGTTTTCGAAATAAGAAAGTCCATATGTTGATTACATCTGTTATTAGGGTCAACTAAGAATTTATTTGCATTTTCATAGCTCTTAGGTGCACAAATATAAATATAATATCTTTTATTAATGTACTTTTTAATATTAAAATTTCATTAGTTTTATTATTGAACGAGATGTGTTTTAGCTTTGCTCCCTAGATCGTAGATCCACATATCTATCACCTAAGGATGATGGCTCTAGAACCAGTGTCCTTGGTCTTGTATTGCTATTAGCGTACTAGCTAGAGTCTTCAGTCTTCGCAAGTAGCATGCATTGCGCACTGAGCGTACTGTGATATGGGACAATAAAGAAAAGACTCATAACAATTTCGCTCTGCGCCTCCTTCAACGCCTTCCCCTGCACTTCCATCCCTACATTCTTTCCCTTCTTTATCCCTTATTCGTCGTGCCGCTCCCTCCCCTTTCACAAGCTCCGCCTAAGTGACCGTCATCTGCGATCGGGTTCTGAGCACATTGGCCGTTTTGTTGTTCCAGGCGAATTCTAAACTGATACTAAAGTACTTGATACTTGAATAGTGTACTCGTTTGCAGTACCTACTTAATACAGGTGTGTATCAGGTACAAAGTAGCAGATTGATACTTTGTAACCCACCTCTAAGTGATACATAAAGTAATTAACCAGTATAATAACATTTTAACATTCGGCTATGTTAATATTCTTACTTCGCTGCTTTTCTGAAAATTAACAATAAAATTCCAAATTTTTATTTTAAATTTTTATCGCACATAGAAAACGTTCCCCCATCTACCCTGAAAACAGCATTTTAAAATTGTTACTGTTTTCTGAGAAATCACCGTTTGTAACGTACATTAAATTTTACCTATGCATTGATACTGAGCCGTTTTCTTTCTTAATGTTCTTATACGTAGAGTCATATGATCTGCAAACCTAACATTCATAACAGTCCATTTTGAGGCCGCGTTGGTTATATAATAAAAATATTAAAAATTTGTTTGGTTATGAAAATGGTTATTGAGGTTATTGCCATTAAAAAAATTTTTAAATATTGTTTACGTTTGGTTAGTTTAGTCTAGCGACATTAAAATTACTGTAAAATATTTTTAATGCTTGATTAGAAATTGCAACGTATGGCTGTTTTCATCAATACATACCCCCTAAACGTAAATCCCCCCTCTCTCCCCAGCAAGGGAATACTTAAGTTTAGGCGATACTTAAAGTTAATACTCGCGAAATTGTTTTTCACCTTTGTAACATCCACTTATGTAGGGGTTGCTTAGGCACCTTTTCATATAGTTTTGTTCATACAGATAAAAGCACTAATAATTTTCAGGGTGGTATTCGAATGTGTTGTCACTTGATATATATACTAGCCAATAAAATTTTTTAATAATACAAAATAAGGGAATGTTTATTCTCTTGGCAGAATTTACACTTTTAGGAAAGTGTGTAATTTGAATGTTGGAGTTGCAGCGGTCAGGTCCGCTGCCTTCAAACTTCGCGCTTCACCGCGGGCGTCGCCGCATCCTTCCCCCCCTACTTCCCCCTCTTAGTGTTGTGTAATGTTTCTTATCGCCTCCCCTCTTGGGGTTGGCGCATGCGCGCTATGCCCCGCCAATTCCATATAAGCAGCCGTCAAGGTTTTATTCGCCCTTCTTTTTAGTAGTCTTCAAGTAGAGTTTTCTTTATCAGCGACGTGTGAGAGCGACCCCGGGGGGAAAGCTATGTAAGTGTCATTTCTTGTGAGTGAGGCGGTGGCCCTTGCCATAATGTAATCCGCCAACTTTAACTTTTTGCTATCTTGTATAAATTCTCTTTCGGCTGCCACCTCTGAAAAATTGTGTTTGGATTTAATTTTCTGTTGTTTAATTTCTATTAATTGGTTACTTAGAGCTGTTCTCCCCCGAGAAGTCGATTATGATCTTGATTATGATGATGTTATTTATTGCGTGTAATAGTTTTTTTGGTTCATGCATTTTTGTTAATTGTTTAAATTAGTTATCCTGTATCTGTAGCGTAAGCCTTGTAGGTAATTGAGTTGGTTGACTCAACGGCCCTTTTGATGGTCCGTACAGGGATTATACTCCAGTTATGCGGTTGTTACTTGGTCTTGATAATTGTAATGCTCGTCTACATTAGGCGTACTTATTCGTGTGTATCCCTTTAGGATATCTTTGCTTGAGGCAATTGTATTTCACTGTATTTTTTTTTTTTTGTATTTATATGTTTTAATGTTCACGGACAGTATAACTTCTAATGATAAATTCCCATGATAATGGTATTTCACTGTCAGCATTACTTTGTATGAAATGTTCTATTGTGTATTGTGTAGCTTAATTATGCTCTGGGCTTAAGTAAAAAATGAATTTAAATATTCTCTCATTGGAAACTACCTTCATAGTCCCTGTTGAATTCACCAACACCTTAGTCATTGCCGAATAATTTAATTAGGCCACTCCTTGTTTACACGGCAATTATAGAAAGATAAGCTTTCAGAGTAAATAAAACAATATCTGAAACAAAAAGTATAATGATGCAAAATTTTTCTCCAGATAAAAGAAAATAAGCAGACGGATGCTGTTTCAAGTAAAGAAAAGGATGTGGCATGGGAAAAGTTGGCATTAATTTTAATGTAGGGTCCTCTGTTGTGCGCTGTAAAGAATTTTTAATTAACTTTTAAGAGAAGTTAAAAATGATGCAAAAGTGGCAGATTCTCATGAAAACTGGTGCTGGACCAAGTTCAGGTGTAATAAATAATTGATCCAATTATTTTAATGACCTCTACTTTGATGGAGAGGAATTTTACTAGTCTGCAGAATCCCTTTGATGACGATTTTGCATTTGGTGCGACAGAAAATGTTATTGTTGAAGGTAATTATAACAGTACGAAGGTACTAATTTCTTGCTTCACATTTGTATTTTTTTGATAGCCTACTTGTAGCATACTTAACTTGCTAAACTAATTCATCCCTTAGTTTTGGCTAATTATTTGCTTGAATTCCATAATTGCTGCATGAATATAAATAACTCAAAATGTATAACTAGTAAAAGGGTATCGTAAGTTACAATAGTACACACGCATGTAAAGAATTCTTAAACAGAAAGCTACAATAACATTATAAATTAATTTTAAACGCATACATAGTAATAATATAAATCAATAAAGAAAATACAAAGCACAAAATTGAAAAAAATTAATAGATAATGTTTAGTACTTAACTATGCTGAGCAAGTCATATTATCAGTAATTGTAAAATTTAGTTCCTTTATTGTAATATTTGTGTAGTTCAAAAATGTGTTTGAAGAGTCAAGATGTTTTAATTTGGTCTTAACCATTTAGAGCTTATTTAGCTTCATCAAAATCTCAGGAAAATTATAGCCTACTGTTTGGCACCAGAATATATTCACTAAATCAAACTAACCTCAAAATAAGCTTTTGTTCAGTTGTTATCTACCAGATCATAAAATTTAAAAATAAATTAAAACAAGAAAAAAAAATGTTGAAAAGAATTCCAAATAATGGGCACCATTTTTCCTCACGTGAAATCTCGCAAAGAAATCACCTTGATCTAGTTTTTCATAATCAATCATGTTTTGAAATATTCGTGGTCGTGGCAGCTTTTTCAAGAGTTCAACCAAAACTTTAATTTTAACAATTATGTTTACTTCTTCGGCAAGTTCTTTCTGTTTCCTCACAGCATACATTTTATTTAACTTTTTTTGGGATCGGTAAGTACTTGTTAAGAACTTAGGAGCCTGATTTTGCTGCGTAAATTAAGCTCTGCTTAAGATCGCTAAGCGTTCCTTAACCATTGGTAAAATGATTTAGTGTGCTGGGCAGCCCTTACACAAACCTTAAGCAGCCCTTAAAAGTTAGGCATTGTTGGTGAAACCTGCCAGTAGTGTAGCAACCAGTTTACATTAAGTCCATTCCAAGGCTCAAATAGTTCCGATGTTCACCAAAGTTCAGAGCTTGCATCAGCAACTTTAGTAGCTGATAAAAGTTTGCGTAAAAATGTCCATATCGTCTTTTATAGACTTAAATGACTTGAGAAATTAGATTGCAGTCAAGGTACATTTTAAATTATTTTAAAAATGGGGATGGTTGATTAGGTTAGGTAAGCTACATTAAAAATGCAACCATTAAAAATATTTTACAGTATTTTTTATGTACCTATATTAACGTATTCAACCATTCACAATGTTTTAAAGTATTTTTAAGGTAGCTAACCTAACCTAATAGACCATTCTCACGATTTGACTACAGTTTTCTAAAACCTTAGTTCCCAGACCCACACGGGAAAACAAACAAAAAAATGGCGACGGCTGCGTCAATGAACAGGCATTGTAATGTAAGCTATAAATAGTATTTTCTCAGAAACTAGTAGGAATATATCAACGCTGTTTTCAGGATAAATATGGGAACATCTCTAGTGTTTGAAAAAAGTAATGACGTTGGTGGCAGCTCTGGTGTCGACCACGGGTAATACTCGATGATGCTCACGTTACTCACCTAGTGAGTTACGACTTGTGTGTGAAGGACTCAAACCTGTTCCCCTCCGGGACAGTCTCTCAACACCCGTCACCAGCGTAGTCCATTTAGTAGCAGTGGCGTAGCGTGGGTGGGGCGGAGGGGGCAGCCCGCGGGGGCGGGTCGCCGGTGAAGCGGGTTGAGATCTGATCTATGATTCATTCATTACATGTGTCAGACACACTATAATGTTCCATTTTTATCTAAAATTTTGCGCACCAACTATTTTTTAATATTTATTTAAAAGAAAAACTGCGAAATCACTGACAGAGCTCTTTATAACGTTTGTTTGTTTACATAGGAACGGCAACATCGCATCACGCCGCGCCGCCCGGCGCGCGCGAGCCGAGTTGAGCCGCACTCATTATGTTAATTACTCATACAAAATCTTTTGTTTCACGCGTCGGTCCGTGTCGATGCCTCTCTTTCGCACTCATTGAATTTAGTACTACGCATTGTACTGTAAAGTTTGACCTTAACCCAGGGCAAACCAAACAACTTCCGCAAACCGGGACACAGTAAAACTCCTATATTGCCCCGTACCGCGAGCGCAGGTAAACCCAAAAAAAATATTAAAACCCAAATACTAATAAGGTTGCGAACAGTGAGAGGAGGCAGCAAGTTAAAAAGACGCAAAATTTATATGACATTTAATAAATATATATATCATAAAATCGTTTCATCACAAATCGGCGCATCCATCATAAAATACATACCCTATTACTACTTATAAAAAAATAGCTATATAATAATACTAAAAAAAATACTTTAACAATTCCCCCAAAAAATTATAATTTGATCATATACTTCGGAGCTCCGAAAATTAAATATAATTACCAAAAAGGCATTAAAAATATATAAGAACATATTAATACAAATACAAATATGGATATGCACCGAGCGTATCACCGCTGTAAATACCAATTAACATAGGCGAAATCTAGCAAAAAATTGACACTCCTTAACATGCAAATAAATATACCAAAAATTTAGCAAATTACAAATTATGAGTTTACAAGCCCTTCTCAGTTAAGTCATTTTCTAACGGTCGACGCCTTTTTTCTTCTAGGTCTGGCAGGGATTGGGTGAAACACGCTGAACGTAAAATCCCAGTTTCAGTTTTATTAGTCCGTTAACTTAAATCCCAAAAATCCACAAATTATAGTTTCGCACCAGGGGTCAAAGGGGTCAATGGGGCAGTGGCACGGCTGGCACTTACTTGCTTTTTGACGTCGTGATGTCCGGTCACCAAATACACTCGTTTGCTCACGAGTGTTTTTAATGGCAAACCCTTACCATTATACGTTACCGTAGCTGCAGGTAATTGTACGGATATGACGAATCCTTCGCCATACCGTCTTGGAGTTTATTTCGGCGCACATAATTCATCCTTGGAAAATCCTCGCGATATTCACACACGCCTCACCAGCCACTCGCGTTCATCGTACCAAAGTGTTCTAAATTACATAAATGAACCCCGTTCATATTCAAAAAGGAACACTCGTATACAGTACCTTCGATGTGGAACCATCACCATGGCCAACCCGCGTTTTACTTCACGTGCACGCCCGCCTGGGCCTACCAGGCGACTCCGCTCGCCCGTCTCACCTGACGTCACACAATCAGCTGTTCTGCTCGCGCGCCGTCTAGCGCAGCGATTACCAACATATTCGGTAGTGTCCTCGAACTTTCCAGACCAATTTAATAACTTAAAATCTTAAACTTTAAAATAATAAGACTAAACAAGAATTACAAATTTCTTTTTTAAAACAACATATAACAAACTTAAATCCAAAATAACTCGTATTACCAGGGCATCCGAAAGATTAATAAAATATGTTAACCATTTCTGCCAACATAAACATTATCAAAGGTAGCAGCTGTAGCACACATGCTACAGTACTGATCTTTGTTTGTTTTAATGCATCGTGAAGTACCGTTACGCAATCACGCTTTACTCGTATGTTTGTTTCGCGAGAGTTTCGGATACGGAACGAAAGTAATTTTGATTGTGTTTAGATATTTTAAATACTGTTGAATCTTCTAAAACTAAACATTTATAACTTTACCCAATCTTTGAACTAGTTTTTGAAAATGAAAAGAGTCAAAGAAAGCGGTGCGAAATTCCGCAAAAAAAAAAAAGACTAAGAAAGAAGCAGATGCGAAGAAGTCTCAAGGTGCATTACTGAAATATTTTAGTTCCAGTTCTGGTTCGAAAGCCACGTTAACGTCTTCGGTGGCATCCTGCAGCAGCGGAAGTGATTCCAGTGTAAGTAGGTATATGATTCCTCCATCTAGAATCATGCATGGCCTAGAATTACTCCAGTTATTTATTATTATTATTTATTTATTGTTTACAAAAGTTACAATATTTCTTACATTAGTCTCGCAAAACATATTCACCTAGGTTTGTCTGCAAGTACGGAGTCGAACTCGTTCATTAAATCTTATTTTATAATACACTTAAAATTGCTCTAATAGCTGTTTGAACATTGATTATTGTTTAAAAAGTATGGAGTATATTAACATAAATTACATTGAGTTAAGGTACATCTTTTTAAGTTTACGACTGAATTTTGTCCTGCTACTTGAATTTAAAACTTCAATAGGGGATGTTTTGTAAATCTAGTAGTAGTCTAGGAATATTTTCTTTTTTTTTTTTTTGTTTTTGGATAACTTGATTATTTATGGTTCCTGTCATACAAAGAAAACATAATTTTTCATTTAGCTCAAAAATGGCGCCAACGATTTTTCTCAAATTTCTCGTCATTTTATCTTTTAATAACATCTATAAGGTGGCTTACTCAGTCAGTTTTTACCGGGAAACTCTAAAAAAGGTAGCTGCCATACAAAATCAATTTTGTTTGTAAATTTTCCTATAAGCCCGGCAAACCGCACCGTCACCAAAACCACTTTTGTTTTGTGATAGATAAAATACTTATTTGAAATTTGAACGTGTCCTCCGGCCAATATTCATGGGAATACATAACTTATTTTACAGGTACAAGAAGAAGAGGTACCTGCCGTCGCAGTTGGAAGTAGTTCTGGTCCCACCACAGAGCAGGGTCGAGACGAAGTCGACTCATCAAAAGTACCTCAAGCATCTAGTCATAAGCCTGCAGAAAAAGTGAATGTTGCCAAAGAAGACATAATTGAAATCGTGCCTTCTGCTCCTGCCGAAATCAAAGATGTGAATCTCGACGATGTAGGTTGCTGGCCTTCTCCTATGACCGACGAAGTAAGAACGCTTCTAGTACGTCGCGGATCTGACTCAGTACAGCACATCGGTTCCAAATTTGCCGATGTTGTTCGCTCAGGGACTTCAACGAAAGGCGGTACCCGAAAACTAACCAAAGAGTGGTTCTACAAACCATTATCTAACGGCGAAAAGGTTCTCCGAACATGGATGGTGTACTCGCCTTTGAAGCAATCCTTGTATTGTTTTTCTTGCAAGCTGTTTGGCAATTCCGGCTCTAACTTCGCATCTGAAGAAAGAAACAACAAATGGTGGAAGCTAAATCCAAGAATAGGAGACCATGAAAATAGCCTGGGCCATGAACAGAGCTTCTTGAAATGGAAGGAGTTGGAAGTACGCCTGAACTGTAAAGCAACCATCGATCAGAAACAACAAGAAGTTTTCGAAAGTGAGGAGAAGTGGAGGGATGTACTGTACAGGTTGCTGAAATTATCCAGTTCTTAGCCAAACAGAATCTGGCCTTCAGAGGACATCGAGAAGACATTCGAGGAGATGATAGTGGCAATCGCGGGAACTTTCTGGAGTTAGTGCACCTCCTAGCTAAATACGACCCTCTTCTAATGGAACACCTGACAAAGATAAAGCTGGGAGCAAGAGTCTCAGTTTCGTATCTATCTCCAGAAACCCAGAATGAATTTATAAACTTACTGGGACAGCAAGTTCGATCCACCATCATCCGTTGTATTCAAGAAGCTAAATATTATTGCGTAATTTTGGACAGTACACCAGACATCTCTCACAATGACCAAATGAGCCAAGTTCTGCGATACGTACATATCGAAGGAGAAAACGTCGCCGTGGTAGAATCTTTCATTGACTTCTTCGAACCAAAAGGAAAAAATGCAGAAGATCTCAGCAACGATATAATCGCGAAGATAACATCAGACGGACTGGACATACAGAATCTGAGAGGACAGGCTTATGACAATGCTGCCACAATGTCAGGGATCCACAATGGAGTTCAAGCCTGGATTAAAGCACTGAATCCGAAAGCTATATTCGTTGCATGCACAAACCACTCACTAAACTTGGCTGGGGTACACGCTGCTTCTGAATCAGTGGATTCCGTGACGTTTTTTGGAACTCTGGAGAAGCTGTTTGCCTTCTTTTCCGCATCAACTGTTCGATGGAACGCTTTGGTTGCCGTCACAGGTCAAGCAGTAAAACGAGTCACTGAAACGCGCTGGAGCGCTAGACATGTAGCTGTCAAGATGCTTAAAAATAAGTTTGAGGTAGTTCTTGAGGTACTGGAACAATTAACAGATTCATCTCAAACTTCCGAAACAAGATCGGGAGCCAGTCTTCTCCTGACAGCCATGCAGTCATTTAACTTCCTAACTTTTCTTGGCTTTTGGGCTGCAGTGCTACCTGAAGTAGATGAAGCACAGATTTACCTGCAGCAACGAGGACTAAGTTTGGATAAGTGTGCTCAGAAACTCTGCGCTTTGAAAACCTTCTTAGTGGAAAGTAGAGACCGTTTCGTGCAAGAATCAATTGACTTTGCTAAGACTCTCTGCGAAAAACTCGGAATCGAACTCAAAACGAGAAGAATTCGCAGGAAAAAACGCATGCATGGCGATGAATCTTCTGAAGATGCAGCTTTGTCTCACGAACAGGAAATCCGTCGAGAGATTATCGCATCATTCGACAAGATCATTCAAGAAATGACGACTCAATTCCAGCAAATTCAAGTTGCAAGTTGTGAGAGAAGTTTTATAAGTTGAAGCTAATAAAAAATTACCTCAGATCTACTATGAGCTCCGCTAGACTATCAAACTTGGCTATATTGTCTATTGAACAAGAATTGGCTGCTAATATTGATTTTGACAAAGTTATTTCTGACTTCGCTGCTCATAAGGCCCGTAGAATCCGCTTGTAAAACCGCTCATCCTATTTTAACTTCAATAAAAGGTACCTCATTGCATGTGAAATTTAATTTTAATTAAGCACCTATAGAATGGGGGCGGCAAAATGGGTCTCCCGCCCCAGGCGCCGAGATGGCACGCTACGCCACTGTTTAGTAGTCTTGCTGCGCCAACCAGCGTCCAATGCCCTCCTATGTTGCTGGACTGGGCTTTGGCTTTAATTTACACTGTATGTAACAATGGTTTTTTGAGGGAAACTGAAGGGGAATAAATCATAGTATCTGTGTAAGTGTTTGTAGGGAGTGGAAAATGTGTTTGGGCACCCTTTCTCCTTCTACTTTACCTCTTATATGAATAATTGGAAATATGTTTAGCATAGTATTGAGAATGTTATTTTTATAGCATGATATATATAATATGCAGTCCCTATTAGTTAAGAATAATTAAGTGTTCAAATCCAGTTGATAGGGTTGATCAAGAATACATTGGGTTTATTCCATGTCAAATCAGTACAGTTTTAATTTAAATTCAACCTGACCCTATATAGATTTCAATGATTTTTTTTGTTTATAGTTTACCTGCGTGAATTAATGCATAAAGATTTTTTTTTTAGATTTTATATAAGTTTTTTTTTTTAATTAATGTACAAAATCACCCAAATTTTGCATGTTTGTGACCTACAAAAATATTTTTAATTTGAGAATGGTTAATGTTAGAAAGCTAAAATTGGTCCCATGTAAAAGCTTTTTTAATGGACTTTCATTTGAGATACAACTCAGTAGGGGTTGCTCAACACAAAATACAAAAAATATATTGGAAAATTTCATATTTGGTTTTCTCAAAAAGTAACAATTTTAAAAATATAAAAAAGTTCCCAAAAATTAGTTGCACCATTATTATTTTACATAGTAGAAGTCATTTTGGGATCATTATGGATTTATGAGATAAGGGACATAAATCTGTGTTGTGAGTTCAGAGCAAGTAATTAATATAAAGTTTTTGTTAAATTATTTACTATTAACCACTCTGAAGTCAAATGTTGATTATCAAAGGTTGAATCCTGCCATGCTGCAGGGATAGGCGGGTCGCGCCAGTAGGGACCGGCCTGCGCCTGACGCCATCCGACTTGCTGGCATCCAGTAAGGGAGTGTTCGGGCACAGGGCAACACAACGGGGTTTGAGTTTATTTTTGTGCACCGCGCCATGGGCAATATTCGCAAGAAAACGGGGTTCTTTCAAGTATGTATTATTTTAATTACTTGTGTAAATCAGAATTGTTAAACAGTGTTATATGAGTATTGTTTAAGCTGTGTAATAAAATATTTTTTGCTGGTATAATGCTTTTCATGCTTCAGTTTGACAAGGTAATTATTTGTCACAAATTATTATTTGATTAACTAAATCACACACTATTTTATAATTAAGAGCCCACGAGTGAGTAAATATGTTAAGTCCAACTAAAAATATGGCAATTAAATTTTTTTTTTTAAAGAAATACTGTGTGAAATATTGTTTTTATTTTACACTAGCTGCCCGACCCGGCTTCGCACGGCTATACTAATGGAAAAAAATTAAGCCACATCTCCCATTTACAGTAATGGTAAATAAAAAATAATTCAGTGAAAATTTATTACAATGCTGTATAATGTACCGGAGAGAAAATGAATAGCACCGATGGTTTCCCGACTCGTGCACGCAACGTACACCTGATGTACCCGTACTTCGCTACGGCAGTCTACAGGCTGATCACTCTTGCGCCGCTCATTATACATGCCCCTCCTTGTGGGTACGCCACTGCCGCGCGATGCCCGTTGCCATGGAGACGCAGAAGGCATGAACAATGCAAAATCCTGTTCTCATGCAGACAAAGTACCCACTTTTGCCTGGTTTTAACCACCCATGGTATCTAATTTTCGGAAAATGTCATCCTGCTTAACATAAGGAACATTACTGTGAAGTTTCAAGTCTGTAAAATATATATGATTGAAAAAAAGGGCAATAAAAAAAACAAATTAAACACAGAGAGAGGAAAAAAAAACAATAGTTTAGGTTTGCGATTTAAAGTGATAAAAAGTATTTAAATACTAATTGAACTCTTTATGAGGGTACTGATTGCTTTGTTGTTAATATCACATGGGTGTTTTTTACTTGTATGGGAAAATTAAGAATGATAAGGCATCTAGTACGTGGCAACAATGTTAATAGGCAATAGGAAATAAACTTCTAGCACCTGCGGCATTGTCAACACACACTTCGTACGTGTACTGCATGTTGTATCTAACCCCCTCCAACGCATTTGATTCTAAATTGGACTTTTAGTAAGGATCCCTAAGGTTATTGATAATATAATATAATACTATAGCCTACTGAAAGAATTTTTAAAATCGGACCAGTGGTTCTTGAGATTAGCGCTTTCAAACAAACAAACAAACTCTTCAGCTTTATAATATTAGTATAGATTTGTGGAAACATGGTTATATAAAGAAATACAGTGAGAAGGTCCGTGTCGCTTCGTTTGTGTGTCATGGAGCGATGGACATGTAATTTTTCATTAATTCAATGGCAAAACATTATCAATGCCTATGAATGCATTGCAGTATGTCTGTGTAGCCTGTTGGCAGAATCATAAGGTGATATTTGCAAAATAAAAAATTAGTCTAGAAAAAAATGCTTGATCACATCTAATCTATACATAGTATAAAATTTAAAAAAAAAATTACTATAATCAATGCTAGCTTTGATATTTACTAAACAAATTTTTATTATGGTGTGTGCATTTCAACAGTGAGTAATATTTATTGTTAATGATATAATATTTTTTGATCAATAATTATTGATATCCTGAGCTTTTATTTTTAAGTGAGTAATAATTTTGTTAATTCATGTTTCTTAAGAAAATTATCTTTTCTCTCTCTGCTGTTTTACAACTTACGATATACTTACGAGTTGAGGTTTGCATTACCAAAGAAGTTTCACTTTTATCACATGTACTGAGTTAAATACGCTCTTTATTTATTATTTTTTTTTTTAATGAAGCAACCACTATTGAGTTATATGTCATATGAAAGCCCTTTTAAAAAGCTTTAAAATGGGACCAACATGAGCTTTCTATCAACTGTTCAAGAATGACAAACATTTTGTAAATCAGAAACATGCAATTTTTTTTTTAAATTTTGTAAATTAAGTAAAAAAAACACTAAAAAAAATCATTCTTCATTTTCTTCATGTACGTCAGGTAGAAAGTGCGCAATGATTTGACGTGGAATCACCCTATTGTAACTAATTTTGGTGACAGCTTTGTATAATACCTTCATGAAACTCCATCTCAATCGCTTAACAGCAACTCCATGACTTGGTAAATATTTTTCATCTTACGTGTTCCTACTGATGTTACGACATCCCTGATCTGAAAGGTAATACAGAGATCCATCCAGAATTCCTTCTTGCGGGCTCATACATGCCGCCATCCTGATAAAGGGTTGCAAGCACACTGCTCCTGTGCATGAGGTCACCCCTGGGGGGTGGTTAGTGGCAGGATTGACTATAGACCTGTCAGCCCCTCGACTGTACATTGAATCACTGTCACTTCGCGCCTGGGTTCTTTAGGTGAACTACGCCCCATTAGCACTGGGCGTTCAAATGCATCCGAGTGCACACTGATCAGGAGGACGGCATGTCATAACAGCTTTAGTGGACATCAGGGGACACCAAGGGTTGGCGTCAAACTCTGAAAGAATTAGAAATCAGTATGTTTATTATTCAGTATTCAGTTGGATGTTAGAAGCTAGGATTAAAATGTTACTAGTGTTACTGATACATCTCTCTCTCTCTCTCTATGTATATATATATATATATATATGCCGCAAGAGGGCGCTGTAGAATTAGTGCTTTGCTCCCCAAGAAATAGGTAATAATACTGTGCAAATATTTTGTTTTGTTCCCCAAGTGCCATATGTTTTTATATCCAAATTGATTGTAATTTTTATGTATTTCATTCACTAACCACGTCCGCGGCACGACAGGAGACAGGGTAACTGTTCAGGGCGCTTGGCGCCAAACCCTTCCCCCCCCCCCTCCCCACCCCTCCCCGCTACCTCTGCGGCCATTGCTCGCACAGTCGCTTCCCGTCGCTACCTGAAGAAAGACACTCCGTTCCGGCTCTCCGAGGACTTCGCCTTTGTGCGCCAATCGAGGTGGTTGGACCACAGCTGTGCCTGTCGTGCCGCGAGGCGTTTTCATAGAGCGATTGTGTTTGCGTCCTTCGAGTGTTGTCTGTCGGCGTGTGGGGCGCCCTGAGATCCCACTGCGTGGTTTCTATAAACAGCGTGCCCGACGCTGAGAGCGGGCCAGGTTAGTGGTTAGGGTAATTGCTGAAGGGGGAAACGAGTCATGCCGCCACGCCTGAGACAGAGTCTTCTCGCCGGGTCCGTGCCCCCTAGACACGGTGGCGCCCACTAAACGTACGTTATAAATACTACCAAATTCCCTGACCATGTCTATATATATATATATATATATATATATATCTGTGTGTGTGTGTGTGTGTGTGTGTGTATATATATAATATACACAAACATATGTATTTTTTTGAGTGTTCCTTTGCAAATTGTTTGTTTTTATTTACATATACATTCAATTTATGAGCATAAGCATAAAGTTATGTTTTTGGTCTCTGCAACACATGCTTGTTTGATTTAATTGTAATTCTAAACTCTGATAGTGTTTTCAATTAAATGCCCAGTAAGTATATGTTCTGTTAAGGCCTGTTCCACAATGACACGGAAACGGAACAGACGGAAACGGAGACAAAAACGGAGTATTGTTCCGTTTAGTCCGTATTTCTCTCGTTCTACAATACACGGACCCGTAAGAAATCTTGGCCAATAAGAACATAGAAAAGAGCGAGCGTGACGTAACTGAAAAATATGAGTATCAAGTGAACTACCTGTTAAATCGAAATGTATGGTTCTTAACTTGGTAATGTAGTAAGTCGATTGGTTATTTTTTTTTGTGTTGTGGTGGTGGTAAAGTAGTCCTTCTCCGTCTTGTCATATATTGCAGGTTGAAAATTAAAAGTTCATCAAAATTCGTCATGATGAAACCCACGTGCACAATTCAAATTTCAAAACAAATCTTGTTTTGTTGTTCACGCATAAAAAAAAGTAGTCGAGAAATACGGAAACCAACATTAGTCGAAACTAATATCTTAATTAACATGAACGCGCAACTGTAGCTTGACAACTGCAGTGAATAAATAATGTGCTCATATTGGTCTAACGGAGTAACGTAAACGGAAGACACTTCAGCACTGCTGAGCAGGTCCGTACGGGTCCGTCTCCGTTTGCGTGCTATTGTAGAAGCTCTGTTCCGTGAAATCCGTCTTCGTTTCCGTGTTCCGTCTCCGTTTCCGTGTCCCGTCTCCATTCCGTGTCATTGTGGAACGGGCCTTAAGAAGGTATTACACCACATGCTTACATGTATATAGTTGTGGGTTTATTATTGCTTCTCGTATTTCAATTATTTTTTTTATAAAATTATTTGTTACACCATTTGTGCACTTTAGTGTAACTGTTACTGTTTACTTGGCTTTGCACAGCTATGCATAGCTTTTAGTTTTCAACTGATTTAATGTACTAAAGGGAAATAACGTTCAGGTTATACAAAGGGGGAAAAAATGATATAAACTGCAACATTTCGGTTAGTTAATCCCAACAAAATTCCTTACACAATGAATACACTACCATTAAAAATATTAGAATCACATAGGATAGCAACAACAAAAACACTCCACAAAGTACAATGAAATGTTTCTTTTAATTAGCTACATTGGCTGAGCTACCACTTAAGTCATTGGATATAAACCACTAAAATATATTTATGTATGCATATTTGGAAATATTTTATTTCAAGACAAAAAAAATTAATAGTATGTTTTTGCTAATGGTGTTTGTTAACTGGCATTGATTCAGTGGTCTCAGTGATTTAATTTGAAATAAAACTAAAAGGTACCTTAAAAATTTAAATTACTATAGTGAAATTTTGTACTAAACACTGTAATTTTATAGGTTATCAGAATCTATAGACTGTAAAGGTAACTTTTCTCTGATTTGAAAACTGAACCAGAACTTGAACCTGAACTGACATTCTAAGTTGAATTGAGTTTTCAGTTCAGCTATGTCTTTTGTTTTAAATTTACAATTTTATGTTAAAAGTCAAGTATTGCTTAAGCATGAAACTAAATTGATATTTGATATCCTGCATAAAATTTAATGTTGAATTATCAGTTGACATAAAAATATAAAATTAAATAAACATTATTAATTTTCAACTTAGACACAAAATTAATAAATATTTGTTTTTGTTCTTTAAAACAAAACAAAAACTTATCATAGTTATTACTATCAATCTTTAATAGGTACTGACATATTTTTCCTTAAATATTTATTTCTTACTAAATGTCTGATTATAATAGTAGTAAAATGAATTTGCTTCTAAATTTAATCCGACTTCAACGTTTTTAGCCAGCATTCCCTTGTATTTTGCTGTGATGTGAAATTTCTAGTTTCCCCCACCCCTTAATAAAATGACTTTGAAAAAAAAGCTCTCTCAAAAATTACTAGCCCTGAGAATTCTAGTAAAAAAATTTAATTTTGGAGTTGAAAACTAGGAAAAAATATTGCTTTAACCCTCAATTATGTTCATGTAGGGTTTTATCTCAGAGAATGCATTACCATAAGGTAAAACTACATTTTATTGAGTTCATGTGGCACTTGACTTAAAAGTTTGGTCAAGTTTTCAGAGTGGAGGAAAGCAAGTATTGTCATGTTTATTTATGGTGTATTTATGCCATTATTTTTTTATTATTTATTAAGGACATTTGCTTTGGATAAATACGAGTGTGTGTGTGTGTGTGTGTGTGTGTGTATGTATGTATGTATGTATGTATGTATGTATGTTGGTACCTATGTATGTTGGTATGTATGTATATGTGTGTGTGTATGTACATATATGTGTGTATAAATATATATATGTATATATATACAGGCTGTACATAAAGTCCCGTTACCATTACATGCTGTTACTACAAACAAACGGGAAGAGATAAACGGTTGTGGTTTTTACTAAATTGCTGGGGAAGGTCCGTAGTTCTTGTGTGTAACAGCTTTTCTTTTGTTTCAGGAATGACACATTATGGCAACACCACAACAGAAAGCTCAGTGTGTGATGTGGTATGCGGATACCCAGTTGCCAATCACAGTGCAAAGATGTTATCGGCGCCAATATGGGACTGCATCCCCTAGCAAGCCAAGTATCCTTAGAAAACTTTACAGAGACAGGTAGTGTTCGTGACTTACCTCGTAGTGGACGACCTGGTGTTTCAGAAGAAACAATTGAACATGTTCGAAACACATTTGTTCGAAGCCCCCGCAAATCTGTTCGTCATGCATCACGGGAACTGCAAATGCCACGTTCAACAGTGCACAATGTGCTTCATAAACATTTAAGCCTTTTCGCCTACAAAGTCCAACTTACCCAGGCTCTGCAGCCAGATGACAGATGACCCCTGTTGGCGTTAATGACTTTGCCTGTTACATGCTTAACGCACTTGATGAAGACAGAGGCTATCTTAAGAAAGTTCTTTTTTCTGACGAATCAACCTTCCATGTAAGCGGCCTCGTCAACCGCCACAATGTTCGAATATGGGGGTCAGAACACCCACACCAAATCCGTGAAATCATTCGTGACAGTCCAACGGTCAATTTTTGGTGTGGACTCATGCACGGCAGAGTGATCGGACCTTCTTTTTTCTCAGAAAAAACCATAACGGGAGACACTTATCTGGACATGCTGCAATTGTTCGTTTTTCCTCAGATTGAGGAGTTGCAACCAAACATCATTTTCCAACAAGATGGGGCACCAACTCATTGGAGCCATAATGTTAGAAGTGCTCTTGATGAAATGTTTCCAAACAGATGGGTCGACCGTGACGGACCAGTAGCATGGCCTCCTCGCTCTTCAGATGTAACACAGTTAGACTTTTTTTTGTGGGGTTACGTCAAAGATTACGTGTACGCTACTCCAGTACCTAACATAAGGACACTGAAAATACGGATCACAGAACGTATCTAAAGCGTCAATGCTGCTATCCTTGACCGTACGTGGGTGGAGATCGAGTATCATCTGGACATCCTGAGGGCAACAAAAGGGGCTCACATTGAGACGGTGTGATTAGAAAACAAACTTTGGGACGCGTGGAACATAATGGTGAAAACCGCCACCATTCATCTCTTCCCGTTTGGTTGTAGTAACAGTATGTAATGGTAACGGGACTTTATGGACATCCTGTATGTGTATGTGTGTGTGTATGTATTGTATTGTATGTATTGTATGTATGTGTATGTGTGTGTGTGTATGTATGTATGTATGTGTATATATGTATGTGTGTGTGTGTGTGTGTATATATATATATAAGCTTTGCAGTTAGTTCTCTATTGCAGATCTTGCTGCCCAATTTAAGTTGTTGTCATCTGCTATTTGTAGTGACAAAATTATATGGTAATTGGAAGTTAATACACCATTTATCACTGGAATGTAACTAAAATCATGAAATTAATCAGCAATTTGACAAAACTTTACTCAGATAACAAAAATTTTAATTTTTACTATGGTAAATTCATTGAGTATAATTTATTTAGCATGAATTTTGTATGAAAATGTAAGAACTAAAGTGATCGGAAAAAAATAACATTACATTCTTTCATCATGCATCTCTTATCAATTACACATTTTTACATTAATGAATTTGGCACATTTTTCAAACACATATATCTGCATATTTATTTTTCTGAGTATTTCTGTTCTAGACATGCTTATTAATTATGATTTTACTGTATAAGTGCATCATGTGTCGGTCAAAAAGAGACTTTTTTCGTAAAATAAGTACTAAGAAATATTTTAGTTTCATATTTGTTGAATAATACACTATTTTATGACTAAAGACAATGTATAAAAACATTACATGGAAATCTCCTGTTTTAAAATAATGACTAAAAATTAAACCACAAAGTCTTGTCCCTAGCTATTTGTAATAATTCAGGCAAATATTTACAATTAAGGGAGATTAGGTCCTGCCATCTTGGATTTTTCCATATTTTTTCTATAATTATAATTTTGAACTATTTATCCTAATTGTTTGGACTGTCAAGGCATAAATCGTATCATCCAGACCTTCTATACCTTGTTGCAACCACATATTTGCTAACAGGCTCTAGTCTGCAAGCGTCACGAGGAAACAACTTATTATTTCGTGTGGGCGACTGCAACTATCATGATCTCACCAGTTCACAAGTGTTGACTTCAACAAGTAGTCAAAGCTAAGACCTATGCCATGTCAGACCAAAAAATTTAGCACGGAAGCTTTATTACAAGTGGTATTAAAATATTTGAAATTGCAAGATGGAGGTGCTTAATCCCCCTTAAAATTGTTGCCTGACTAAGTGCACTGTATCCACTGACGAGAAGCTAATTTTCCAGTTTTTCCAGTTCTCAGCTGGATAATATGTACAAAATTACTTCTGTGAACTCATTTTTATACTTTTTCTTCATAAAATTCTGCAATTGGCGAAAAACTAAAAATATTGTTTGGTGTGTGAGACCGAGCCTTAAGGCAAAATGTTGCATATTTCATGCACAGGCTTGGTGGATAATTTATGAATCATTATACAATTTCATGAAAGCTAGTACATATGATGATCAGTTGTACCTGAGCTTGACTGTGACTATTGGTTGCCCTTGCGTTTGATCGTGCTGTTTTTCAAGTCAGCACACGCAGTTGTTGAAATCCCAGCGGTATTTTATAAAATTATATAGGCTTGAGAGTACTGGGTTTTGCTGATTATTACCCTTGTAGATTTATGCACCTGAATAATATTGGGTATCTTTCACCACCCTAGCTCCTGACCATTAAAGATTGGATTGACTGGCGTCACTATGGAACTGTCTGTCCACTTTCCAGCAAAATAAAGGTTCAAGCACAGTATGTGTTAGTCATCCCCATAATGACCTATCAAACATGTCGTGCAGGTACAGTCTGCGGTCTATAATCCGGCATTCTTGGGATCGGCACATTCTGTGATCCGGCACTAATCAAGCTGCATGTGTTCACATTTTTGCGGGTGAATCCATACATTTGTTCAAGAACGATAAGATATATTAGAGAATTTTTGTAAAACAACTTGTTTTTAATTACAATGTACTGTGTAGTAATTTTTTGTATTCCCTTTAAAACTATATTGACGTAAAATCGCCAATACTGCACAACTGTGGATCCTGAACATCCCGGATTAAAGAGCTTTTCTGTATAAAATAATAAATTACTTTATAATGGTTAGATGTGACAAATCATCTTACAAATGTACAATAATTTAAGACAATCATAATTTCATAGTTTTTTTTTTTTTTTACAAAATCCCCAAAAGAAAATTTTTGCTAAAGGAGAAGCGTAACAACTAATCACATAATCAGTCGTTGACTGATTTCCGTGACGTCACAGCTGATTGCATTATCTGCAGTAACAGTCCTCTATAAACTTTCTTCTTTACATTTTGGCAAGTTCCGACAATCGAAGGCCAAAACATTTAAAACATTACATATGTACTTGTAATACAGAAATATTCTAAATTTCAGGATTCCTTTTTGAACAGTTTCTGTAGTGACATCTATATCATTCTTCTCGGCAATCCATGATAATATTTGTTGAGAAAAATTAACCATTTTAGATGAACTTCTATTGTAAAATTGTCTAGTCACCTATTTTCACTAGCTGTTTGTACATAGAAGTTTTTAACTTGTTTTGAATATATGTGTCAAATGTTAACGAAACATGGAAAATCTAGTGTTTTTTTTTCCGGAGTTTATTTACTAGACAATACAGTCTGCAATGTTTCGGGAAGGTTTTTTTTTTTTTTTTTCACTGAGTAAGAAGAAATTGATTTGCATCTATAAAAATGCAACACAGCACCAACTCAACAACGAAACTAGCCCTGGTGGTTCGTGAACTCGTGAACACATTGCGTGGGAATTCACTTGCCGGAAACACACTGAACTCGGCTGACCCGTCGCTCATTTCGAGCCACTTGAGATGTGCTTCGTCACTCTCGGACTGTTGAAGCCACTCTCAGCGCGAGTTATGTGAGCAGCCACACGGCGGAGAGCACCGCCCACCTCCACGTGAAGCGGTCCCCGCTAGACCTGCTGACGGCCGGTGCCGACGTGGGTCCTGATATCCTCGTGTTGGCGTACACCACCTGCGAGTGCCACTGGATGGTGTATTCCGGCAGCATGCGCGTCATTGCTTGCAATCTGGAACAGTTGGAACATTTTTTTCCCCATCCTTATAAAAGGTTCATACATCTCCTTAATAGCCGTAAGCCTTTAAATTTCACTAATAGTCCTTAAAAACTCCTAAATAAATACTGATAGCATGCACGTAATGGTTAAAAGCAATATTTTAATGGTCTTTTTTTTTTTTTTTACTTGCAGTAAACTATGCTTTGTGCTTGCACAGTACAATTGAGGAATTTCATGCCACGTGATTAGGTTTTATACTTAAAAAATGGTTTTTAATATTTTTTTTTGTATTTTGTATCACACCTTTAAACTTAAAAAGGTGTGTACTACCGTCATACTTTGAACTTATTAAGTAAATGTAGTTAGTGTTCAAATAAAGTTTTATGGTTACAAATTTCAGATTAACACTTTTGCTTGGATTAGTTAGCTACATATTTGTTCCAGAGATAATTCTGGACAATAGGGGCTTATCTGCTAGAATTCAACTAGCCAACAAAATTATTTTTTTTGCATTAACTACTTAACATAGTTTTTTTTGGAGGGATTTTGTGATATTACAAATAGTTTTCTACCTTTTGATAGCGGTGAAGATGATGAAGTAAAGGATAAAACTCCTTAATTTTTGATTGTACGAACCATGTTATAGCTTATGAGATAGGAAGAATGGAAAATAAAATTTTTTGTATGGAGAAAGAGTAGCTATTGGGTAATTGAGAAACATGGTACTGTTAGTTATAATATCTCTATGTTATAGATAAATGTTTTGGTGAACTTTGTAAATCATTCTTCTTTTTAGTTTTACTGTAAGGTAACCTAGTCCATTTTCTGACCAAGCTTTAACAATAATACTTTGAAGGTGTGATAATCCGTCCTCAAGTATTGTAACTTACCTAAAAGTACAAGCTTCTGTTAAATTTGTTACAAAGTTTTGTATACCTGAGTAGCACAACGTTCATCTTCCAAGGTAGAAAGTACTTCTTGCTTCCATATCGTGAGCAGAATTTATCCACTCGACCACCTATGTTGTTGGCTATCCCACTGTCGTATCTATGAATACTGATGTTCCATGCAGTGCAGGGACCTGCAATGAAGGCCGAAAATGTAGTTAAACAGCATTAAAAATAAGAATATTTATGCAGGATGTCCCAGAAATCAACGTCAAGTTGAGAACAGTTGATAGATTACGGTTATTAATGAGTTATTGGTTTTATAAACTTTTTTCAATAGTTTTAAAATCCATACCCTGCACCAAACTATTTGCTACTGTGACTATTCATAATGTAAAACAATTTACTATGCTAACTTAGCAATTTTTTTTGAAATGTTGGCTCATTTAAGCAAATAACTTGTTAAGTTTTTATATTACTTTTTTTTTCAGTAGGAATAGACAGAATTACTCCATTTAAAATTTTTGCTGCGTAAGTTGAGCAGAGAAAAAGTATAGTATATTTGATTTCTCTTTGAATAGTCATTAGTAGTAGGGTTATTCACGATTAAGAAAAAATTTTAGTCACAGTATCTAATAATTTAGCGCAATGTGAGGATTTAAAATTTTTGAAAAAAAAAATAAAAGCCTATAACACACAAACTAGACAATTTTTTAAATTCATAACAGGAATTAATTGGCCTATCAACTATTGATGTTGAGTTCTGAGGCATTCTGTATATAATTATTAACTCCAACCTTAAGTATAGCCACACCATGCAAGAGTCACTACATATTAAAAATTAAATAATTTATTGTTTTGCAATGTTTCGAATGTTACCATTATTAGTTTTTTTCCTAGAATTCTTGGATGGACTAAATGTCTCATCCTCAGCGTCGTGATTAGAGACAGATAGAAACCTACAATATGATTCAAGGCATTCAGGGAAGGAATAGGCGATGGCCCTTTGAAAGGCACCATCCCAACACTTGCCTAGAGAGATTTCGAAGAATCCATGGAAACCCAGAAATATGATGGTTGAACCAGAGTCCTCCATTTTTCCTTCTCTTTCCACTCTCTCATGGTCACATGCAGTACTTGTACGCAGGGCCATCGAGAGAAACCAAGGGCTCTGGGGAAAATTATTTTATCGGGGCCCCTTCCTATTACTTAGTGTAAACTTTACAGTAAATGTAAACTGTAAATCCATAACTTGTAGGTTTTCAATGAATTATATTAAACAAATATTTGCAATGTCATCCTATCTCAGGGTAAACTCTGCATTAAAAAAATTTTGAAACTCAACTGGGCTCCTCCTGATGCCCGGGCTTGGGGTATTTTGCCACCTCTGCCCCTCCCTCTCGACGGTCCTGCATGTACGTTAATACTTAACGGTTCTGAGTAGTTTCCATATCTATGGTCATTTGGCGCTCTGTTTTGGAATTCAGGAGCCACGAGCAGTCCAAGTAGAAGAAGTGGTTCAGTTTGGTCGTCGTGGCAGGCAGAGTCGTGGAGTGGACTTCACCTGTGTGCAGATTCACCAACCTCGTCAACATTTAAAATATGCTTTGATTGCCCATGATAGGTGGCATGTGTCTGGCTCAAGGGGTTGCTCACTACCTGAACCTCTGATCGCCGTACGTGACCCCAGGCCACGTGAGCTCATGGGCGTCAACACCGAAGAGGGCAGGGGCAAATATTTAGGGTGCATTGTATGAAATACACTGTTGTTACCTGCGTTTTGGTCACCTTCACGCAATAACAAGAATCGGACACGATTCCGAACCGACTTGTGTTGAACTATCTACCAACGTTTGTTTCTCATTTCTTTACAGGGTATTACTGTGAAGAGTGGAATGGCACTAAAGAGAAATTTTTTAAATTTACCTTAAACATCATATTGTTGATCCCAAGTATGTCAATTTCACAATTGAAGGGCTCAGAACAAAAACCAGGTAAGTGACATTCAGGTAAAAATTGAGTTAATAAAATGTTTCATAAGCTGAGTATGTAATCTGTAGAAGGCAAAAATCAGGCAAGTTTTATGATGACCATGTGACACTTATCTATACAGAATTTACCTAACCTACTTGCAGAGTGACATTTTCTGTTAGGACAAAAAGTAGGTACCGTACGTAAGTGTTGTTTATAATTTTTTTCCATGATGGAATTAATTACTGAATAGCTGGAGAGCATGTGACATGGGTAAGAGTGATCTAAAGATGTGTTTGGTTTTACTAATAATATGAGTGAAGTTAAGGTGTATGTACATTATAATAAAATAATGTTGAAAGTAATAATAAAAAGTAACTTGTTTTATATGACGTACACGCAAATTTGCCAGTCCATGCACAAAGATTTTTTTTATTAAAACACTTGGAATTTCACATAACAGATTCACTCTTGTTCCGGATGAGAAACGTAAAGCTGAGATAGCATCCAAAGAGGGATGTCGAAGAGTTGCCTGAAATTAAAGTGAGCAATAAAAGCAAAAGCTTATGAAAATATTAAATCATAATGGTCTCTTCCCAAGGTACAAGTCATTACAGTAGGCAATATAACCCCCATAAAAAGTATCTTTCTGCAGGTCCAACTTTGCAAAAGGTTATGTGAAGTCTGTTGTGAATGATGTAGTTATTTATGATATCAGCCAGTAAAAGAGTGATGTTACTAAAATGTGTTTAATACAAGTTTTGATTTAAGTTTTCATCTGCCTATTACAGACACGTGTAATAAGTGTGGCACATGTGTAGTAAAAATTAAACATGCAAGTGTTGAGACAAGATGGCATTAGCGAAGTTAAAATTTTTTTGTTAAGTTCTTTCAGATGTTAAACATGTAATAGCACTAATAGCATATATTGTCTGTTGTGGTGGTCAAAATCGCAACAAAAACATTCTGAAATATTGGATGATGATGGTCAAACACCAGTAGAAGTAATCAATCATAAATTCTTAAACAAGGTCATACATACATGGCGTGTAATAAGGCTTTTGGGGTAAAAATGCAATAAATTTCTTTAATGTTTATGTTCCTTCGGACTGGATGGACATTGTAGAATAAATATGAAAAAAATTTAAAGTTACACCACTGTCAAAAGAGAACTTCTATCCATTGATGCACAAAAATATCAGCACCCGAAGATGACGTAGTGAAGCAATAGCATGGCAAACCATTAGATTGATTTGTGTTGAGAAAAGAAACCCATTTGTTATGCTTTTTAAGAAAACAGTTAACGAAGATATTCCATTTTGAAGAGTGACCTATGCAAAGTGATGTATTGGATGGCCAGGTGTAATTAGACTTGAACAACTCTACCCAAAAGGAGCGGAAACAAAAGATGCAAAATTCAAATATCTACAAGAAACAAAACCTCTAATTCCTCCAGTCCACCACGCATATTTTGACCCATTCCTAGTACATCTGCACAAGAAGGAAATCCCATACAAGAAAGTAGTGAAGACGTAGACATTGCAGTGTCGGGTGATGGAGAGATGTGAATCTAATCACAGGCAGTAGACGATAAGTGTGTTTTTATAAATGTTTGAACATAGACAGAGGTTTGGTTTGCTTTCACAAGCATTTGTAACAATGTAATTTTAATGTTGTATGTACAGAGTGTCACTTAACTTAGCTCTAACTTGTATAGTACAGTATACCATCCCAGATAATGCGCAAAAGAAATGAAAATGGGAACAAAAAAAGAAACATTAATTTCAACTTAAAAATCTAAAAATTTATGTACAGTAAAAGTTACAATCAACAGTAAAAAATTTTAAATGATGCTAAAATTTTAGTATTTTACTGAATAATTAACATACAATACATTTCAGTAATGTAAAAATAAAAGTGCTTGGTACTTGCTTCATAACAAGGATACAGTACTGTACGTACTCAGAGACTTCATTAGACACTGCGTGAGTTCCGAGAAGGCCTGTGGCGTTTTACTGTATACTGCACACAATACACTCGTCAGTAGAATTCAAATTTGCTCACTTGTAATAAAATACAGATTTATATAGGTATGTACTTACTGTATTTTTTCGTAGCATGCGCGGATAATAGGGCGATAAAAATCTTAATTAAAATATTTTACATGTACTAAATAATATTTTTTGAGTTGAAAAATATGTGTATGATGTCTATTTATAGTAATAAACAATAATAACACTTGTAACATAAGTTTAGAATTTAGTGCGCAATGCTAAACTTAAATAGCTATTTTCTAGAAATGAGTATTCCATCACTATATGGTTTTTTTTCTCAGCCCCTCAATTGTTAAATAGTGTTAAAATGAATAGTTGCAAAAAACCTTGCTTATTCTTAGTGTTCTTGTTTTCATCGTTTGTTTTTCATTTCAATTTTCAGAAGGCTGTTGTGGACTAATCATCAATCAGGGCCTGTCGGACACCATTCGGGACATGGCCATTGCAGACACTCGGCGCGGGAATGTCGGTGATTACCGGAGCTGTCGGTGAGGGTGTGGTGGCCGCAGACGGAGTCAGCGTGGAAGGCGAAGTCCGCCCGGAAGGTGAAGCCCTTCATGGTCCAGGTGTAGTGCGCGACGGAGTAGACGACTCGCACCGGCGACCAGCTGCGCACACTCACCGGCAGCCATTCTTGCTAGGGAGAAGTGGCACAGAGTTACCGGAGCAGTCTGGCAAGTCAGGGAAGTTAGGGGAGTTGGTGTCAGTTAGGGAAAGCCTGGGAATTTACTTAAAATCCTGGAAATGTCATTTCATTTTCCCGGAGATTCAATAAATCCTCGTAAGAAAATCCTTCTCGACAAAAGGTCTTGCATTCAGTTAAACCTCAATAACACAACCCTGAAGGGACCATAATTTTTTCACTTTGAAATAATGATGTTTGTATGTATTAAACAAATTATTACAAAATTTAATCATAATTTTTATATAATTAATGAGAGTTTTGTATTAACAGGATTTTTATTAATGAGGTTTCACTGTAATAAGTTTGAAAAAAATTAAGCACCTGACCTATTCTACCCTTTCAATAAATTTTCTCCGATAGTAAGTACCTTGAGAAACTTCTTAACAGGGATTTACAATGTAGTAATTTGAGTCTGAAAGTTTTTTTTTTTTCAGACGGAGGTTTTTAGTACACAATTACTTCAGAAATACTGGTTATGTTTTTGTACAAAATTAATGTATGCATTCTAACTGTGTCTTTTGCCTGAATACTATTTTTTTTTTAGTTTTTTTATAATTGATTTGATAAATAAAGGAGTAATAAGATATGAAGAAATGAAAGTGGCGAGAGAAGTAGGCCAGCTATAAGGATGGTAGAGGCTGGCTTTTCTTTATTGGTTTCAGAAAATTGCAAAATAGGTAAATAATATTAAAAAAATGTTTGTGGAAATTTATTGCAGATCTGTGTGTACGCCCTGAACTGTGTTTGAACATGCGTGAAGACAACGCGCTGCGTACTACCTATAAAACTGGTTGTATGGCAGGAAGGCGCTCAGTCAAGGCACCTTATTATAAGTGAAATAAATGGTCTTGTTGACCACTGAATACTGAATTAGGTATTCATTTATAACATTCAGAGTCCCCTAAGAGCATTGTGTTAACATAAAATTAATATTTCTAACAATTTCAGAGTTCTATGTTGTTCGATCCATAAGGATAGATAATGTAAAATGAAATTAACAATCAGTACAAGGATAGAAGATGAAAAGTACTAGAGGAGAGAATCTGTTGAAATGTTTACAAGTTTTAAAAAAACATTTTTTTTGCACACTCGACTTGAAACATTATTGTACTTTATTTGAGCAAATAAATCTACTAGAGTTCTTGTGCAAAAACTGAAATGCAATATAGAAGACTAGACACGTCACCTATCCTCAACTTAACTGATTTCATTTATGTGTATCTGTTGCTACTCATATTCATATTTATTTACGTATTCCATAAAATTAAAATTTACGTAAAGTTTTTCCTACTCAAACATTAAAAGAATACCTAAGGCCACTGCACGTACTTATTTGATGAAGTAGGCATGTAGCAAAGCTTTCAAAGTCATTTTTATATGATAAGGTTTTAAGTTTGGTTTCCATGTATGTCATGGATGTTAAGTGCTGTTTTCAGATGAGGTTTGCTCAGCGCGTGAGCTGCCCCTAATCAGCGTAGAGCTGACCAATAGGCAGGTTGTATGCAGGGCCATCGAAAGGGAGGGAATTTAAAATTAAAACAATTTTTGATGCTTTTTTTACTCTTATAGTAAGATAAAAATCACAAGTTTATTGCTAATAAATTCCACTTGAAACTTTGGGAGTTACGTAATATCTGCAGTTTGCTAAAGTTACAGCCATGGTAAAGTTGAGTATTTAGATTGTGATGTTATATTTCTTTAGGCGCGTTATGAAAAAAATAAAAGTGTAACATGTAACAAAACTTTCACAGGATGAAATAAAAGTAAGTACAAATTAAAATTATGATTGTACTTTTAAATGATATACTTTGGTGATTGATAATTGAATACTGGTCTATATAATTAAAAACATTTTTTTATTGTGAATATTAGTGATATAAATTGTGTTTAAAAACTTTTTTTTTCCCCTGTATTTTCAAGTGTATTTATATAAGTGAAGTTATCTTCCCATATGTGTAATTTATTTGCATTATAAATTATTATATAATTATTTAATAAATAATTAAAATTAATGAATTATAGTAAACTTTCAGCATATTTATTGATTTTCAATATTTTAAAAAATCGCTATTATACCACATGAAATAATTAATTTTATACATGTGTTTATATTAATATTGAACCCAGAATATTTATTTAAATTTTTTAATTTGATTGAATTTATACTTTACCAACTGTATTCATAATATCACTCCAGTGTTTTCATTACTTTGTTTCTATTAATTATTTGCATGCAAAATTAAGTTAATTTTGTACCACATCGAGTAAGTATAACTTAACGTGCATACATAAGTACATGCATACATTTTTTTTAAAATTTGGGTATTGAAAAATTGTACATTAAGTATTGGGGAGGGGGCCCGACAATATTATTTCCACTTAGGCCCTTAGCTTCCCTGGACAGCCCTTGCTGCACGCAGCATTTGAATAGTATGTGTGTGCCCCTACATGAACAGAAATTTTAAAATGAGTTTATTATGAAGTGTAACATTTATCTGCTAAATATAACCAGTAGGTTCAATAGAAGTTTCAATATTTAAAAAAAAGTCTGTGTACTATCATAGTACTCAAATCATCTCACCTACAGCAAAATTAGGTTACATTTTTAATTATTGAGAATCTCAGTTTTATTCCAATTACGAGCTAATTTTTTTTATTATGAATGGGTCCTTCGACTTACAGAAGACCTTAAATACAGCCCTAGGTTTGATTGTTTTTGGACTAGGCCTGTGAAAATGATGCAAAGTGAAATTCAATTAGAATGTTTAAAATATTTTCAAAGTTAAATTGAATTGTGAATATTTTTCGGCGAAGCTATGTTGCACTTATTTTACAAGAAGCAATTTGAAGTGAAAAAATAAAATTGTTTAATGTTTGTAATATTTGAACTAATTAAGTGATTAACCAATTGGGCCCTATATATAACATAATTCAATACAAATTTTAAGATAACCATGTGTAATATTAATATTGAGCATTCATAAAAGCAAATAGAGTGCCATTTTTTTTAAAGTATACCTACATCTTTGTTCAAGCAAAACAGACACAACAACAACAACAACAAAAAATTCATGAGTGAATCTTGGGCTTTTCAGTATTTAAAAGCTTTCCAACAAACGCGAAGCTTCATATCAAGAGTGAATCTTTGCATCACAACCAATGCTTCAAATAAAACGAGTAACTAATTTTCCTGGCAAAGTCAAATTGAATACTGGAAAGAGTTTCGAAGCTTCAAATGAAAAAAAAATAGCTAATTTGTTGGCGAGGTCAAATCGCATATGTACTGAAAAGAGCTTCGGTCGGCTCGCTCGGCGGGAGCTCGGCACACGCCCGGGTCGGACGGCTCAGTCCCCGCGCCGGCGCGTCCACACAGGCGAACTAGGCAACCGCCCAGGGCGCCAAGTAGCTGGGGGCGGCGCAGCACGACACACAACAGCTGATATCATATGTTTTAACGATCATTGAAACTAGATGAAAATGGATTATTTTAACAGTTTGGAAATGTTTATATTGATACAAGTAATTATTTAAAGTCCACGGTGACATGTTTATGATTTGTAAAAAGTAAAAAAAGTAAAAAAAAAAAATACACCAGCCTTCTTACATTTGATTGTTGACAAAATCTTAGGCTTACGTGATGTATTTTTGAGGCAAGGAAATTTTTGTTTTGGGGTGTCCAGCCGGGTTGTGTGTGTGTGTGTGTGGGGGGGGGGGGGGAGGAGAGGAACTAGGGTTTTTTCGTCTAGGGCGCCAATTTACCGTGCACCGGCCCTGGGAACCGGGGGGGGCGTGCGGCCTCACCTGGAAGTCCCCGCACAGGCAGGCGATGGTGTGGCCCGTCTCGGACAGGACCAGCAGGTGGTCGGTCTGGGACAGCGGCAGCTGGCTGGAGACGCAGAGGCAGCCGCCGTCTCCGCACCGCGTGTGGCAGTGCGGGTCCGGGATGAGCCTGGCCAGCTCAGTCACCTGTCGGGGTCGCCCGTCAGGGGATTTAATTATTTATTTATCTATCGTCTTTATTGGTGGCGAAGTTAAGGCGGGTACGCCTTTTCTTACACCTAAACCACTTTTCTGCAACTACACCAAAGAGTTGAATATTAAAAAATTAAGCATGATATAAGCAGATGTTGACTAAATATTAAAAGAACAAAATTAAAATTTTTAACTTAATGTTTGAATATTAACTATTACAAAAGATTCAACCATAACTAATTTTAAGTACGTAATTAAAAACTAAGTATAGACATACTGTCGTAAAGGGGGGGGGTTTCGGATGGACGAAACGGAGTAATTTGGGCGCCACCACGTGGAAGGGCACGTGGACCCGGCTACGAACTCTCGGCTCAGGGCCGTGACGTGACCCGTGTGGGGCTAGGCTAATCTCCCCCCTCGTGCGTCGTGTTCGTGGGCTCTTGAGGCGTCCCACACGCCTCGGAACTTAGAGAATTATACACGTGACCACTGAACCACACATTCTGAGCTAGTGATTTTATTACCAGCGAACTTACACAGGCGAATTATTACAAGGCATGTTACAAAAATGTTAAAAGAGTTTTACGTAAAGTACTAAAAAACACCATTGCGGGTGATAACCAGTTTATAGGCTGACCAGGTCACCGCGTGGCCTGGCCTCGAGAGTCAATCACGTATTACTCGTACGAAATATCCGTAAACGGAAAACAAATATTTATGCAAAAGAGTCTACCACCTGGAGCAGGTCTCGAAGAAGTTAGAAGGTTTTAGATGTATTTAAAGATGCAACGGAAACTAATGGATCAGTGAACAAAAGAGATGAAGTCGACGAGGTGCGCGGGCTTATTTATAATAAACAACCTTTAGTTATGGTGTTATTTCTTATTAAGTTTAAAAACTATTGGCGGGTAGTTCTGCGGATGCCCGCATGGGGCGCTGCGCCGTCCTTACTTACTAAAACTTGAGGCGTGACAATTAGGGATATTTTATTACATAAAAAGGTTTATACATTATGTTTATTTTAATAAAAGAAAGGGGTCGTCGCACCGACTCTAGCACCGCCTCTTGCCGGGCGTCCAACACACACACACACACCTACACACGCACGGGGCGGGAGGTTTGAATAGAGGGTGGTGGTGGGAGGAGAGGGGGGTCAGTTGCGACGTGACGTGGCACATCGGGCTAAGGGAGGGCGTAGCCCTGGTCGACGTCAATACATAAAAAGGAAAGTAATTAGGTAAACATACAGCAAATAGTATCGAAACTGGAAAGAAAAAACAGAATCAAGCAGTAGGGTAGCGGCGAAATGGTAATGGTAAGCAGCTGTTACAAATATGTTTTTTTTCCAGCCTGTACTTAAAGGAAGCTAGATTTTTTTGTTTGCCTTGTCGCTTGGTCTAATTTATTCCAGAGCCTGCTACTCATGGCATCCTCAATCATTTTGTTTCTGTTATTTTGTGCTTTTAACTTTATTTCGACTTTTGTTTGGCGCAGTTAAGGCATGTACCTACGCCTTCTTGTACACCGATGAATGATCTACCAATTTAACATCCAAGTTTAGTACTAACATAAACCCTTTAAAATGAATATTAAAATTTACAAAAAATATATAAAAATATTGTTAATACTAATCTAAAACATATTAAATATGGTTTTAAATAGAAAAATATTAAAATACAATTAAAATTTATACTATGATACACTCCTCTTATACACACACACACACACACATTCATTCAGCATTCCCTTGGTTACGTGTCCGTGAATTTAGAAAGCCAATTTTTTATAAGCCTTTTTCTAATTTTTGTATTTGCATCTAAAATAAATTCATAAAATAACTCTAGTTAATTTTTTATGAAAGATTTATTTTCCTACAAAAAATTACTTTATTTAATGTTTTTTTATGAACTTTAAGGCAAATATTTTTTAAGTCGTAAAATATACTGACAACATGAAATCATGAGGCATACAGTTTTGGGATAACCGTTCGTTTGTATGTAGCCTTCGTCTTTTAACATTTTGTTTTTAGTATATCTTTCATTAAATCAATAATAATAGTTTTTCCCATAACCAAATAAAACATTTTTTTAAAACTTTGGAAAACCAAATTTTTTTAGTGATGTAGGAATACTGTACTAAAAATTAAGTTTTTGAGATGAAGGCCACATACAAATGCTTAACTCAAAACTGTATATCACATAATGATATTCTTTCAGTAGATGCTAGGACTGACAAAAAATTGTGCCTTTACATTCATAAAAAAAACATTAAATAAGGATTTGTTTAGTTAGGAAAAATCTTTTACAAACAATTTAATATGGTTATGAAATTAATTAATTTAAAATCATATGCAAAAATATGAAATATTATAAGCAACATAATTTAGGGTACTACCCCCTTAAAGCTATTTGATTACTGTTTTTTTTTTAAATTTTCGAACTGGGTGTAAATTTGCACTATTCGCGTGTCAATGTATTAATTTAAATAATTTTTTATACAGTTAAACATTATCATTTTGAATTTTCAAGTCATGGTATCTTATAGTGTATCGATATTTTATACTTTGTTGGTTCAGCAACGTAGTACATATATTTAATTATTATGAGCTTTTTTTGTTTTAAATAAATATTGGCCTTATATTATAGTACAACTTTTAAAAAATTTCTTGATATAATTAAATTAACTAAAATATCATACAGCACTAAAAATTATGCCTTTTTTATTTTACACAGTATTTTACTCTATGTAAATTATGAGAATAAGTATTACTGAAAATTATACAATCAGCTGATAATCTATTAATTCTCTTAAATATACTACTTTATGTTAAAGTTTCAACTGAAGTCTTTGTTGTAATTGGACATACAAAGTGCTTTAAAGATTACGCCCATGCAAAGTAAATTTTTCACTTACCAAACCAAAACCTACTGATAATATTTCACTTCAATTCTCAAATGCAAACATTTTATCTTGCAACTCATTTACTCAACATTCTAATCATCTCACTTGGAACAAAACTTAGCTACCTGAAATATAACTTTCATGTGAACAAATTGTGATTTGAATAGTTTTGGGCAGATAGTCCGGAAATTTCAACAAAGGTCCATAATGATATGACAGTCTTGACTTGCCTTACACCTTCTAGAGGTATCTCTTTTGAAGTCGAAGATACATGGTGTTGCGGAGACATGCAGTTGCAAAGGCCGACAATCATCCTCCAGCTTCACACAGGCACAGTACGAGTGTCTTGGACGACGATGGCCTCTTACGGATTCCCCAGAAGAATCCACGGCAGGAACCTTCGATACGTAAAAACTCTTGGTCGACTGATACGGAACCCACGCGGGACGTACCGAAATGGTGATGCTCTGGTTGGCAGCCGTGATGAACCTCTGGGTGCACCGCAAGGGCCCCTCAATGTTCCAGAACAAGTGCTGTGCCCCAGGGTTGGAGATGCGCCCCTCCTTGGGGCCGCTCAGGCCGTAGTAGTTGACGTCGCACAGCGTGGCTGGCTGCAAGGTACCATCCACTTGCTCTAGAACAGATACATACAGACCTCACTGATGAACAGGATCCATCCCTTCCTTCAAGTGTTGAAATTAACATTGCTGTCAATCTATGTCAAGGGATAAGATTATATGCTGCTCAGCAATGAAACTGAATTAACACAGAAACATGCTAAAACACAGCATAACACTGAAATGCAAGTTAGTACACCATGTTGCACGGAAAATGCAAATTATATCATGGAATGAAGTAGCATTTAACCAAAATTTAATTCAAATAATTAAAAAAAAGTAATCTTTTAATATTTGAAATTAGAGGAATGTCGTATTCGGACAAAAAAATTGTACTAAAGTGCGTGGATAAAAAAAAAATGTATTTAATTTGTTTTAGTGTTCATCTCTTATTGAATTACTTTTGAACCACAAATGCTCGATAGTTTATTTTTATTGTTCTTAATGTATTTATTTTAAAACAATTTATTTAAAATTATTTTTGACGTGATAACGTCTTATAAATCGATGAACTCCGGCTGCACGTACGAAAAAGCATGACTCATTGTCACATTCCGGCTGAGCCGAGCGTGCAAGCGAGAGCGCGGAACAAGCGATAGAGAGGCACGATTGGCCTAAGCGTTCGGCTTGTGACGCATCTATCTCTCTTCCACTCACGTAATCACGTAAAATTATATTCCGTAAACCGACTTTACAGACAACCCCCTTTTTTTTCATAAAAATGCAGCACATAATTTTTAGCATTATTTTGGTGGAGTGTCACAAAACAGCTCTTATAAAAATAAAAACAATAACACTGAAATCCCCTTTTTTATAAATGAAATTGGACCAAAAATATATCATTAAAATCTTGTTTCTGTCTATGCCATGTGTGGTTACAGTACAGTCTAGATAATCTAAACATTTTGTTATCGTCTTTTGGGAGTTTCTCCTCTCAACAGCTGCACAATATGCAACTAAATATATGTTGCCTTACTCCCACTCCAACTGATGCCATATGAGGACAGCAGTTTCATATTTCATTGCCATCTCCACTGAAGGAAAATACTTGACTAGAATTCAGAATTGATTTTTCGAGTCCATAGAATAAAAATGGTTCCAACTGAATGGTAAATGTTTTAAAGATAAAACTTGATTTTTTTGTACCTAATAGTTTTCAACACAGTTTTTGTTTGTGTATAATTGTGTTTCATTTTCATACGTTTATAATGTTTTATTATGAAAATGATATATGATTTAAAATATATTATAAATATAATTGCATACATAGTTTTGTTGAAGCATAGTGCACAATATGGAAGAAAATGTACCATCATGGAAAAGGTAAGCTCCATCAACAAATTCTTCTCCAGTTGTGTTGCGGTGTCCTGCATTCCGCCTCAGAACCAAGCTCATCACGTTGCTGGATGACACAAATGTCTGTTGCTGTAAGAATCTGCAAACAATAATGATTAATTTTGTTAGCATAAAAATACTATGCAATTTCTATGAGTTAGTGTATTTAACTTGTCTATTTATTATTATGATCGTAACATTATACCATCATCCACGATGAGCTATCATACAAAGAAAGGATGCAATTGCAAAACTCAGCCTGAAATAAGACAGAGGTAGGCTTGGAGTATTAAATTTATGGTCTGAACTACTGAACTTTAATAGTGAAAGCAAAGTTTAACACACGAATTTAGTATTTTAGTTAACATAAATATAACATAAAAAATGTGAGAGAGTCTTTCGTTACTCACCAGTGATGTGTAAACGTGGCAAATGAACTTATAATACAAAACTTGGGACACAAAATTTAACGTATAAATCTTTAAAACAATGCAAAGCGTGATAAATATGCAAATTAAAGTTTTAAACTAAATTTCTGGTTGTGAATCACATGTAGTTACTCACCCCCGCTGCTAAAATTCGCTGCCAGAGCAGCTACGTTGACTATCAAATAATTTAATTTGCAGAGCGAAAGGTTAAACTACATAATAAATTGGCTTCGATAAAAGAAATTCTTTTTTTAAATACCTGATTTTTGACAAGGGATTTTATTAAAATACTGCTTATGAGGTTAAAATTCATTAAACAGTTAATACTATAATGTTTCTGCACATTTAATATGATTATAAATTATAACAAAGTATTAAAGGGTAGTTGTTCTATTTTAAATTTTGACTTTTTAATACTTATGCAAATTCATTCATTAAACGTAGTTAATTTAATTTTAAGTAAAAATAAAGTATATTTGACTATTTAGTACGAAATAATCATTCATTGGACTGAGCTATGATTTAATAATATTATAGCAGTAAGATAAATAAAATGTTTTCATATATATTCGCTTAAAGCACAATTTGTATAATATAGTACCTAATCCGTTGAAAAATAGGTTCAAAAAAGTTTTTAACAGTGACGAGGTTTGAACCAACTCAAAAATTACCCCTTACGGCATGTTCTACCACTAGTCTATCGAAAAAATTTGGGCTAATGAAGGAGACTGTGAATTATTAACATTGTAATTCCAGTTTTCTTAACGTATCTTAAAACATAGGATTACTTTTTACTATGAATATTTTAATTTACCAAATATATTGCAGGGTAATATAAAGTTTCATTCGGCACATCAATACTTTTGGTATGTACCCTTATGAAGACGAAAGTCACTATATACACATTTATGTGTCTACATGTTAGGACGCTATCTTTGTTCCACATTTTCCGTTCTTCACCTTCCGTTCCATTTTCATGAAGTTACTCCTACCAAATACTGTATACCGAGAGCTAACATGTTCACACATCAATTATAATAAAAAATAACATTTGGACTCGAGACGGGCTATTGTCCCTAGTGCGCCCCTTTTGGAGTCACACTTGCCAACTTCCACATCATTCATAAGCAATCATGTAAAGGCTTGACCAGGAGAAAGCAGATGGATTGTCATAAAAATAATTCATCCACGATCACCAGAGAACTTTTGAAAACTTTTTTTTTTAATTCTTTCTTTTAGTCTCTGTGTGTGTTTTGTCATGATACTAGGTACCCACATTCACATATTGTGTTTCCTATAACAAAAATAATTAAATATACAGTTAAGGCTCTCTAATACGGCATATTCAGACAGTGATCGTCGTAGACTTTTCGGGGCCCAAATATTTTGGAGAGGATTATTACTGAGGGGCCTGGGAGATATGATGTTCGGGGACCCTCATCATGAAAATTTAAATAATTTTCTCTAAAATAGATTTTTTAAGCCTTCCTGTAAATTTAATGTAAATATAGTTTTGATAATTTATCATTAGGAATTTTTTCTATTCTTATGGTGATCTTAAATTTAATGACAAACATTTGACATGACATGTGCGTCGTCGATAACAGGGCCGGTGAGGGACCATGCTAGTTGCGATGCCCGACTTGCCGGCTCTGAATCCACCCCTGCATCTGGATCACAGCATGTCAGAATAGCTTATTTTTCATGTTAATATAGTTTGAATGAGAAAACTACAGAAAAATTAACATAAACAGTTGAATGATATTTTATAAAGTCATAATCAGCAACTGTGGCAAAAGCAGGGATATACGTGGGGAGGGAGGTAGTGAGGATACATATCCCCCCTCCCCCAAATCCTAAAAAAAAAGTATCATGCCCACCAACCAAAGGAAAGAAATTGTAAGCAAGCAGCAGGCTAAGAGGTTCTACCCCCTGCCCTCATCCCTCACAATCCCTGCCGAAATTAAATTATGCATATGCTCGTGGGTAAGAAAACATACACATATGCACTACTATCTCTAGTGACCGTCCTGTTAAAGAGATGTTAAATTTAAAAAAATATCAGAAATAATTTAAAGGAGAGTAGCTACATAACGTGATTGTCAATTTTTTGCTGAAGAATGACTTTGTTAGAGTCGTTATAGTCATGTCATTAGAGTGAAATGAGGTGAAACATTCTGTGCAAAGAAAAAAACTGTTGTTTCATTGTACATGTTACCTAAAACCTAGTTTGTATGGTTTCTCACATATGGCTATTACTGTTCCAAAATGGGATTGACAGTCGTCTTCGCCGACAGCATAGCGTGCCTGCCGCTGAGAGCGGGCCAGTGAGTTCCTGTATCCGCGCGGGGGGAAATCGAGCCTAGCTCCTCATGGGGAAACTTTCATTTCACAGACGAGAGAGCCACACCCGAAGTTCTGCTCGCTTTTTTCCCCCTTTCTATCTCATTGTATAAACCGGTGTGGCATTAAATTTTGCGGTCGATTAGGATAGGTTAGCTTCATTATAAATACTTTAAAACATTGTGGATGGTTGGTTATATTAGGTAAGTATAGCTAATTAGCTACATTAAATATACTGTAAAATCATTTTATGGTTGCTTAGCAAATAACTATTTATCCAGGGCTAGGAAACCGTTTACATGATTTCACAGTATCTATAATGTAGCTAAGTATCCTAACCAAATCAACCGTCCACAATGTTTTATAGTATTTATAATGTAGCTAACCTAACCTAATTGACCATTAGTTATCATGAGTTAAAATGAATTTAAAAAAAAAACTCCGAAGATGCACGATCGGGCGTTTGGCTCTCTCGTCTGTGAAAAGAAGGCTTCCCCTCCTCATGGGCCACGTCACGGCCCAGGGACGGATTCGATAGCCGGATCCACGTGCCAATCCACGTGATGGCGTCCCAGATCTCTATTTACACCGATTTGAAACCCCGCCTACGACAATGCAAAGAAATTATAAATATGGGAACTAACCCCACTGATATAAATACACTAGAAAATTTTTTAAACACAAATATATCACTAATATTCACAATAAATAAAGGTTTTTAATGATACTGACCAGTATTAAATATCATTAACTAAAATATAAGATTTAAAAGCGCACGTGTAATTTTTATTTGAATTTAGTCTTATTTTTTGTATATAGCTTTTTTTCATCCTGTAAAAATGTTGCATAGTGTGCACGCATTGTAAAAATTTACTCACATAATTTGTTTTTATAACACGTCTAAAGAAGTACAACTTCAAAACTTTAGATGTTTTGAAATACTCTGCTTCAATAGGTTTGCTGCTGTGCTTGTGGATGTGTAACTGGATTGTGGTGTGCATCCAAGAATGGGATATTACCACCACAAGTGCACTAAACTGAACTAACTTGGTCGTTGCCTTACCTGCCTATCCTGTCGCGCACGTGTTTCACTACAGGGCTGCAGATTCTCGTCACTGGCTTCCTGGTGTGTTCCGCTGACCCGTCGTACACTTCGATGGCTGTCTGGCATGATGGTGAGCTGTGACAGCAAACATTCCAGCATTTTAGTCAAACCTATCAAACTAAATGTTTTTTTTTAATTTTGTGTTCTTGGGACATCTGATTGGTAGATAATTCTATGCAGCGTTGTTAGGACAAATGTGTGTTTAAGGGGTGTCACAGGTGTATTTGTGTTAATGAGGCGGGATGATGAAAGAGTGACGCTCGCTGGTGCTTCTAAGGCGGTGTCGCCTCTAAATGCAAGGCTGTGGACTGGCGCGCAGTCTTCTCGTCCTGCATAGACAAATTGTAACCATAACATAGGGCGGAGAAATGTAGATAAGTGTGTACTGCAAGTACCTTGAGTGTTTTCCAAGAATCTGCAACATATGTTTCATGCAGCCTGAAAATAATCCCGAGGGAAAAAAAAACGTGTTTTAGCAATTTTGACTATTCTAAAAATACTGTTTTAAAAGGGAGTACGGAAAAGTACTACTCATCTGTGCTCAGCGTATCCTTAAATGCTTCTCGTAAACAGGCCTTCGTTTCAGAATATCTGGAGCAGTTTTCGAATTGCCTGTGTTTTTACGTATGTTCGCTCAGGTAGGTGGTGTTAATTTGGTGCAAGGTAAAAAGGTTTTACGTATGTTATTGGGTGTATTTCGACGGCATTTGGCACATGGAGTATCAAAAATCTTAACCCATGGCAATCCCCCCCCCCCCCTTCAAAAAGCACAGAAAAAAATTTATTTATTGTTTTTGTGACAGTATAAATTAATTATTCTTGTATTATTATTCTCATTGACAGAATTGTGGTTCTTTGTGTATAGAACAAGTGTAACAATGTTATTTATTATCAGTTTTGTCTATGGATAATTTTAAGAATAAAATGGTTTGATATTCAGTATTTTTTTAAGACGAAAATGGTAGAAATCTTTTAAACATATTATGGTGTATGTTTATATTGCAGTGTGACTGCAGGACTAAAGATATGCAGAATGTATTTTCAGGAAAATAAAGTAATTAGTATTAATAAAAAAAATAGTTTGAATATTGAAATTTCGTTACATGTTCCAAATAGTGGTAAAATTTGATTCAGAAAGTTGGTGTCTGGGTTCTTTCACTCAGTGATTGAGTGTAGTGATTGTGCTCGAATTCTAAATAGCTAGAACAAGCAATAGAATAAATTTTTACACCTCCAAACAAAGACCTGATCCGCTCTGAGCATCGGACACAGCTCGTAGTTAAAGAACCCACGGGGTCTTAGGGCGTCCTTCTCGCAGCTCAGTGTACACACGCTGCCGCGTGGTCTCAGCTGGACATCTTAACTATGTGTCTGGCTGCAGTCACACGGCACAGCAATTTCAAAACCACCTAACAAATAACTTAAAAGGTTTAACGATGGAATCAACTACGCAGGGCAACGTGGTCGGTTACCGGTGGAGCAGAAAGCAGTGCCATGTCTGCTCTCACCGGCAGCCAGAAGACGAGCGAGGCTGAGGTGCTGGTGCTGCCCGCCCGTGCTAGGTTCGAGACTAAAGCAACTACTTAAGGGCTCCACCTACCCGAACACACACACACGCTCTGCGCAGAGCTTCAGGAAAAACAACGCGATTTCAAAACTACTCAAGCTATCCGAGTGGGGTCTGTTTACGAAAAGCATTTAAGAGTTCGCCGAGGACCAAAAGTACTTTTAATTTCGGATTAAGTTTTTAAAATGTAGTTTTAGAAGAGTTTAAATGTCTAAAAAGCATGTTTTCTGAGTAAATTTTAGGCGTAAAACAACCAGTATAGATTCTTGAAAGCTCTTAAGGGACTTGCATTACCCCTTTAACTTCATTTCTCGGCCATATAATGTTACGGTTACCGCTCAAATTTCACAGTTATCATGTGACGACGAGAAGACTGCGCGCCGGATCAGAGCCTTGCGCTTAGACGCTACACCGCGCTAGAAATACCAGCGAGCGTCGCGCTTATCATCTCGCCTCACTAACACACATACACCCCTGACGAGGCGGGCCCCTTTAAATACTAAACAAATCCTCGTAAAACATAACCAGAACCACATTCCGGAAGAATAAACAAAATTTTTGAATGTTAATATTCGTAAATAAGTGAAAACAAAAAGTGTAAATGAATTACACTGTATATTGTGGCACATTTAGATGGCGCAATTCAAAAGTTGTTAAGAAAAGTCATGATGAAATGAAAGCAGTGCTTTTATTGCTTCAACACCCTGAAGAAAAAAAATACAAAATGAGCACACTAATTTTAAACTGGCACACTTAACGTTCCTACAACCCACGAGGTTTTAGCACGCTGTTTTAACATTGGCCTGTACATGCATCACACACACGTAATAACTCGGTAAAAACAAGGCGGGGCCAGAAGATGGGGGGTCACGTCGGGCTCTCGGAGGGACGCAACCCCTGGGCAATGTTGAATTGAAACCAGGAACTGTCCTACAGGTGCATTTACTGTTAGGAAAAAAAATCACCTGAGCTGGTAGTTGAAGAGCGAGAGGTGCACGACGTCCGTCTGGCGGCCGTGGAAGGACAGGCTGCACGTGCTGGTGGCCGGGAGGCCGCGCGTGTCGAAGTGGCCGGACCGCGAGCTGTTCCCCATGAGCACGACCCTGCAGCCCGGCCGGGCCGTCGTGTGGCTGGGCGCGCTCGTACCGTCCACTGCAACACGTCGCGCGCTGCTGCGGCCCGAACCAGTCGCAGCTGGGCAGCGGGGGGGGGGGGGGGGGGGGGGGGGGATGTGTCCCTCTGAACTTTTTGGGTGGAGGGGACTGTTCCCCCCCCCCCCCCAACTTAGACCGTGATATTTTTATTTTATAATATTATTCTGCCTAACTTTATTTGTAATTTCTTCACTCATCAAATTTTATCTTAAGGAAACAATAATAAATTTAACATCCAATGTTATCAAATGGTTAGATACAAAAACTGCTTAAAAAGTGCTATTTTGCACTTTTAAAATCAAAATTTTCCGGCGGAGGACCCCCCGACCCCCCTGTCTTAGTAAGAGGGGAATGGGTTTACATGACATCAAAATCATTATTTGTCCCCCCCCCCCCCCCAACTTTATGAACACAGCTACGCCAATGTCGTCCGGCCATTCTGAATTGATTTTACGTGGTTTCCCTAGTGACCGTCCTGTCAAAGAGATTTTAAAATATCTATAAATAACAGAAAAAAGACTTAAAAGATGAGTAGGCTACCGTGATTGTCAATGTTTTTGCTCAAGAATGACTTGTTAATGCACGCCATTAGAGTGAAATGAGGTGAAACTTGCTGTGCAAAGAAAAAACTGTTGTTTAATTGCACACGTTACCTAAAAACTAGTTTGGATGGTTTTTCACATATGGCCATTACTGTTCAGTATGGGGTTGGCTTAGGTGAAAATATATTTAGCTCGAATTCCCATTAAATGTACTACTAACAAAGTTTAGTGCCACCATTCTACCCCCTCCTTTCTGAAAGGGTATACAAAAGTCCCTCAGATATGCAACAATTTGTATTGTAAAACAAAGTGAATGGAGTACTGTTTAATGGCTGTCGTGCTTTATCTAAAACATGTTTTTTTTTGGCATTCAACCAACTTTAATAAAGAAGAATAGACATAACTCTCGTTGCTACATCTGTATTAAAATTGACATCACATTATTAGCATATAATAAATAGGCTACACGAAAAAGAAAGAACTGTTGCAAAAAAGAAGTAGGGCCTACCTACTTTAATAAGTATAAACTACCTAACAATTAGGTTATCAAAATCATAGACCATAGAAAGATTAAAATGATTTATATTAATTTATACTAATCCACTTTCTTTTATGATATGGCACGAACAAAATCTAACTAGTTCCATAGTCAACAATTCAAACAGTAAAATTAAGGGCCTACTCATTTCAAAACCTATGTACCTTTTCCATGAGGAATAATTTTTACCAAGATACAGGTTTAAAATGTATCAAAACATGTTTTGCCTAGATATTTAAAACTTAGAATTATAATCTGAAATTTGATACGGTTTTGCCAAATTTAGATATAATACTTAGAAACAAAAAAAAATCATTTATCTCGTTTAGTTTACTGAGAAGACGGGGTTATGTTTTCTTTAGAAACAATACATACTGCATGCGTATTGTACAAATCTACTGGTAAACTAACAAAAGTATTGAACAATGAATGTGACATACTCATGACTCCAGGTTCTGTAGTTTGTACAGTCAGCACCCCAGATGTCTCTGTGGTTGTGAACTTCTCCACAAACTCCAGAGTTGCCACGAATCCGTTATAGTTGTAGGGTGGGACAGATGGGCCGGAGCTACAAGACAGGAGAGATTACTAGTGATAACATGCACATTCACAACATATTGGTATGACGTGGGACACACATTCAGTATCCAACACTTTCTTGACTGCTGAAACACAGTACTTTTGCAGGACAATGCAGCACCCACTGTTAAAGGTTATTTACGTAAAATACTCAGAATTAAAGATTTAACCATGCATTTACCGCAAGGTTTGGATTGTGAATTCCAAATCAGCTGGGTTTTGAAATTAACTAATTATCCTCTGAATAAATGATCTTATGAACGACTTTGAACCGTGGATGTTCTCCCCACATTCTCGTGCTGCCATCTGGCCGGCCCCACAATTTTCTCAGACTCTATGCGTAAGCCTCCGAGGGACTTTAAGGTGTGACACTATAATAACATATCTAGGCTACTTGTGGTGAAAATCGAGGCAGGATCTACAAATGGGTGGAATGGGGATGACACTCAAAAGATGGGTATGGAGCAGCGACAGAATGAATTAGTGAGGGAAACGGAAGTAGGTACCCCGAGATAACCCACATCTCACTTCCGAAAAATCCGGAGTTGACTCGACCACCGTATATTTTTCCTACTTACAATTATATTTAGTTATACAACCAACCTATTTACAAATACTATTTCCCAAAAATTTACTTACCTAGAAAGTAAAAACGCCCATTAGAAACACTGTGTTGGCCTTTTTCGTAGCACGTACAAAAAAAATTACACTTTAAAAAGTGAAATGCTATTCATAAACATAGGTACACCTTTAAAAAAATCCCGAACGGGACTGTAAATTGTAATCGGAACTTTGTACGCCTGCACAACGACAACTGCCCGAGCTCGCCCTGGTCTCACCTGAACTCGAGCAGGAGGTTAGGCCCCGGGTACGACAGAGAGGCCTTCTTGTTGGCGCACAGCGTCGCCAGCAGCGGACTGGACGTCGTGGAGCCCTGGTAGATCGCCACGTAGTCGGTGGCGCAGTGACTGCGGCAAGGAAGCACAACACGTGGGCTGCATTGTTGTACAGTGTTTGGACACACTCGAGGCACCTGCACGTCGTTGAAAACCCAGCTGGATCAAGTACATGCACATCGTCAGGACTAGCGTTATTGTAAAATTGATATGAACGTACGTATTTTGACATGCAACTTCATTGCCCTTCATTTTCCTGCGAAACCATAAATGGAACGTGTAATTTTTTGCGACGTGCGAGCAAACCAGCGAACAGCACTTGCCAGGGCCGAAATTTAGAGGTCTGGAGGCCTCGGGGCAACAGAGGAGCGGAGGCCCCCTGCCCAAAATTATTTTCCAAATAAAATGAACAATTTTTTTTTTTCAGTCGAGTTTTCACAATAAATAATTTATTGTGAAATCAAGTAGATTCTCTTAGTATTTAAAAAAAAACATACATAAATGTAATCGGAGACAAGAATTATATGAAATTAAATTTTAGTGTTAATGAATATTTATGTTAATATTTAACAATAATATCATCATCTATTGTCAAAGTACTGTAGGTAAAGGTAAAACAGCGAAAAAAGAATATCAAAGGAAAAGATGTTTACTAGTGTTTACTTGTCGGAATTTGAAAGATTTTTTTTTCCCGAAGTCCGGTTGCCCTCCCCTAAATCCGGCCCTGGCACTTGCTCTGACTCGGCGTTTTATTTGGTTGGGAGGCGTCGTGTTGCTCGACGGCTCCGTAACCCGCGTCCCTTCTCGCGCGCCTGGGATATCACGATCACTTCATAGACCGAGTGAAAGTGAACTCCCACAGTGTTCACAGAGACTCGTAGTTAATTTCGCCATGCAATGAGCACTCCTCACGTGGACAGCGATGCCAGCGCCGAACGTGTAAATCTAGAATATAAATAATAAATTGTGAATGTTCATTCAAAATCTTAAATCTCAGAAAGTTCTTCATAGTTTTCTTTGAAATTTTGACACCACGTTGCATTAAAAAAAAACCGCCCGTGTTTTTATATACTTATGTCACTCCCGTTAGAGGTAAAAAGAAATATAAATATGTAGGTAAATAAAAACACGGATTTTTTATATTTTCATTGATATAGAGTGACACAAATAGATATCTAGAGAAATAAATAGGTATATAGCGTAGAGAGAGATAGTGAATTACAACAACAAAAAAAATGATAGAGGAATTGCAACGCAAGCCGGGCTTTAGCTAGTAGTTTTATATGTAGGTATGTATATTGTGTGTAAATGTAGGCTTAGGATTGTCGGGCGCAGGGAGTATATTTGTGTGTCCAGTAAACAACAGCTGGACCTTGCGACTGTGCTTTTCTCGTGGGGTGCAGCCAGGGACATCGTGGTCCCGCGTTGTGTGACGTGATCCCGGGAGCCAGCAGCAGATCAGGCTCGTGCCAGCTGGGCGCATGCCGTCCTTCGCCCGAAGCCCCTTCGTCGCCACGTCGCAAGTACCCACTCCTTAGATCCCCCCTCTTCATCGTGCTCTGCCGTGAGGCACCTGGCGCCCGCTCCCCTGGTTATCTCCCCGTTTCTGACCAACCCAGACCCACATTATTCCAATCCCTCCCTCCCTTCCAGGCCTAAGGGCGCTGACGCGACAATTTATATCAAAGCAAAGGAATTTCATATCAAACTACTGGTTTTTTAAATGTTGTAAAATACCTCTAAGAACGAAAAAAAAAATTTTTTTCCCCATAATTTTGATCATCTCAGTATATTTTGTTTCTGATAGACAATTTTCAGGCATAAATGTGCAGACTGTTGCAGGATGAGCATGGATGAGATGAAACTGACTGCGGAGCCGTCTGACACACGGAGTAAGTAAAGAGAGGCCTGTTCTTGGCCAGCTCCAAGGACGGACGAGGGCCAGAGAAACGGCAGTGGTGCACTGGCGGAATGAAGACAGGCGATGAATTGGGAGTACCCCGAGAAGATCCCATATTGCCGTAGTTACAGTAACACTGTAAACTTTAGGACCTCTGTTTAAGCTCGTGACCTTACACGTGGTAGGTCAGTTGCTAACAGTCGTGGGGTTCAAATGTGTATGGAACTTCTGATAAAGATAAGTGCCATTCGAATCTTGCATTTTAGGATTGAAAGGTTTTTTTTTTTTTTTTTTTTTTTTTTTTTTTTTTTTTTTAGAATATGAGTTTTAGTGTTATTTATAGAACCAAATATGTACTACATAAAACGGGCGTAATAAGCTAAAAACAGCGTTGCGTTTCGGAATTCAACATCTTTCACGGGGTTGGAGGGTGCATAGTGTCATTAATTAATAATCACTAACAATGGAAAGTTAGTCGTTTTATAAAAAAAACTTTTTTGAACAATATTTTGTGGGAATTTGTTACAAATTATCTCTAACTTCAGCTCCTTGGTTAATTTACTTTCAACTTTGGAAATTTTTAGAAAGGAAAAGGGGGGAGGGAAGACTACTCTCGCCCCCGTATACGCCCTTGTTACATTGTATGAAACCCATTACTTAGAGATTCATTATTACAGCAAGAGTTTATCGTACGTTCAAGACAGTAAGTTGTTAAAGAGTAAGAATCTGCAGACAAGCAAATTAATAGAGATTTGAGAAAACCTACAGACAGTAAAATGTGATGGTAGTAGGTCTACAGTATCTCCTGGAATGTAGCATAGATCAATGACACTGTGGAGAGGTGAAAAAACAACTAATTTTATAAAATATTACCGAGAAAAACAAATTAAAACAAAAATTGGTTGTCTGTAAAGTCGGTTAACGGACGATAGTTTAACGTGAAAACGTCATAACAAAACATTGATGAAATGATTGCATACTTTTATGAATCAAATTGAATCATTTTTATTGAATTATCACTATTTTGTATGGATACAAAGAAGGAGTGAAATTAAATCTACAATTTAATTGATAAATTTACTTTTATTCGCACTCATTAATTCAAATATGTTTATTACTTTAACGAAGAGATTAGTTTAACTATAACTTTTATACATGTTTGCTATTTAACTTCTTCCAATCTGTGTTATTCTGTTAAGGATAGGACGATGATAGGAAAAGTAGGAAACGAATGGGAGTGTTTCAAGTTTAATGTGCCACGAAAAAGTCAAATCGATGGTTATCGAGTGGAAGAGAGATAGATGGGGCGCAAGCGTACAATGAGCGTAACGGGACACAGCGTAACGAGACAATGTGCGTTACGGTACACTTTTTTCGTGCGTGCAGCCGGCGTTCATCGATTTATTAGACGTCACGTCAATAAAATTAAAAAAAGTGAATGAAATATGAAATACATTAATCTAAACAACTTGGAATCAAATTGTATTTCAATAGGTCCGGTGCTTGTTCGTGTCGACTGCAAATAGCTGGAGGCGAGGCGAGGCGAGGGCGAGGACGCTCACTTGTGAGGCAGCAGCAGGGAGCCGAAGGCGATGTTGACCTGCGTGTGGATGGAGCTGGTGGTCACCAGGTACCTGCACTGCCTGTTGGGAGGGTACAGGCCGGGGTAGCCCGGGCTGGCCAGCACGCACGAGCCCGGCTCTCGGCACGAGATGTCCTGGTACAGCCAGTCGCACGCTGCAACACAGTCCGCGTGGCGTCAACCTCACATACAGTAGCAGTTCAACCCGCTCTGCCTTAGTTTAATACAAAATATTCGTGTGTTCAACAATATACATATACAATAAATATTATATATTTTTTGAGTTATAATTGTGTTACCTGTTAAATGCACTTTTGAGTGCTACAAGCACACACAGAAATTAGGTCCCGTTGCTGTAGTTGCAAAATTCTTACCACCAAACTGTTAATTCTCAATTACCTGTTTCATAGTTTTTTTTTGGACCCACGGTTTTTCACTGTTAAATTTGCTTGACCTTACGGTAACTCAGGAGTTAAGGTGTTTGTAAGTACTTTTATAAATAATCAGTTTTTTTTTCTTTTTTTAAATTTCTTTCGAATCGGTTGCCAGTAAACGAAATCTTATAACTTCAACCGGTTCTCAGCTCTGCAAGGTTTTCGAAAGTTGATAACATAATGCAAAAAAAAAAAAAAAATGCTAGATTTAGAAATTACACAGTTGGTGATAAGTTTTTCCGTCACGTAATCTGTGTTGTGATAACGTTGCGAGATGCACTAGGTGAATTCTGCATCCAAAGGTGGGTATGGTAAGTGTAGAGGAATATCTGTAGTTTGTGGACAGTAAAATTTTAATTCTCATTAACGATAAAATGCTAAATACCACGCATGTATATTACCACAAAATTTTGTGTTATTTGCTGTTGTATTTCTAAATTAAGAAGTTGAGCACAGTGAATGTGGGACGTTTTTCGTAAGCTGTGAATTGTGTTTACGGTGTTTGTCCTGGGCGAAGCGGGGGGCAGGGGCATTGCCCCCACATACGATTACGGGCCCTGGACCCAGGATCGGTGACGGGCCACCTTTCCCCTCCCCAATTTCACAGTCACGTGCTACATTATAATTTCATGGTTATTTCTTACCTAAACTCTTTTTACAATGTTATTTAACCTGAAAACACAGGTTAGGCCTACAATTATGGTCACTATTTTATAAGTCCAAAACTAAGCTTTACTTATAAAATTATTCTACTTTAAAATAACCACAGCGGGTATGTACATTTATTTCACACCCTGAGACAAAAACGAAAAAAAATGGTTACAGAAAAATAAAATTAGGATCTATGTAAATCATATATACTGGCTACAAAATAAGACTACTTAACTTAATAACACATTTTCGAGCTTTCTTCGGCCTAAAATCATCAGTTACATCGTAAAAGTCAAGATTCGTGGCCAGTTCATTCTCAATAGCTAAATTCAAGGGTGTCGCCAGCCGATGGCCAGCCGATGGACTAAGGGGGGGGGGGGGGAGACAAGTTGTGGGAAAAGTATGTATTTTTTTTTTTGCATTTGGTTACATTTTTTTTAATCTCTAGGGCTCTAGGGGGGGGGGACTGCCCCCCCCTACCCCCTTGGCGACGCCCTTGGCTAAATTGCTGAATTATAATAGCTGAACCCCCCCCCCCCCAGGCGGGGGCCCTTGTGGGGAGGGAGAGGGCAGGGGTGCGGTACCTGCGTGCTCCAGCCTGCGACCGCCCCTTGGCTTGAAGCCGGTGTCCTGGCCCCCGCTGCGCGACGTGAAGCTGAAGTACGCGAGGAACTGCGAGCGTATCGTCGGCTCGCCGACGCTGCAACACACCACAGGCCGCGCGGCTGCGGGTCTCGGGGGCGCCTCCCCAAGTCCCTGCTCTCTGCTCTGGTGTGCGACATCCCAGTCCTTCCTCTTTGGCGGGGAAACCTAAGATGCACATCAAGCTCTGTCCCTGCCCGAATATTCACCTTGGGCCAACCTCGGGATTTGTTTTATTTTTGCGGAGGAAAGATGAATTCAAATATTGAAAGTGGTCGGTTAGGTTACGGTTAGTTAGGTTAGTATAGCAACATTAAAAATAAACAGAGAAATATAAATATATATAAATAAACCCGAGGTTGGCCTAAGGTGAATATTCGGGCGTGTTCGGGCAGGGACAGAACTTGTACATCTTAGGCTTCCCCTCTTTGGCGCGAGCAATGTTGTGAATGGGGACGGAAATGTGCAGCGACCACGGTGCTGCCATCTGTGGCGGATGGCGCGGGCCAAAGTTCACAAATGCAAAAGAAATGTTATGGCGTTAACTGTTCAGTGAATTCCAACAAGACGGGCAGTATTTTAATAAAAAATTCCTTGTCGAAAATCAAGTCAAAATCCTTTCAAGTCTTTTTTTCCCCCCGCTTTTATCGGAGCAGTTTCATTATATATTTTAAAATTTCGGTCTGCTAATTAAAATGATTCAATAGTCGACTAAGCTGCTCCGGTAACGAATTATAGCGGCGGGTGTGGAAACTTCGAGTGTTTCGCGTCCAGAATTGTAGCCGTAAACACAATTTGCGTACATATTTATCACGTATCGGCATTATTTTAAAGATATCTGACGTTTCCGAGTTTCGTACTATTAAGTGTATTTGCAACATGAGAAATCGTGAATTTGCCCGTTACTGAGATTAGGTGTGACACATCTCTGACGAGTACTGAAAGAATCGCTCACGTGTCTTTTTTTTTGTTCCTTCTCATTGTTAACTTTTTTGAGGCATGAAAAAGTTAGCACTCCTAATGACCTTAAAAACTATGCCAAAGATTGATCAAGAAGAACTGCAATAACCATTAACATTAATGAGTAAAGTGTATTATTATTTTTCTTAATGCCTGGCTAGTTCCATACAGTGTTTTTCAAATTAAATTTATGTTGTTACAGGGTGGATATTTTCTCATAAATGTATTTTTAAATTAGTCAATGTTAAATAGTTGGGCTTCTTTCACACCCTAGAACGTACACTTAACAAAAAAAAAAAAAACAGCATGTTTCTGTTTCAACCAGGGTCTTCTGTAATGAAATGTACCTATTTGTGTGCTAGAACTGCTTCAAAAATACAGGGACTGAGACGAGATAATGGACAGAGAAGCATTGGCGTGGAAACTAAAGCAGTGAAACGAAGACACCAAGCCAAAAATATATCAACCTCGCCATGATTCGAGAGTCATTTGTCTCTAGTCTTTGTAACCCTGTATTCTAATAATTGTGACAATAAGGATAATTTGGTCCTTGGTTTTTTTTTTATGGGAGTTACAACAAATTTATTTCTAAATTCTGAAGAAAATTACACTGGTAAAACAATATCATGAGGTGATAAAGTAAAATGGTTCAAGTAAAAAATTATTTTGAGAGAAACTAAATTAAACAAATTCCATTTTAATTTAGCACTTAGGTACAAAGATTTTGTTGAATGCAGGCTTTGTTGTTTACAAGTTTGAAAACTGGGAAACATGAAGGGTCGTATGATTAAGAGTTGATTGTAGATTGGCAAATTAGCAATGAAAAACATTTGGCTTCACCATGAGTATAACAACAAACAACTACAGACGTGCATGTAAACATTCTCAATTTTAATCTTTGACTTTTCGTGTTAATGAATATTTGCACACCCCTAGAAAATTTATAAATTTCAGTAGCATGTTCTTGCAGAGAAATACACAATTTCCCTCTGAAATGCATAAAAATAAAGCGTAATTACGGCCAAACACCTTGGCCGTGACGTCGCCTTATTAGCCCCAGTATGTCCCGTACCACTACTTAATCTAGCTAGGTGGGCCAGGTTAAACCTCCATGGACACAGAATACTTGCCAACTGAGCCTCTAGTTATAAGTACTTGTGGTTTGTTAGTATGATTTCTATGTTTTAAGTGCTATTTTTGTAATGTTTAGGCTAAGTATCTTATGTTAGCTTTACGTTTGACGATACTAAGATAAGGCTTACATGCAATAACTGCTAACGAAGCGGAAATAAATTAATAAAATAAATAATTCCTTAGGCTTAAACACAATTAATCATGTCTGTCATATCGTGGCAGCTGGTAAACTTTGTTGGAGAAGTCAAACTTCCAGAGGGATTTTTGTGATGCGCGAAGCAGATGCTATGTCTGTGCCATTTTTCCTGAAGAGATGGAATGGTAGCTAGGACACAGTAAGTGTTTGATGTTTCTTCACTAGTTCTATACAACTAAAAAATAAAACTAATTTTTTATTCCATACTTTGGCATAAACAGAAACCTTTGAAAAAAATAGCTATTATTCCCCTCACTTCTGGTTTGACCCTCACTAAAATGCACCGTGTTAAGTTACAAGCAGGAAATTCGATTTAGGCACACATAAAAGAAGGTTATAAACTCACACTTAACCATTACTGCAGGACGAGGGAAAGAGTGGTAACGACCTCACATGTAATACTTCACAATAAATGGAGTGAGTGCTTCGGGGATAGACGCACTTGATAAAAAAAAAGATGATCGCTTTAAAGGAGGGTGGGTGGGATTAATTTCCTCCCCGAGGTCGCCATTTGGCGCGACACCCCCTGGCGGATCAAGGCGTCAGAGAGCTGAAAGGCTCAAGACCGACGCCTTCCCCCGTCTTACCCTCGACTCCAGAACCCTCCATATTGGAAAAGCGATGACCTCGGGCGGGAGAGGGAACAAAAAAGGAAGGGCAGAAAGGGCCTTCCTGCTTCTACCCTTCGCCCGGGGCGGGTTCCTTTAACCCGGAGCCACCCTGATCCCCCCTTCCCCATCAGCAGTGCAGGAGTTAAAACGGGGGCGGGGTCCCGGCGAGGAACAACGCGGGGGAAAGTGGGCCTTACGAACGGCTGCGAAGATCTCCATTTTGCAGAGAAAACACGAAGAAAGGGGAGAAAGGGGAAGAAACGGCGTCGAGACAGGTATGTGTTGTTTGGGATGCCCATTACCCCCCCCCCCCCCCCCGCAGCCCGGGGCCCCGCGCCCTTGTTTTTCCATTTTTGATTTGTGAACATCTCAGCTCACGGTGTACGGCATTGGGTAGGAGTAATTTCGTCAAAATGGAACGGATATTGCGTGACCACGGTGCTGCGTCTGCGTGTAAGTCTCAGAAACCTCTCAACCTTATCTTCTGATGTCGAAATGATCACTGTGAATATCCGCTTCTTAGAAAAAATATATATATACACCTATCGTCCGCAACATTACATTTCACTTCGTTACATCGTTTATACACTGAAGTCTTATTCACTGAATTGTATGTGATTCAAAATTTTAATGTTCAGAATTATATTATTTTTGCATACTCCACTATCACAGATAATACCGGCTACTCATGTGTGGCCCCATAGTGTATCGCTTCTTTGCTCATGTGCTCATGTGCTCATGAGTGACGAACAGCGCTTGGCAGGCTCGCCTTCGCCCGCCTGGCTGGATTATTGCATTTCCATGTCATTACTTTTGTTGTAGGTCCGACCCCTCGTCCTCTGAGTGGCGGACGGCAACGCAATGTCGTAGTTGATAGCCTGTACAGAGAGGACCTTGTGTGCCTCAGGACCGCTACGGTATAATATAATTTCTTGGACACGCGCCGTTGCACTGTTTGTCATGGGGAAAAAAATTCATATATGCAGAATAATAATACTGGGATCAAATATTAATTATCATGTTGTTAAGTAGCGTCTCTAATAGCCATTTTGAAATGACAAAAGTGTCATCTGAGATTTTAAAACGCAAAGTAAGATTTCCTAAAATATTTATTATATGACTTTGTCGAAGAAAATGTTAAAAGTTAACGAGTAACATATGTCCTATTTGTACTATATGTATCTGTATTTTTTTTTTCAAACAAATCTGCGTGGTTAGTTCAAGAACGTTTTATCCATCAATTTAAATTCGGAAGACTCATTATTGCTGTCATTTTGTTCGGTAAAATTGGCAAAAAATTAAATAGGTACGGAAAGTATTTAGAACTAAATTCTTATAAAAAAAAAACCACGCTAACTTGAAAAGTTGGAAATTGCGCTGTCAGACTCCTTTTAATTAGTAAGGCGTTTCTTTTCTTAACGAGCTTTATAAAACCAGAAGTGTTTGCTATACGTTCTTTAGGATTAAGAATCTCACAGAAGTAACACTTCACCACGAATTCGGTATTTCCGTTTATTCTATTCCGACTGTAATCTGCCTTTTAATTGGGAAGAAAGTTTTCTCCCTCGAAGAAAAATAACTCTTGAAAAATTAAGAAGAGGAGGAAACAAAACCACTTAACGTGCTTAATTTCCTTGTGGTTAAAATTTCACTCGCTCACGGAACTTTTTTTTTAAAGTAAGAAGTAACGCTAGAAATGTTTTAACCTGTTACGAGGCAACAAGATGTATGTATGGAGCTCAGAGAAAGTAGGATAAATGTCAAGCATGAAAATTTAACGAAGTAAAATTTAAAAATAAGTATATTTCTCTATAATGGAGTACTTCAAAATTAATCGCTTCACCAAATAGAAGAGGAAACACGAAAAAATAATGGGAGTGAGTCTTTCAGTACTCGCTAGTATGTGTAAACATCTAACCTTGGTAACGAGCACATTCGTGTGTACTCATGTTGCAAATACACAGATAATATAACGAATCTCAGACCTCGGACACGAAATTTAACGTAGGAATCTGGACAATAAAGCCGAGCGTGATCATAATTCAAACATTGTTTTTCCAACTAAATTTGCTGACCCGAATTAAACGTAGTTTCTGCACGATAATTCGCTGCTCGAGAAGTTACGTTGACTATAGAATCATTCGATTTGCAGAACGAAAGGTTAAACTTTGTAATGAAAACGGCTCCGATAAAAAAGAAAAAGACTTGAAAAATAATAAACCCCGGCTTTGAACCTAATTTTCGACAAGAAATTTAATTAAAATACTGCCTATATTGTTCAAATTCATTGAAAAGTTAATACTATAGAGTTTTCTTTTGTCCGTACGAATTTTGGTTCTCGCCATCCACCACAGATGGCAACACTGTGGTTACAATTTTCCATTCATGCGACTTACGTTCCATTCACGAAATTACTCAAACGCCGTATACCATGAGCTAAGATATTTACACATTAAAAAATATATGTCTTACGAGCCCTTGTATATTTTTTCTCCATCACTAGTGGGCGAATTCTCTGCTACATTTCACAAGGGTCAGTTAAAAAGTGAAGGCCACTCGTTCATTTTGACTAGGAGAAAGAGAGAGAGAGAGAGAGAGAGAGAAAGAGAGAGCAGGCGCTGGAATCGTTCGGCGTTCAAAGATGCCCCTCAAGCCTACGTCATTTCCACCATCTTGCCTAGCAACTGTCGCATACAGACAAACGTGTTAAAGGCCCTGTCACACTGTCAAATTTTCCCTTCCAACACCTTCCAATATGTTATGTCAATAATAGTTGGAGGGTTATGACGTCACCGAAAACGTCACTGGCGCGGCCATGTTTGTTTGATAAGATGGATGAAGTGAGTTTCAATCAAATTTTATTTTGCATATGGGACGTGTTCCAAAATATGTTGGATGTCAGATGTGATAGGCCAATTAATAATCGTGCCTAGTTTAAACGGGAAATGTCATCCGTTTACGAACGGTAAAACAGTTGTGCCTCTTTCTCTCTCTTTTCAAACGCCAGGGAAATGTTTGCGCTCGCCGCCACGCTGTAGCACAAGCACCAACTGCGGGCCGCACCGCGCGCTTCTACCTACTTCCTGTTACACGCTTCCGTCGCATCCACGAAATTACTCCCGCCAAATGCCGTATACTGAGAGCTAAGATGTTACTCAGTCTGAAGAGTTCGAGGTTAGGGACACCTCCGGATTGAACAGTCCACTACGAGCAAGTCGGCGTGACTGTCCGACGCATTTCAACGTAGTTCGCAGACAGCGCAGCTGACGGGTTGTTTTTACCTAAAACGAAAAAAAAATTAAAAATTAAATGTTCACAGACAAGTTTTTTGATATTTGGCCTGGGTACAGCCGTCACGTTCAGACTTGAGGACCGTGAACACTAAACAAGCGACGAAACATCGGGGATGCAAGCTGAGTTCTCTCGCTCTTTTACAACGCCCATTGATTGCCCCATAGATTCCAAGCAAATATTTTTGCACCCTTACGCCGGATGTTCTGGACGAAAACATTTTATCCGCTTCTCGTGCAGAGCATCTTCTCCGAACTTGTTCTCTTCACTGTTTACTCTGTGCGTACATACCTCTCGTCAGCGAGTGTGTTCCCAGTACTTCGTTGCTAGCTCATCCCCTCCGAAAGAAAACCAATACGGAAAATTTCGCAGAACAGCTTTACGCGATTAATTTTTTTTTCTCTGAGACATTACTTCAGGGTTGAACGCAGTGGCGTAGCGTGGGTGGGGCGGAGGGGGCGGCCCGCCCCGGGCGGCAGCCCGCGGGGGCGGGTCGCCGGTGAAGCGGGTTGAGATCTGATCTATGATTTATTCATTACATGTGTCAGACACACTATAATGTTCCATTTTTATCTAACATTTTGCGCACCAACTATTTTTTAATATTTATTTAAAAGAAAAACTTCGAAATCACTGACAGAGCTCTTTATAACGTTTGTTTGTTTACATACGAACGGCAACATCGCTTCACGCCGCGCCGCCCGGCGCGCGCGAGCCGAGTTGAGCGGCACTCCTTATTATGTTCATTACTCATACAAAATCTTTTGTTTCACGCGTCGGCCCGTGTCGATGCCTCTCTTTCGTACTCATTGAATTTATTACTACGCATTGTACTGTAAAGTTTGACCTTAACCCAGGGCAAACCAACAACTTCCGCAAACCGGGACACAGTAAAACTCCTATATTGCCCCGTACCGCGAGCGCAGGTAAACCCAAAAAAATATTAAAACCCAAACTAATAGCACGCTTAAAAAATACTAATAAGGTTGCGAACAGTGAGAGGAGGCAGCAAGTTAAAAAGACGCAAAATTTATATGACAACATTTAATATATATATATATATATATATATATATATATATATATATAATAAAATCGTTTCATCACAAATCGGCGCATCCATCATAAAATACATACCCTATTACTACTTATAAAAAATAGCTATATAATAATAAAAAGGCATTAAAAATATATAAGAACATATTAATACAAATACAAATACAAATATAGATACGCACCGGGCGTATCACCGTTGTAAATACCAATTAACATAGGCGAAATCTAGCAAAAAATTGACACACCTTAACATGCAAATAAATATACCAAAAATTTAGCAAATTACAAATTATGGGTTTACAAGCCCTTCTCAGTTAAGTCATTTTCTAACGGTCGACGCCTTTTTTCTTCTAGGTCTGGCAGGGATTGGGTGAAACACGCTGAACGTAAAATCCCAGTTTCAGTTTTATTAGTCCGTTAATTTAAATCCCAAAAATCCACAAATTATAGTTTCGCACCAGGGGTCAAAGGGGTCAACGGGGCAGTGGCACGGCTGGCACTTACTTGCTTTTTGACATCGTGATGTCTGGTCACCAAATACACTCGTTTGCTCACGAGTGTTTTTAATGGCAAACCCTTGCCATTATACGTTACCGTAGCTGCAGGTAATTGTACGGATATGACGAATTCTTCGCCATACCGTCTTGGAGTTTATTTCGGCGCACATAATTCATCCTTGGAAAATCCTCGCGATATTCACACACGCCTCACCAACCACTCGCGTTCATCGTACCAAAGCGTTCTAAATTATATAAATAAACCCCGTTCATATTCAAAAAGGAACACACGTATACAGTTACTTCGATGTGGAACCATCACCATGGCCAACCCGCGTTTTACTTCACGTGCGCGCCCGCCTGGGCTTACCAGGCGACTCCGCTCGCCCGTCTCACCTGACGTCACACAATCAGCTGTTCTGCTCGCGCGCCGTCTAGCGCAGCGATTACCAACATATTCGGTAGTGTCCTCGAACTTTCCAGACTAATTTAATAACTTAAAATCTTAAACTTTAAAATAATAAGACTAAACAAGAATTACAAATTTCTTTTTTAAAACAACATATAACAAACTTAAATCCAAAATTTCTCGTATTACCAGGGCATCCGAAAGATTAATAAAATACGTTAACCATTTCTGCCAACATAAACATTATCAAAGGTAGCAGCTGTAGCACACATGCTACAGTACTGATCTTTGTTTGTTTTAGTGCATCGTGAAGTACCGTTACGCAATCACGCTTTACTCGTATGTTTGTTTCGCGAGGGTTTCGGATACGGAACGAAAGTCATTTTGATTGTGTTTCGATCTTTTAAATACTGTTGAATCTTCTAAAACTAAACATTTAGAACTTTACCCAATCTTTGAACTAGTTTTTGAAAATGAAAAGAGTCAAAGAAAGCGGTGCGGAATTCCGCAAAAAAAAAAAAAAAAGGCTAAGAAAGAAGCAGATGCGAAGAAGTCTCAAGGTGCATTACTGAAATATTTTAGTTCCAGTTCTGGTTCGAAAGCCACGTTAACGTCTTCGGTGGCATCCTGCAGCAGCGGAAGTGATTCCAGTGTAAGTAGGTATATGATTCCTCCATCTAGAATCATGCATGGCCTAGAATTACCCCAGTTATTTATTATTATTAATTTATTGTTTACAAAAGTTACAAAAATTTCTTACATTAGTCTCGCAAAACCTATTCACCTAGGTTTGTCTGCGAGTACGGAGTCACACTCGTTCATTAAATCTTATTCACTTAAAATTGCTCTAATAGCTGTTTGAACATTGATTATTGTTTAAAAAGTATGGAGTATATTAACATAAATTACATTGAGTTAAGGTACATCTTTTTAAGTTTACGACTGAATTTTGTCCTGCTACTTGAATTTAAAACTTCAATAGGAGATGTTTTATAAATCTAGTAGTAGTCTAGGAATATTTTCTTTTTTTTTTTTTTTTGTTTTTGGATAACTTGATTATTTATGGTACCTGTCATACAAAGAAAACATAATTTTTCATTTAGCTCAAAAATGGCACCAACGATTTTTCTCAAATTTCTCGTCATTTTATATTTTAATAACATCTATAACATGGCTTACTCAGTCAGTTTTTACCGGGAAACTCTAAAAAAGTTTGCTGCCATACAAAATCAATTTTGTTTGTAAATTTTCCTATAAGCCCGGCAAACCGCGCCGTCACCAAAACCACTTTTGTTTTGTGGTAGATAAAATACTTATTTGAAATTCGAACGTGTCCTCCGGCCAATATTCATGGGAATACATAACTTATTTTACAGGTACAAGAAGAAGACGTACCTGCCGTCGCAGTTGGAAGTAGTTCTGGTCCCACCACAGAGCAGGGTCAAGACCAAGTCGACTCATCAAAAGTACCTCAAGCATCTAGTCATAAGCCTGCAGAAAAAGTGAATGTTGCCAAAGAAGACATAATTGAAATCGTGCCTTCTGCTCCTGCCGAAATCAAAGATGTAAATCTCGACGATGTAGGTTGCTGGCCTTCTCCTATGACCGACGAAGTAAGAACGCTTCTAGTACGTCGCGGATCTGACTCAGTACAGCACATCGATTCCAAATTTGCCGATGTTGTTCGCTCAGGGACTTCAACGAAAGGCGGTACCCGAAAACTAACCAAAGAGTGGTTCTACAAACCATTATCTAACGGTGAAAAGGTTCTCCGAACATGGATGGTGTACTCGCCTTTGAAGCAATCCTTGTATTGTTTTTCTTGCAAGCTGTTTGGCAATTCCGGCTCTTACTTCGCATCTGAAGAAGGAAACAACAAATGGTGGAAGCTAAATCCAAGAATAGGAGACCATGAAAATAGCCTGGGCCATGAACAGAGCTTCTTGAAATGGAAGGAGTTGGAAGTTCACCTGAACTGTAAAGCAACCATCGATCAGAAACAACAAGAAGTTTTCGAAAGTGAGGAGAAGAAGTGGAGGGATGTACTGTACAGGTTGCTGAATATTATCCAGTTCTTAGCCAAACAGAATCTGGCCTTCAGAGGACATCGAGAAGACATTCGAGGAGATGATAGTGGCAATCGCGGGAACTTTCTGGAGTTAGTGCACCTCCTAGCTAAATACGACCCTCTTCTAATGGAACACCTGACAAAGATAAAGCTGGGAGCAAGAGTCTCAGTTTCGTATCTATCTCCAGAAACCCAGAATGAATTTATAAACTTACTGGGACAGCAAGTTCGATCCACCATCATCCGTCGTATTCAAGAAGCTAAATATTATTACGTAATCTTCGACAGTACACCAGACATCTCCCACAATGACCAAATGAGCCAAGTTCTGCGATACATACATATCGAAGGAGAAAAAGTCGCCGTGGTAGAATCTTTCATTGACTTCTTCGAACCAAAAGGAAAAAATGCAGAAGATCTCAGCAACGATATAATCGCGAAGATAACATCAGACGGACTGGACATACAGAATCTGAGAGGACAGGCTTATGACAATGCTGACACAATTTCAGGGATCCACAATGGAGTTCAAGCCCGGATTAAAGCACTGAATCCGAAAGCTATATTCGTTGCATGCACAAACCACTCACTAAAATTGGCTGGGGTACACGCTGCTTCTGAATCAGTGGATTCCGTGACGTTTTTTGGACCTCTGGAGAAGCTGTTTGCCTTCTTTTCCGCATCAACTGTTCGATGGAACGCTTTGGTTGCCGTCACAGGTCAAGCAGTAAAACGAGTCACTGAAACGCGCTGGAGCGCTAGACATGTAGCTGTCAAGATGCTTAAAAATAAGTTTGAGGTAGTTCTTGAGGTACTGGAACAATTAACAGATTCATCTCAAACTTCCGAAACAAGATCGGGAGCCATTCTTCTCCTGACAGCCATGCAGTAATTTAACTTCCTAACTTTTCTTGGCTTTTGGGCTGCAGTGCTACCTGAAGTAGATGACGCACAGATTTACCTGCAGCAACGAGGACTAAGTGTGGATAAGTGTGCTCAGAAACTCTGCGCTTTGAAAACCCTCTTAGTGGAAAGTAGAGACCGTTTCATGCAAGAAGCAATTGACTTTGCTAAGACTCTCTGCGAAAAACTCGGAATCGAACTCAAAACGAGAAGAATTCTCAGGAAAAAACGCATGCATGGCGATGAATCTTCTGAAGATGCAGCTTTGTCTCACGAACAGGAAATCCGTCGAGAGATTATCGCATCATTCGACAAGATCATTCAAGAAATGACGACTCGATTCCAGCAAATTCAAGAAATATCGGACAAGTCAGCCAGCGAAACTTTTGGACAGCAAGTTCAAGTGTGATCTTTCCCATGTATTAGAAGACATCGACAAGGACGAGTTTCAGATGGAGCGGAAGCGTCTTCAGCAGTTTGTTGTTGTTGCCTGTTCTGAATCAGAGGAAGATATAAGTGGTAAAGGACCACTGGAGCTCCTCCAGTTCATTCAAAAACTGAATCTCGGAATTTCGGTTCCAAATATAGTCATCTTGATTCGTATATATTTGACTTTGGCGATTAGTGTTGCAAGTTGTGAGAGAAGTTTTTCGAAGTTGAAGCTAATAAAAAATTACCTCAGGTCTTCTATGAGCTCCGTTAGACTATCAAACTTGGCTATATTGTCGATTGAACAAGAATTGGCTGCTAATATTGATTTTGAAAAAGTTATTTCTGACTTCGCTGCTCATAAGGCCCGTAGAATCCGCTTGTAAAACCGCTCATCCTATTTTAACTTCAATAAAAGGTACCTCATTGCATGTGAAATTTAATTTTAATTAAGCACCTATAGAATGGGGGTGGCAAAATGGGTCTCCCGCCCCAGGCGCCGAGATGGCACGCTACGCCACTGGTTGAACGGCTTTAACAACATGACTTATGTAACCTACGAGACCAGGGAAACAGCCTACAGACACTGTCGTTTCATTTTCGGGTGTAGGTACTTAAGACGAGTTTGGAATGCAATATAATAATAAAATGAGTTGCAGTATTAAAAATGTGTAGCAAACACATATCCTGATTATTTTCAAGAAAAATTGAGGACTAATAGTTCTGAACAATAATTTATTTTTTTAGTTGACTGGGGTCTTTCTGAGATGAGTAAGTTATTACCATCACTATTTTTGTACAATTAACATGAGTTGAAAAAAGATTAAATTACAGCATTTAATGCTAAGTTAAATAATTATGCTTATAAATGCCATAGTAGAAATAAAATAATTTATTAGCGTGTGCTGGGAAAGATTAAAAATAAAAGTATCTATATCTCTAAATAGTATAAAACAAAATCGCTATCCGCATCTGTCTGTTTGTTCGCTTCCTTCTTATAAACTACACAATGAATTTTGATGTAGTTTTCATCCTCATTTAGAGAATTTCTTGATACACATTAGTACTTACTTCGGAAATCTAAAATGAAGCCACATTAATAGATCGCATCCATGCGAAGCCAAGGTGGGACGCTAATATATATATATATATATATATATATATATATATACATATATATTATATACATATTATATATATAGGTATATATATGCTCAAGTAAATTTGTTTTTCAACTTTTTTCTTCAAAGCATAGTTTTTTAATATCTTAATACTAAAAACGCTTATCTGCGGTTATCAATAAATCGTCATCTGTTACACCGCAAAAAATAAAATAAGAATGAACATTAATTATGACTTACTCATACGGATCAAACCAAGTGAATAATACCAGCAATTGCAAATACTATAGCTATATAGCAATTATTGTTACTATAAAAACAATAACTATTTAAGCGCGCATTATTTACGAACTGAATGAAAGGGCAGTATGAAGCATATTAAAATTCATACTAACGTTAAGTTAGTTAAAGCTTCGAAATCACAATGAGCGGAATACACACGTAGTAAAAAAAGATAGAGGGTGTCTCTAAAGTCGGCAAGGGGTTTTTGTAAACAAATTGTGGGAAAACTAATTGCCGTGAAACAGGGTAGTGCATTTGCCCCACTGCTATTTATTATAGTGTTGGAGAGAATTTTGTATAGAGTGGAAGAAAATATTGCAGAAGTAAAGATGAAGGCCATGCTATTTGCTGATGATTTGAGGGTGTGGGGAGAAAAGGAAGATGGTTATGTATTTTTGAGGGCAGGACAAATGATCAGGGCCACGGCCTTCTAGATATATGACCGTGATCAGCCGTGTCCATGTTAACCAAAAGACAATGTATAAAAGTATTTAAAGTAACTGCAAAGGACTAGACCCCACTTAGTATTAAAAATTCCTTTTTTACTTTTGATGTATGCTAAATATCTAATCTCTCCTTCATAACGCAGTTTAACTCCCGAGCGAGCGACTTGACTACCTTCCTACCTTTTTTTCCTCTGTTCCAACTGGAAATAATCACTTTGGCGCGGTTTTTCTGCATTTTCGCATAATTTGTATGCTAACGTGTCTTAAACGCTTTTAAAATTGCTTGTCGTGAATATTTTCACAAAAGTGGTTCTTTATAAATAAGCTCTTTCGCTTTGGCGCTACCTTATACGTTCACGTGTATATAGGTTTTTTTTTTCTACGTTACTTCTCATCGAAGCTTCCTGTCGAGAACCGGATCACTTCTTCGCAATAAGCCTGTCGACGTTCAGGACTTCTACGTTAGGAATTAGTTTAGCCCATTTGTTCTCACAAACGAATCAAAAATTAATTTCTGTGGCTGAATTTCTGTGTGAGCTACAGCGCGCGCCAAAATAATGAAAATCCCAAACATAAAATAAAAAAGTGTTTTTTTTTTTTTTTTTAAATAAAAATTACAATTATTTTAGCTGAAGAATGAATTAGCCTACCTTATGGTTGTATTTTTTTCTTCATTTTACATCACCGAACAAACTATACAGAATCAAGAATGAAGAATGTTTTTGCAAAGTGGTTTTCAGCCACATTTGCTATACAACATATCTGAGTCAAGAAATTCCCTAAAAATAACGGTCAGCTGAATCAAACAAATACCATAGAATATTGATCTAATGACCAGAACTATAAATTATCTGTTCCATGGAATCACTATTTCGTTTTTAGGTTCATTATCTTTAGGACTCGGTTTACCATATTAGCATTAAAATTAATTTCTGTTGTAAAATATTGCGCCAGCTACATTCTACACCTTACCTTCCATTTTTGAAAAGTCAGAATAGTATAAATAATTAAAATTATTTCCTGACTAATAGCTACTCACTGGTAGTTCATTTCCTGTGTATCATAAAGCTGTCTGGGTTCCTCTGTCGCTGTGTTGCCCAAAGTTGTTGTTCATCTGTATTTACTGTTTTAGTCTTGTCGATGTTCACCAACTGTATTCGTCTGGGCTGTGACATTGTTCTAATTCTTTCCATCGAATTCTCTGTGCGTTATTTGCATATACTATTAGCTATTGGCTGATTTTGGCTTGTTTTATGTGTGTTTGTGTATTCATATTTCTTGTCTGTTCTGCGGGTTTTCTCTATGACACACATTGTAAACTAACAATAACGTATGTACAAAGTAATGATTTAAATTATTCCAGCAATCCCACCTTCTAAATAATTCTTCGTAAGCATGCCCAAAATATCTAAGATGGCGGCCGAAGCAGAGCAAAAAAATCCGCCAGCGCTACAAGAAAGAAATTGTAAATTTGTATAACGCATGGCTATGGTTATTTTTGCATATACGAAATACGTTTTTCGAGGTAATAATGAGTAATTCTTACGAAAAATGGCGCACAAATTTTACATTTTAATTGATCTTGCTTTAAAGCATAATTTTTTTTCCAAACCAACTGAAATATAATCGAATGTTTAATAGTTGTACTTTATTTTTATTTTTACTGTGCTTTTTAATGTGCGCAGTTTATATTGGAAAGCTATTCAAGGAACGGTTTTAAAATATAACTTTATTAACTGTTACAGGTACCGTGACAACACGGAGCATAAATTCCCGGGTAGGAACCAATTGTACAGATTTACAAAAATATCTGTCATTTTGCATGAATATTTTTGTTCCATCTACAAAAAATGTATGTATATTTCAAGTAGCCGGCAGCTGCCAAGTGTTGTTGCACAGGAGGTGTTTTCTCGCCGGGGAAGGCAGAAGGTGCGCCCCGTAGAAGAAGAGGAAATAAAACCCAGAACGAGGAAGAGAATCCGGGGGGAAGCATGGCCGGCCGGAGGGGGGGAACTCGAGGGTGCAGAACGGAAGTGGGATGTTGTGGAAGGGGGAAAGGAGGGAAAATTCGTTTCTCGAACATTGATTTTCAATGTGCGGGCGCGCCAGGCAGTTATTCACACATCATTGGCCTCGCGACGGCTGACGACCCTGGCTCGCTGCTGCTTGTCTCCTCCGCCCGTCGTCCCCGCCGAGCGCTTGCTCGAGCTGTCACGCGGTCGTGCGTGACCGCTCCGCACCCTTCTCTCCAGACGCGCCGACGGGGACATCACGTGTTCCGCGCGCGCGCGGAGCGGGAAGGCCCGCAGCTGCTTTGGGGAACCGTTCCTCGGCTGTGTTCGAATACACACATGGATGCGCCCGTAGCACAACACGTCCCCCGCATCCCTCGGCGAATGCGGCCACAATGTAGAGGACACATTTCTAAGGGATCAGGGGTGCAACAACTAAATTTCCAAAGGGGGGGAAATATACCTATTTATAAAGAATCATTTATCCCCCCTATTGAAGGGGTCCTCCCCCGGGAAAATTTGTATTTCAAGGTGGAAAATGGTGCTATTTAAGCAGTTTTATTATCTAAAAATTGATTACACAGCACTTTCTTTGCCCCCGTTTGCCCCCACTTCAAGGTTTCAGAGGGGGGGGGGGTAAAATACCCTTGGCCCCCCTCTCCTGTTGTTGCGCCCCTGTAAGGGATGGATAGTAGTATCCGAATTCTGTTACTGCTAGCACCACCTGTTGACAGTTTGAGTCGTGATATCCACGAATATTCAGAAAAACTTTAAACAACAACGACCAGTTTGTAAGATTATAGTAACGTGAATGTTATAAATGTTAGCGATCAAGATAAACATATTGTTATGAAACTCAAATTATAAAAAAATACTGATAATAAGCGTCAAACACCCCTATAAGTTCAAATTCGCCTTTCAATAATTATTATTGACGTCTTACGCTGAAAATCTGAAGTACTTAATATTAAATGCAAACAAAATAAAAAGTGATTCCTTAGCTAATTGATGCAGGGACGCATGAGTGGATGCGAGTGTCGCATCCCTTGAAATCTAGAGTTTAGTGGACGCGTGTAGGGTTGCAGGTGCATCCCTTGGGGGAATTCGGAAGTAACACAAAGATGGCCGCGTCCACTGCGATGCACTTCTAGTGGATCCCTATAGCTAAGGGATACATTAGGCTAGCATTCTAGTTCCTTCTGTCTGACCGTACGGGCACAGGTGTTCGGGGGGGGGGGGGGGGGGGGGAGAGAGAGAGAGAGAGAGAGAGAGATAGAGAGAGAGAGAGAGAGAGAGAGAGAGACAGAGACAACTTCGAGGTCCTCCAGCCACTTCTGGTTGCAACAACAGTGGTTAGCCCTACACGTCACCGAAATTGGTAGTAGTACTCGATGACCCTTTTTGAAAATGGATATCTCCGCTGAGGTTCACACTGACGGCCCAGGATCACAATGGTTACGCACTTGGTGGTGGTGCTCCGATCGCTTGGAGCAGACAATAAGGGTTACATAGCCTGATGACAAGTCAACGCGATGAGCGGCGATACAGCTCCGGCTACTAGCCTGGACAGCTAGCTAGGAGAGGTTGGCTAGGCCTCAACCGGAGCTCGGATTTTTCTGTTACTGAGGAGACACACAGCGTGATTTGCGAGTCCGGGGTGTAGGAGCCAGCAGTGCTGACAAAGTATTGGGGTTAAGGACACAGCCAACTGTCCGGTTAGATGAGCGAGGTAGGGGGACCGAGGTGGTGACCACGCTGGGATGGGTAGCCTCAGCCTCTGGTCATAGCCGGAGCTCGAACACCTCTCCCGATGATCGCGTATTCGGCGTACTCCGTATACATGCCCATGGGGGGCCCCGGGACGGAGGGGGCTTATTCCTAAGAGAGCCCGGTCAACAAAGAAAAACAAAAAAAAAAGGGGGGGGGGGGGCGGAAGAACTCCCCCATATGGAATTTTGTACTTTGTACATTGACAACATGCGCACATAATCTTGCTCCTGACTTCACCGAAAAAAAAAAAAATGGGTGCTTGTACTTAGGTACGCGCGTGAGAAGTTATACTTCTTTGACATCATTAAAAAAAAATAGTTTTTAATTGCATGCAAAAATAGTGCGTGGAGTCCCTCCGCGCGGAAGAATTGAAACTGCGTAATGTGGAAATGAAAATAGGAAGGGGTAGAAATTGATTTTTAGTGAAATAATATTGTATCAAATCAAACTAAAAAAAATAAAGGAAATAAATTTGTAACGATTCATAGATTGATTTTCAGAGAGAGAGAGAGAGAGAGAGAGAAAGAGAGAGAGAGAGAGAGAGTGATTGAGAAAGAGAGAGAGACACCTATTGAATGTCTATAAAACTAACTTTTTTATGAGAGCAGATTTTCATGAAATAAATCATGAAATCATTCAACGATAAAAGCTGTTTATTTAATTAAGCGGACGGGTTCACCCCAAAGAGAAAATTGACACGGCGAGACCTCGTGGACATAGAGAAATGACACACACTCACTATTTATGTGTCTATGAAACATGATTTTTTCATGCAATTTAAATTGTAATAAATACAAAAAGGGTATTGAAAATTGAAACAAATATGGCGACACTGAAAACTGTCAGGATCTATATTTTTTTCTTACTCTCTACTTAGTTCCTTACAATAGCAAAACTAGTGCTTTCATACCCTCTCCATGGTAGCGTTAAACGTTTAACGCAACCTTGTTGGAAATCGCATTAGAAGTATAACTTAAAAAAAAACTGCTGACGCGGGGGAAAGGGGGCTCGTGGCACTCACTGGAAGAGCAGCGTGGCGGGGCCGCCGTCGGCGAAGAGCACGACGGGCGGGTCGTATCGCTCGTTGCTGCCGCACACCTGCGTGTCGCCCGGGCTGGCGCGCGCCTCCGAGCCGTCCACCAGCTGCAGGAAGCCCGCCTCGCAGCTGCAACACACGGCGCGATGGCGCGCTCCACATTCCCCGCGACGACTGGGCAGCGGGACCAGTGGCGTAGCCAGGATTTGTGTATGGCGGGTGTTAAGAAGCATGCCCCCCCTCCCGCCCGTATTAAAGCGGGGGCCGGGAAAATTTGGATTTTAACGTGTAAAATAGTGATATTTTAGCAGTTTTCGGTACTTAAACTTAAATATTTAATGGTAATTTTTTTTATTAATTTTAATATGAAATTTGTTTTGAGTGATGAATAAGAAATTAATTAAAGATTTGGTGCTAAGGGGGGGGGGGGGGGGGGTTTGGACCCCTAACCCCCTCCCTCCCTGGCTACGCCCCTGAGCGGGACTGCAGCTCAACTCTCCCACACAGTCTCACCGGGTACACCGAACAAGCACAACACGGCTGCGTACACGGGGCGATTAAAACTAACTTTAACTGCGCAAACAAAAAAATTAATATACATAAACAAATAAAGGACTGGTGTGATATTATTAAGACGGTCGGTAAAGTCAAATATTAATCAAATTAAAAAAAAAATTAAATAAAAACCTGAGTGTTTAATATTAATATAATACGTGTATAAAATTAATTATTAAATTTAGTAAAATAATCGAGATAAATCTTATTTAATAATGAAAACTCAATAAACATCCTGAATGTTTATAATGCAGATAAATTACACATACGAAAACATAAACTCATTTATATAATTACACATGAAAAAGTTTTTAAACACATTTTCTACCACTAATATTCACAATACATAAATTTTTAATTCATACTGTCCAGTATTAAATATAAACCACTAAATTATACGATTTAAAACCACATGTTTAATTTTTATTTGTATGTGACATTTTTTTTCATCCTGTGAAAATATCGCTGCATGGTGCGCGTGCATAGTAAAAATGAAGGACATTGGGCAAGAAACAGGCCATGATACACGAACCATCTCAAAATTCGTCTGGCATGTTGGAGATCCGAACCCAAATCATCCGGAACACGAGAACAGCCTCAGCCACGCCAGCTCGCCACTGTGGCATGCTCTTCGTCTACGAATGAGAATTTCAAAGCGATATAAAAGCAATCATGCCTCAAGTTCAATAAAGTTTAATTTGTATAAATATTAATTCATATTTTACATCGCACTAAACTAATATGTAATATTTATCTTAATAAGATTTCTATAGATAGTAAACATACACCAATTTATATTCTTCCTCTTAGAGACACACTGCACATGACTTAAAAAGAAACTGTGTACATTTATCTCCATCCTTGCCATGGTAAATTTTGAATGAACACTGCAGTTCTACGAAAAATTTTCATACCAGAAATCTTATGAAATATTTTCGTATAAAGGAAAAAAAGGGAAGAAATTTCTTATTAATAAATTCTATGTCCTTTGTAATGCAGAATTGAGAGAGCGAGTTTTTTTGTTCCTTTGGCCTTTATAAAGTTCTCAAAAATTGCATTTTTGATGTTTTGTATATTAATTACTGATTAAGTTTCTCACAAAGACGTATTTCTGGGACATTATTAAACTACAACTTGTTTAGTGTCACATCGGCCACGGCACGAAGTTACCACTCGATGATTGCAGACAACTGTATTACACAGTTAACCGGCCCGTAGTAAAGCCATTATTTTTAATTGACACGAATTGCGATAAAGTAAAAACTGATGAAACCGTAGGGACTTTATTAAGTGACGTAATTTTCATAGAAAAAAATTATAATTTGTACGTGTTTTGCAGAATTACTGTACCAACTATTAAGAGAACGATACTTTATTAATTATACTCTTTAACCTGTCCAGGTTAAAAATAATACTACTCGCTACTTCATTTAATTAACGACATAATATTTTTGTCAAATAAAAATATTTTCCTTTATTAGGAGTAAAAAAAGGTGAATTTGGTGTATAATAAAATACCACTTATACAAAAAAAAAAAAGATGACTAAGTTAACGCGGGGCTTTTTTTTTTGTAGCTACAATTATGTGACATTTAAGTACTGAACGAACGGTTATAAAGGCGGAAAGTCCATCATAATGTTCAAAACATTATCATTGTAAACAATATCATTGTAAATGCTTGCTCTCAGAAATATAACCTCAAATGTTCGATAGAAATCCATGTGTTCACGTACAAGTGATACCGAAACACACACTTATCCTGGGTCATGCAGCAAATCATCGGTTTTATTCTGAATCGTGGGCTGGAATAAAGAGCTGACTGTGTGTGGGATCAAGATAGTGGTCGTGCAATATTCCGTGTTAATGTGTGCTACAAACACGAGTACATTGTTTCAATCCGGCAAATTGTATTTCGCTGTGTATAAAACACCACGAATACAACCATGTACCCAGCGACATGCCAAAACTATTCACATTCATTCTTTCGTACTGCATCATAGTTCTAAGATAAAAAAAGATTTCTCTAAGTACGGACTTGCAAATAAATTATGTACTTTTACTCTATCTTAGCAGCTCAGACCATGTTTCCACTTAAATGCTATGTTTGGAGGATTTATAGGTTTTACTATTTATTGTTCTGTTGTAATGGTTGTAATCATAACATTTCAGTAATTGTTCCTTATCACGTATCCAAGTTTATCCCTTGATCTTGATGGCATAGTCCTGTGGTGCTATGCTTGCTTATTTAATTTATTACGTCGTAAGATCCTGGACATAACATAAAAAAAAATATCACAACACAAACAATGCTAGGAAGTAAAAAAATAAAAGATCGCATTTTCGAATTTTAAATTTTATTTGGTAATACGATCATAATTCATTGTTGTATCACAAGTTTTTGTTTATGCCCAGGATCTTTCGCTGTACTGAATTACACCCGCAAGCATCATGTGCCAGATTTTTCAAGAGCCGCTCACAAAGGTATCAGTGGGTAAAGTAAATAATCGCCGTGCTTGCCTTGGTTGCTATAGCCTTGACGCTTGAGCGACGGTTGCTTCGAGCTAGCTCGACCCTGGCAAGAAGGGAGCCAAGCGACTGAACCTACAAGAGGACCGCGAGAGACGGAACACGCCCGATTGGCGAGGCCTAGAACTCGGCTGACGGGCGACAGACAATCGATAATTTCGGGCGGGCTGAATCTAATTATGTACCCATTAGCGGGCCGCGCGGATGTGGTGGATAGCGGGGTTTGCAGCGGTGTTCCGGGCAAGAGTACGGGGTAGAGGGGGGGGGGGGGGGTTATGTTTGTAATGATGGCGCTCACACCCGCGCTCGTGCGAGAGAGAGAGAGAGAGAGAGAGAGAGAGAGAGAGAGAGAGAGAGACGGAGACGGTGACAAGCGGGACAGATTAGTTCGGCGATGAACCGCATCTGGCGCTGATATCGCCTCTTAATGCAGTGGTGGGGAACCCTCCCCCCTCCCACTCTTCGCACGCTCTACTACAACCCTTCGGGCGGAGATAATGAGGCAAGTCGACCGTGGCCAGACTCGGGGCTTATCGCCCGCTTGTAGGCAGGAACCAGGAGAGGAACCTACCCCTTCTCCCGGCGTACTGCGCGTCTGTTCTGATTACGGCTGTCAACAAGCCGGCGAGCGCGCGCTCTTGATTGGCCGAGTGTGCGGCTCCACACAGCCAATCGTTTCGACCCATTTCCGACAGTGGCTCGCTCGCTGGCGACCTTCGTTGCACCGTCAGCGTGAGATGCGTCAGTGGCGCAGCGACCGAGCCTGTAGTCTGCACGGCTGAGTGGAAACACTTCAGACTGCTACGAAACTGGAAGATTTTACTGCGATTCGATTGAGATGTTTTAATGCCGCGATTCTGCTTGATAGTTGGTGATTTACGCTGATCTTGGAAAATATTTAGTGGCGACGCTATTTTTGCTGGTTACTTAATATTTAGGTGAACCTAGCTGTTAAAGTCAAATTTGTGAGTTTTTTGAACGTACAAATAATACGTACTACCTGGCTGCATCATTATACAGTAGGATACATTTCAAAGCAATCCACTCAACTTACCTAAAGTATTAAAATTCTCTGCCTTGCTACAATAGAAGGAAGTAAATGCGAGCTTCTTGCTTGAGCGAGTGATCTATACTCTCCTCTCCTCAGTGTTTTACTTCGATTCGCTGGCACGAAACAGCTTTCGGACGGTGACTCTAAAGCTGGAATCACAATGCCACGACGGCCCCGACACGACAGGCCCGACAAGTTCAATAGCCAATGAAATACAAGCTCGCCGTGAAGTCATCCCGACAAAATACGCACCCCGACGGCCCGCAAGGAATAGATTCTATTTCTAATTTCGTCGTGTCGGGCTCCCGACAGAAAAGAAAACGGCAACGGAAAGGAAACAGTACAGAACTACATTTCAAAAATATTTACCTACTCGGTAAATCTTTTTGCTGAAAAGTGAAATTTCGTTTTACGTGTGGGTGAATTGAAAAATTTGTATAAACATATAAACAGATATCATCGTGTTTATGGTTAAAGACGTTATTTTAGAATCATGAATATTGGATTTAAGAATGGACGAGTTCAGCGAAGAACTTCTAATTAATAAAGCCCAAGCTCATGCTATTTAGTATGATATTGGTCTGAAGGACTGCAGAAACCAGCCAAAAAAAGAAAAAGCATGGGCTGAGATAGCAAATAGTTTTTCGGGAGAGGAAGTTGATGGTAAGTTAACTAAATACATAAAAGAGCCTACTTTGTTTTTAGCGCATTCTATAATGCATTTTAATTGAAGTATTTAGCTTGGCACGATTTGCCGAAGGCCAAATTGAAAATCGTCGGGTTATATTTGTCGTGGTATTGTGACCCTAGGCTTTTAAATCTGTCGTGCTGAGATGCTGAACGACAGTTTGTCGGGCCTGTCGTGTCGGACCCGTCGGGGCATTGTGATTCCAGCATAAGGTGTAAAGCCCGTGCGGAGAGAGCTCTCTCAGGAAGAGCCCAGCATCCGTGGACTTTGGGGTCATCCATTAATCACGTGATGTTTTCTTAGCAAATGTTTAACCCCCCTCCCCCCTAGTGATTTGTGGTGAGGTTTCAGACTAACCCCCCCCCCCCCCCCCAATAAATCACGTGTATTTTTTTGGTACGAAATATTTTTAAAAATTTCAGAATATTATCTTTAAATATAGGTATGATCTAATTTAATTCTGGAAAATTAAGCACAGTGATAAAAATATCCAGACACACATTAAGGTTGCAGGTTTATTATCACTGGCATAAAAATAGTATAGGAAAGGCTTATATGTGATTTACGCATGTATTCGGCGCCAAAATCACAGTCTTACTGGCGACTGGCAAGCCGAGCCGGGTGGTTCATGTTGCGGCGGGCGGGGATATTGTTGCCTGGCTACGGCGAGTCAAGGTCACGCGTCGCTTTTCGGTTTAGTAGAAATTGCACGAAAAAATAAATACACGTGATATCTCTCTACAACCGCCCCCCCCTCGCACAATGTGATATTTCGTGATTTTTCCCGACCCCCTCCCCCTCCCCTTTCGAGCCTCACGTGATTAATGGACGATCCCTTTAAGTGAGATGGGACGATGGGGTGGAGCCCAGAGAACACCCACGCGCCCAGGGAAACGTCCGCCACGCTTCCCACTCGCGGCGAGTCCGCGGTTCTAGCCTCGACCACCCGGGGAGAGAGGTGAGTGGCCTTGCTTCCACGCCGCGGTGGCTCTCTTGCGTCAGATGAAGACACCATCTTGCAGTCGACGATTTTCAGACCATAACAATGTTTGCTGTTTAATATTGGTTACCATTTAAAATAAACCTTCGTTTAGGCAAATAATACACATTAAAATAATATATTACACTGTTAAAGGGTGACTATTAATAAACAAGTATAGTATTCATTCTGAAAACTTAATTCAATACTAGTCCAATAAACTGTAACTATACCTACACAAAATATCTTTTGAACCTATTTTTAAGTAAGATATATACTGACTTAATTTTTATATTATAGTCCTGGAAATAGGTTTATGTACATTATTTTTCTTTGTAAAACTGTTCTCAATGATTAGTTAAGTAATTGTTTTCACACGGTTACACATATGGCAAACATTCCTAGTGATGAATTTTGTCCGAGAATAAAAATAAAATTTAGCCTAATACAGTGAAAAGTATATGTTGCCATCAATCACTATGAACTTCAGGAAACTTATCAAAATACGTGCTACGTTTTTTAACAACGATAAAATTCCAATAATAAAAGTTAGAATCCATTAATAGAGGAAAAAAAATCAAGATGTCATGTATCCTTTTCTGCCTTTAAGCAGTGCATTTTTTTTTCTCGCTGTTCTTGTTCATGCAGTGAGGTTGTTAGCTTCTATAGATGCTCTGAAGTGTATCACGCGGCTGTCCGCCCCGAATGAACCACAAAGCAAGAAAGATAAAGAGTTGCAACTGAAAGATATGGCTAACGCTCTTATTTTCTTTGGAAATCAGCGAACTGTGCGGAATTTATAAGCAATCTAACAACTTAAAATTGTTAGATTTTCGGAAGTAATTGTTGGCAACTTGAATTTATTTATTAATTTTTTTTTGTTTTCTTTGCTGGGAATATTCACCTTATATGTTTAAGATTACCTGTTTTTTGATACGGAAAAACCGAAACAATACGATAAATAGTATTTATCTTTTGTTTCAAAAAATAAAAACTGCACGGCCGCGTATTCGCCAAAAAATAGACACGTGCACACGTCTACACATGCATATAATTACCATTGCTACCAAGATAAAAAAAAAATTCCAATATATATATTATTTTGCAATTATACTCAATACACAACTCGTTTAATACAGCATTATAAAACTTCTGAAATAATAATGTTTGTAAACGTTACTTTTTTTTATTTGAATTATTTATGTTCAAGAGAATTTTACGTTTTCTTTATATTTAAAAACTTAATTTTTTTATGTTGGCATCTCTCATCCACAAGTATTTTTTTTTATTAGTGGCCATATTCCGCCTGTTCAGTTGCCCCCCCCTCCCCGCCCCCCCTCATTGGAGTGTGCGACCCCAGCTGCAGCTCGCACGGACTCGATACCGCGAGCGGGGACGCACCACAACGCCGAAATACCACAACGCCGAACGTACAATAACGCCGAAAACCATAACGCCGAATGCCAAATTGACTACAACGCCGACATCTAGAAAACTGCTGTGTACCACAACGCCGAAAAATATCATTGCAGGACTGCCACAAAGGTTAGGTTAGGTAAGGTTAGCACACAAATTCATTCAGTTTTTTTTTTATTTTGCTCCTGTGGCCCCGCCTTCCCGGCAGCAACATTTTTTCGGCGTTACTGTATTTTGGCGTTGTGGTACACAGCAGTTTTCTAGCTGTCGGCGTTATTGTATGTTCGGCGTTGTGGTATTTCGGCGTTGTGGTAACGACCCGACACGAGCGAGGGGCTTGCAGCTGCACCAGCACACATCCTCCCTCTGCACGGCCAGTTGCCCTCGACTCAGCGGCCGACATCTCCCGCGCACTCGGGGTCCCGACAGTCCCCTGACTCATCAACCCTGGTTCGCCAGTCCGGCCGAACCGCCCCTCCGAACCCCTCTGCACATCCACAACCAGCGCAGCAGCGCGGAATAGTTGGCCAAGTTGCGCGCGATGGTTGAAGGGGGGGCGGGGGGGAGGAGAAGGTTTTCCAGACGGGCCGGACGATGAAGGGGGGCGAAGAAACTGGGTCGCAGCCAATTAGGACGAACCAAAGTTCAGCTGCAAACCCTCCGGCGGCGCTCGCATTTGAATAATACAAGAACTGGAGTGTATGTCCCTTCCAACCCCCTTTTTTCCACCCGCAACCGTAACGGAAATAAAAGTAAAGTTTTGTTTGCTGGTTGTAGAGAAAAGGGGGGAGGGATATTTTACTTCAATTTACTCCCTTCGTCAACACGAAGTTCGTTGTTTGAAACATTGAAATTTCTTACATGTTCACATACAAAGTGCGTTGAGTTCAACGTGCGACAGAATTGAAAATTCTTGCGTATTATATTGTTAGGTACAGGAAACATAATTATCTTTGGCTGCAATTGTGCAAGTATGCGAGTGTGTATAAGCGTGCAAGTATGCAGGTGCGCACGTGTAAACTGTGCAATTGTGCAAGTGTGCTACGTCATTTCTACCTCTCCCCTGCCGTCTCCTCCTCTCCCGGTTCCCCCACCCCACACCTATCTATTCCCCTCATCCGATCGTAATTTTGGTAACGCTCGAAAATTGTAGCCCCATCAGCAAAGAAGTTTTACTTAAAAAAATTTAAATTGCTGAGGGGGCAACACGCATTCTTAATATTTTAAATTATTATTATATCTTGTTCTATAAAAATTACTAATAATTTATCTCTATGTGTACCTAATAAGCAAGAAGTTTCACTTCTGTCGCGCGTGGACTCCACGCACACTTTTTATTATTTCTTTTCAGTTTTTACTGACATGAGTGACCATCTCACTATGGCTTCGAAGGACATGCCACTGACATGCTTTCAGCACTTCATACATTGCGCGAGTCTGTGCAATGATAAATCTGTCAGAGAATTAGTAGTAACGTAGGAAATTTCAAGCACTAATCGAAATGAAGAGTTTACCTGTAAACGACATTAGCAAATTAAATAACAAAAGAAAAGAAAATATTACATCTAAACCAGAACAAAAACTCGATATTTGCATATATGTAATGATTACGTAATACATGCAACCCCCAATGACACATGGCCAGGATGTTTTGATTCCGCTGTACTGGCAGTGCTTATTTTATAGGAGACAAGTCTACCACGTGACTTTGGCGAAGAACGTTTGGAAACGAACAGCTGCCGCAATTTCTTACCAAGTGTTTGTTTTCATATTTCTAAAAGAGGCGCAAGGCAACGGACATCCAAACCGCCCGGGTGTAGAATCGAGGATCGAACCCACGACAGTCGCAGGCGAGCGCCAGAGGTGCACAAAACACAGTAGCAGCTTTTTGTTACAGGTAAACAAAACACGCTCGCATTCGTGCTTTAGTAACAAATCATACACTTGCAGTTATTACTCAAAGAAAAGACACAGAAAATAAATAACACGAGCACACGGAAAAGTTACTTCAACCTCAATTGCTTGGAAGGAAAAAAAATATTACTTTTAAATTAACACTTGCATTCAACATGTATCAAATAATAATAAATTACAGCTCCTCCAAATATCGTCACAGACTCCAATCGTAATGAAATGCAATATATGTAGACCACAAAGGTTAAAGTGGATTAAATGGGTGTGGGGAAATGAAAATATATTTAATAAAATAGTTATGCGATACAGAATCGTGCAACAACAGGATACATACGTACCCAATTCGCTCCAAAAGGTTGCACAGGTACGCAATCAATCCTAAATGACAGGGGTTAACAGATGCAAGCAGAGTATACAACCCATCTACAGTATGCAACCCGCACTACGTAAGTCACCAAGTTTAGTCCATTATTCTTTGATGATGGATAAATCACAGACAATTTGCGAAGCAAGTAGAGATCTTAACCTGTCGACCATTATATTTGCATCTTTACGTAGTGTGTTAGCCATATCCTCTGCACCGATCATCATCCTTATACCTACATTTATTATTATAACGGTATTAAAATCTAGAGTTATAATCGCTATCATCACCCTCGTACATATTATAAAAGTTATACCCTTCACCTTCATTACCACTTCCAGTTTTATGTATTTCATCGCAACATTCCCACCTTTTCGAACTTAGTCTCATCACGAACTCCGATCTTGTTCCCAAGTTCACAGAGACGTCGAGAAGTTGATGTAAATATTTTATCATTTCCCACGGAGATTTTACCATCATCTTTCGTATTCATCTCACCTTCGCCAGCCTTCAAACCCACATTAACGACGAGATCCAAGATTCTGGGTTGTCACCTCCTTCATGATTATAATGTTCGACTAATATTTATCCTGCATTTAATTCTTCCAACGTCTAAGTAGGCTGCAGATAGACACACACTTGCAGTTGAAAACTGCTGGTAGACAAAACCCACACTATAAGTTGCAGGGTGCAGGTAGACAACACAACCTAGTTGTTGTATGCTGCAGGTAGGCAACACTCACCAGCTGCTGTAGACAAATCGTACCGATATTTGTAGGTTGCAGGTAGACAAAACATGCTAGCAGTAGTAGTTTGGAGGTTAACAAGCCACACTACGCTGTTAAAAATTTTCACCTTAAGTTTACGAAGAACGCTGGCTACAAATTATCCTGGGATCTTCGTAAATTTACTACATTCTTTGTAAATTTACGGATACTGAGTTCACTTACTTTGGACGTGAATCCAAAATAATATTCTTGGTATAATTACAAAACATTCAAAAACTGGTTCCGTTTACAGCAAAAACACTCTTATTTTGTCCATGTGTGTAGGCCTATTTACCTTTGTTTAGAACGAAACACGCAATTCCAGAGTCAAAATACAGCGTAGTTTCTGCGAAGATAAATGTTTTTTGAAATTACGAAGCACTCTTCGATTATTCGAGTTAAATTCTTCATTAAAATGTTTGTACGTTTACTGTAGTTTATAGCAGTGTAGCAGTTGTAGTAATTATGTCAGGGGACCCCGCTCCAAGTATTTTCGGGAAAAATTATACAACAAGAGATCGTTATAGCTTGGAACCCAGGCAGCCTCTAATGTGAATCCTAGTCCCTTGTCTCTTTCTGTCCCCCCTCCTTTTTCATTTCCCCTCCTTCGCCAGTGACCTTGCTGTGGACCAGACATGAAGCCACGTGACACGCATTCTAGTCCATTGAAAATTTACATTTGGGGTTGCGTTTGTCAGAGGACGCAATTTTATTATTTAGTCAATAATTAATTAATAACAATATTGCATTATAAATAATTAAAAAGATTATCATAAAAAATAACAAGAAAAATAAAAATTATAGCAAATCATTAATATTTATATTTATGTATAGTTATGAATACTGAAGAATAGTATTCGTTTCGCAGCCCTGTAAAACATTAACTAATAAATAAATTAAAAAATGTTTATAATAAAAATTGTTCCTTAAAAAACCACCTATAAAAATGGTCTGATATCATTTGTTTGTAAAATGACTTAAAAAAAGTTATATCGACAAATAGATTTTTTTCCCTCACATTTTTATGGATTTTTGCTTATAAATTTTTTATTTGTGGTTATACGACTAAAGGTTACTGGGAAAAAGTTGTAGATAGCTTTATTTTCAACAAAAAATGTTAATTATATTTTGTGAGACCTATAGTTTGGCAGATAAACCGTAAAAACCATTTGAACCTCTTTTTCCAAGACGGCGGCCGTGGGAAAAGGGTTGCAACCCCACAAAATTGGATTTAACTTTACACTAACCTCTCCTTCATATCTAACAATAAAATTGCGTCCTCTGACAAACGCACGCTAAGCCCAAAAAAAAAGTTACATTTCAATGGACTATTCGTCACGTTCCACAACATTTGTAAAGAATGTACCAAAACACAGGTGTGCTTCATAACAAAGATGCAATTTTCAAAAGTTTTCTTACTATTTTTTAAGAAGTACAAGAATCTCATATTATGTAAAAAAGTTGAGCCAAAATGTTGTCAACAAAGTCCTACACATCACAATAATTTTAGCGTGTCCTTCTTCATTTAAGAACCACATACTTAAAACATTAAAGTCTGAAACTAAACGGTCGTAATTCAGTCTTCATTTCTTCAAGTTTCTATTTGCAATCACATCATCTGCTTGAGTGCTCTATCCACAGGGTACTGAGAAACATTATGTAAAATACTTTCGAGTAATGAACTATGAAATAGGTATGTCTAATTATGTTGTATATAATTAGCCTTAAGCCTAGTGGAATTCAACTGGAATTTAGTGAAAATTAGTGAAGTATTCAGTGAAAGTTAGCAAATAATAAAGAAATTTTCACAAAAACAATGTTTCCCAAAACTTTTGTAATTTACTCAGCGTAAGCTTAATTCAGTGAGAGGGAATGGTAGGATCCATTGTACCGTGAACTGCAATCATAAAAATAAGTAAATGGGGGTCGTTGAGTTAATAGAAACGTTTCAGGTTGTACTGATACGCATTAAAATTGGTGATAAAGTAACCTAACTTATTTTGGGGAGCTCGAGAACGCCAAATTCGAAAAAAAAAAAAAAAAGAGAAAAAGCATGGCAACGCAAGGCAACAAAAAAATAATACAAGCCAAATCCCACGCGTTACGACTGTTATCTTCCAGCGGTTGTAACTGACCGAAAAAAATTTCCTCTGGCGTTTGCATGGATAAAATGGCGAATGTGAAACAAAGAGATCCCTAGCAAAACATATACAATCCAGTTATGACGTACCGCGCCTCGCATTCAAAACGGCGAGGGACGTTGCGAAAAGGCTAAAAGAGGAAAGAATAATAGGGCGGAAAATGTGATATACGTCATTAAAACAAAAACAAAAAAAAAGCGCAGTTAGTGGCAGCATTCCCAAGGAAAATTTAAAGTTTGTTTTTTATTTACGTTATTGGATTACATTTCCGCGCGTAAATTTCACTTCCTTATTATTTAAGTGGCAATATGGAAACTTTATGGTTCTTTGCAACTAAGACGTATAGGACTTGTTCTTAGCGAACCGTGAATCAGAGTTGTGACAAAACAACGTTAGCGTGGATAAAGCTCTCGCTGCACAAAAGACACTAAACAATTTTCCGTTAAAATTATAGATTAGGTAGGTAGGCATTGAATACCAAAAGTTTGCTTCTGTGATCAAATAATATTTATAAACACGTTCATTGCAGCTGTTAAGAATGCTGTAGTTACTTCCAAATAATTTGAAAAATCAAAACGGCATTTAACAAAAAGCAAATTAAATATAAGCAGAAACCATAATACAAAAATCCAAAATAGAATGTTGCCAAATTTTGGGAACACACATATGTATGAATTATCTTGGAAATGGAATAATTATGATAAATATACTTTCATGCATATTGTTTTACAACTTTACGTATTTGAAGACAAACTATTTCTTCATTTAGGGTACGCATCGATCCCTGCACTAGGTCCGAAGGACGTATGCCGTCAACTCTCAGGGCACGACTTTCATTTTACAGCATGTGCATACAAGAATGTCACAGCTTCACTAGCATATTATAACAGTTCAATTTAGACTATTTAAAACAAATCATACATAAACTTGTTAAACTAACTTGAAATTACAGATTCACTCTCAGAAAATTTCAGAACACAAAACGCTTTACATTCTGGATTCGCCATTTTGCGTATAGGTGGTCTTTAATTGTGACCTTGAACCAAAACTCTACAACGCTTACGGTTGATAGGTACTATTAAAATTTATAATGGGACGTTATTTTGTGACCATGCTGTATTATGATTTCCCAGTGGGTAACCAAATGGTTGGACCTTCTCGAGCTTAACTTACTTTAGATCTTACACGATATTTTTATTTTATTTTTTATTTTTCTTGTCATTAGTTAAGGGATATTTCTGTAAATTTTACACTTTACCTCTCTTGTATTTTTTTGGTTCTGTCGCAAACATTTTCAATATATATTTAATTAGTGTTATATTATTCGTGTAAAACGTCGCACAATTTATAAAAATTTTAAAGATTTGCACGACATTTTACACACAAACACATATAAGTTAATATTTATATATATGTTAATATTTGCTGAAAATATTTGTGACAGTATGACAGATGCAAGGGAGGTATAGTGTTAAATTTACTGAAATACTCCATAGCTAAAAGTAATAAAAAATATGTACCTCACCTTAAGTTTGCAAAACCGTACGGTGTTTGCTAAACCCAAGACTTTGTTCTTGACTGTGTAATCTATACTAGTATATATTACACGTATTCTTGACATTTGCGAACTGAATAAAAATATAAGACGACAAAACTATATTGTACTTGTAGAAAAAAATTGCAGATATTACATAAAAGTTGGGTCATATCAAAGCCAACTAACCCGTGCGATGAAATTATTAACCCGTTCTCTTAAATTTATCTATCGTCACTTTCGAGATTCCATTTTTGCCACCCGAAAATTCCGCGACTCCATCATAAAGCTCACTTATGAATGATAAAAAAAAGGAGTTAGACTTGTACGGGCCCACAGATAAGAAAGTCTGCCTCTTGGTACAGGCGGTGCTCTGCTCTTGAATCACTCCCACGATAATTTACGGCCGCAGGCATTTCCTTGCGAGAATTTCAGCCGAGGCGTCCTAAAGTTTTTTAACCTCGTATATCGTTGACGTAACTCAAGGAGAGGGGGAACTGATGTTGTAATTAACTTTTATTCTTAACGCTGAACATCGAGGGAGGGCCGATTCCAATCCGACGACGTAATGACGTCACGGCAGGGTGTAGGAAATGGACGGGGTCGTGATGGTGGGTGATGGGATGGTGGGGGGTGGTTGTTTCTACTATCTGCGCACAACAAGGGGCCGGCGGGGGATGGGGGGAGGAGGGGGGGGGGAGGAGGGAGGGGGAAGAGCGAAAGGGAACGGTTTATTGCGTTCCCGTCGTGCTGGTAGGTCTGTTCTGCAGATAGGCGCGCGGCAGGGCTTGATTTACCGCTCCCCGCGTCCAGTCGCCCCCCCCCCCCCACCATGACGAGGGCCGGCGTCGCGGCCAGCGAGCGAGTGGGCTGATCCCTGGCTAGAGAGAGGAGGAGGGGGGCCGGGTAGAGCCGGGTAGAGCCGGGTAGAGCCGGGTGGAGCCGGGTAGAGCCGGGTGGAGCCGGGTAGAGCCGGGTGGAGCGAGCCAAGTGGAGCTGGCGCCCGTGACGAGTGCGAAGCGTCGTCGACCGCATCCTATGCGCGGTGAGTCTGAATTCCACCGAAAAGCTTCTGTTGCAGACTCATCACGACAAAAATAAGCTCTGCACGCAGAGACCGGAATAAATTCACGGGTTATTTACGCCATAGCGTGAAATTCAAATAATTAATACCATAATGCTGCTTCTATGCTATTGGATCTCGGCCAACGAGAATCCCTCGAACAGGGAAGTGTCGAATCACAGACCACTCTGTAGAGACGTATCATAGGTCAATAGCCAATTATAATGTGGCCTTTTCCCGCGTACGTACATTTATTGTGGAGTCTATCCTAGAGGACAGAGAAAGGGCGAATTTTTCCAGACCCTATGTATACGAATTAGGTCTAAAGTACTTCCCAAGGCTGGTGTACGTCTTTGAAGTTGGGGCTGAACAACATTTTTATTGTAAATAGTTGATACAGTTTTTAAGAGTGAACACGGAGCGTCTGGATCATGATTAATTTAACGAAGTTCTTCAACCACCGAGAATTTTGTGGCTGTCTTATAAAATGAATTCATTGAAATAGTTTTAGGTGGTAACACGTCACAAAATTATGTGAAAAATAAAGGTGATCAATCTTAAAAACTTTCTCTATTACTTGCAATAAATATGTGGTTCAGCACCAACTTCAAAGACGTACAACGCCGTCGGTATTGCGCGCAGAGCTGAAAAAAAAGAAAGAAAGAATAGGTTTTACGTTGCAGCACGTTTATGCGCAGAGGCTTAAGGCGACGTGACCTCTAGGTTTACAGGAGGCTATAGACTATTAAGGAAAAAAAAACATACGGTGCTCATAAACCCGTGTCATTACGATAGGGGGGAAGGGTTTGTCTGGGATCGATCCACCGAACCTCACCACTTGACGTTACGCCCCACGGCCGTAGAGAACGCTCAAGGCGGGGAAAATAATCGCTAATGAGATAACGAGAAACTGGTGGAGTCATCGTAAAAGTCTTGGTCTCACTCGCCATGTTATTTCATTTTCTTATTATTACTATTACTTGAGGGCATTTGAACACGATAGATTTCTTGCATTTTATTTTCTTCACAAGTTTTATCAACAGATTATTAATATTATCTAGTAGGGGTTAAAATTCACGCAAGGGTTCATAGTGTTATATTAACTTGTGTGACATTTTAAGGCTCGAAAAAATATGATGAAGAAATTTGTGATCCATCAGCAAATGCAACAGATGTATCAGAATAAATTAATAATAATTGATAGTAAAAGAGAAATTAGTCATTAATAGTATAATGAAACAACCAATTAGGCATGTGACACCGAGTCTTAACAGCGATGCTGAAGATACATGTAAAACGCCTGCGTATAGGAAACCCGCAATGCTATGGTGCAGGCGGGGTTGCAAATTTCTACAGTGAGACGGTTTACAAACGCCATGTAAGCGACGCCATATTAACTTTGTGTTGTTTCCGGTTACTTCTGACACTGTGAATTTCACGCGAATAGCTACCATTTTAAAATAAACTTTCTGTTGCTTCATGCGTGTAAGCAACAACTTTGAAAATTTTCCCATTAGCATTTGCAAGGGCAGAATCCGTACTGAAACACAGGGGATTATGCTTCTCCCAGCGATTTTGTTGTTATTATTTAAGTGTTTAAGTACATATTATGTGGAAAGCTTTATTGGAAAGTTTTATGTACATATTTCTGTCTGCTGCTTAAATGTGATTTCGATTGTTTTTAACCTACGTTTAACACTGTGTTAAAAGTTCAAGTGAAAATTAATGTAACTTGACACACACAATATATTTTTTTTTACACGAAAACTCTCAGTGACATGCATGTATGAAACGTCAATTATTATCTATCTGTCTCCGTTAAAATATACAACCATCTCATTCAGCAGCATTGTACAAGGGGGGGGGGGGGGGGGGTGAAAATTAAACCGACAAACTTCCGCTTCAGTTTCATCACAAAAAATACAGTGTATACATTCTGAAAGAAAATAAAAATATAAATTTTAAACATCCATGATTATTTCACAGTGGAAGCTCTTTGTTGCAGTACTGACACTGAATTCAATTATATGTCAAAAACATGTCAAACAGAGCCAAAATTTTCAATATTACAATATTTGATGTCACAAATGATAGAAACCAAGATGTCGTCTTTCAGTTATGGTTTATTTATAATTAATTATTGAATATTTTCTGATGATGTTCTTTATGAAATGCAATAAGAAAATTAATTTACAAAATTCTCATTTTAAAAAATAACGTTTTGTAATTACGTTTTAAACTATTTTCATTACTTTATAAAGCTACGAATAAAACTTGTTGTGCTCTTTAGGTACATCAGTCAATGGGACACACTGGAATAAGGTCAGCACTTTTGCCAAGAGAGAGAGAGAGAGTAAACGTAACAGACAGTCTCTCTTCCCCCCCCCCCCCCGTCTCAACACACACACACACGATCAGTCCGAACCGTCGGACTTATCAGTCGGAACTGAACAGTCAGGAACTGCCGTGTGTGAGCATGAAGGACGGTGTGGACTGAATCAGTCGGAACTGATATGGACTGATGGGTTTTCTCCATCAAATCGGACTGTTGGGCTCTCGAGAACCCTCGGTCCGAAACTGCCGTGAGCGCGGTAACAGCGTCTGGCCAAGTACAAACCGCCAGTCCATCATCTGGGTGTCGCGGCAGACATCTGTGGTTGCTTTGCTGTGCGTCCAAAGTTTCCCCACATTCCGAGGTGAAACGACAGCGACAGCGACCACAAGACGGAGGAGGCCTCGGTCCAGGAGGCCGGGCTGACGGGCCGACGGGGCCGACGGGGCTGACCTGGTGCCGTTGAAGCGGCCCACGCTGACGAGGCGGTACAGCTGCACCTCGACGCGCTGGTCGGCGTCGGGCCGCAGCTCGTACCAGCAGAAGGCCGGGCCCTGCAGCGCCGGCGACTTCACCTGGCCGAACGCCTTGCCCGAGCGCTCACGCACCTGGCGGGAGTCGATGGTCGCGTTGCACACTGCGGGCAGCGACACAACACCATCAGCAGCGCACCTCCGCGTCTGCAGATCCCCCGACAATCATACACTCAGGGGCGTAGCCAGGGGGGGGGGGTGTTTTGGGTGTTCAAACACCCCCCGAAATATTAAAAAATATATATATGTACTTATGGCAAAATTTACACTTGTCTAGCTGTTGCAAATGCACTTAGATGAAACTAAGAAAGAACCCTTGAGCCGATAACCCTTAATATTCAGCAATGAGTTTTCAACAGTGTCTCGTTAAAAATATCATAAAGTCGGGACACAAATTTATGTTATTTAAATCCAATATTTTAATTACGAAAGTGCTTAAATAGCACCAATTTGTACATTGAAATCAAAAATTTTTCCGGGGGAGGGCCCCCCCGAACCCCCCTCCCTACTACGGGGGTAGGGTGTAAGTAAACACCCCCCCGAAAAGAAATTCTGGCTACACCCCTGATACACTCACATTCAGCAACAATGTGCGTTCTTTCCGAGGGGGGCTACAATTGTCCGATCGCGTGAGGGGAATAGTTAGGTACGGGTTGGGGGAACCGGTAG